>NC_090344.1:8202500-8827500 GCF_035084215.1 Heptranchias perlo | reverse complement strand
ATAATTTTTTCCCCTTTTTGCTGGTGGGGTTACGTGTAGCGTGTCATGAACCCAAGATCCCGGATGAGGCCGTCCTTATGGGTGCGGAACTTGGCTATCAACTTCTGCTCGACGATTTTGCGTTGTCGTGTGTCTCGAAGGCCGCCTTGGAGAACGCTGACCCGCAGATCGGTGGCTGAATGTCCTTGACTGCTAAAGTGTTCCCCGACTGGGAGTGAACCCTCCTGTCTGGCGATTGTTGCGCGGTGTCCGTTCATCCGTTGTCACAGTGTCTGCATGGTCTCGCCAATGTACCATGCTCCGGGGCATCCTTTCCTGCAACGTATGAGGTAGACAATGTTGGCCGAGTCACAGGAGTACGAACCATGTACCTGGTGCGTGGTGTCCTCTCGTGTGATGGTGGTATCCGTGTCGATGATCTGGCAGTGAATCATAGAATCATAGAAGTTACAACATGGAAACAGGCCTTTCGGCCCAACATGTCCATGTCGCCCAGTTTATACCACTAAGCTAGTCCCAATTGCCTGCACTTGGCCCATATCCCTCTATACCCATCTTACCCATGTAACTGTCCAAATGCTTTTTAAAAGACAAAATTGTACCCGCCTCTACTACTGCCTCTGGCAGCTCGTTCCAGACACTCACCACCCTTTGAGTGAAAAAATTGCCCCTCTGGACCCTTTTGTATCTCTCCCCTCTCACCTTAAATATATGCCCCCTCGTTATAGACTCCCCTACCTTTGGGAAAAGATTTTGACTATCGACCTTATCTATGCCCCTCATTATTTTATAGACTTCTATAAGATCACCCCTTAACCTTCTACTCTCCAGGGAAAAAAGTCCCAGTCTGTCTAACCTCTCCCTGTAAGTCAAACCATCAAGTCCCGGTAGCATCCTAGTAAATCTTTTCTGCACTCTTTCTAGTTTAATAATATCCTTTCTATAATAGGGTGACCAGAACTGTACACAGTACTCCAAGTGTGGCCTCACCAATGCCCTGTACAACTTCAACAAGACATCCCAACTCCTGCATTCAATGTTCTGACCAATGAAACCAAGCATGCCGAATGCCTTCTTCACCACCCTATCCACCTGTGACTCCACTTTCAAGGAGCTATGAATCTGTACTCCTAGATCTCTTTGTTCTATAACTCTCCCCAACGCCCTGCCATTAACGGAGTAGGTCCTGGCCCGATTCGATCTACCAAAATGCATCACCTCACATTTATCTAAATTAAACTCCATCTGCCATTCATCGGCCCACTGGCCCAATTGATCAAGATACCTTTGCAATCCCAGATAACCTTCTTCACTGTCCACAATGCCACCAATCTTAGGGTCATCTGCAAACTTACTAACCATGCCTCCTAAATTCTCATCCAAATCATTAATATAAATAACATATAACAGCGGACCCAGCACCGATCCCTGAGGCACACCGCTGGACACAGGCATCCAGTTTGAAAAACAACCCTCTACAACCACCCTCTGTCTTCTGTCGTCAAGCCAATTTTGTATCCAATTGGCTACCTCACCTTGGATCCCATGAGATTTAACCTTATGTAACAACCTACCATGCGGTACCTTGTCAAATGCTTTGCTGAAGTCCATGTAGACCACGTCTACTGCACAGCCCTCATCTATCTTCTTGGTTACCCCTTCAAAAAACTCAATCAAATTCGTGAGACATCATTTTCCTCTCACAAAGCCATGCTGACTGTTCCTAATTAGTCCCTGCCTCTCCAAATGCCTGTAGATCCTGTCCCTCAAAATGTCCATTTCGACCTGTTCACAGAAAATCCGACTGCAGTGCGATGGAGCAGAGGACGTGAAAGAAGCTGAAAGTGAAAGTGCAGATTTTAGTTTCATCACGGGGACAGGACACGTTTCCACAGATAAGGACATCTCACCTTAAGATTGTTTCCAGCAGAGTGGGACAGGTGATCAGAGTGACCGGGCTCCAGCGGCGCAATCGATCCTTATATGAGTTACAGCCTCGGGAAATGCCAGGGTTGTTAATTCGAGTCTCACCGAGATCAAGCAATCCTTTTGTTTGTGAACATTTCGACCGGAGTTGAAGGTAGAATTGATGTTTTCCAAAATGCATCTACTTATCTGAATTGCCATGTGGTTCCTCCGGTCTACGCTGTTGCAATAGCAGATGAGATGTTTAGTATTACTTGTTTCAGGAGGGAGGCTGCAGTTTTGCAGACACAAACTATGATTTTGATCCATCTTCAAATCGTGGGATTTAACTGGAGCTTCAAACCAGCGCCTTCGACCGCTCAGCCAGGATACTTTCCTTCCTACACTTCAGGAGCTAGTTTTACAGGAATTGAATTACTGCAAACAAGAATTCGACCCCTGAAGCACCAATGCTCGCACGGCAGCAGGATGCATGTGTCCAGTTGGAAACCTGTCTGAAGGAACATGCAGTCTGACAGAGCCGGAAGTCGAGCAGATTGACTTTCGGTCTGAGCAGATGTTGAGTCTCCTTCTTGAGAGAGTTTCGCCAATCCAGCTCAGAGTGGTTTAAGAATCATGAATTCGGCTGGGACTGGAGCCACTTGTGTAAGATGAAGTGAAGGGGACAGTTTCACATCCTTGACGGACATTAATGATCCTGTTGCGGTTTTGCTGTAAAATTTCACTTCCCAGCTCCCGAACTAAAATCCAACGCCGTTGCAACTCGAATCCACAACCTTTGAATAGCTTATCAAACAAAACAAGGAGAAGTCCAACACACTCGCCATTGCACCACAGGGTCAGTTGCCAAAAGAAAACAAGTAAAAAGAAAGACGTGTTTCTCCGGTCCAGGGGCAAAGTGAGAATGGATATTATTCAAAAAACTGTCCCCTCGAATCTGTCTTTGTATTTTTTTTTAAAGCTTCGATTTTAAAAGTTACAAAAAGACGAAATAAATAAAGTAAATTACAAGAATCGAATCCGTGATTAAGGCGTTACAACACACTCCAAGCAACTGAGTTAACCGGCCGTACTAACGGTCCATGACACATTTTAATTAATTTCTGTACATGTACGCTAGTTGGTAGCGCTTTCTGTACTTGGACCCCTAAATATCTCTGCTCCTCCACAGTTCCCAGTTTCTCACCAAAGAGAAAACATTCTGATTTATCTTTCTTAGATTTAAAGTGGATGACCTCGCTCTCCCCCACATTGAACTATATTTGCCGCAGTTTTGCCCACTCACTGAAACGATCAATTCCCACTTTTCAACTTCCTGCTTCGATCTGCATGACTTGTTGCGTCACCAGAAGGCTGCGTGTTCAAATCACGGGGTAACCGTTACTTTTCGAGCTGATCAGATTCTGGATCGTTCCGGAATGAATATTTCATCTGCTTTTTCTCAATAAACAGAACCTTGCTGTAAAGTCTGCTTCCCTGGTTCTCAAATTTCAGGAAGGCGTCTCATTATGCCCTCGACTTTTGATCTTGACCTGCGGTTGAAACTTTTGCAAAGAGGGAAAAGAAGTCCCCAAATCGCTCCACGTGAATCTTAAACGCTTTGGGAAGACGTTCAGTTCAAACAATCAGGAATTTCAAGGCACCTCAATGACCTGCACTTTCTTGGAATGAGTTTTGTTCCCCATTGCATTCGACCGTGAAATCGCTCCCGGCTTTCATCTCACTGAAGTGAAGAGTGTGACCGCGTTTCATCTGTCAGAGTGGAAGTGACGAGTTTGGGGTCGGTATGGGTCGTTTACAACTTTTAAAATCTCACCAAGCAGCAGAGAAAAAGAAACTTAGAATCAAATTGTCCCTGTCAGTGATGAATTGAAGTGAATATCGCTCCAAGCAGATCTGGACAACTCGCCGCACAGGAGTTCCAAATCCACCTTCTCGCCACTCGGCAATCGAATGAACTGAACTTTACTCTGACCCCGTGTCACCGAGCTGCAATCGAGCATTTCTCGGCCACACTTTTTCTGAACATCATAGTTACTGGTTTAAGAGTGAAAACTGCCGTCCGCTTCACTGTAAGTGCAAGAGACAACTTTGTAGACACCGTGTAGTGTCACAGACCTGCTCGTCGGACCTGCTCATTTCATCTCATCTCATTTTCAGTGAACCTGAATATTACTGGAATGGAGAATGGCGAATCACAGCTCGATAAATCAATCCTCTCGACCACGAGGTGACTGAGTCTTCCAACACACAGGTGTTTAATGGCAAAGTGAGTTTAATGTTCAGGAATAACAGAGCACAGATTTTCACTCGTGCAAACTTCACACACTTTATTTTGGAAAAGTAAACTGATAGCAGAGAGAGGTGATATTAATCGCTGCAACCTGATTTTTTAGCTCGTTGAATCAGTGGTTCAGTACTACACGTGTACTGTCTCTGTGGCGCAATCGGTTAGCGCGTTCGGCTATTAACCGAAAGGTTGGTGGTTCCAGCCCACCCACAGACGGTGGGGTAACTTTTATCTTCATGGTCTCGCATTTCATGGTTTCTGATATTTGTTTTGGCTATAAAACAAATGCCCGCTTTCGATGGCCAGCTGAGGACGGCCGATCTTCCACCATTTAACCTGTGATTGGCTTCGGGGAAATCTGAATTCTTCTTGACAGACAAGGTCCGAAGGTTGCAGGAGAGGCGCTTCACTCTGACATGGATATTTCTGCAGTGAGCGACACCAGACTGTTTCCACAATGAATGTCACTCCCGTTTATTTTGGAAACGCAAAATTGTATTCACATTCCGATGGGTTTCACATTGTATTCACATTCCGATGGGTTTCAGTTGATTTGTGAGAGATCATGAAAGGATCCTGCAGCGCGGCAACAAATCCTTACATCCGAGTATCTGCACCCTTAAATCCGAGTATTTGCACCCTTACACCGGAATATCTGCACCCTGACAACGGAGTATCTGCACCTTTAAATACGAGCATCTTCACCTTTACAGCAGAGTATCTTCACCCTTACAACGGAGTATCTGCACCTTTAAATACGAGGATCTGCACCTTTACAGCAGAGTATCTGCACCCTCACACCGGAGTATCTGCACCCTCACACCGGAGTATCTGCACCCTCACACTGGAGTATCTGCACCGTTGCACCGGAGTATCTGCGCCTTTACAACCATTAACTCATCAATTGTCCCCAACCATCTTTATCAGCGTCAGGAGCCCCAAACAAAACTCAACAGTGAAGAAATTGGCTTTATGATTCTTCACTAATGTACGGACACACTTTTATTTACGGCACTGAAAGGGAGGTTTGGGGAAAGTGGCCGCTGATACTCAGAAACTACTGCTTGTTGCTTTTTCTTTCCAGCGGGCTTGTTGGTATAGGGGTATGATTCTCGCTTCGGGTTTGTTGTTTGAAACATGTGAGAGATCCACGATTCAAATCCCGGTCGAGCCCTCATTTCCCCCCCAACCCCCCGAACTTTTGATCTTGAGCTGCTGTTCAAACTGGCAGGGTGTTTGGAGGTATCTCATTGATCTCATGTCCTCTGAATGCATTTTACTTGCAATTACAATTGACCTTGAAACCGCTTTCGGATTTCATCTCACTGAAGCAGAATGTGGCCGCTTTTTATCTGTCAGCGTGGAGGTGACGAGGTTGTGGTTGATAACCGCGGGCACACCTGTCCGGACATTGGTATTCAGAATGTACAAAATTCTGTCTCAAATATTCTGTTGTCATCCAGGGAGCTCTAGTTTTGCATGCCCAACCTTTCCCCTGGAAAGAATGTGTCCAGTCTGCACTAGAAATATCTCCTCACTCAAGGCCTCCCATTGCTCATTTACTGTTTTACCTGCCAATCTTTGATTCCAATCCACCTGGACCCGATCACTTTTCAACTCGCTGAAATTCGCTCTTCCCAGTTGAGTATTTTCATACTTGATTTTTCCTTGCATTGTCCATAACTACACTAAACCTGCTGCAAATGCTCCCCCAGAGAATCATGCTCCACTTGCCCCACTTCTTTCCCCTAAATAAATCCAACACTGCTTCCTTCCTCGTTGGGCTGAAAACATACGGATTAAGAAATTTCTCTTGTACACATTTCAGGAATTGCTCGCGCTCTTTTACTTTTACACTGCTATTTCCCAGTCTATATTCGGATAAATGAAGTTCCCTTTTATCACTACTCTAAAATTATTGCATCTTTCTGCAATTTACCTGCCAATTTGCTCCTCTTTCTCCTTCCCACTATTTGGTCGCCTGTAGAATGCATCCAGCAGCGTAATAGCTCCTCAATTGTTCCTTGATTCTAACCAAAAAGATTCTGCCTTTGAACCCATAAGCATGGCGACCCTTTCTACCGCTGTAACAGTATTTTTGATCAATAATGCCTGCTCCCCTCTACCCCCGCCCCCCACTTTTTTCCCTGCCTTTCCTGAATACGTTGCAGCCAGGAATATTTAAGTGGCCATTCCTCCGCTTGTTTGAGCCAGGTCTCCATTACTGACACTATAACATAATCCGATGTTACCACTTGTGTCTGCAGCTCACCAACATTATTTACGAAGTGTGTTAAACACAACATCAGGGCATAAGGGTGTTACAAGTTCTATTGCCCAATTAAATGTTCTATGCATTAATGTACGTAGCATAAGAAATAAAACAAGTGAATTAGAAGCGTAAATTCAGCTTATAGTGCATGACGTAGTGCTCATCACTGAGACCTGACTACAAACTTGGCATAACTGGCAGATAAATTTTTCAAGTTATAAGCCGTTTAGAAAGGATAGGGACATTGGAAATGGCGGTGGAGTAGCGATATTTAGGAGTGATACTATTACTGCATTAGAAAGAAGAGATATCAGTAAAGGTGAGCACGCAGTAGAAAGGCTTTGCGTAGAAATTAGCAACAGAATAGAATGCAAGACGTTGGTGGAGTTGTTCATAGACTTCCGGACAGCAGTGAAAAAGTAACAGGATACACAGAATCGGAGAGGGTGTTAAGGGTCTGGAACTCACTGTCTGAAAGGGTGGTCGAGGCAGAAAACCTCAACTCATTTAAAAAGTACTTGGATGTGCATCTGAAGTGCCGTAACCTACAGGTCTATGGACCAAGTGTTGGAAAGTGGGATTAAGTTGGATAGCTCTTTTTCGGTCGGTACAGACACGATGGGCTGAATGGCTTCCTTCTGTTCTGTAACTTTCTATGATTCTGTGATCCGTGTGTGGAGGATTCGCTCAATCATCAGACGTGCTGAGACACCAGCGAGTTCACATCTGATTGCAGGGCTTGGATTCTGCTGTTAATCGCATCCAGGACTGCTGATATTAATAACCCCTATAACTGAGCTGGAGTTTAATATTCTGGATATCTGTTAAATAAATCAGCTTTGTTTTAAACACCTTGTTGTGGATTTTGGTTTTTCCCACCTGAGTGTTTAGCATCACCTGGCGAGAGCTCAGAAAGGACAATCTGGGAGGAGGATCGGCCTTTGGGAACAGAACTTCTGCCTGGACACAGTCCTTCAGGGCCACACTGAGAGTGGTAAACGGCACTTTGGTCTTTCCCGGCTCTCTTCACTGACAGCAAAGTCGCCGTCGGGCGTCCAGTCTAAAAATGACTGTGGTAATTATTCTATGAAGATTTAACCTGTTTGTGAGACAGTCCTGAGTCAACTATTTAAGGCAGGCGTTAACTGATTTAAAATAAACCCGATTAAAAGAAATGGGTTCTGAATTGTGATTTCCGTGAAGCCAATGTTCCATTCCTTTATATGTTTCATGTGCCTGCTCTCCGACCACAGGGTAAGTGGTGGAATATCAGCCCTGTGCAGCCGGCTATGATCACGAAACATTTTCTTGCAGACCAAACACACATTGAAACCCTGGAAATTTGAGGCGATGAATCCTTAGGGAAAATGAAATAAGGGTTCGAACCATCAAACTTTCTCGCTAAGTGATAGCACCACCGAAACAGACGAAGAGATCACCTGCTAAACCAATAATTTACTGAGCTAAACTTTAAGATTGCAGCCACCAATATAACAGCTGTCTACTGTCAGTTTACTTCTCCAAAATGAATGGTTGAAGCTTGCAGGAGTGAAAATCCAACGAGCTGGTCTTCACTCTTAAAGCAGCAACTGTGAAGTTAAGAGAAACGTGCCGGAGAAATACTCGATTTCAGCGCGGTGACACAAGGCCAGTGTAAAGTTCAGTTAATATGATCGCTGAGTGGCGAGAGGGTGGATTTGAAATTCCTGAGCGACCGCACTGTGCATTTTCCAGATCTGCTTGTTGCACCAATCCCTTCAATTCTTCACTTGCAGTGACAATTCGATTTTCGGTTTCTTTTCCCTGAGGCTTGGTGAAATTTTTAAAATTGAAAGAGACCAATATCAAAGCAAACCTCGTCAATGACATGCTCACAGATATAAAGCGGCCAGACTCTGCTTCAATGAGATGAAAGGCCAGACCGGTTTCAAGGTCGAATGCAATTGCAAGCAAAGCTCGTTCAATGAAAGTGTAGGTCATTGACGTGCCTTGAAAGGTAGTGATTGTTTGAACTGAATTTCTTCCGAAGGCGTTTGAGATTGAGGTGGTGTGATTTGGGGACTTCTTTTCCCTCTTTGCAAAGTCTGAACCGCAACTAAAGATAAAAATTCTCAGGCTAAAATGGGGATTCTCCGGAATATGAACCTCGAATCGAGAATTATACCCCGACCTCAACGAGCCCAGAAACAAAAACTTGTCCTTACGTTAAGATGTTACGCTCACATTCTATGAGAGGTCAGTCTGTAAAATAAAAGGGCATTTTGAAGAGATATTCTGAGAAGTTCCGTATTGGACCCTGAACAAAGTACAAACACCGCACGCTGTTTTTGCTGGTCAAATTCATTACATTTCATAAATTCCACAAAAGCACCACGGGGAGTTGAATCCAGGACCGGAGTTCTTTAACCAACTGAGCCATGGAGCCAATCCACGGGAACGCTTCTCACTTCCTCTCATTAATATCTATGCTACACGTCATATTCTGTTGGGGGTTCAGACTGTTTTATCTTTATCAATTTCATAGAAACATAGAAAATAAGAGCAAAAGTAGATCATTCGGCCCTTCGGGCCTGCTCCGCCATTCAAAATTATAATGGCTGATGTCTAACTCAGCACCCTGTTCCCGCTTTTTCCGCAGATCCCTTGAACATTAAGAAATATATCTATCTCCTTCTTGAATACATCTAATGACTTGGCCTCCACTGCCTGCTGTGGTAGAGAATTCCACAGGTTCACCAGCCTCAGCGAAGAAATTTCTCCTCATCTTGGTTCAAAATGACATACCCCCTATCCTGAGACTGTGACCCCTGGTTCTGGACTCCCCAACCAACGGGAACATCCTCCCTGCATCTAGTCTGTCTAGTCCTGTTGGAATTTTATATGTTTCGATGAGATCACCCCTCATTCTTCTAAACGCTAGTGAATACAGGCCTAGTCATACATCATCCTGCCATCCCAGGAATCAGTCTGGGAAACCTTCATTGCACTCCCTCCATGGCAAGGACATCCTTCCTCAGATATGGAGACCAAAACTGCACACAATACTCCAGATGTGGTCTCACCAAGGTCCTGTACAACTGCAGTAAGACATTCCTGCTCCTGTACTCAAATCCTCTTGAAATGAACGCCAACATACCATTCGCCTTCCTAACTGCTTGCTGCATCTGAATGCTCGCTTTCAGCGACTGGTGTACAAGGACACCCAGGTCTCGTTGCACCTCCCCATTTTCCCAATCTATCACCATTCAGATAATAATCTGCATTTCTGTTTTTACAACCAAAGTGGATAACCTCATTTATCCACGTTATACTGCATCTGCCATGTTCTTGCCCACTCACCCAACTTGTCGAAATCACATTGGACCGCCTCTGCATCCTCCTCACAGCTCACATTCCACCCCAGCTTTGTGTCATCTGCAAACTTGGAAATGTTACATTACGTTCCCTCATCCAAATCATTGATATATATTGTGAATAGCTGGGCCCCAAGCACTGATCCCTGCGGTACCCCACTGGTCACTGCCTGCCACCCGGGAAAAGACCCATTTATTCCTACTCTTTCCTGTCTGTCAACCAATTCTCAATCCATGCCAGTATATTCCCCCTATCCCATGTGCATTAATTTTGCACACTAACCTCTTGTGTGGGACCTTATCAGAAGCCTTCTGAAAATCCAAGTACACCACATCCACTGGTTCACCCCTATCTATTCTACAAGTTACCTCCTCAAAAAAGTCCAGTAGATTTGTTAAGCATGATTTCCCTTTCATAAACCCATGCTGACTTTGTCCAATCCCGTTAATGCCCTCCAAGCGTTCTGTTATCGCATCTTTTAAAATAGACTCGAGCATTTTCCCCACGACTGATGTTAAGCGAACTGATCTTTAATTCCCTGTTTTTTCTTCCTCGTTTTTTCAATAGTGGGGTTACATTTGCCACCCTCCAATCTGTAGGAACCGTTCGAGTCAGTAGAATTTTGGAAGATGATCACCAATGCATGCACGAGTTCCAGGGCCATTTCGTTTCGTACTCTGGGATGTAGATTTTTTAGCCCCATTAATTTCCCGAGCACTTTTTCTTTAAAACTAATCCTGGTTTCCTTCAGTTTCTCCCTCAGTGGACCCTTACTTCCCTAACATTTCTGGAAGGTTGTTTGTGTCCTCCTTTGAAGACAGAACCAAAGTATGTGTTTAATTGTTCTCCCATTTCTTTGTTCCGCAATTGACTGTAAGGGACCTACATTTGTCTTCACTCATCTTTTTCTCTTGACATTTATAGAACCTTTTGCAGTCAGTTTTTGTGTTGCCGGCTAGTTTACTCATACTCTACTTTTCCCCCTCTTAGTCCTCCTTTGCTGAATTCTAAACTGCTCCCAATCCTCAGGCCTGCAGCTTTTTCTGGCAATTTTATATGTCTCCTCTTTGGAACGAATACTAATGGCTAATTTCTTTTGTAAGCCACGGTAGAGCCACCTTTCCTGTTTTATTTTTGTGCCAGACAGGAATTAATAATTGTTATAATTTCTCCACATGTTCTTCATATATTAGCCATTGCCTGTCCACCGTCATCCCTTTTTGTCAAGTTCTCCAATCTATCCTAGCCAACTCACTTTCGTAATTTCCTTCATTTAGATTCAGTACCCTAGTTTCGGATTTAACGACTTCACTCTCCATCTTAATGAGGAATTCTATCATGTAATGGTCGCTCTTCCCTAAGCGAGCCCGCACAAGATTGTTAATCAATCCTTTCTCATCGCACAATACCCAATCTAGGATCACCTGTTCGCTAGTTGGTTCATCAATGTATGAGTGTACATGATTTATTTCTAGACTCCAGGAATTCCTCCCCCACTTTATTATTGCTAGTTTGGTTTGACCAAGCTGTATGTAAATTTAAGTCAGATTATGTTTTACCTTTCTTACCTGTGTCTCTAATTTCCTGTTTAATGCCCTCCACTACTGTTTGGGGCCAATAAACAACCCCAACCAACGTTTTCTGCTCCTTGGTGTTAACCCCATCCATACAGATTCCACATCGTGATTTTCCGAGCCAATATCCTTACTCACTATTGCATTGATTTCCTCCTTTACCAATAACGCTACCCCACCTCCTTTCCATTTTTGCCTGTCCTTCCTAAATATTGAATACCCCTGGATGTCTCTATAATCGCAATTATATCATACCCGTTAATATCTATCTGAGCTGTAAATTCATCGACCTTATTGCAAATGATCCGCACATTAACACATTTAGACTGTTCAAGATTGCTAGTCAGCTTAGTATTATTTTGCACTATGGCCCTATTTGTTTA
Source organism: Heptranchias perlo (assembly GCF_035084215.1). NCBI lineage: Eukaryota > Metazoa > Chordata > Chondrichthyes > Hexanchiformes > Hexanchidae > Heptranchias > Heptranchias perlo. Next base: position 8,815,701 of record NC_090344.1, on the reverse strand, counting down.
TCACCATGTTTTCTCTGCCTGCCACTATTGCTTCTTCCCGTTCTGTCTTGTTTCTATCATTGTTTCCCCCTCCTCCGTCTTCCTGCTCTGGTTCCCATCCCCCTGCCATTCTAGTTTTAACCTTCCCTAACAGCACTAGCAAACAGCCCCCATGAGGACATCAGTCTTGGTCCGGTGTTACCCATCCCATCTTCCGCCGAACCGGTCCCAAAGTCTCGAATTTAAATCCCTCCCTCCTACACCATCGCGGTAGCCACGCAATCATCTCGCCTATTCTCCTGTTCCTGTTGCCGGAGAGACCAGCAGCCAGTGGTCGTGCAAGGAGAGAGCCCAACATTCTCCCGGCTTGGCAAACTGGTCAATCGATGCCCTTAGGGAAGAGGCAATTCCAGAGATATGGGCCCAGGCCCAACCCACAGGATCAGAGTTAGAGGCAAGGGAACGAGTCATTCCTTCCCGACACCATTTTACGACAAACCCACCACAGCTTTGACCCGGATCTCATTCCGAATTGGGGATGTTGCAATTGTTGGCTGCAGCAAAAACAATTCTCAAACCAGACATCAAGTTAACTCACTGCAAAGAGTACAACCCAGCGAGCATTTGGAAGATAACACGAGACCAGAATCATCAATAACAGGATTTTATTATCCAACAGACATCTACAGTTCCATGGAGCTGCACTCGGAGCCCACCCTGCGGCCCTGCTCCATTTTCCATACAGCAACAGTCCCGACCAACAGGGCCACGGAGAGCAGCGCTGCCCCAACCGCTAATCCAGGAACACGGAAGGGGGAATCAACAGCAGTATCTGTGGGGAGAAGCCAGGGTTAGATGGGCACCAGTTACTCCATCACGAGACACGGTTGGAGCTCCCTGCTTTACCTTTCTCGTCCTGGTGGATCAGAGCAGCCAATCTCGCCTCACCTTCCAGGAAAAGGATGGGTCCATCAGCGGTCACCAATACCCCAGACCGGTCATCGGCGCTTCTTCGCCTCTCTGGGGCGAAGGAGAGAAAGAGACAAGAGTTCATGGTTAATGATTAAATCTTAATCTGTCTGGAAATCCTGAATCAGATGGCCTCATGCAAAACACATCAGGGCCCTGGGTACCGGACAGAGTTTGGAGATCGCAGTTCCGGCTATAATTCCATCCGGATTCTCAGAAGGACGTGCCAACTGAGCAGAATTCGCAATTGCTGCTGCCACAATGGCCAGTCTGGTCTCCTGGTGAAGGAGACACTGTTTGATGCACTACTTTGACCCGCAGTTTTATGAGACACTCAATTGGACAGGTGTCCGGCCCCGGGACATCCGTTCGGTTCCACCCTGAATTCCAAGTGTCAGAATGATAGTAAGATGCTGGTTTAATGTTCTCCAAGGCCAAGGGTGGACTATTCCGAACCGGATGTGGAACACACTCGTGCCAACAATTGGAGGATTCTGCTCCTCAGGGGTCGGCAAGGAGGGCAGCTCAGGATCCGGGCAAGTAGCAAGGAACCAAAAATACCTCATTCATCCCAGCTCAAGGATGAGAGCATCCTTCACAATTACTGACCTGGTGCAAGATGTGCTCAGACCCGCTGCCCTAGATTGCTATTCGAATGGAAACCTGCACCGAATGGAAATGGACAAGTTCCCAGACCCGCCAGATTCTGGACATTAACCATGTGCCCAGTGTTCGGCCTCTTGCTGAGGGAGCCCCATGTACAGATGTCCCACACCCAACCCTCCCCATCAGCGTTTAGTTTCTATTCATATCACAGGTACTTACTGGGGCTGCAGGGAGCCGTGCAGTTCTCTCGAGTGGAAGGGTAGCAAACCTCAGCACTGCAGTGGAAATAAACCTGCAGAGAGACAGTGCGGTATGGTCAATCCCACAGCTCCCAGTCAGGAGATCAATGCTTCTGCAGCCAACCGAAAAACAGGGGCCTGCTCACTTCTTAAGCCCGGGGAGCAGGTGATACAAAGTGACCGGGAAAGAAGCACTGAAGGAAACTCACCTCCCCGGACAGAGCCCGGCCCGAAACTCGTTCCCAGAAAGTGAACGTGCTGACTACAAAACGATTATGGTGAGTTGGGAACAGCAAATGGGAAGCAGCGTTTACTGGTAGGAGGCGGGTTTTGTAGTTATCACCAGCAAAGGGGCACCTGGAACAGAGACAGAGGGGGAGTCACACGGTTATAGGTTTACATGAAACCAATTATACCAGCGTCTGGAACAAAATAGCAAATTCGAAGGAATATTTCCCCAATCACTAACCCGGACTGAAGTAATGATTTCTGTATTAATCCCCGCCCATATCGCCCCCTCCCCAATCCCCACACTGCCCCAAGCCCCCTCACTCGCTCCCTCACCTCTCCACCAGGAGGTCCCATCGGAGCCCCGAATACGGCTCGCCAGTGGGGGTCGCCCAGCAGTCATTGAGCAGCAGCACAAGGGACGGATCGTTCCGGTTCAGAACACGAACCTCCACAAACACGGGGTCCCGGAGCACACTCAGGATCGGGTAGTCACTGGCCACATACCAGCTCCGGTAACCACCATCTGAAAAGAGAAAAATGAAGGGTGGGCACTATTTGGAGAGAGCCTGAAGTTGGACACTAATATCAGCGAGCACTCGTTACCTCTCGCTATTCTCAGCTCCAGAAGCAGGATCCCGGCCTCAGTGGCTGGCAGTGGTGGAGAAAGGGTGTAAACTCTGGGCTTCACCTGCAGATCAGACTCCTGGCTTCCCTTGTAACTGCACTGGACATGGAGCCTGCAAGAGAACGGACACGGCTGAAGAATTCAGGTACTCACTGTCTCTGCCCGCTGAATGTGCTCCTATTCTCACCTGAAAGGGCTGTCCCGGGTCACCGATCCCAAAGCGCCATCCAAGATCTCAAACTCACCCAACACATCCGTTTCATACAGGATGTTCATGCCGTCCAGCTACAAGAGACAGAAGACCATCATTCCCGAACTGAGCCATTGATGGGACTCCCAGCCCACAATACCTACCCGCTGAGTAGCGCCACATTCAGTGACGGCGAACTGAAAGAGCACAGTGTCTGCAGAGGCCACGATCGGATTGCACTCAGCTCCTTCTCCATCCTTCAGATGGACCGTTGTCAGGTTTACAGGAGGCAGCGTCAAATCCTTGGAGATAGCGATGAGGACCTGCCCATCCTTGGTGCAGACTGCAAGAGAGTCAATGAAAGGCGGTTAGTTGACCCACGGGGAGGGTCAAGGGAACCGTTACAGGAAAGGGGACAAACCCCATCCATGTTTCAGTTTCTATCCCGTCCCCTTATCTGTCTAATGGAAACCAGTTGACCAATTACAGCTCGTCACCACGCTGCTTGGATTAAAATTGCCCGCAACTCCGATAGAAATTGAACATCAAATTCAAATGATCAGTGGCAGCAGGGGCCGGGGCTCATTCACTCTGCCCCCCCCCCCCCCCCACTACCTGGACAATTGCACCGGGCAGAATTCAACCAGTGTGAGTCCCAAGTCACCGAGCAACGGCGGAATGATTCTAACTGCAGATATTGTGTCAAAGGCCGATTAATTATTTCCCTTTGTTTGATTACCAGCCCCCAATCCCACAATCAATTATACTCTGCGGGATTAGAGACTCAATCACACCACCATTTCCACTCTCCGGACTGGAAAGGTTTGAAATTCCAACTGACGTTGCATGACAGGAAGGAGAAAGAGGAAACTGTACAGGGAAACCCCTAGTACAGCTAGATTGCGGGTGAACCTGGAAAGTCCTGGCCCAGAATATAAACGGACTGAGAATACACCCACCTGGAAGACTGTCCAGTGAATAGAAACACGGCGGTGCATCCCGGTTCCCCGCATCAAAGCAGCAGCCTCTCTGCACACACTCACTGGCTTCAATTCCCGGAAATCCGCAGTCTTTGCGGTTTTTGGGAGACAGCCAACATTTATCGGCGGGGAAAAGGAAAGAGGGCGGCTGAGCTGAACAGATTACAACAAGTAACAAACCAAGAATCCCCAAACCCTCCATTATAACAAACAAACTCTCTCAGGTACGTGAGAATGGCGAACCGACTCCCTCTTTTTATCGCAGCGCTGTTAATTGGCACTAAATGAATGTGCCAATCAGCCTCAGGCACAGTCCGAGGCCCACGGGCTCCGGAACATCAACCAGCATTCGCACGGCTCACACGGAGATGGGCCTGTTTTTAATGGAAGAAAAAAGGTGAGACTGGGTCCAACGACAGCTGCACAATTCGCCCCCGGACTTTTTGTTTGGTTGCATTGAAATTGTTGTTTTTTTCCCCCTTGATACCTTTATTTCTTCATCACAAAATTAAACGAAACTGGAACCAAATCACATTATTAGTTTCTATTTTGCTTTTTTAGTCACCTTTATTTCTTAGACCCAACGTCACCTTTAGTAGTTTATTAAAAATAGGCCCCATCTCAGTGTGACCCGTGGGAATGCGGGTTTTTTAATACTAATTAATAAACAGAGTCAAATCAATATGTTATTGTCCAGATACAGTACGGTAGCATTAGTGGTTATGTTACTGACCTTGTAATCTAGCAGGCCTGGACGAATAATCTACGTGTCATAAGTTCAAATTCTGCCACGGCAGCTGGGGAATTTAAATTCAATTAATTAATTAAAATCTGGAATTAAAATCAGTAATGCTGGCGATGAAACGACCGGATTGTCATAAATAAATCCCATCTGGTTCACTAATGTCCTTCAGAGAAGGAAACCTGCCGTCCTTACCCGTTTGGCCTATGATGTGACTTCAGGCCCACAGCAATGTGATTGATTCGTAATTGCCCTCTGAAATGGCCTAGCAAGCCATTCAGTTGTAAAAACTCGTTTAAGAAAAGTCATACTAAGAATAAAACTGGACATGAAAAAGGCACCCAAGCCCAGTTGACCCTGCAATGTCCTCCTCACTAAAATCTGGGGACCAGTGCCAAAATTGGGAGAGCAGTCAAGCAACAGCCTGACATAGCCATACTCACAGAATCATACCTTTCAGCAGAGGTCCGTGACTCTTCCATCACAATCCCTGGGTATGTGCTGTCCCACTGGCAGGACAGACAAACCAGAGGTGGCGGTGCAGTGATATACAGTCAGGAGGGAATGGCCCTGGCAGTCCTCAACATTGACTCTGGACCAAATGCAAATCTCATGGCATCAGGTCAAACATGAGCAAGGAAACCTCCTGCTGATTACCACCAACCGCCCTCCCTCAGCTGATGAATCAGTCCTCCTCCATGTTGAGCACCACTTGGAGAAAGCGCTGAGGGTAGCAAGGGCCACAGAAGGTACTCTGAGTGGGGGACTTCAATGTCCATCACCAAGAGTGGCTCGGTAGCACGACTACTGGCCGAGTCCTGAAGGACAAAGCTGCCAGACTGGGCCTGCAGCAGATGGTGAGCGAACCAACACGAGGGGAAAAATTTACTTGACTTCGTCCTCACAAATCTACCTGTCGGAAATGCATCTGTACATGACAGTATTGGTGGGAGTGACCACCGCACAGTCCCCGTGGAGACCAAGTCCCGTCTTCGCACTGAGAACACCAATCAGCGTGTTGTGCGAACAGATCTGGAAGCTCAAAACTGGACCTCAAATGCCTGTTATCCGGCCGCAGATTAAATGGTGGAAGATCAGCCGCGCTCAACTGGCAATGTTTACGGTACATTTTCATAAAAACAGAACACACATTCGAAACCGGGAAATGCGAAACAACGAATGTTAAGATGAAAGCTCTCTGTCATCCGCGGGTGGGCTCAAAGCACGAACTTTTCAGTTAATAGCCAGACGCGCTAACCAATTGCGCCACAGAGACACGACGTTTGCCCTTCTGAACCACTAATTCACCGAGCTAATTCAGCTTTCAACGATCAATGAAACAGCTGTCTTGCCATCAGTTTACTTTTCCAAAATAAAGGGTGTGCAGCTTGCACGAGTGAAAATCGTTGCCGTCTTATTTCTGAACATCAAACTCCCCTTGTCCCTAAATGCCTGTATGTTGGAAGACTCGGTCACCCAGTAGTAGAGAGGATTGATTTTTCGAGCTGTGATTCACCATTCTCTATTCCAGTAATGTTTCGGTTTGCAGGTAATGAGATGAGATTAAATGAGCAGGTCCAACGAGCAGGTCTGTGACACTACACGGTATCGACAAAGTTGTCTCTTGCACTTACAGTGAAGCGGACGGCAGTTTTCACTCTTAAACCAGTAACTGTGATGTTAGGAAAATATGTGGCCGAGAAAGACTTGATTTCAGCGCGGTGCCACTGGGCCAGAGTAAAGTTAAGTTTCTCTGATTGCCGAGTGGTGCGAGGGTGGATTTGGAACTCCCGTGCGGCTGCGCTGCACATTGTCCAGATCTGCTTAGAGCAATATTCACTTCAGTTCATCACTTACAGGGACAGTTGGATTCTAAGTTTCTTTTTTCTGGTGCTTGGTGAGATTTCAAAATGGAACGCGAGCCATACTGACCCCAAACTCGTCACTTACACACTGACAGATACAAGGCGGCCACACTCTTCACTTCAGTTAGATGAAAGCCGAGGCCGATTTCACGGTTGAATGAAATGGCGAAGAAAACTCATTCAAAGAAAGTGCAGGTCATTGAGGTGCCTTTAAATTCCTGATTGTTCGCACTGAACTTCTTCCCAAAGCGTTTGAGATTCAGCTCAAGCGATTTGGGGACTTCTCCCTCTTTGCGAAAGTTTCAACCGCAGTTCAAGATCAAAAGTCGAGTGCAAAATGAGACACCTCCCTGAAACCGGCGAACAAAGAAACCAAACTTTAGAGCAAGGTTCTGTTTGTTGAGAAAAAGCAAAAAAAAACATTTATTTTGGAAAGATCCAGAATCCTATCAGCTCAAAAAGCAACTGTAACCCGGCGTAATTTGAACACGCAGCCTTCTGGGGGAGCAATAAGTAATGAAGATAGAAGCAAGAAGTTGAAAAGTGTGAATTGACAGATTCAGTGAGTGGCAAAAACTGCGGCAAATAGAGTTCAATGTGGGGGAGAGCGAGGTCATTCATTTAAATCTAAGAAAGATAAATGAGAGTATTTTCTCAATGGTGAGAAGCTGGGAACTGTGGAGGTTCAGAGAGATTTCGGGGTCCGTGCACAGAAACCGCAACCAACCACTATAGGTACAAAAACGATTGAAAATCGTTAATGGGATGTAAGCAACGGTTCGTTAGCTTGCTTAGACCTGCCATAATATCACGATCGCGGTTTGATTCCTGTATGAGCTGATAAGGGGCTTTGATTCGGGTTTATATGATTTTAAAACCGAGCTTCACAAATGGGGCCTCAGACGAAGTGACGGGGACAGTTTTTTGAATAACATCCATTGTAACTTTACCCCTGGGCCGGAGAAACACGTCTTTCTTTTTATTTGTCATTCTCAGGTTTGCAGAGAAACGTTTAACTCGCGGCCTGTTCCCATTAATGATCATCAGCAGCAACAGACAGACAGAGCGGGTCTGACCGCCCCGAGATGTGAATCAAATCAAATAATCACCCGGCATCGAGAGAGACAAAACCAAGAGAAAAAGATAGAGGGGAATAGAGAAATAAAAACTATATCAAGTCGATAGAAATATTTTCCATCCTTGATGTCTCTCTATTCCGTTCCAAATCCTTCAGTGGCGGGAATCAAACTTCACTGTAAATAAATGCGAGAATCGACCCAAAGAAGAAGAAACTAAATAACCAAAAACTGCCGAAACCCGGGATTGAATGAACAACCTTTAGATCTTCAGTTTAACGCAATTCCAACTCAGCGATTTTGACCCCACAGCAAATGCAACTTTGCCTCAGTGTCCTGCATGAAAATATAACCCCCGCGACGCCTTGCTCTTCCTGTTCATTACCGCACTTCATATATAAACATCGCACTCATATATACCCAACCAGAGTTCATATTTAAACATCGCAATCATATATACCCAACCACAGTTCATAATTAAACATCGCAGTCAGTCATATATAAAACCCCACAATTCATATATAAACATCACACTCATAGAGATACAACCACAGTTCAAATATAAACATCGCTGTCATACGAAAAATACCAAAGTTTATAAATCAACAGCGCACTCACACATCCACACTCAGTTTATGGGAGGAAGATCGGTACCGACCGCCGATCGAGCTCTCAGAGGCGGAAGCAGCAGCGACCGATCAAACTCTGGATCTCATCCTTAACACAGAACGGTAGATCCTTCTGTGAAGTTACACCGCACTTTGATAGCAGGGACGGTAATGGGTTCTGAGAAGGCCTCAGGCCGTCTAATCGCTTCTTAATGGCGATCCATTGGGGCAAGGGCATCTCAGAGAGGGGAAGGTACTATCAGAGGGCATCGGAGAGTGTAAGTGGGCTCAAAGACGAGAGCGGGCAGTCAGATGGCATCAGAGAGTGTATTAAGATCTGAGAGAGGGGAAGGACTGCCGAGTATGGGAGAGTGTAAGGCGGCTCAGGGCGCATCTGTGTAAGGGGCAATCAATGGGTATCAGAGCAGGTGAATGGCGCTGACAAGGTTCAAAGTGGATCATGGACTCTCTGAGGGTATCGGAGAAGGTAAGAGACAGAGCGGATCAGCGATGATAAGGAGCACAGGGAGAATCAAATGGGGTAAGGGGGGATCAGGAGGTATCAGAGAGGCGAATTGTTCCAGCGTTGGCATCTCCTAAATATTACATTTTCTGACCTTCAACATTTTTAATAACAACAAAAAGTGAATCCAATTGAACCGATAACCTGTCCGTGTCCCATGTGGAGGGAACGAGAAGGTAGAATCGATAGGGAGTGGATATTTGGCAACGCTCACGGTTTCCTTTCACACAGCTCAGGGTTGTGCCTGTTTCGAATCTGGAGACAAGAGGTTGCACTTTAAAAATTTTATCACCGAGTGTGAAAAGTAGAACACAAATCGCCCAACGTGGGGCTCGAACCCACGACCCTGAGATTAAGAGTCTCATGCTCTACCGACTGAGCTAGCCGGGCCGACTGCTGAAATTCTTCCCATCTTATCATTGCAGAGAGACAACTGTTGGCTTTGCTGCAGGAGTTCAGTTCGTTCCACAATCTCAGGGTATCGACTTCTGAACACCCGTTTTTTTCATTCTGGAGTTCGTCTGATGTCTTTTACCATTCGTCCAGCTCCGCGCTGAGCAGTATTGGAACATCGGGACAAGAGAAGGCCATTCAGCCCATCGAACCTGCTGCCCCATTCAATTAGATCATGAGTTGATCTGCAATTCATCTCTGTTTCTCCGTCTTGGACTCATATTCCTTGGTACCCGAATCGAAAAACGATCTGTCAATATCAGACTTCAAATTATGAATTGAACCACAATCCACAACCTTTGGGATGAGAGAGTTCCAGCTTTCGGCCGTATTTTGTTTGCTAAAGTGATTCCTGATTTCTTGCATGATTAGTCCAGCTCCAATTTCATTTTGGATTCGGCCAACAGAGAGAGACAAAAAGGCCGTCTTCACCGGAGATTGATCCTTTAGCGATCTCTCACAAATCAACTGAAACCAGTCGGAATGTGAATACCATTTCACTTTTCCAAAATAAAGGGAGTGACATTCATTGTGGAAACAGTCTGATGTCGCTCACTGCAGAAATATCTATGTCAGTGTGAAGGAGCTCGCTTGCAACCTTCGAACCTTCGCTGTCAAGATGTATTCCGACTTCGTTCAAGCCAACCTCGTTTTTTTGGATATTTTTCATATGCCTGTTATCCAACCGCAGAATAAATGGTGGAAAATCAGACGCACTCAGCTGGCAATGTTTGCGGTACATTTTCTGGCAGACAAGACACACATTCGAACCCAAGAATTTGCGAGACAATGAATGTTAAGGTAAAAGGTTGCCTTCGTGTCCTCTAACGACCAACTTTTCAGTTCGCAGCGAAACGCGCTAACCAATTGCGCCACAGAAACAGAACTTGCAAATGTTCAAGGACGAATTCATCGAGCTGACGCTTCAGGTTGCCGCGCTCAATGTAACAGCTTTCTTCCAATCAGTTTACTTTTCCAAAATAAAATGTGTGCAGCTTGCACGAGTGAAAATCTGTGCTGTATTATTTCTGAAAATTAAACTCACCTTGCCATTAGCACCTGTATGTTGAAAGACTCAGTGCGCTCGTGGAAGAGAGGATTGATTTTTGAGCTGTGATTCGCCATTCTCTGTTCCAGTAATATTCAGGTTTGCGGAAAATGAGATGAGATGAAATGAGCAGGACAAACCAGCAGGTCTATGACACTACACGGTGTCTACAAAGTTGTCTCTTGCACTTGCAGTGAAGTGGACGACAATTTTCACTCTTAAATCAGTAATTATTATGTTAAGAAAAAATGTGGCCGAGAAAGACTCGATTTCAGCGCGGTGACACGGGCCAGAGTAAAGTTCAGTTAATGCGATTGCCGAGTGGCGAGAGGGTGGATTTGGAACTCCTGTGCGGCTGCGCTGCACATTGTCCAGATCTGTTTGGAGCGATATTCCCTTCAATTCATCACTTACAGTGACAGTTTGATTCTAAGTTTCTTTTTCCCGGTGCTTGGTGAGATTTCAGAAATAAACGCGACCCGTGCTTAACCCAAAATCGTCACTAACACGTTTACCGATACAAGGCGGCCACACTCTGCACTTCAGTGAGATGAAAGCCGACAGCGATTTCTCGTCGATTCCAATGGCGAAAAAAAGTCATTCAATGAAAGTGCAGGTCATTGAGGTGCCTTTAAATTCCTGATTGTTTACACAGAACTTCTTCCCAACGCGTTTGAGATACACGTGGGGCGATTTGGGGACTTATTCTCCCTCTTTGCAAAAGTTTCATCCGCAGCACAAGATCAAAAGTCGAGGGCAAAATGAAACGATTTGCTCAAATTTGAGATCCAGAGAACCAGAATTTAGAGCAAGGTTCTGTTTATTGAGAAAAAGCAGATGAAACATTCATTCCGGAACGATACAGAACCCTATCAGCTCTAAAGGCAACGGTTACCCCGTGTTTTGAACACGCAGCCTTCTGGTGACGCATTAAGAAACGCAGATGGTAGCAGGAAATTGAAAAGTGGGAATTGATAGATTAAGTGTGTGGACAAAACTGTGGCAAATAGTGTTCAATGTGGGGGAGACCGAGGTCATACACTTTAAATCTAAGAAAGATAAATCAGAGTATTTTCTAAATGGTGAGAAACTCGGTGCTGTGGAGGAGCAGAGAGATTTAGGGGTCCAAGTACAGAAATCGCTGCAGGCACAAAAATTAATTAAACAGCCTAATGTGCCGTTGGTACGGCCGGTTAACTCGTTTGCAAAGAGTATACTGTAACATAATGATCACGGACTCGATTCTTGTAATTTACTTTATTTATTTCGCGTTTTTGTAACTTTTGAAATCGAAGCTTTAAAAAGAAAATCAACAGAAAAATTCACGGGGACCGTTTTTGAATAACATCCGTTGTAACTTTTCCCCTGGGCAGGATAAACACGTCTTTCTCTTGATTTGTCTTTCTCCAATTTGCATATAAACGTTTAACTCGCGGCCTGTTCCCATTAATGATCATCAGCAGCAACAGACAGACAGAGCGGGTCTGACCGCCCCGAGGTGTGGTAAATGGAACAGTTTCGGACAAATCAAATAGTCACCTGGCACCGAGAGAGACAAAACCAAGAGAAAAAGGCAGAAGGTAACAGTGAAATAACAGCCAAATACAAACGATATAAATAATTCCCATCCTTGATGTCTCTCTATTCAATCCCCAATCCTTCAGTGGCGGGAATTAAATTTCACTGCAAATAAATCCGAGAATCGAAGCAAGGAAGAAGAAAGTAAACAAACAAAAACTGCCGAAACTCGGGATTGAACCAAGGACCTTCAGATCTTCAGTCTAACGCTCTCCCAACTGAGCTATTTCGGCTCTGTACCCAACGATTACTTTGTGTTATTGTCGTGGAAGAAAATATAACCCCAGGAGGAATTGCCCCTCCTGTTCATTCCACAATTCATATTTTAACATCGTACTCGTAGAGATACACCCACAGTTCATATATAAACATCGTTGTCATACGTAAACTACCAAAGTTTATAAATCAACAGCGCACTCATACGTCCACACCCAGTTTGTGGGAGGAAGATCGGTACCGACCGCCGATAGAGCTCTCAGAGGCGGAAGCAGCAGCGACCGATCAAACTCTTGATCTCATCCTTAACAGACCGGTCGATCCACCTGTGAAGTTACACCGCACTTTGATAGCAGGGACGGTAATTGCTTCTGAGAAGGCCTCAGGGCGTCTAATCGCTTCTTTGTGGCGATCCATTGTGGCAAGGGCATCTCAGAGAGGGGAAGGTACTATCAGAGGGCATCAGAGATTGTAAGGGGGCTCAAAGAGGAGAGCGGGAAGTCAGATGGCATCAGAGAGTGTATTAAGATCTGAGAGAGGGGAAGGACTGCCGAGTATGGGAGAGTGTAAGGCGGCTCAGGGCGCATCTGTGCAAGGGGCAATCAATAGGTATCAGAGCAGGTGAATGGCGCTGACAAGGTTCAAAGTGGATCATGGACTCTCTGAGGGTATCGGAGAAGGGAAGAGACAGAGCGGATCAGCGATGATAAGGAGCACAGGGAGAATCAAATAGGGTAAGGGCGGATCAGGAGGTATCAGAGAGGCGAATTGTTCCAGCGTTGGCATCTCCTAAATATTACATTTTCTGACCTTCAACATTTTTAATAACAACAAAAAGTGAATCCAATTGAATCGATACCCTGTCCGTGTCCGATGTGGAGGGAACGAGAAGGTAGAATCGGGAGGGAGTGGATATTTGGCAACGCTCACGGTTTCCTTTCACACAACTCAGGGTTGTGCCTGTTTCGAATCTGGAGACAAGAGGTTGCACTTTAAAAATTTTATCACCCAGTGTGAAAAGTAGAACACAAATCGCCCAACGTGGGGCTCGAACCCACGACCCTGAGATTAAGAGTCTCATGCTCCACCGACTGAGCTCGCCAAGCCGACTGCTGAAATTCTTCCCATCTTATTATTGCAGAGAGACAGCTGTTGGCTTTGCTGCAGGAGTTCAGTTCGTTCCACAATCTCAGGGTATCTACTTCTGAACACCCGTTTTTTCATTCTGGAGTTAGTCTGATGTCTTTTACCATTCGTCCAGCTCCGCGCTGAGCAGTATCGGAACATCGGGACAAGAGAAGGCCATTCAGCCCCTCGAACCTGCTGCCCCATTCAATTGGATCATGAGTTGATCTGCAATTCATCTCTGTTTCTCCGTCTTGGACTCATATTCCTTGGTACCCGAATCGAAAAACGATCTGTCAATATCAGACTTCAAATTATGAATTGAACCACAATCCACATCCTTTGGGATGAGAGAGTTCCAGCTTTCGGCCGTATTTTGTTTGCTAACGTGATTCCTGATTTCTTGCATGATTAGTCCAGCTCCAATTTCATTTTGGATTCGGCCAACAGAGAGAGAGAAAAAGGCCGTCTTCACCGGAGATTGATCCTTTAGCGATCTCTCACAAATCAACTGAAACCAGTCGGAATGTGATTACCGTTTCACTTTTCCAAAATAAAGGGAGTGACATTCATTGTGGAAACAGTCTGATGTCGCTCACTGCAGAAATATCCATGTCAGTGTGAAGGAGCTCGCTTGCAACCTTCGAACCTTCTCTGTCAAGAAGTATTCCGACTTCGTTCAAGCCAACCTCGTTTTTTTGGATATTTTTCATATGCCTGTTATCCAACCGCAGAATAAATGGTGGAAAATCAGACGCACTCAGCTCGCAATGCTTGCGGTACATTTTCTGGCAGACAAGACACACATTCGAACCCAAGAATTTGCGAGACAATGAATGTTAAGGTAAAAGGTTGCCTTCGTGTCCTCTAACGACCAACTTTTCAGTTCGCAGCGAAACGCGCTAACCAATTGCGCCACAGAAACAGAACTTGCAAATGTTCAAGGACTAATTCATCGAGCTGAAGCTTCAGGTTGCCGCACTCAATGTAACAGCTTTCTTCCAATCAGTTTACTTTTCCAAAATAAAATGTGTGCAGCTTGCACGAGTCAACATCTGTGCTGTATTATTTCTAAAAATTAAACTCACCTTGCCATTAAACACCAGTATGTTGAAAGACTCAGTCCGCTCGTGGAAGAGAGGATTGATTTTTGAGCTGTGATTCGCCATTCTCTGTTCCAGTAATATTCAGGTTTGCGGAAAATGAGATGAGATGAAATGAGCAGGACAAACCAGCAGGTCTGTGACACTACACGGTGTCTACAAAGTTGTCTCTTGCACTTACAGTGAAGTGGACGACAATTTTCACTCTTAAACCATGAATTATTATGTTAAGAAAAAATGTGGCCGTGAAAGACTCGATTTCAGCGCGGTGACACGGGCCAGAGTAAAGTTCAGTTCATGCGATCGCCGAGTGGCGAGAGGGTGGATTTGTAACTCCTGTCCGGCTGCGCTGCACATTGTCCAGATCTGTTTGGAGCGATATTCCCTTCAATTCATCACTTACAGGGACAGTTTGATTCTAAGTTTCTTTTTCCCGGTGCTTGGTGAGATTTCAGAAATAAACGCGACCCGTGCTTAACCCAAACTCGTCACTAACACATTGACCGATACAAGGCGGCCACACTCTGCACTTCAGTGAGATGAAAGCCGACAGCGATTTCTCGTCGATTCCAACAGCGAAAAAAAGTCATTCAATGAAAGTGCAGGTCATTGAGGTGCCTTTAAATTCCTGATTGTTTACACAGAACTTCTTCCCAAAGCGTTTGAGATACACGTGGGGCGATTTGGGGACTTCTTCTCCCTCTTTGCAAAAGTTTCATCCGCAGCACAAGATCAAAAATCGAGGGCAAAATGAAACGATTTGCTGAAATTTGAGATCCAGAGAACCAGAATTTAGAGCAAGGTTCTGTTTATTGAGAAAAAGCAGATGAAACATTCATTCCGGAACGATGCAGAATCCTCTCAGCTCTAAAGGCAACGGTTAACCCGTGTTTTGAACACGCAGCCTTCTGGTGACACAGGAAGTAATGCAGATGGTAGCAGGAAATTGAAAAGTGGGAATTGATAGATTAAGTGTGTGGACAAAACTGTGGCAAATAGTGTTCAATGTGGGGGAGACCGAGGTCATACACTTTAAATCTAAGAAAGATAAATCAGAGTATTTTCTAAATGGTGAGAAACTCGGTGCTGTGGAGGAGCAGAGAGATTTAGGGGTCAAAGTACAGAAATCGCTGCAGGTACAAAAATTAATTAAACAGCCTAATGTGCCGTTGGTACGGCCGGTTAACTCGTTTGCAAAGAGTATACTGTAACATAATGATCACGGACTCGATTCTTGTAATTTACTTTATTTATTTCGCGTTTTTGTAACTTTTGAAATCGAAGCTTCAAAAAGAAAATCCACAGAAAAATTCACGGGGACCGTTTTTGAATTACATCCGTTGCAACTTTGCCCCTGGGCAGGATAAACACGTCTTTCTTTTGATTTGTCTTTCTCCAATTTGCAGATAAACGTTTAACTCGCGGCCTGTTCCCATTAATGATCATCAGCAGCAACAGACAGACAGAGCGGGTCTGACCGCCGCGAGATGTGGAAAATGGATCAGTTTCGGACAAATCAAATAGTCACCTCGCACCGAGAGAGACAAAACCAAGAGAAAAAGGCAGAAGGTAACAGTGAAATAACAGCCAAATACAAACGATATAAATAATTCCCATCCTTGATGTCTCTCCATTCAATCCCCAATCCTTCAGTGGCGGGAATTAAATTTCACTGCAAATAAATCCGAGAATCGAAGCAAGGAAGAAGAAAGTAAACAAACACTGCCGAAACTCGGGATTGAACCAAGGACCTTCAGATCTTCAGTCTAACGCTCTCCCAACTGAGCTATTTCGGCTCTGTACCCAACAATTACTTTGTGTTATTGTCGTTGAAGAAAATATAACATAAGAACATAAGAACATCAGAAATTGGAGCAGGAGTCGGCCAATCGGCCCCTCGAGCCTGCTCCGCCATTCAATAAGATCATGGCTGATCTGATCCCAACCACAAATCTAAAGAACACAAGAAGTCGGAGCAGGACCCGGCCACATAGCCCCTGGGCCCTCTCCGCCACCCACAGGGCATTGACCGATCCGAACTCAGCTTCATGTCCAATTTCCTGCCCGCTCCCCATAACCCCTAATTCCCTTTCCTTCTAGGAAACTGTCTATTTCTGTTTTAAATTTATCTAATGATGTAGCTTCCACAGCTTCCTGGGGCAGCAAATTCCACAGACCTACCACCCTCTGAGTGAAGAAGTTTCTCCTCATCTCAGTTTTGAAAGAGCAGCCCCTTATTCTAAGATTATGCCCCCTAGTTCTAGTTTCACCCATCTTTGGGAACATCCTTACTGCATCCACCCGATCAAGACCCTTCACAATCTTATATGTTTCAATAAGATCGCCTCTCATTCTTCTGAACTCCAATGAGTAGAGTCCCAATCTACTCAACCTCTCCTCATATGTCCGCCCCCTCATCCCCGGGATTAACCGAGTGAACCTTCTTTGTACTGCCTCGAGAGCAAGTATGTCTTTTCTTAAGTATGGAGACCAAAACTGTATGCAGTATTCCAGGTGCGGTCTCACCAATACCTTATATAACTGCAGCAATACCTCCTTGTTTTTATATTCTATCCCCCGAGCAATAAAAGCCAACATTCCGTTGGCTTTCTTGATCACCTGCTGCACCTGCATACCAACTTTTTGATTTTCTTGCACTAGGACCCCCAGATCCCTTTGTACTGCAGTACTTTCCAGTCTCTCGCCATTAAGAAAATAACTTGCTCTCTGATTTTTCCTGCCAAAGTGCATAACCTCACATTTTCCAATATTATATTGCATCTGCCAAATCTCCGCCCACTCACCCAGCCTGTCTATATCCCCTTGCAGGTTTTTTATGTCCTCCTCACTCTCTACTTTCCCTCCCATCTTTGTATCATCTGCAAATTTTGATATGTTGCACTCGGTCCCCTCCTCCAAATCGTTAATATAGATTGTAAAGAGTTGGGGACCCAGCACCGACCCCTGTGGAACACCACTGGTTACTGGTTGCCAGTCCGAAAATGAACCATTTATCCCAACTCTCTGCTTCCTGTTTGATAACCAATCCTCCACCCATGCCAGAATATTACCCCCAATCCCGTGATTTTTTATCTTAAGTAATAATCTTTTATGTGGCACCTTGTCGAATGCCTTCTGGAAGTCTAAATACACTACGTCCACTGGTTCCCCTTTATCCACCCTATACGTTATATCCTCGAAGAACTCAAGCAAATTTGTCAGACATGACTTCCCCTTCATAAAGCCATGCTGACTTTGTCCTATTAAATTATGCTTATCTAAATGTCCCGTTACTGTCTCCTTAATAATAGACTCCAAAATTTTACCCACCACAGATGTTAAGCTAACTAGCCTATAATTTCCAGCCTTCTGCCGACTACCCTTTTTAAATAACGGTGTTACATTAGCAGTTTTCCAATCTGCCGGGACCTCTCCTGAGTCCAGGGAATTTTGGAAAACTATCACAAAGCATCCACAATCCCTACTGCCACTTCCCTCAAGACCCTAGGATGGAAGCCATCAGGTCCAGGGGATTTATCCGCCTTGAGTCCCATTATTTTACTGAGTACCATCTCTTGAGTGATTTTAATCGTATTTAGCTCCTCCCCCCCGAGAGTCCCCTGTTTGTCCAGTGTTGGGATATTCTTAGTGTCCTCTACTGTAAAGACTGAAACAAAATATTTGTTCAGCATTTTTGCCATCTCCATGTTTCCCACCATTAATTTCCCGGTCTCATCCTCTAAGGGACCTATGTTTGCCTTAGCCACCCTTTTTCTTTTTATATAACTATAGAAACTCTTGCTATCTGTTTTTATATTTTTTGCTAATTTCTTTTCATAATCTAACTTCCCTTTCTTAATCAATCCTTTAGTTACTTTTTGCTGTCTTTTGAAGAATTCCCAATCTTCTATCTTCCCACTAAGTTTGGCTACCTTATATGTCCTTGTTTTTAGTCGGATACTATCCTTGATTTCTTTACTTAGCCACGGGTGGCTGTCATTTCTTTTACACCCTTTTTTCCTCAGTGGAATATATTTATTTTGAAAGTTGTAAAATAACTCCCTAAATGAACACCACTGCTCATGTACCGTCTTACCCTTTAATCTATTTTCCCAGTCCACTTTAATCAATTCCGCTCTCATACCATCATAGTCTCCTTTATTCAAGCTCAGTACGCTTGTTTGAGAATCAACCTTCTCACCCTCGAATTGGATATGGAATTCAACCATGTTGTGGTCGCTCGTTCCAAGGGGATCCTTAACTAGGACATTATTAATTAATCCTGACTCATTACACAGGACCAGGTCCAAGGTTGCCTGCCCCCTTGTAGGATCAGTTACATACTGCTCAAGAAATCCATCCCTGATGCACTCAATGAACTCGTCCTCAAGGCTGCTCTGCCCAATTTGATTTGTCCAGTTAATATGATAATTAAAATCCCCCATAATTATGGCTGTTCCCTTATTACATGCCCCGACTATCTCCTGATTAATACTTCTTCCAGCAGAGTTGCAACTATTAGGAGGCCTATATACTACGCCCACTAATGTTTTTTTTCCCTTATTATTCCTTATCTCCACCCAAACTGTTTCATTATCTTGATGCTTTGTCCCAATATCATTTCTCTGTATTACAGTGATTCCTTCCTTTATTAACATAGCCACCCCACCTCCCCTTCCTTCCTGCCTGTCCTTCCTGATTGTTAAATACCCTGGCATATTTAATTCCCAGTCGTTGTCACCCTGCAGCCATGTTTCTGTAATGGCCACAAGATCATACCCATACGTAGTTATTTGTGCCGTTAACTCGTCCATTTTATTACGAATGCTACGTGCATTCAGATAAAGAACTTTCAAATCTGTTTTGTGACGCTTAGTTCCTGCTTTTTCCTTTTTTAACACTTTACCTATTACTCCATACCTTCTGTCCCTTCCTGTTACGCTTTCCTCTCTCTCCCTGCTCAGGTTCCCAACCCCCTGCCACTTTAGTTTAAACCCTCCCCAACAGCACTCGCAAACACTCCTCCTAGGACAGCGGTCCCGGCCCTGCCCAGGTGCAGACCGTCCGGTTTGTACTGGTCCCACCTCCCCCAGAACCGTTTCCAGTGTCCCAGGAATTTGAATCCCTCCCCCTTGCACCATTCCTCTAGCCACGTATTCATTTGAAATATCCTCCTATTTCTACTCTGACGAGCACGTGGCACTGGCAGCAATCCTGAGATTACTACCTTTGAGGTCCTATTTTTTAATTTACCTCCTAACTCCCTATATTCTGCTTTTAGGACCTCATCCCCTTTTTTACCTATATCGTTGGTGCCTATGTGCACCACGACAGCTGGCTGTTCGCCCTCCCCCTCCAAAATGTTCTGTAGCCGCTCCGAGACATCCTTGATCCTTGCACCAGGGAGGCAACACACCATCCTGGAGTCTCGGTTGCGGCCGCAGAAACGCCTGTCTATTCCCCTTACAATTGAGTCCCCTATCACTATAGCTCTGCCACTCTTTTTCCTCCCAGCCTGTGCAGCAGAGCTACCCGTGGTGCCAGGAAGTTGGCTGCTGCTGCCTTCCCCTGATAAGTCATCCCCCCCAACAGCATACAAAGTGACATATCTGTTTGAGAGGGGGATGGACACAGGGGACCCCTGCACTACCTGCCTGCATCTCTTACTCTTCCTGGTGGTCACCCATTCACTTCCTGCCTGTATACCCTTTACCTGCGGTGTGACCAACTCGCTAAACGTGCTATCCACGAGTTTCTCTGCATCGCGGATGCTCCACAGTGAGTCCACCCGCAGCTCCAGCTCCGAGATACGATCGGTCAGTAGCTGCAGGTGGACACACTTCCCGCACACATGGTCGGCAGGGACACTGGTCGTGTCCATGACTTCCCACATCTTGCAGGAGGAGCATATCACGGGTGCGAGGTCTGCTGCCATGACTTGCCTAAGCTTAGTTACCCCTTTTAAATTACGTTGAAATTAGAAAATGTTAACTATACTAGGGACCTAGGTTCACTAAAAAAAAACACTATCTGCTATAAAACCTGCAGATCTTCCCTTTCTTATTACTTTACTTGCAGTAAAATGGTAGAAATACTCACCTGAACCTACTCACCAATCAGCTGCCTCCCCTGTGCCGCGTCACTTTCTGACTGGTGACGTCACCCCGAACTGCCGCTGGTCTCAGAGTCTCGCTCTCAGAGTAAGCTCTGGTCTCACTCTCTCCGCGCTGTTTATATCCCCGCTCTGGTCTCACTCTCTCCGCACTGTGTCTCTCCCCGCTCTGGTCTCGCTCTCTCCGCGCTGTTTATATCCCCGCTCTGGTCTCGCTCTCTCCGCACTGTGTCTCTCCCCGCTCTGGTCTCGCTCTCTCCGCGCTGTTTATATCCCCGCTCTGGTCTCGCTCTCTCCGCACTGTTTATATCCCCGCTCTGGTCTCGCTCTCTCCGCACTGTTTATATCCCCGCTCTGGTCTCGCTCTCTCCGCACTGTGTCTCTCCCCGCTCTGGTCTCGCTCTCTCCGCGCTGTTTATATCCCCGCTCTGGTCTCGCTCTCTCCGCACTGTTTATATCCCCGCTCTGGTCTCGCTCTCTCCGCACTGTTTATATCCCCGCTCTGGTCTCGCTCTCTCCGCGCTGTTTATATCCCCGCTCTGGTCTCACTCTCTCCGCGCTGTTTATATCCCCGCTCTGGTCTCGCTCTCTCCGCACTGTTTATATCCCCGCTCTGGTCTCGCTCTCTCCGCACTGTTTATATCCCCGCTCTGGTCTCGCTCTCTCCGCGCTGTTTATATCCCCGCTCTGGTCTCACTCTCTCCGCACTGTTTATATCCCCGCTCTGGTCTCGCTCTCTCCGCGCTGTTTATATCCCCGCTCTGGTCTCGCTCTCTCCGCGCTGTTTATATCCCCGCTCTGGTCTCGCTCTCTCCGCGCTGTTTATATCCCCGCTCTGGTCTCGCTCTCTCCGCGCTGTTTATATCCCCGCTCTGGTCTCGCTCTCTCCGCGCTGTTTATATCCCCGCTCTGGTCTCACTCTCTCCGCGCTGTTTATATCCCCGCTCTGGTCTCGCTCTCTCCGCGCTGTTTATATCCCCGCTCTGGTCTCACTCTCTCCGCACTGTTTATATCTCCGCTCTGGTCTCGCTCTCTCCGCGCTGTTTATATCCCCGCTCTGGTCTCGCTCTCTCCGCGCTGTTTATATCCCCGCTCTGGTCTCACTCTCTCCGCACTGTTTATATCCCCGCTCTGGTCTCACTCTCTCCGCGCTGTTTATATCCCCGCTCTGGTCTCACTCTCTCCGCGCTGTTTATATCCCCGCTCTGGTCTCGCTCTCTCCGCGCTGTTTATATCCCCGCTCTGGTCTCACTCTCTCCGCGCTGTTTATATCCCCGCTCTGGTCTCGCTCTCTCCGCGCTGTTTATATCCCCGCTCTGGTCTCACTCTCTCCGCACTGTTTATATCTCCGCTCTGGTCTCGCTCTCTCCACGCTGTTTATATCCCCGCTCTGGTCTCGCTCTCTCCGCGCTGTTTATATCCCCGCTCTGGTCTCACTCTCTCCGCACTGTTTATATCCCCGCTCTGGTCTCACTCTCTCCGCGCTGTTTATATCCCCGCTCTGGTCTCGCTCTCTCCGCGCTGTTTATATCCCCGCTCTGGTCTCACTCTCTCCGCACTGTTTATATCTCCGCTCTGGTCTCGCTCTCTCCGCGCTGTTTATATCCCCGCTCTGGTCTCGCTCTCTCCGCGCTGTTTATATCCCCGCTCTGGTCTCGCTCTCTCCGCGCTGTTTATATCCCCGCTCTGGTCTCGCTCTCTCCGCGCTGTTTATATCCCCGCTCTGGTCTCGCTCTCTCCGCGCTGTTTATATCCCCGCTCTGGTCTCGCTCTCTCCGCGCTGTGTATATCTCCGCTCTGGTCTCACTCTCTCCGCGCTGTTTATATCCCCGCTCTGGTCTCGCTCTCTCCGCACTGTTTATATCCCCGCTCTGGTCTCACTCTCTCCGCGCTGTTTATATCCCCGCTCTGGTCTCACTCTCTCCGCGCTGTTTATATCCCCGCTCTGGTCTCGCTCTCTCCGCGCTGTTTATATCTCCGCTCTGGTCTCACTCTCTCCGCGCTGTTTATATCCCCGCTCTGGTCTCGCTCTCTCCGCGCTGTTTATATCCCCGCTCTGGTCTCGCTCTCTCCGCGCTGTTTATATCTCCGCTCTGGTCTCGCTCTCTCCGCGCTGTTTATATCTCCGCTCTGGTCTCACTCTCTCCGCGCTGTTTATATCCCCGCTCTGGTCTCACTCTCTCCGCGCTGTTTATATCCCCGCTCTGGTCTCGCTCTCTCCGCGCTGTTTATATCTCCGCTCTGGTCTCACTCTCTCCGCGCTGTTTATATCCCCGCTCTGGTCTCACTCTCTCCGCGCTGTTTATATCCCCGCTCTGGTCTCACTCTCTCCGCGCTGTTTATATCTCCGCTCTGGTCTCACTCTCTCCGCGCTGTTTATATCCCCGCTCTGGTCTCACTCTCTCCGCACTGTTTATATCTCCGCTCTGGTCTCACTCTCTCCGCGCTGTTTATATCTCCGCTCTGGTCTCACTCTCTCCGCGCTGTTTATATCCCCGCTCTGGTCTCGCTCTCTCCGCGCTGTTTATATCCCCGCTCTGGTCTCGCTCTCTCCCGCCGCTCACCGCTCTCAGGTCCACTACCGCTCTGCAAGAAAAGCAAGGCAAAGCAGCACCTCCTTCCCCCACTTCACCTAACTCCCACACGTACCGAACTCTCAGCACACTGTGTAATATCCGCACACCGTCAGGAGGAATTGCCCCTCCTGTTCATTCCACAATTCATATATAAACATCGTACTCATAGAGATACACCCACAGTTCATATATAAACATCGTTTTCATACGTAAACTACCAAAGTTTATAAATCAACAGCGCACTCATACATCCACACCCAGTTTGTGGGAGGAAGATCGGTACCGACCGCCGATAGAGCTCTCAGAGGCGGAAGCAGCAGCGACCGATCAAACTCTTGATCTCATCCTTAACACAGACCGGTAGATCCACCTGTGAAGTTACACCGCACTTTGACACTTTGATAGCAGGGACGGTAATTGCTTCTGAGAAGGCCTCAGGGCGTCTAATCGCTTCTTAGTGGCGATCCATTGTGGCAAGGGCATCTCAGAGAGGGGAAGGTACTATCAGAGGGCATCAGAGAGTGTAAGGGGGCTCAAAGAGGAGAGCGGGAAGTCAGATGGCATCAGAGAGTGTATTAAGATCTGAGAGAGGGGAAGGACTGCCGAGTATGGGAGAGTGTAAGGCGGCTCAGGGCGCATCTGTGTAAGGGGCAATCAATAGGTATCAGAGCAGGTGAATGGCGCTGACAAGGTTCAAAGTGAGTCATGGACTCTCTGAGGGTATCGGAGAAGGTAAGAGACAGAGCGTATCAGCGATGATAAGGAGCACAGGGAGAATCAAATTGTGTAAGGGGGGATCAGGAGGTATCAGAGAGGCGAATTGTTCCAGCGTTGGCATCTCCTAAATATTACATTTTCTGACCTTCAACATTTTTAATAACAACAAAAAGTGAATCCAATTGAACCGATAACCTGTCCGTGTCCCATGTGGAGGGAACGAGAAGGTAGAATCGATAGGGAGTGGATATTTGGCAACGCTCACGGTTTCCTTTCACACAGCTCAGTGTTGTGCCTGTTTCGAATTTGGAGACAAGAGGTTGCACTTTAAAAAATTTATCACCGAGTGTGAGAAGTGGAACCCACGACCCTGAGATTAAGAGTCACATGCGCTACCGACTGAGCTAGCCGGGCCGACTGCTGAAATTCTTCCCATCTTATCATTGCAGAGAGACAACTGTTGGCTTTGCTGCTGGAATTCAGTTCGTTCCACAATCTCAGGGTATCGACTTCTGAACACCAGTTTTTTCATTCTGGGGTTAGTCTGATGTCTTTTACCATTCGTCCAGCTCCGCGCTGAGCAGTATCGGAACATCGGGACAAGAGAAGGCCATTCAGCCCCTCGAACCTGCTGCCCCATTCAATTGGATCATGAGTTGATCTGAAATTCATCTCTGTTTCTCCGTCTTGGACTCATATTCATTGGTACCCGAATCGAAAAACGATCTGTCAATATCGGACTTCAAATTATGAATTGAACCACAATCCACATCCTTTGGGATGAGAGAGTTCCAGCTTTCGGCCGTATTTTGTTTGCTAAAGTGATTCCTGATTTCTTGCATGATTCGTCCAGCTCCAATTTCATTTTGGATTCGGCCAACAGAGAGAGAGAAAAAGGCCGTCTTCACCGGAGATTGATCCTTTAGCGATCTCTCACAAATCAACTGAAACCAGTCGGAATGTGAATACCATTTCACATTTCCAAAATACAGGGAGTGACATTCATTGTGGAAACAGTCTGATGTCGCTCACTGCAGAAATATCCATGTCAGTGTGAAGGAGCTCGCTTGCAACCTTCGAACCTTCTCTGTCAAGAAGTATTCCGACTTCGTTCAAGCCAACCTCGTTTTTTTGGATATTTTTCATATGCCTGTTATCCAACCGCAGAATAAATGGTGGAAAATCAGACGCACTCAGCTGGCGATGCTTGCGGTACATTTTCTGGCAGACAAGACACACATTCGAACCCAAGAATTTGCGAGTCAATGAATGTTAAGGTAAAAGGTTGCCTTCGTGTCCTCTAACGACCAACTTTTCAGTTCGCAGCGAAACGCGCTAACCAATTGCGCCACAGAAACAGAACTTGCAAATGTTCAAGGACTAATTCATCGAGCTGACGCTTCAGGTTGCCGCACTCAATGTAACAGCTTTCTTCCAATCAGTTTACTTTTCCAAAATAAAATGTGTGCAGCTTGCACGAGTCAAAATCTGTGCTGTATTATTTCTGAAAATTAAACTCACCTTGCCATTAAACACCTGTATGTTGAAAGACTCAGTCCGCTCGTGGAAGAGAGGATTGATTTTTGAGCTGTGATTCGCCATTCTCTGTTCCAGTAATATTCAGGTTTGCGGAAAATGAGATGAGATGAAATGAGCAGGACAAACCAGCAAGGCTGTGACACTACACGGTGTCTACAAAGTTGTCTCTTGCACTTACAGTGAAGTGGACGACAATTTTCACTCTTAAACCAGTAATTATTATGTTAAGAAAAAATGTGGCCGTGAAAGACTCGATTTCAGCGCGGTGACACGGGCCAGAGTAAAGTTCAGTTCATGCGATTGCCGAGTGTCGAGAGGGTGGATTTGGAACTCCTGTGCGGCTGCGCTGCACATTGTCCAGATCTGTTTGGAGCGATATTCCCTTCAATTCATCACTTACAGGGACAGTTTGATTCTAAGTTTCTTTTTCCCGGTGCTTGGTGAGATTTCAGAAATAAACGCGACCCGTGCTTAACCCAAACTCGTCACTAACACATTGACCGATACAAGGCGGCCACACTCTGCACTTCAGTGAGATGAAAGCCGACAGCGATTTCTCGTCGATTCCAACGGCGAAAAAAAGTCATTCATTGAAAGTGCAGGTCATTGAGGTGCCTTTAAATTCCTGATTGTTTACACAGAACTTCTTCCCAAAGCGTTTGAGATACACGTGGGGCGATTTGGGGACTTCTTCTCCCTCTTTGCAAAAGTTTCATCCGCAGCACAAGATCAAAAGTCGAGGGCAAAATGAAACGATTTGCTCAAATTTGAGATCCAGAGAAACAGAATTGAGAGCAAGGTTCTGTTTATTGAGAAAAAGCAGATGAAACATTCATTCCGGAACGATACAGAATCCTATCAGCTCTAAAGGCAACGGTTACCCCGTGTTTTGAACACGCAGCCTTCTGGTGACGCATTAAGAAACGCAGATGGTAGCAGGAAATTGAAAACTGTGAATTGATAGATTAAGTGTGTGGACAGAACTGAGTTCAATGTGGGGGAGACCGAGGTCATACACTTTAAATCTAAGAAAGATAAATCAGAGTATTTTCTAAATGGTGAGAAACTCGGTGCTGTGGAGGAGCAGAGAGATTTAGGGGTCCAAGTACAGAAATCGCTGCAGGCACAAAAATTAATTAAACAGCCTAATGTGCCGTTGGTACGGCCGGTGAACTCGTTTGCAAAGAGTATACCTTAATATCATGATCAAGGATTCGATTCTTGCAATTTACTTTATTTATTTCGCGTTGTTGTAACTTTCAAAATTGAAGCTTTACAAAGAAAATCCACAGACAAATTCACGGGGACCGTTTTTTGAATTACATCCATTGTAACTTTGCCCCTGGGCCGGAGAAACACGTCTTTCGCTTTATTTGTCTTTCTCCAATTTGCAAATAAACGTTTAACTCGCGGCCTGTTCCCATTAATGATCAGCAGCAGCAACAGACAGACAGAGCGGGTCTGACCGCCCCGAGGTGTGGAAAATGGATCAGTTTAGGACAAATCAAATAGTCACCTGGCACCGAGAGAGACAAAACCAAGAGAAAAAGGCAGAAGGTAACTGTGAAATAACAGCCAAATACAAACGATATAAATAATTCCCATCCTTGATATCTCTCTATTCAATCCCCAATCCTTCAGTGGCGGGAATTAAATTTCACTGCAAAGAAATCCGAGAATCGAAGCAAGGAAGAAGAAAGTAAACAAACAAAAACTGCCGAAACTCGGGATTGAACCAAGGACCTTCAGATCTTCAGTCTAACGCTCTCCCAACTGAGCTATTTCGGCTCTGTACCCAACGATTACTTTGTGTTATTGTCGTGGAAGAAAATATAACCCCAGGAGGAATTGCCCCTCCTGTTCATTCCACAATTCATATATAAACATCGTACTCGTAGAGATGCACCCACAGTTCATATATAAACATCGTTGTCATACGTAAACTACCAAAGTTTATAAATCAACAGCGCACTCATACATCCACACCCAGTTTGTGGGAGGAAGATTGGTACCGACCGCCGATAGAGCTCTCAGAGGCGGAAGCAGCAGCGACCGATCAAACTCTTGATCTCATCCTTAACACAGACCGGTAGATCCACCTGTGAAGTTACACCGCACTTTGATAGCAGGGACGGTAATTGCTTCTGAGAAGGCCTCAGGGCGTCTAATCGCTTCTTAGTGGCGATCCATTGTGGCAAGGGCATCTCAGAGAGGGGAAGGTACTATCAGAGGGCATCGGAGAGTGTAAGGGGGCTCAAAGAGGAGAGCGGGCAGTCAGATGGCATCAGAGAGTGTATTAAGATCTGAGAGAGGTGAAGGACTGCCGAGTACGGGAGAGTGTAAGGCGGCTCAGGGCGCATCTGTGTGAGGGGCAATCAATAGGTATCAGAGCAGGTGAATGGCGCTGACAAGGTTCAAAGTGAATCATGGACTCTCTGAGGGTATCGGAGAAGGTAAGAGACAGAGCGTATCAGCGATGATAAGGAGCACAGGGAGAATCAAATGGGGTAAGGGGGGATCAGGAGGTATCAGAGAGGCTAATTGTTCCAGCGTTGACATCTCCTAAATATTACATTTTCTGACCTTCAACATTTTTAATAACAACAAAAAGTGAATCCAATTGAACCGATAACCTGTCCGTGTCCCATGTGGAGGGAACGAGAAGGTACAATCGACAGGGAGTGGATATTTGGCAACGCTCACGGTTTCCTTTCACACAGCTCAGGGTTGTGCCTGTTTCGAATCTGGAGACAAGAGGTTGCACTTTAAAATTTTTATCACCGAGTGTGAAAAGTGGAACATAAATCGCCCAACGTGGTGTTCGAACCCACGACCCTGAGATTCAGAGTCTCATGCTCTACCGACTGAGCTAGCCGGGCCGACTGCTGAAATTCATCCCATCTTATCATTGCAGAGAGACAACTGTTGGCTTTGCTGCAGGAGTTCAGTTCGTTCCACAATCTCAGGGTATCTTCTTCTGAACACCCGTTTTTTCATTCTGGAGTTGGTCTGATGTATTTTACCTTTCGTCCAGCCCCGCGCTGAGCAGTATCGGAACATCGGGACAATGGAATGCCATTCAGCCCCTCGAACCTGCTGCCCCATTCAATTGGATCATGAGTTGATCTGCAATTCATCTCTGTTTCTCCGTCTTGGCCTCATATTCCTTGGTACCCGAATCGAAAAACGATCTGTCAATATCAGACTTCAAATTATGAATTGAACCACAATCATCATCCTTTAGGATGAGAGAGTTCCAGCTTTCGGCCGTATTTTGTTTGCCAAAGTGATTCCTGATTTCTTGCATGATGAGTCCAGCTCCAATTTCATTTTGGAATCGGCCAACAGAGAGAGAGAAAAAGGCCGTCTTAACCGGTGATTGATCCTATAACGATCTCTCACAAATCAACTGAAACCAGTCGGAATGTGAATACCATTTCACTTTTCCAAAATAAAGGGAGTGACATTCATTGTGGAAACAGTCTGATGTCGCTCACTGCAGAAATATCCATGTCAGTGTGAATGAGCTCGCTTGCAACCTTCGAACCTTCTCTGTCAAGAAGTATTCCGACTTCGTTCAAGCCAACCTCGTTTTTTTGGATATTTTTCATATGCCTGTTATCCAACCGCAGAATAAATGGTGGAAAATCAGACGCACTCAGCTGGCAATGTTTGCGGGACATTCGAACCCAAGAAATGCGAGACAATGAATGTTGAGGTAAAAGGTTGCTTTAGCGTCCTCGAGTGGGTTCGAACGACCAACTTTTCAGTTCGCAACTAAACGCGCTAACCCATTGCGTCACAGAAACAGAACTTGCAAATGTTCAAGGACAAATTCATCGAGCTGAAGCTTCGGGTTGCCGCGCTCAATGTGACAGCTTTCTTCCAATCAGTTCACTTTTCCAAAATAAAGGGTGTGCAGATTGCACGAGTGAAAATCTGTGCTGTATTATTTCTGAAAATTAAACTCACCTTGCCATTAAACACCTGTATGTTGAAAGACTCAGTCCGCTCGTGGAAGAGAGGATTGATTTTTGAGCTGTGATTCGCCATTCTCTGTTCCAGTAATATTCAGGTTTGCGGAAAATGAGATGAGATGAAATGAGCAGGACAAACCAGCAGGTCTGTGACACTACACGGTGTCTACAAAGTTGTCTCTTGCACTTACAGTGAAGTGGACGACAATCTTCACTCTTAAACCAGTAATTATGATGTTAAGAAAAAATGTGGCCGAGAAAGACTCGATTTCAGCGCGGTGACACGGGCCAGAGTAAAGTTCAGTTCATGCGATTGACGAGCGGCTGCGCTGCGCATTGTCCAGATCTGTTTTGTGCGATATTCACTTCAATTCATCACTTACAGGGACAGTTTGATTCTAAGTTTCTTTTTCCCGGTGCTTGGTGAGATTTCAGAAATAATCGCGACCCGTGCATAACCCAAACTCGTCACTAATACGTTGACCGATACAAGGCGGCCACACTCTCCACTTCCGTCAGATGAAAGCCGACAGCGATTTCTCGTCGATTCCAATGGCGAAAAAAACTCATTCAATTAAAGTGCAGGTCATTGAGGTGCCTTTAAATTCCTGATTGTTTACACAGAACTTCTTCCCAAAGCGTTTGAGATACACGTGGGGCGATTTGGGGACTTCTTCTCCCTCTTTGCAAAAGTTTCATCCGCAGCACAAGATCAAAAGTCGAGGGCAAAATGAAACGATTTGCTGAAATTTGAGAACCAGAGAACCAGAATTTAGAGCAAGGTTCTGTTTATTGAGAAAAAGCAGATGAAACATTCATTCCGGAACGATACAGAATCCTATCAGCTCTAAAGGCAACGGTTACCCCGTGTTTTGAACACGCAGCCTTCTGGTGACGCAGGAAGGAACGCAGCTGATAGCAGGAAATTGAAAAGTGGGAATTGAGAGATTCAGTATGTGGACAAAACTGTGGCAAATAGAGTTCAATGTGGGGGAGACCGAGGTCATGCACTTTAAATCTAAGAAAGATAAATCAGAGTATTTTCTAAATGGTGAGAAACTCGGTGCTGTGGAGGAGCAGAGAGATTTAGGGGTCAAAGTACAGAAATCGCTGCAGGTACAAAAATTAATTAAACAGCCTAATGTGCCGTTGGTGCGGCCGGTAAACTCGTTTGCAAAGAGTATACTGTAACATAATGATCACGGACTCGATTCTTGTAATTTACTTTATTTATTTCGCGTTTTTGTAACTTTTGAAATCGAAGCATTAAAAAGAAAATCCACAGAAAAATACACGGGCACCGTTTTTGAATTACATCCGTTATAACTTTGCCCCTGGGCAGGATAAACACGTCTTTCTTTTTATTTGTCTTTCTCCAATTTGCAGATAAACGTTTGACTCGCGGCCTGTTCCCATTAATGATCAGCAGCAGCAACAGACAGACAGAGCGGGTCTGACCGCCCCGAGGTGTGGAAAATGGATCAGTTTCGGACAAATCAAATAGTCACCTGGCACCGAGAGAGACAAAACCAAGAGAAAAAGGCAGAAGGTAACAGTGAAATAACAGCCAAATAAAAACGATATAAATATTTCCCATCCTTGATGTCTCTCCATTCAATCCTCAATCCGACAGTGGCGGGAATTAAATTTCACTGCAAATAAATCCGAGAATCGAAGCAAGAAAGAAGAAAGTAAACAACCAAAAACTGCCGAAACGCGGGATTGAACCAAGGACTTTCAGATCTTCAGTCCAACGCTCTCCCAACTGAGCTATTTCGGCTC
Organism: Heptranchias perlo; assembly: GCF_035084215.1. NCBI lineage: Eukaryota > Metazoa > Chordata > Chondrichthyes > Hexanchiformes > Hexanchidae > Heptranchias > Heptranchias perlo. The sequence goes on along the minus strand of NC_090344.1, from coordinate 8,784,842 downwards.
GACACCCAGCAGTTACTTTGTGTTATTGTCGTGGAAGAAAATATAACCCCAGGAGGAATTGCCCCTCCTGTTCATTCCACAATTCATATATAAACATCGTACTCATAGAGATACACCCACAGTTCATATATAAACATCGTTGTCATACGTAAACTACCAAAGTTTATAAATCAACAGCGCACTCATACATCCACACCCAGTTTATTGGAGGAAGATCGGTACCGACCGCCGACAGAGCTCTCAGAGGCGGAAGCAGCAGCGACCGATCAAACTCTTGATCTCATCCTTAACACAGACCGGTAGATCCACCTGTGAAGTTACACCGCACTTTGATAGCAGGGACGGTAATTGGTTCTGAGAAGGCCTCAGGGCGTCTAATCTTTTCTTAGTGGCGATCCATTGGGGCAAGGGCATCTCAGAGAGGGGAAGGTACTATCAGAGGGCATCAGAGAGTGTAAGGGGGCTCAAAGTGGAGAGCGGGCAGTCAGATGGCATCAGAGAGTGTATTAAGATCTGAGAGAGGGGAAGGACTGCCGAGTATGGGAGAGTGTAAGGCGGCTCAGGGCGCATCTGTGTTTGGGGCAATCAATCGGTATCAGAGCAGGTGAATGGCGCTGACAAGGTTCAAAGTGGATCATGGACTCTCTGAGGGTATCGGAGAAGGTAAGAGACAGAGCGTATCAGCGATGATAACGAGCACAGGGAGAATCAAATAGGGTAAGGGGGGATCAGGAGGTATCAGAGAGGCGAATTGTTCCAGCGTTGGCATCTCCTAAATATTACATTTTCTGACCTTCAACATTTTTAATAACAACAAAAAGTGAATCCAATTGAACCGATAACCTGTCCGTGTCCCATGTGGAGGGAACGAGAAGGTAGAATCGGGAGGGAGTGGATATTTGGCAACGCTCACGGTTTCCTTTCACACAGCTCAGGGTTGTGCCTGTTTCGAATCTGGAGACAAGAGGTTGCACTTTAAAAATTTTATCACCGAGTGTGAAAAGTAGAACACAAATCGCCCAACGTGGGGCTCGAACCCACGACCCTGAGATTAAAAGTCTCATGCTCTACCGACTGAGCGAGCCGGGCCGATTGCTGAAATTCTTCCCATCTTATTATTGCAGAGAGACAACTGTTGACTTTGCTGCAGGAGTTCAGTTCGTTCCACAATCTCAGGGTATCTTCTTCTGAACACCCGTTTTTTCATTCTGGAGTTAGTCTGATGTATTTTTCCATTCGTCCACCTCCGCGCTGAGCAGTATCGGAACATCGGGACAAGAGAAGGCCATTCAGCCCCTCGAACCTGCTGCCCCATTCAATTCGATCATGAGTTGATCTGCAATTCATCTCTGTTTCTCCGTCTTGGACTCATATTCCTTGGTACCCGAATCGAAAAACGATCTATCAATATCAGACTTCAAATTATGAATTGAACCACAATCCACATCCTTTGGGATGAGAGAGTTCCAGCTTTCGGCCGTATTTTGTTTGCTAAAGTGATTCCTGATTTCTTGCCTGATGAGTCCAGCTCCAATTTCATTTTGGATTCGGCCAACAGAGAGAGAGAAAAAGGCCGTCTTAACCGGAGATTGATCCTTCAACGATCTCTCACAAATCAAGTGAAACGAGTCGGAATGTGAATACCATTTCACTTTTCCAAAATAAAGGGAGTGACATTCATTGTGGAAACAGTCTGATGTCGCTCACTGCAGAAATATCCATGTCAGTGTGAAGGTGCTCGCACCAGCAGGGAAAGGTTAAGGAAAAAAAGACTGAGATGGTCGGAAAAGTAAAGGTGCAACCCAGCTGATAAATTCGTAGCTAATGTCTCCACATTTTTGTCTCTTCGCCCTCACAGTGAAAGAAAACAGCAATGTGAGTAAAATATACCAATGGTCGCTTGAAGACTCGCTCCCTCCGCTCGGCTCGGCTCCAGCTGAGAGGAGCCGAGCCGAGCGGAGGGAGGGTCTGACAAAAGGCGGGATTTCAGAGCGCTGAGAACAGCTGAGAGGAGCCGAGCCGAGCGGAGGGAGCGTCCGATAAAAGGCGGGATTTCAGAGCGCTGAGAACAGCTGAGAGGAGCCGAGCCGAGCGGAGGGAGCGTCCGATAAAAGGCGGGATTTCAGAGCGCTGAGAACAGCTGAGAGGAGCCGAGCGGAGCGGAGGGAGCGTCCGATAAAAGGCGGGATTTCAGAGCGCTGAGAACAGCTGCGAGGAGCCGAGCCGAGCGGAGGGAGTGTCCGATAAAAGGCGGGATTTCAGAGCGCTGAGAACAGCTGCGAGGAGCCGAGCCGAGCGGAGGGAGCGTCCGATAAAAGGCGGGATTTCAGAGCGCTGAGAGGAGCCGAGCCGAGCGGAGGGAGCGTCCGATAAAAGGCGGGATTTCAGAGCGCTGAGAGGAGCCGAGCGGAGCTGCGACCGAGTTCGAAGTGACGTCAGGAATCAGATCGGGACGCGACACAGGGGAGGCACCTGATTGGTGAGTAGGTTCAGGTCAGTATTTCTACTTATCTGCAGCAACTGAAGGAAAAGGAAAGGGAAGGTCTGCAGGTCTTATAGGAAGTAGCGTTTATTTTTTAGTGAATCAAGGTCCCTAGTGTAGTTAACATTCTCTAAATTGAGAACAATTTAAAGGAGTAAACTCCTTAAAGGGAGTGGTAGGTAGTTTTTCTTTCCTTTTTTTTTCTCTTGACATTGTAGTTGTTCTTAAGCTAATTTAAGGGTTAAGTCATGGCAGGAGATCCCAGCGCCGTGTCATGTTCCTCTTGTGGGATGTGGGAATTCAGGGATCCTTCCTGTATCCCTGATTCCTTCACCTGCGGGAAGTGTGTCCAGCTGCAGCTATTGTTTGACCGCTTGACGGCTCTGGAGCTGCGGATGGACTCACTTTGGAGCATCCGCGATGCTGAGAAAGTCGTGGATTGCACGTTCAGTGAGTTGGTCACACCGCAGATAAAAATTACTGAGGGAGATAGTGAATGGGTGACCAACAGACAGAGGAAGAGTAGGAAGGCAGTGCAGGGGTCCCCTGCGGTCATCTCCCTCCAAAACAGGTATACCGTTTTGGATACTGTTGGCGGAGATGGCTCACCAGGGGAAGGTGGCAGTGGCCAGGTTCATGGCACCGTGGCTGGCTCTGCTGCACAGGAGGGCAGGAAAAAGAGTGGCAGAGCTATAGTGATAGGGGACTCGATTGTAAGGGGAATAGACAGGCGTTTCTGCGGACGCAACCGAGACTCCAGGATGGTATGTTGCCTCCCTGGTGCAAGGGTCAAGGATGTCTCGGAGCGGCTGCAGGACATTCTGGAGGGGGAGGGTGAACAGCCAGTTGTCGTGGTGCATATAGGCACCAACGATATAGGTAAAAAACAGGATGAGGTCCTACAAGCTGAATTTAGGGAGTTAGGAGTTAAACTAAAGAGTAGGACCTCAAAGGTAGTAATCTCAGGATTGCTACCAGTGCCACGGGCTAGTCAGAGTAGGAATGACAGGATAGCTAAGATGAATACGTGGCTTGAGAGATGGTGCAAGAGGGAGGGATTCAAATTCCTGGGCCATTGGAACCGGTTCTGGGGGAGGTGGGACCAGTACAAATTGGACGGTCTGCATCTGGGCAGGACTGGAACCAATGTCCTAGGGGGAGTGTTTGCTAGTGCTGTTGGGGAGGGTTTAAACTAATGTGGCAGGGGGATGGGAACCGATGCAGGAAGTCAGTGGGAAATAAAGTGGTGACAGAAACAAAAGGCAGTAAGGGAGAGTGTACAGAACATGACCGGACAGATGGTCTGAGAAAGCAGGGCAAAGACCAAGGGAAGACTAGATTAAACTGCATTTATTTCAATGCAAGAAGTCTGATGGGCAAGGCAGATGAACTCAGGGCATGGATGGGTACATGGGACTGGGATGTTATAGCTATTACTGAAACATGGCTAAGGGAGGGGCAGGACTGGCAGCTCACTGTTCCAGGGTACAGATGCTATAGGAAAGATAGAGCAGGAGGTAAGAGAGGAGGGGGAGTTGCGTTCTTGATTAGGGAGAACATCACGGCAGTAGTGAGAGGGGATATATCCGAGGGTTCGCCCACTGAGTCCATATGGGTAGAACTGAAAAATAAGAAGGGAGAGATCACTTTGATAGGATTGTACTACAGACCCCCAAATAGTCAACGGGAAATTGAGGAGCAAATATGTAAGGAGATTACAGACAGCTGCAAGAAAAATAGGGTGGTAATAGTAGGGGACTTTAACTTTCCCAACATTGACTGGGACAGCCATAGCATTAGGGGCTTGGATGGAGAGAAATTTGTTGAGTGTATTCAGGAGGAATTTCTCATTCAGTATGTGGATGGCCCGACTAGAGAGGGGGCAAAACTTGACCTCCTCTTGGGAAATAAGGAAGGGCAGGTGACAGAAGTGTTAGTGAGGGATCACTTTGGGACCAGTGATCATAATTCCATTAGTTTTAAGATAGCTATGGAGAAGGATAGGTCTGGCCCAAAAGTTAAAATTCTAAATTGGGGAAAGGCCAATTTTGATGGTATTAGACAGGAACTTTCAGAAGTTGATTGGGAGAGTCTGTTGGCAGGCAAAGGGACGTCTGGTAAGTGGGAGGCTTTCAAAAGTGTGTTAACCAGGGTTCAGTGTAAGCACATTCCTTATAAAGTGAAGGGCAAGGCTGGTAGAAGTAGGGAACCTTGGATGACTCGGGAGATTGAGGCACTAGTCAAAAATAAGAAGGAGGCATATGACATGCATAGGCAGCTGGGATCAAGTGGATCCCTTGAAGAGTATAGAGATTGCCGGAGTAGAGTTAAGAGAGAAATCAGGAGGGCAAAAAGGGGATATGAGATTGCTTTGGCAGATCAGGCAAAGGTGAATCCAAAGAGCTTCTACAAATACATAAAGGGCAAAAGGGTAACAAGGGAGAGAGTAGGGCCTCTTAAGGATCAACAAGGTCATCTATGTGCGGAACCACAAGAGATGGGTGAGATCCTGAATGAATATTTCACATCGGTATTTACGGTTGAGAAAGGCATGGATGTTAGGGAACTTGGGGAAATAAATAGTGATGTCTTGAGGAGTGTACATATTACAGAGAGGGAGGTGCTGGAAGTCTTAACGCGCATCAAGGTAGATAAATCTCCGGGACCTGATGAAATGTATCCCAGGACGTTATGGGAGGTTAGGGAGGAAATTGCGGGTCCCCTAGCAGAGATATTTGAATCATCCACCGCTACAGGTGAGGTGCCTGAAGATTGGAGGGTAGCAAATGTTGTGCCTTTGTTTAAGAAGGGCGGCAGGGAAAAGCCTGGGAACTACAGACCAGTGAGCCTGACATCTGTAGTGGGTAAGTTGTTAGAGGGTATTCTGAGGGACAGAATCTACAGGCATTTGGAGAGGCAGGGACTAATTAGGAACAGTCAGCATGGTTTTGTGAGAGGAAAATCATGTCTCACGAATTTGATTGAGTTTTTTGAAGGGGTAACCAAGAAGATAGATGAGGGCTGTGCAGTAGACGTGGTCTACATGGACTTCAGCAAAGCATTTGACAAGGTACCGCATGGTAGGTTGTTACATAAGGTTAAATCTCATGGGATCCAAGGTGAGGTAGCCAATTGGATACAAAATTGGCTTGACGACAGAAGACAGAGGGTGGTTGTCGAGGGTTGTTTTTCAAACTGGATGCCTGTGTCCAGCGGTGTGCCTCAGGGATCGGTGCTGGGTCCGCTGTTATTTGTTATTTATATTAATGATTTGGATGAGAATTTAGGAGGCATGGTTAGTAAGTTTGCAGATGACACCAAGATTGGTGGCATTGTGGACAGTGAAGAAGGTTATCTAGGATTGCAACGGGATCTTGATAAATTGGGCCAGTGGGCCGATGAATGGCAGATGGAGTTTAATTTAGATAAATGTGAGGTGATGCATTTTGGTAGATCGAATCGGGCCAGGACCTACTCCGTTAATGGTAGGGCGTTGGGGAGAGTTATAGAACAAAGAGATCTAGGAGTACAGATTCATAGCTCCTTGAAAGTGGAGTCACAGGTGGATAGGGTGGTGAAGAAGGCATTCAGCATGCTTGGTTTCATTGGTCAGAACATTGAATGCAGGAGTTGGGATGTCTTGTTGAAGTTGTACAGGGCATTGGTGAGGCCACACTTGGAGTACTGTGTACAGTTCTGGTCACCCTATTATAGAAAGGATATTATTAAACTAGAAAGAGTGCAGAAAAGATTTACTAGGATGCTACCGGGACTTGATGGTTTGACTTACAGGGAGAGGTTAGACAGACTGGGACTTTATTCCCTGGAGAGTAGGAGGTTAAGGGGTGATCTTATAGAAGTCTATAAAATAATGAGGGGCATAGATAAGGTCGATAGTCAAAATCTTTTCCCAAAGGTAGGGGAGTCTATAACGAGGGGGCACAGATTTAAGGTGAGAGGGGAGAGATACAAAAGGATCCAGAGGGGCAATTTTTTCACTCAAAGTGTGGTGAGTGTCTGGAACGAGCTGCCAGAGGCAGTAGTAGAGGCGGGTACAATTTTGTCTTTTAAAAAGCATTTGGACAGTTACATGGGGAAGATGGGTATCGAGGGATATGGGCCAAGTGCAGGCAATTGGGACTAGCTTAGTGGTATAAACTGGGCGACATGGACATGTTGGGCCGAAGGGCCTGTTTCCATGTTGTAACTTCTATGATTCTATGATTCTATGATTCTATGAAGTTGGGGACGGACATCGAGAAATATTTTTCGCACCATCATAAAGATAATTCGAATAAAAATTTCACAAAGTCAGCCTTAATCTTACTTATACGATCGCATGTTATGTGTTTGTAAAACCTGCAATTGTTTTACCATTCTTTAAGTTTAGAGAGATGCTCTGAATATATGTTTTACATTGAAACGTAAGTGGATTAATAAAATAAAATGAGGAAATTTGTTTAAGAACATGAAGAGCTGCTTTTCCATGTTGGATATCGCGATATATTTATTTACACAACTGTCATTTGTGAAATGATGGAATGTATTTATTTCTATATCTGTACGGGTAAGCAAATCCCCACTGGATAATTTCCAGGAACCAGGCAAGTAAAAAATTAGTTTGTCAAACCCAAAACACCCGTTGGGATTTGCTGATTGAAAATTTCAATGGAAATCGAGATCATCATAAAGCATTGGAACAAATAAACCCGCTGAGGTTTCGGGGTTGTAACTGTTTTATTTATATCACTGAGTAACCTATTTTAAACAGGGTGAAGCTACAAATCTAATGATAAGAGTCTGGGTTGGAGAAGGAACTGAAGAAAGTATCAAATTTAATTACACTGATTCCACAAACACTGCACACCACATCCTTTAAACATTGTTAACTCTTTCTACATAAAACTGGAGAGGGTGTGAATAGAAAGGAACAGAAAAAAAGCTAATTTATGTATCAAACTTAATTTTGATATTGTTGCACAAACACTGAACATCCCATCACTGAAACACTGTCCCGATCAAAAATCTATCGGCAGGACCCTGAGCCACAGTGAAAATGCTGTGATTTCAAACTGGTTCAAAACACGCAGCCTTCTGATTTGGAGTCAGACGCGACTGTTCTTGCACCAGTCCCACAACAAGCGGCTGGAGCCGGATCCATTGGAGGGTGATCCGTGCAGACTGCCGCCGCGGCTCTGGGAATGTGAGAAACGGAAGCAGGAGCAGCCTGACCGCCTCAACCACAGCACAGGATCCCCGCTCTCCCGTATACTACATAACTGACTCTGTGGCGCAATGGATAGCGTGTTGGACTTCTACTGAATGATTGGAGGAGGTATTCAAAGGTTGTGGGCTCGAGTCCCACCAGAGTTGGCTTTTAGTTTCGGGAGCTGGGAAGTGATATTTTGCAGCAAAACCGCAACAGGATCATTAATGTCCGTCAAGGACGGGAAACTGCCCCCTGCACTTCATCTTACACAAGTGGCTCCAGTCAAACCAGAATTTATGATTCTAAATCCATTCTGAGCTGGATTGGAGAAGCACTCTCAAGGAGGAGACTCAACATCATCTCAGACCGAAAGTCAATCTGCTGGACTTCCGGTTCTGTCAGACTGCATGTTCCTTCAGACAGGTTTCTAACTGGACACATGCATCCTGCTGCCGTGTGAGCATTGGTGCTGGAGGGGTAGAATTCTTGCTTGTAGTAATTCTATTCCTGTAAAACTAGCTCCAGAAGTGTCGGATGGAAAGTATCCTGGCTGAGCGGTCTAAGGCGCTGATTTAAAGCTCCAGTTAAATCGCACGATTTGTCGATGGATCAAAATCATAATTTGCATCACCAAAACCGCAGCCTCCCTCGGACAAACAATTAATACTGAACATCTCATCTGCTATTGCAACAGCGTAGTCCGGAGGAAACACGTGGCAATACAAATGAATGGATGCATTTTGGAACACACCAATTGTACCTTTAACTCCGGTCGAAATGTTCACAAGCAAAATGATTGTTTGATCTCGGTGAGACTCGAATTAACAACCTCGGTATTTCCCGATCCTGTACTGTCATGTCAGGACCGCGCACTGACCGATTGCGCCGCTGGAGCCCGGTCACTCTGATCACCTGTCCCACTCTGCTGGAAAGAATCTTAAGGTGAGGGGCCCTTACCTGTGGAAACGTGTCCAGTCACTGTATTGAAACTAATATCTGCACTTCCACTTTAAGCTTATTTCACATCCTCTGCTCCATCGCACGACAATCGGGTTTTCTGCGAACAGGTCAAAATGAACATTGCCAGAAATTCTATCAGTGGTAGCATTTGAACCCAGCGCCCACGCAGCGATTGGATTTATTATCTTCAAGCAGTGACTTCTGTTCGGACAACGCCTTGCCAGTCTTTCACGTTTTGTTTAATGCCCAAATAAATAAATTGGAGCTGATTGACCGCATTTACGCCGTGCTGGGGTTGTTCTCCTGAGAGCAGAGAAGGTTCAGAGGAGATTTGATAGAAGTGTTCAAAATCATAAAGGGTTCAGATAAAGTTAATAAAGAGAAGCTGTTCCCGTTGGCGGAAGTGTCAAGAACCAGAGGACACAGATTTGAGGTGATTGCAAAAGAACCAAAGACGACATGAGCAAAATTTTATTTACGCAGCGAATGGTTATGATCTGGAATGCGCTGCCTGAAAAGGTGATGGAAGCAGATTCAATCGTGGCTTTCATAAAGGAATTTGATAAATACTTGAAGGGGAAAACGCAGGGCCACGGGGAAAGGGACGGGGAATGGGACCAATGGGATTGTTCTTACAAAAGGCAGGTTAGGAATTGATGGGTCGAATGGCCTCCTTCTGTGGTGTGTTCATTCTATGATCAATATTATTTTCAATGCAGTGAATGGACCATCCCTGAAAGACTGGCCCGCGTTAAAACAGAGTGACACTGAAACGTGGTGAAAATGTAACAAACCCAACGTAATTCGAACACGCATCTTTGGGATTTGGAATCAAACGCGCTGCCGTTGCGCCACGAGGATCACAACGAAAGGTTGGAGCCGGATCCATAAGAGGGAAATCAGTACCGGCCGCCGCAGGGACTCTCAGAGGCGGAAGCAGTCGCAGCAACAGCGCAGGAGCCCCGCTCTCTCATCCAGCCGCTGCCCGGTCCCGGCCTGAGCCCTGTCTGGGAGCCGCCTGCCGGTCTCTTTTACTGAACGGGACCGATCCAGTTTCAGCTCACACACAGGCTCAGCAATCCAACTCCTGAAAGATTCACTTCTTTAAACCTTGTTTAGATTCAGTGAATTGGGATTTAATTCAATCCTCATCTGCCCTCCCCTCTGTCAGTTCAGGACTTTATTTAAACCGATACTTGGAGCTCTGTTTTACAGGGTGCCGGCTGTTTAAGCAAATCTCAGTCCCACTATTCCCATTATTAACACTTTTTGCTGCTCACCTCTGCTTAACACAAAGTGCCCAGGAATGAGGGAATTTCTCCTGGGGACTGGGGTACGGACTCGGATTCGGCTCAACCCTCAAATCCAAAAAGTTATTTTCACTGCTGCTGCACAGGATTAAAGGAAGGGACCGATCCAGAAGCTGTTTAAAATTATTACTGACAAATCAGGATAAAAGGCAAAGGACACGGTCTGCTTCTCTGCCTGTCTGTCTGTTTGTCCATCTGCCTGTCTACCTGTATATCCGTCTGAATGCGTCTCTGCCTTATTCTCAGGCTTTTTGATTGCTGGCTGCAGGCCTCCCTCCCCGACTGAATGACCAAGTACCGGACCGTGTGTCAGAATGAATGACTTTGACTTACCGTCTTCCTTTTTATGAACCTGAATGGCCACATTTCTGAGTTCATATCTTCGCTCTGTGTCACAATCCTGTCTCTGTCTCTCAGGATGACAATACACACACAACATTCACACAACGACTTTGACTGAACGCAACTTTACTCTGCTGCAGTGTGTACCATCTACAAGATGCACTGCACCAACTCGCCAAGGCTTCTTCGACAGCACCTCCCAAGCCTGCGACCTCCAACACCGAGAAGGACAAGGGCTGTAGGCACATGGGAACAACACCACATGCACGTTCCGTTCCAAGTCACACACCATCCCGACTTGGAATGGTGACGTCATTCCTTCATCGTCGCTGGGTCAAAATCCTGGAACTCCCAATCTAACAGCATTGTGGGAGAACCTTCACCGCACGGAATGCAGCGGTTCAAGGAGGCGGCCCACCACCACATTCTCAAGGGCAATTATGGATGGGCAATAAATGGTGGCCTTGCCAGCGACACCTAAATCCCACGAATTAACATCTTAGTTCCTTCTGGAGTTTAATGATTTTGAAATTTTGAAGATTTTTTCCTGTGTAACTTGTGAAGTTTTGATCATTGAGATGTTTGTGAAGGAAAGCGGAAGAGGATTGGCGGCGTTTAGTGTGGGACAGAAGTGATGTTGTCTAACGGAGAAGCGACACAGTGCTATGAACTGAGCAAAGGTTTCGCTAGTTTAGCGGTCGTCACGTTCGTCTCACATGCGAAAAGTCCCCGGTTAGATCGGAGGCGGAAACGTTATTTGGGAAGTTACTCCTGATAACCCTCCAGGGCTGAGATTCACCTGTGAAAAGGCGCCGTCAATTGTTTGTTCCTGTTCAATTTAACAACGGCTCTATCACAGTCCTGGTGTCATAAACACTGAACATTTTTAACCAGACTCTTAAAATACTGTCTGGGAAATGAGAACGGATGGAAGTTCATCTCATGCAAAGCACAAAGTTTCGCTGTCACTCGTTCACCATGTTAATATTTCCACCGGTCTGCAGCAGAAAGTTATCGGTTCATTAATGACGATCACAAACATTCATCTTTCACAGAGAATCATCGGTTTCATGTATTAAATTGGTAATGTTCATAATTGTTTTGTTAAAATGATTTCCTTGACCGAGAATCGAACCCGCAGTATGAAAGTGAAACCATTATATCGTAAACACCAGCTGCCAGCCAGCAGATCAGCAAAAAATCAGTTGACGCAAAGATTTCTGTACTTGGACCCCTGAATATCTCCGCTCCCCGACAGTTCCTAACTTCTCTCCATTTAGAAAACACTCTGATCTATCTTCGTTTCTCAGTGGATTATATCAAACTTTCCCACATTGAACTCCATCTGTCACAGTTTTGCCCTCACATTTAATCATAGAATCATAGAATCATAGAAGTTACAACATGGAAACAGGCCCTTCGGCCCAACATGTCCATGTCGCCCAGTTTATACCACTAAGCTAGTCCCAATTGCCTGCACTTGGCCCATATCCCTCGAGACCCATCTTACCCATGTAACTGTCCAAATGCTTTTTAAAAGACAAAATTGTACCCGCCTCTACTACTGCCTCTGGCAGCTCGTTCCAGACACTCACCACCCTTTGAGTGAAAAAATTGCCCCTCTGGATCCTTTTGTATCTCTCCCCTCTCACTTTAAATCTGTGCCCCCTCGTTATAGACTCCCCTACCTTTGGGAAAAGATTTTGACTATCGACCTTATCTATGCCCCTCATTATTTTATAGACTTCTATAAGATCACCCCTTAACCTCCTACTCTCCAGGGAATAAAGTCCCAGTCTGTCTAACCTCTCCCTGTAAGTCAAACCATCAAGTCCCGGTAGCATCCTAGTAAATCTTTTCTGCACTCTTTCTAGTTTAATAATATCCTTTCTATAATAGGGTGACCAGAACTGTACACAGTACTCCAAGTGTGGCCTCACCAATGCCCTGTACAACTTCAACAAGACATCCCAACTCCTGCATTCAATGTTCTGACCAATGAAACCAAGCATGCTGAATGCCTTCTTCACCACCCTATCCACCTGTGACTCCACTTTCAAGGAGCTATGAATCTGTACTCCTAGATCTCTTTGTTCTATAACTCTCCCCAACGCCCTACCATTAACGGAGTAGGTCCTGGCCCGATTCGATCTACCAAAATGCATCACCTCACATTTATCTAAATTAAACTCCATCTGCCATTCATCGGCCCACTGGCCCAATTTATCAAGATCCCGTTGCAATCCTAGATAACCTTCTTCACTGTCCACAATGCCACCAATCTTGGTGTCATCTGCAAACTTACTAACCATGCCTCCTAAATTCTCATCCAAATCATTAATATAAATAACAAATAACAGCGGACCCAGCACCGATCCCTGAGGCACACCGCTGGACACAGGCATCCAGTTTGAAAAACAACCCTCGACAACCACCCTCTGTCTTCTGTCGTCAAGCCAATTTTGTATCCAATTGGCGACCTCACCTTGGATCCCATGAGATTTAACCTTATGTAACAACCTACCATGCGGTACCTTGTCAAATGCTTTGCTGAAGTCCATGTAGACCACGTCTACTGCACAGCCCTCATCTATCTTCTTGGTTACCCCTTCAAAAAACTCAATCAAATTCGTGAGACATGATTTTCCTCTCACAAAACCATGCTGACTGTTCCTAATTAGTCCCTGCCTCTCCAAATGCCTGTAGATTCTGTCCCTCAGAATACCCTCTAACAACTTACCCACTACAGATGTCAGGCTCACTGGTCTGTAGTTCCCAGGATTTTCCCTGCCGCCCTTCTTAAACAAAGGCACAACATTTGCTACCCTCCAATCTTCAGGCACCTCACCTGTAGCGGTGGATGATTCAAATATCTCTGCTAGGGGACCCGCAATTTCCTCCCTAACCTCCCATAACGTCCTGGGATACATTTCATCAGGTCCCGGAGATTTATCTACCTTGATGCGCGTTAAGACTTCCAGCACCTCCCTCTCTGTAATATGTACACTCCTCAAGACATCACTATTTATTTCCCCAAGTTCCCTAACATCCATGCTTTTCTCAACCGTAAATACCGATGTGAAATATTCATTCAGGATCTCACCCATCTCTTGTGGTTCCGCACATAGATGACCTTGTTGATCCTTAAGAGGCCCTACTCTCTCCCTAGTTACCCTTTTGCCCTTTATGTATTTGTAGAAGCTCTTTGGATTCACCTTTGCCTGATCTGCCAAAGCAATCTCATATCCCCTTTTTGCCCTCCTGATTTCTCTCTTAACTCTACTCCGGCAATCTCTATACTCTTCAAGGGATCCACTTGATCCCAGCTGCCTATGCATGTCATATGCCTCCTTCTTCTTTTTGACTAGTGCCTCAATCTCCCGAGTCATCCAAGGTTCCCTACTTCTACCAGCCTTGCCCTTCACTTTATAAGGAATGTGCTTACACTGAACCCTGGTTAACACACTTTTGAAAGCCTCCCACTTACCAGACGTCCCTTTGCCTGCCAACAGACTCTCCCAATCAACTTCTGAAAGTTCCTGTCTAATACCATCAAAATTGGCCTTTCCCCAATTTAGAATTTTAACTTTTGGGCCAGACCTATCCTTCTCCATAGCTATCTTAAAACTAATGGAATTATGATCACTGGTCCCAAAGTGATCCCTCACTAACACTTCTGTCACCTGCCCTTCCTTATTTCCCAAGAGGAGGTCAAGTTTTGCCCCCTCTCTAGTCGGGCCATCCACATACTGAATGAGAAATTCCTCCTGAATACACTCAACAAATTTCTCTCCATCCAAGCCCCTAATGCTATGGCTGTCCCAGTCAATGTTGGGAAAGTTAAAGTCCCCTACTATTACCACCCTATTTTTCTTGCAGCTGTCTGTAATCTCCTTACATATTTGCTCCTCAATTTCCCGTTGACTATTTGGGGGTCTGTAGTACAATCCTATCAAAGTGATCTCTCCCTTCTTATTTTTCAGTTCTACCCATATGGACTCAGTGGGCGAACCCTCGGATATATCCCCTCTCACTACTGCCGTGATGTTCTCCCTAATCAAGAACGCAACTCCCCCTCCTCTCTTACCTCCTGCTCTATCTTTCCTATAGCATCTGTACCCTGGAACATTGAGCTGCCAGTCCTGCCCCTCCCTTAGCCATGTTTCAGTAATAGCTATAACATCCCAGTCCCATGTACCCATCCATGCCCTGAGTTCATCTGCCTTGCCCATCAGACTTCTTGCATTGAAATAAATGCAGTTTAATCTAGACTTCCCTTGGTCTTTGCCCTGCTTTCTCAGACCATCTGTCCGGTCATGTTCTGTACACTCTCCCTTACTGCCTTTTGTTTCTGTCACCACTTTATTTCCCACTGACTTCCTGCATCGGTTCCCATCCCCCTGCCACATTAGTTTAAACCCTCCCCAACAGCACTGGCAAACACTCCCCCTAGGACATTGGTTCCAGTCCTGCCCAGATGCAGACCGTCCAATTTGTACTGGTCCCACCTCCCCCAGAACCGGTTCCAATGGCCCAGGAATTTGAATCCCTCCAGCTTGCACCATCTCTCAAGCCACGTATTCATCTTAGCTATCCTGTCATTCCTACTCTGACTAACCCGTGGCACTGGTAGCAATCCTGAGATTACTACCTTTGAGGTCCTACTCTTTAGTTTAACTCCTAACTCCCTAAATTCAGCTTGTAGGACCTCATCCTGTTTTTTACCTATATCGTTGGTGCCTATATGCACCACGACAACTGGCTGTTCACCCTCCCCCTCCAGAATGTCCTGCAGCCGCTCCGAGACATCCTTGACCCTTGCACCAGGGAGGCAACATACCATCCTGGAGTCTCGGTTGCGTCCGCAGAAACGCCTGTCTATTCCCCTTACAATCGAGTCCCCTATCACTATAGCTCTGCCACTCTTTTTCCTGCCCTCCTGTGCAGCAGAGCCAGCCACGGTGCCATGAACCTGGCCACTGCCACCTTCCCCTGGTGAGCCATCTCCGCCAACAGTATCCAAAACGGTATACCTGTTTTGGAGGGAGATGACCGCAGGGGACCCCTGCACTGCCTTCCTACTCTTCCTCTGTCTGTTGGTCACCCATTCACTATCTCCCTCAGTAATTTTTATCTGCGGTGTGACCAACTCACTGAACGTGCTATCCACGACTTTCTCAGCATCGCGGATGCTCCAAAGTGAGTCCATCCGCAGCTCCAGAGCCGTCAAGCGGTCAAACAATAGCTGCAGCTGGACACACTTCCCGCAGGTGAAGGAATCAGGGATACAGGAAGGAGCCCTGAATTCCCACATCCCACAAGAGGAACATGACACGGCGCTGGGATCTCCTGCCATGACTTAACCCTTAAATTAGCTGAAGAACAACTACAATGTCAAGAGAAAAAAAAAGGAAAGAAAAACTACTTACCACTCCCTTTAAGGAGTTTACTCCTTTAAATTGATTCACTAAAAAATAAACGCTACTTCCTATAAGAATTTAAAATAAAATTGCTGGACTATAACTTGGTGTTGTAAAATTGTTTACAATCCTATAAGACCTGCAGAACTTCCCTTTCCTTTTACTTCAGTTACTGTAGATAAGGAGAAATACTCACCTGAACCTACTCACCAATCAGGTGCCTCCCCTGTGTCGCGTCCCGATCTGATTCCTGACGTCACTTCGAACTCGGTCGCAGCTCCGCTCGGCTCCTCTCAGCGCTCTGAAATCCCGCCTTTTATCGGACGCTCCCTCCGCTCGGCTCGGCTCCTCTCAGCTGTTCTCAGCGCTCTGAAATCCCGCCTTTTATCGGACGCTCCCTCCGCTAGGCTCGGCTCCTCTCAGCGCTCTGAAATCCCGCCTTTTATCGGACGCTCCCTCCGCTCGGCTCGGCTCCTCTCAGCTGTTCTCAGCGCTCTGAAATCCCGCCTTTTATCGGACGCTCCCTCCGCTCGGCTCGGCTCCTCTCAATGGCCCTTTGCTGCTTTCTGCTCCCATCGACACTATTTACTGCGCCAAATATCTTGCTGGTTTTAGGGTGAAAACTGCCCTCCGCTTCACTGTAAGTGCAAAGAGGCAACTTTGTAGATGCCGTGTAGTGTTACAGAACGGCAGGTTGGACCTGCTCGATTCATCTCATCTCATTTTCTGGTCACGGGAATTTTACTGAAATAGAACCTGGTCAAATAACAGTTCAAAAAACCACTTCTCTCTCGCACTGCGGACTGAGCCTTCAAACATACAGGCAGTTATGAGCCTAATGCTCAGAAATAATACAGCAAAAATATTCACTCGTGCAAGCTGCACACCTTTTATTTAGAAAAGTAAACTGATGATGGACAGCTGCTGTATTGGTCGCTGCAAACTCAAACTTTAGCGCGGTGAATTAATGGTTTAGTATAAAGAACATAGTGTCTCTGTGGTGTAATCGGCCAGGGCGTTCGGCTTTTAATTGAAAGGTTGGTGGTTTCAGCCCGCCCTGGATATCTTTTACCTCAGAATTCATTGCCTCACAGCGCCAGGTTTCCAATGTGTGTTTTGTCTGCAAGAAAATGCAGGGTAAAAATTGCCAGCGGAGCACGGCTGATATTCCACCAGTGACCCTGCGGTCCGATAGCAGGTACATGAAAAATATTTAAAAATCCGAGATTGGCTGCACGGAACTCAGAATTCTTCTTCACAGACAAGGTCCGAAGGGAGGACTCAATGGTTGCCGGAGAGATGGTTCATTCAGATATGGATATTTGTGCAGTGAGCGAGAGCAGTCTTCTACCGTGTTTCTACAATGAACGTCACTCCTTTATTTCGGAAAAGTAACATGGTTTGCACATTCCGACCGTGTTCAGCTGATTTGTGAGAGATCATTAAAGGCTTCAGCAACGCTGTCTCGGCGAATAACAACAGTTCAAAACCGCATTCCAGATGGGACAACAAACTCATCAGTTTTCCGCTATTCCCCAGCTCCCGGAGTGAGAAAGGCTGCGACATCAGGATTTATGGAGGACCGGAGAGAGTGAAACTTTATTTGGCTTTCGTGGGAAATCCAGTGAAAGTGAATAAGAGCTCCAGGATTTGAACCAGTGAAACTCCATGAGCGAGAATCAGATCCAAAGAGCAACTGGCAACAGAGCCGTGCAGGCAATGTAAAATTTCGCTGCCACGCAGCCGATCAACCATCCTTTCAGAATAGAATGTCCATCCAATCTCGTTTTCTTGTACAAAATATGATGTACAGCGAGATCAGATTCAACACTAATTATTTCGAGTTAACAATATCAGCCTTTCTTCACCAAATTCGTTTTGAATGTACGACTTGCATTATCCTGAAACACTTTGCAGAATGAATTGCTCTGAAGCGACATAAATGTGGAGATATTGGCTACGAATTCATCAGCTGGGTTGTAACTTTACTTTTCCGACCATCTCAGCCTGCTTGTCTTGCAGGTTAGATCAGCCTTCGCCATTCAAGGAAACCTGAGAATTATATCAGAGAGACAAGAGACAGATTCAGTGACAGATAGAGAGATGCAAGGAAATAAACGAAGAGTATAAATGCCAGGTTCAGCAAACTAGCAGAATTTAAATTGCTGATTGGGAGATATTCCTTCTCGTGTCTTGAAATCTTGAAAGAGAACTTTGGGCGCCCGCCACGGTGGAATGTCTCTCCTGCTTTGAAAAGGGTAATTGCGTCAATTCGATCCAGTTTATACATTTGGACATTGAACAGATCGTTAAACAGTAACGCACCGAGTATAATTCAAACCGGTGCAAGAAAACCCCAGTGGCTTATGAGTCGAACGCTTCAAACACTGGGCCATCGCAGCTGCACACAGCAGTTCTTGCACAGCTGTAGGTCAGACTGCGTGACTGCGTAGGGTTATCACAGTACCTCCGCCAGACTGCATATGCTTTCAAACAGGATTCCAAATGGACACATGCAGCAAGTGGCCATGCGAGGATTGGTGGTGGTGGCGTTGAATTCTCGCCGACTTCTCATGCGACTCGAGCTTGATACGTGGCCAATGCAGGATCGTTTTACATTCTGAACCAATGAGGAACACGGGAACAGGACTCGGCCATTTCGCCCATCGAGCCTGTTCCGTTATTCAGTCCACAAAAAGAAGGACAAATCGAATCCGGCCAATTGCCGCACCATCAGTCTGCTCTCAATCGTCAGCAAAGTGATGGAAGATATCGTCGACAGTGCTTTCAAGCGGCACGAACTCACCAATAACCAATAAATCGATGCTCAGTTCCCTCTCACTCCCCACAGAAGCAGCAGGAGATGCCACTTTCAACTGGCAGTTGCTTCAAACGATGCCCGATAGACTGCGTTGTCTTGCAGCTTTCCCAGGATCAACATTTGATTCGGTGGGTCAATATTGGGAAATTGAATGATTTTCACCGGCAGCTTGTGGCAGTATATCACCTCATTTGCTATTTCATGTTCATGTCTACTTGCACTTGGTGCTGTTATTGCCTGAACATCAACTTCTGTCCCAATAGTAGTTCGAACAGAAAATGCTATTTTGTGCGAGCAGCTTGTCTGGCCCGAAAATGACCGGAATTACAAAGGGGCAAGTGGGAAAGGCCGCGTTTGTCTGCTTGTTCACAGCAAAGAATGTTCAGCGTTACCTTGTGGTCCAGTGTTTCGCATTTGGCGCTTTCATCGCCACGGCAACAGTTCGATTGGCGTCTGTCTCAACATCTGCCTATTATACACTCTACCAAAAGTATACTGTACTCGAATTGCTGATTTTTTCACTGTGACGGCGAAGAGACTTTAGTGGACCTCAGTTATGAATTCATCAGCTGGGTTGCACCTTTGCTTCTCTGACCTTCTCCGTCTTCCGATCTTTACACTTCTCTGCAGCTTCGATCATCCTTGGCCGTTTAATAAAGCCTAAGAAGTGCATGAGGGGAAAACACAGAGAGTCAAGAGACAGATTAAAGTAAAGAAACAAATGTCAAGTTCTGCAAACGAGCAAGAATTTAACACGGAGCTCGGGAGAGTTTCCTTTCAATGTTTTTTAAGAGACCATTGGGCTCTCGAATTAAACACGTCTGCTGAAATATCTCTTTGAAGGAGAGAAATGCTGTTGGTTAAATCTGGTTCATATTTATTTGAGCTTTAAACAACATTAAGAAACGGAACCTCGCTCAGAATGAATCGTCAAATATTCCAAAGCGAGAATTATACCCCGAAAATAAGAAGCCACCGGTAATATATCACCGGTAATGAACCACTGCAGCCATTGCAGAATTCGGTGCCACCCACAGCCGATCGGCCATCCTTTAAGACCTCTTCTATCCATCCAATCACGTTTTCTATTCCGATGTAGAGAAATGTCGAGTTGCACACTAACTGTTTCCTCCGTTCTCTTTCGCAAACATATCACTGAACAAAACTTCACAAGTCACCCGGGAAAAATAATTCAGTTCAAAATCATAAGCTTCCGAAGGACCTGCGAGGACAGACTGACCAAACCTGCATTCAATCGTGAAGCTTGTGGGTGTGTTGTCATCCTAAGGGACCGAGACAGGCCTGTGACACAGAGCGAAGGCAGGAACTCAGAAATGTGGCCATTCAAGGCCATAAATGGGCAGACAGACAGTCACAGTCATTGATTCCGACACACGGCCCGGTAGTTGTTCAGTCAGTCGGGGAGCGAGGCCTGCAGCCAGCAAAGAAAAAACATGAGAAGAAGGCAGAGACACAATCAGAAGGATAAACAGAAAGAAAGATAGACAGATAGACATCTGACTCAACGTCAAAACGCAGCGTGATCGAATCACGTTGCGGTGATATCATTTTCACAGCAGCTCAGGGTCCTGCCCACAGGTTTTATAGTGGGGCAGTGTTTTATGGATGGGCTGTTCATTGTTAGTCAAATAATATTGATCGGAATTTAATTTTTTACATTAAAGTGGTCGTTGTTAATTTTGATCTACATCCTCGACAGTATATACAGAAACAAGTACCAATGTTTCAGGGATGTGGTATATTCAATATTAGTTCAAAAACCCTGTCAGCTGGTGCAAAAATAAACACAAACTGCCCAACACGTGGGTAAGCCTAAAAAGCAAATCTGTATACATGGTCCATTGGCTCAGTTTGTGCAGAACGTGGTGCTGATAACGCAAAGTTCGCGGGTTCGTGTAATAAGGTTCCGATTGCAATATTTTGCTAACTTTTAAGCCTGAGAAGTCCATCAGGGGACAACATAGAGACAAGAGACAGGGAGAGATAGAGAGATTCATGCAAATAAATTCGCGTTTAAATGGGTGGTTCTGCAAAGTAGCAGAATTTTAGTTGCAGATTGGGCAAGATTCTTTCTTGTGTATTTGAATTTTGCAAGAGTACATTGGGCACCCAATTGAAAGCGCCGGCCACGCTCGAGTATCTCTCATGCTCTGAGAGAGATAAATGAAGTGAGTTAGATCCAGTTCATTCATTTGAGCATTGAACGTATCTTTAAACAATAATTCAGCGAGCAGAAATCAAACCTGCGAAGGAAAACTCCATTTGATCTTGAAGATAACGCTTCAACCACTCGTCGATCGCAGCGGCACATGGCAGTACTTGCATGGCTGTAGATGCCACTTTAAACTGCCTGTTGCTTCAAACGATGCCCGATAGACCGGCGTTGTCTTGTAGCTTTCCCAGGAGCTTCATTTGATTCGGTGGGTCAAGTTTGGGAAATTGAATGATTTTCACCGGCAGCTTGTGGTAGTATATTACCTCGTTTTCATTACCGGTAATGAACCACTGCAGCCACTGCAGAATTCGGTGCCACCCACAGCCGATCGGCCATCCTTTCAGACCTCTTCTATCCATCCAATCACGTTTTCTATTCCGATGTAGAGAAATGTCGAGTTGCACACTAACTATTTCCTCCGTTCTCTTTCGCAAACATATCACTGAACAAAACTTCACAAGTCATTCAGGAAAAATAATTCAGTTCAAAATCATTAGCTTCCGAAGGACCTGCGAGGACAGACTGACCAAACCTGCGTTCAGTCGTGCAGCCTGTGGGTGTGTTGTCATCCTAAGGGACAGAGACAGGCCTGCGACACAGAGCGAAGGCAGGAACTCAGAAATGTGGCCATAAATGGGCAGACAGTTAGTCACAGTCATTGATTCTGACACACGGCCCGGTCGTTGTTCAGTCAGTCGGGGAGCGAGGCCTGCAGCCAGCAAACAAAAGCCTGGCCTGAGAATAAGGCAGAGACCCAATCAGACGTATCGACAGACAGACATCTGACTCAACGTCAAAACGCAGCGTGATCGAATCACGTTGAGGTGATATCATTTTCAGAGCAGCTCAGGGTCCTGCCCACAGGTTTGAAAGCGGGGCAGTGTTTTATGGATGGGCTGTTGATTGTTAGTAAATAATATTGATCGGAATTTAATTTGTGACATTAAAGTGCTCTTTGTTTGTTAATTTTGATCTACATCCTCGACAGTATATACAGAAACAAGTAACAATGTTTAAGGGATGTTGTTTATTCAATATTCGTTCAAAAACCCTGTCAGCTGGTGAAAAATAAACACAAAGTACCCAACACGCGGGTAAGCCCATAAAGCTAAGATGTCTACATGGCTGGTTAGCTCAGTTGGTTAGAGCGTGGTGCTAATAACGCCAAGGTCGCGGGTTCGATCCCCGTACGGGCCATAAGGTTCCTATTGCAATATTTTGGTAACTTTTAAAAGTTTGGCAGACTTGAGAAACAAGCGAATCCACACAAAATGTCATGAGGTCATTTTTTTGGAGTAACATCCATTAATATGTTTTCTGATCTATCTTTTTGAGGTCCAAAGTGGACGGCCTCAAACTTGCTTACGTTGAAATCCATTTGCCGCAGTTTTGCCCATTCACTTAATCTAGTAATATCTCTCTGTAATCTCATTCTTCAATCCACACTGCTTATAATTCTGTCTATCTTTGTGTCATCGGCAAACTTGGATATGTGGTTCTCGATCCCGTCATCTAATATCAATGAGACCGCCTAAATTGGGGTAAATTCACATTCAGCTTCAATCTCCACATCATCTTGAGACATTTTATTTACTCCGTGTGTGTTGCGCCTTGGAAACTTCTGCACTTTGTCCTCTGGAGCTCAAATATAATTCAACTCGAACAACTGCAAAGATGTCAGAATCCAATTGGTGACATTTCACTAAAAAGCAGTGAGATAACAGGGCTAGTCCAGGATTTGAACCCGGGACCTTTCGCATATTCCATGAGAAAAACGCCCAAAGCGAGAATCTTACCCCTAGACCAACGAGCCGCTTGCTAGAAAGCCCTGCAGCCGGTCTAAAATTTCACCATAGTCTTCAGCCGATCGGCTATCCTTTCCAACCGCTTCTGTCCACCCAATCCAGTTTTCTATTCCAAAATACAGCAATATCAAGTTGTACACGACCTATTTCCAGTCACCAATATTAGCCTCTCTTTACTAAATTCGTTTACGATGTACGACTTGTTTTTTCAAATAATACTTTTCAGAATTAGTTAATCTGAAGCTACATTGGCATCTGTCTCGGCATCGTCAGAGTATACAAGCTACCATAAGTATATTTTACTCACATTGCTGTTTTCTTTCACTGTGAGGGCGAAGAGACAAAAATGTGGAGACATTAGCTCCGAATTTATCAGCTGGGTTGCACCTTTACTTTTCAGACCGTCTCAGTCTTTTTTTCCTTTACCTTTCCCTGCTGGTGTTGCAGGTTAGATCAGCCTTTACCGTTCCAGGAAGCCTGAGAAGTCCATCAGGGGACAACATAGAGACAAGAGACAAGGAGAGATAGAGAGATTCATGTAAATCAAGTCGCTAATAAATGGGTGGTTCTGAAAGTAGCAGAATTTTAGTTGCAGATTTGGCAAGATTCTTTCTTGTGTATTTGAATTTTGCAAGAGTACATTGGGCACCCAATTAAAAGCGCCGGCCACGCTCGAGTATCTCTCATGCTCTGAGAGAGATAAATGAAGTGAGTTAGATCCAGTTCATTCATTTGAGCATTGAACGGATCTTTAAACAATAATTCAGCGAGCAGAAATCAAACCTGCGAAGGAAAACTCCATTTGATCTTGAATTTAACGCTTCAACCACTCGGCGATCGCAGCGGCACATGGCAGTACTTACATGGCTGTCGATGCTACTTTAAACTGCCAGTTGCTTCAAACGATGCCCGATCGACCGGCGTTGTCTTGTAGCTTTCCCAGCAGCTTCATTTGATTCGGTGGGTCAAGTTTGGGAAATTGAATGATTTTCACCGGCAGCTTGTGGTAGTATATTACCTCATTTTCATTACCGGTAATGAACCACTGCAGCCACTGCAGAATTCGGTGCCACCCACAGCCGATCGGCCATCCTTTCAGACCTCTTCTATCCATCCAATCACGTTTTCTATTCCGATGTAGAGAAATGTCGAGTTGCACACTAACTATTTACTCCGTTCTCTTTCGCAAACATATCACTGAACCAAACTTCACAAGTCACTCAGGAAAAATAATTCAGTTCATAATCATTAGCTTCCGAAGGACCTGCGAGGACAGACTGACCAAACCTGCGTTCAGTCGTGAAGCTTGTGGGTGTGTTGTGATCCTAAGGGACAGAGACAGGCCTGCGACACAGAGCGAAGGCAGGAACTCAGAAATGTGGCCATAAATGGGCAGACAGTCAGTCACAGTCATTGATTCTGACACACGGCCCGGTAGTTGTTCAGTCAGTCGGGGAGCGAGGCCTGCAGCCAGCAAACAAAAAGCCTGGCCTGAGAATAAGGCCGAGACCCAATCAGACGGATAAACAGACAGACAGACAGGCAGCTTAGGGTCCTGCCCACAGGTTTTATAACGGGGCAGTGTTTTATGGATGGGCTGTTCATTGTTAGTAAAATAATATTGATCGGAATTTAATTTGTTACATTAAAGTGCTCTTTGTTTGTTAATTTTGATCTACATCCTCGACAGTATATAGAGAAACAAGTAACAATGTTTAAGGGATGTGGTTTATTCAATATTCGTTGTAAAACCCTGTCAGCTGGTGTAAAAATAAACAGAAATTACCCAACACGCGGGTAAGCCCATAAAGCTAAGATGTCTGCATGGCCGGTTAGTTCAGTTGGTCAGAGCGTGGTGCTAATAACGCCCAGGTCGCGGGTTCGATCCCCGTACGGGCCATAAAGCTCCTATTGTAATATTTTGGTAACTTTTAAAAGTTTGGCAGACTTGAGAAACAAGCGAATCCACACAAAATGTCATGAGGTCAATTTTTTGGAGTAACATCCATTAATATGTTTTCTGATCTATCTTTTTGAGGTCCAAAGTGGACGGCCTCAAACTTGCTTACGTTGAAATCCATTTGCCGCAGTTTTGCCCATTCACTTAATCTAGTAATATATCTCTGTAATCTCATTCTTCCATCCACACTGCTTATAATTCTGTCTATCTTTGTGTCATCGGCAAACTTGGATATGTGGTTCTCGATCCCGTCATCTAATATCAATGAGACCGCCTAAATTGGGGTAAATTCACATTCAGCTTCAATCTCCACATCATCTTGAGACATTTTATTTACTCAGTGTGTGTTGCGCCTTGGAAACTTCTGCACTTTGTCCTCTGGAGCTCAAATATAATTCAATTCGAACAACTGCAAAGATGTCAGAATCCAATTGGTGACTTTTCACTGAAAAGCAGTGAGATAACAGGGCTCGTCCGGGATTTGAACCCAGGACCTCTCGCATATTCCATCAGAAAAACGCCCAAACCGAGAAAGCCCTGCAGCCGGTTTAAAATTTCACCATCGTCTTCAGCCGATCGGCTATCCTTTCCAACCGCTTCTGTCCACCCTATCTCGTTTTCTATTCCAAAATACAGCAATATCAAGTTGTACACGACCTATTTCCAGTCACCAATATTAGCCTCTCTTTACTAAATTCGTTTACAATGTACGACTTGTTTTTTCAAATAATACTTTTCAGAATTAGTTAATCTGAAGTTACATTGGCATCTGTCTCGGCATCGTCAGAGCATACAAGCTATCATAAGTATATTTTACTCACATTGCTGTTTTCTTTCACTGTGAGGGCGAAGAGACAAAAATGTGGAGACATTAGCTACGAATTTATCAGCTGGGTTGCACCTTTACTTTTCCGACCGTCTCAGTCTTTTTTTCCTTTACCTTTCCCTGCTGGTGTTGCAGGTTAGATCAGCCTTTACCGTTCCAGGAAGCCTGAGAAGTCCATCAGGGGACAACATAGAGACAAGAGACAAGGAGAGATAGAGAGATTCATGTAAATAAAGTCGCTTATAAATGGGTGGTTCTGCAAAGTAGCAGAATTTTAGTTGCAGATTGGGCAAGATTCTTTCTTGTGTATTTGAATTTTGCAAGAGTACATTGGGCACCCAATTAAAAGCGCCGGCCACGCTCGAGTATCTCTCATGCTCTGAGAGAGATAAATGAAGTGAGTTAGATCCAGTTCATTCATTTGAGCATTGAACGGATCTTTAAACAATAATTCAGCGAGCAGAAATCAAACCTGCGAAGGAAAACTCGATTTGATCTTGAATTTAACGCTTCAACCACTCGGCGATCGCAGCGGCACATGGCAGTACTTTCATGGCTGCAGATGCTACTTTGAACTGCCAGTTGCTTCAAACGATGCCCGATAGACCGGCGTTATCTTGTAGCTTTCCCAGCAGCTTCATTTGATTCGGTGGGTCAAGTTTGGGAAATTGAATGATTTTCACCGGCAGCTTGTGGTAGTATATTACCTCATTTTCATTACCGGTAATGAACCACTGCAACCACTGCAGAATTCGGTGACACCCACAGCCGATCGGCCATCCTTTCAGACCTCTTCTATCCATACAATCACGTTTTCTATTCCGATGTAGAGAAATGTCGAGTTGCACACTAACTATTTCCTCCGTACTCTTTCGCAAACATATCACTGAACCAAACTTCACAAGTCACTCAGGAAAAATAATTCAGTTCAAAATCATTAGCTTCCGAAGGACCTGCGAGGATAGACTGACCAAACCTGCGTTCAGTCGTGAAGCTTGTGGGTGTGTTGTGATCCGAAGGGACAGAGACAGGACTGCGACACAGAGCGAAGGCAGGAACTCAGAAATGTGGCCATAAATGGGCAGACAGTCAGTCACAGTCATTGATTCTGACACACGGCCCGGTAGTTCTTCAGTCAGTCGGGGAGCGAGGCCTGCAGCCAGCAAACAAAAAGCCTGGCCTGAGAATAAGGCAGAGACCCAATCAGACGGATAGACAGACAGACATCTGACTCAACGTCAAAACGCAGCGTGATCGAATCACGTTGCGGTGATATCATTTTCACAGTAGCTCAGGGTCCTGCACACAGGTTTTCTAGCAGGGCAGTGTTTTATGGATGGGCTGTTCATTGTGACTAAAATATTATTGATCGGAATTTAATTTGTTACATTAAATTGCTCTTTGTTTGTTAATTTTGATCTACATCCTCGACAGTATATACAGAAACAAGTAACAATGTTTAAGGGATGTGGTTTATTCAATATTCGTTGCAAAACCCTGTCAGCTGGTGTAAAAATGAACACAAACTACCCAACACGCGGGTAAGCCCATAAAGCTAAAATACATGCATGGCCGGTTAGCTTAGTTGGTTACAGCGTACTGCTCATAACGCTCAGGTTGCGGGTTCTAACCCCGTACGGGCCATACGGTTCCTATTGCAAAATCTTGGCAACTTTGAAAAGTTTGACAGACTTCAGAAACAAGCGAATCCACAAAAAGTATCATGAGGTCAATCTTTTGAAGCAACATCCATTTTTATGTTTTCTGATCTATCTTTTTGAGGTCCAAAGTGGACGGCCTCAAACTTGCTTACGTTGAAATCCATTTGCCGCAGTTTTGCCCATTCACTTAATCTAGTAATATCTCTCTATGATCTCATTCTTCATTCCACACTGCTTATAATTCTGTCTATCTTTGTGTCATCGGCAAACTTGGATATGTGGTTCTCGATCCCGTCATCTAATATCAATGAGACGGCCTAAATTGGGGTAAATTCACATTCAGCTTCAATCTCCACATCATCTTGAGACATTTTATTTGCTCCGTGTGTGTTGCGCCTTGGAAACTTCTGCACTTTGTCCTCTGGAGCTCAAATATAATTCAATTCGAACAACTGCAAAGATGTCAGAATCCAATTGGTGACTTTTCACTAAAAAGCAGTGAGATAACAGGGCTCGTCCGGGATCTCTCGCATATTCCATGAGAAAAACGCCCAAAGCGAGAATCAAACGCCTGGACCAACGAGCCGCTTGCGAGAAAGCCCTGCAGCCGGTCTCAAATTTCACCATAGTCTTCAGCCGATCGGCGATCCTTTCCAACTGCTTCTGTCCACCCAATCTCGTTTTCTATTCCGATGTACAGCAATATCAAGTTGTGCACTACCTATTTCCAGTCACCAATCTCTTTACTAAATTCGTTTACAATGTACGACTTGTTATTTCAAATAATACTTTTCAGAATTAGTTAATCTGAAGCAACATTGGCATCTGTCTCGGCATCGTCAGAGTCTTCAAGCGACCATTAGTATATTTTACTCACATTGCTGTTTTCTTTCACTGTGAGGGCGAAGAGACAAAAATGTGGAGACATTAGCTACGAATTTATCAGCTGGGTTGCACCTTTACTTTTCCGACCATCTCAGTCTTTTTTTCCTTAACCTTTTCCTGCTGGTGCGAGCTCCTTCACACTGACATGGATATTTCTGCAGTGAGCGACATCAGACTGTTTCCACAATGAATGTCACTCCCTTTATTTTGGAAAAGTGAAATGGTATTCACATTCCGACTCGTTTCACTTGATTTGTGAGAGATCGTTGAAGGATCAATCTCCGGTTAAGACGGCCTTTTTCTCTCTCTCTGTTGGCCGAATCCAAAATGAAATTGGAGCTGGACTCATCAGGCAAGAAATCAGGAATCACTTTAGCAAACAAAATACGGCCGAAAGCTAGAACTCTCTCATCCCAAAGGATGTGGATTGTGGTTCAATTCATAATTTGAAGTCTGATATTGATAGATCGTTTTTCGATTCGGGTACCAAGGAATATGAGTCCAAGACGGAGAAACAGAGATGAATTGCAGATCAACTCATGATCTAATTGAATGGGGCAGCAGGTTCGAGGGGCTGAATGGCCTTCTCTTGTCCCGATGTTCCGATACTGCTCAGCGCGGAGGTGGACGAATGGAAAAAGACATCAGACTAACTCCAGAATGAAAAAACGGGTGTTCAGAAGGAGATACCCTGAGATTGTGGAACGAACTGAACTCCTGCAGCAAAGTCAACAGTTGTCTCTCTGCAATAATAAGATGGGAAGAATTTCTGCAATCGGCCCGGCTAGCTCAGTCGGCAGAGCATGAGACTTTTAATCTCAGGGTCGTGGGTTCGAGCCCCACGTTGGGCGATTTGTGTTCCACTTTTCACACTCGGTGACAAAATTTTTCAAGTGCAACCTCTTGTCTCCAGATTCGAAACAGGCACAACCCTGAGCTGTGTGAAAGGAAACCGTGAGCTTTGCCAAATATCCACTCCCTCCCGATTCTACCTTCTCGTTCCCTCCACATGGGACACGGACAGGTTATCGGTTCAATTGGATTCACTTTTTGTTGTTATTAAAAATGTTGAAGGTCAGAAAATGTAATATTTCGGAGATGCCAACGCTGGAACAATTCGCCTCTCTGATACCTCCTGATCCCCCCTTACCCTATTTGATTCTCCCTGTGCTCGTTATCATCGCTGATACGCTCTGTCTCTTACCTTCTCCGATACCCTCAGAGAGTCCATGATCCACTTTGAACCTTGTCAGCGCCATTCACCTGCTCTGATACCGATTGATTGCCCCAAACACAGATGCGCCCTGAGCCGCCTTACACTCTCCCATACTCGGCAGTCCTTCCCCTCTCTCAGATCTTAATACACTCTCTGATGCCATCTGACTGCCCGCTCTCCACTTTGAGTCCCCTTGCACTCTCTGATGCCCTCTGATAGTACCTTCCCCTCTCTGAGATGCCCTTGCCCCAATGGATCGCCACTAAGAAGCGATTAGACGCCCTGAGGCCTTCTCAGAAGCAATTACCGTCCCTGCTATCAAAGTGCGGTGCAACTTCACAGGTGGATCTACCGGTCTGTGTTAAGGATGAGATCAAGAGTTTGATCGGTCGCTGCTGCTTCCGCCTCTGAGAGCTCAATCGGCGGTCGGGACCGATCTTCCTCCCATAAACTGGGTGTGAATGTATGAGTGCGCTGTTGATTTATAAACTTTGGTAGTTTACGTATGACAACGATGTTTATATATGAACTGTGGGTGTATCTCTATGAGTACGATGTTTATATATGAATTGTGGAATGAACAGGAGGGGCAATTCCTCCTGGGGTTATATTTTCTTCCACGACAATAACACAAAGTAACTGCTGGGTGTCGAGCCGAAATAGCTCAGTTGGGAGAGCGTTGGACTGAAGATCTGAAAGTCCTTGGTTCAATCCCGCGTTTCGGCAGTTTTTGGTTGTTTACTTTCTTCTTTTTTGCTTCGATTCTCGGATTTATTTGCAGTGAAATTTAATTCCCGCCACTGTCGGATTGAGGATTGAATGGAGAGACATCAAGGATGGCAAATATTTATATCGTTTTTATTTGGCTGTTATTTCACTGTTACCTTCTGCCTTTTTCTCTTGGTTTTGTCTCTCTCGGTGCCAGGTGACTATTTGATTTGTCCGAAACTGATCCATTTTCCACACCTCGGGGCGGTCAGACCCGCTCTGTCTGTCTGTTGCTGCTGCTGATCATTAATGGGAACAGGCCGCGAGTCAAACGTTTATCTGCAAATTGGAGAAAGACAAATAAAAAGAAAGACGTGTTTATCCTGCCCAGGGGCAAAGTTACAACGGATGTAATTCAAAAACGGTGCCCGTGTATTTTTCTGTGGATTTTCCTTTTAAAGCTTCGATTTCAAAAGTTACAAAAACGCGAAATAAATAAAGTAAATTACAAGAATCGAGTCCGTGATCATTATGTTACAGTATACTCTTTGCAAACGAGTTTACCGGCCGCACCAACGGCACATTAGGCTGTTTAATTAATTTTTGTACCTGCAGCGATTTCTGTACTTTGACCCCTAAATCTCTCTGCTCCTCCACAGCACCGAGTTTCTCACCATTTAGAAAATACTCTGATTTATCTTTCTTAGATTTAAAGTGCATGACCTCGGTCTCCCCACATCGAACTCTATTTGCCACAGTTTTGTCCACACACTTAATCTATCAATTCCCACTTTTCAATTTCCTGCTATCAGCTGGGTTCCTTCCTGCGTCACCAGAAGGCTGCGTGTTCAAAACACGGGGTAACCGTTGCCTTTAGAGCTGATAGGATTCTGTATCGTTCCGGAATGAATGTTTCATCTGCTTTTTCTCAATAATCAGAACCTTGCTCTAAATTCTGGTTCTCTGGTTCTCAAATTTCAGCAAATCGTTTCATTTTGCCCTCGACTTTTGATCTTGTGCTGCGGATGAAACTTTTGCAAAGAGGGAGAAGAAGTCCCCAAATCGCCCCACGTGTATCTCAAACGCTTTGGGAAGAAGTTCTGTGTAAACAATCAGGAATTTAAAGGCACCTCAATGACCTGCACTTTCATTGAATGAGTTTTTTTCGCCATTGGAATCGACGAGAAATCGCTGTCGGCTTTCATCTCACGGAAGTGGAGAGTGTGGCCGCCTTGTATCGGTCAACGTATTAGTGACGAGTTTGGGTTATGCACGGGTCGCGATTATTTCTGAAATCTCAGCAAGCACCGGGAAAAAGAAACTTAGAATCAAACTGTCCCTGTAAGTGATGAATTGAAGTGAATATCGCACAAAACAGATCTGGACAATGTGCAGCGCAGCCGCACAGGAGTTACAAATCCACCCTCTCGCCACTCGGCAATCGCATTAACTGAACTTTACTCTGGCCCGTGTCACCCCGCTGAAATCGAGTCTTTCTCGGCCACATTTTTTCTTAACATAATAATTACTGGTTTAAGAGTGAAAATTGTCGTCCACTTCACTGTAAGTGCAAGAGACAACTTTGTAGACACCGTGTAGTGTCACAGACCTGCTGGTTTGTCCCGCTCATTTTATCTCATCTCATTTTCAGCAAACCTGAATATTACTGGAACAGAGAATGGCGAATCACAGCTCAAAAATCAATCCTCTCTTCCACGAACGGACTGAGTCTTTCAACATACAGGTGTTTAATAGCAAGGTGAGTTTAATTTTCAGAAATAATACAGCACAGATTTTCACTCGTGCAAGCTGCACACATTTTATTTTGGAAAAGTAAACTGATTGGAAGAAAGCTGTTACATTGAGCGCCGCAACCTGACGCTTCAGCTCGATGAATTCGTCCTTGAACGTTTGCAAGCTCTGTTTCTGTGGCGCAATTGGTTCGCGCGTTCGGCTGCTAACTGAAAAGTTGGTGGTTTGAACCCACTCGAGGACGCTGAAGCAACGTTTCACCTTAACATTCATTGTCTCGCATTTCTTGGGTTCGAATGTGTGTCTTGTCTGCCAGAAAATGTACCGCAAACATTGCCAGCTGAGTGCGTCTGATTTTCCACCATTTATTCTGCGGTTGGATAAGAGGCATATGAAAAATATCCAAAAAAACGAGGTTGGCTTGAATGAAGTCGGAATAGTTCTTGACAGAGAAGGTTCGAAGGTTGCAAGCGAGCTCCTTCACACTGACATGGATATTTCTGCAGTGAGCGACATCAGACTGTTTCCACAATGAATGTCACTCCCTTTATTTTGGAAAAGTGAAATGGTATTCACATTCCGACTGGTTTCAGTTGATTTGTGAGAGATCGCTAAAGGATCAATCTCCGGTGAAGACGGCCTTTATCTCTCTCTCTGTTGGCCGAATCCAAAATGAAATTGGAGCTGGACTAATCATGCAAGAAATCAGGAATCACTTTAGCAAACAAAATACGGCCGAAAGCTGGAACTCTCTCATCCCAAAGGATGTGGATTGTGGTTCAATTCATAATTTGAAGTCTGATATTGATAGATCGTTTTTCGATTCGGGTACCAAGGAATATCAGGCCAAGACGGAGAAACAGAGATGAATTGCAGATCAACTCATGATCTAATTGAATGGGGCAGCAGGTTCGAGGGGCTGAATGGCCTTCTCTTGTCCCGATGTTCCGATACTGCTCAGCGCGGGGCTGGACGAATGGTAAAAGACATCAGACTAACTCCAGAATGAAAAAAACGGGTGTTCAGAAGGAGATTCCCTGAGATTGTGGAACGAACTGAAATCCTGCAGCAAAGCCAACAGTTGTCTCTCTGCAATAATAAGAATGGAAGAAATTCAGCAGTCGGCCCGGCTAGCTCAGTCGGTAGAGCATGAGACTCTTAATCTCAGGGTCGTGGGTTCGAGCCCCACGTTGGGCGATTTGTGTTCTACTTTTCACACTCGGTGATAACATTTTTAAAGTGCAACCTCTTGTCTCCAGATTCGAAACAGGCACAACCCTGCGCTGTGTGAAAGGAAACCGTGAGCGTTGCCAAATATCCACTCCCTCCCGATTCTACCTTCTCGTTCCCTCCACATGGGACACGGACAGGTTATCGGTTCAATTGGATTCACTTTTTGTTGTTATTAAAAATGTTGAAGGTCAGAAAATGTAATATTTAGGAGATGCCAACGCTGGAACAATTCGCCTCTCTGATACCTCCTGATCCCCCCGAACCCGATTTGATTCTCCCTGTGCTCCTTATCATCGCTGATACGCTCTGTCTCTTACCTTCTCCGATACCCTCAGAGATTCCATAATCCACTTTGAACCGTGTCAGCGCCATTCACCTGCTCTGATACCTATTGATTGCCCCTTACACAGATGCGCCCTGAGCCGCCTTACACTCTCCCATACTCGGCAGTCCTTCCCCTCTCTCAGATCTTAAAACACTCTCTGATGCCATCTGACTGCCCGCTCTCCTCTTTGAGCCCCCTTACACTCTCTGATGCCCTCTGATAGTACATTCCCCTCTCTGAGATGCCCTTGCCACAATGGATCGCCAATAAGAAGTGATTAGACGCCCTGAGGCCTTCTCAGAAGCAATTACCGTCCCTGGTATCAAAGTGCGGTGTAACTTCACAGGTGGATCTACCGGTCTGTGTTAAGGATGAGATCAAGAGTTTGATCGGTCGCTGCTGCTTCCGCCTCTGAGAGCTCTCTCGGCGGCCGGTACCGATCTTCCTCCCATAAACTGGGTGTGGATGTATGAGTGCGCTGTTGATTTATAAACTTTGGTAGTTTACGTATGACAAAGATGTTTATATATGAACTGTGGGTGTATCTCTCTGAGTACGATGTTTATATATGAATTGTGGAATGAACAGGAGGGGCAATTCCTCCTGTGGTTATATTATATTCCACCACAATAACACAAAGTAATCATTGGGTATCGAGCCGAAATAGCTCAGTTGGGAGAGCGTTAGACTGAAGATCTGCAGGTCCTTGGTTCAATCCCGAGTTTCGGCAGTTTTTGGTTGTTTGCTTTCTTCTTCCTTGCTTCGATTCTCGGATTTATTTGCAGTGAAATTTAATTCCCGCCACTGTATGATTGTGGATTGAATAGGGATACATCAAGAATGGGAAATATTTATATCGTTTGTATTTGGCTGTTATTTCACTGTTACCTTCTGCCTTTTTCTCTTGGTTATGTCTCTCTCGGTGCCAGGTGACTATTTGATTTGTCCGAAACTGATCCATTTTCTACATCTTGGGGCGGTCAGACCCGCTCTGTCTGTCTGTTGCTGCTGATGATCATTAATGGGAACAGGCCGCGAGTTAAACGTTTATCTGCAAATTGGAGAAAGACAAATCAAAAGAAAGACGTGTTTATCCTGCCCAGGGGCAAAGTTACAACGGATGTAATTCAAAAACAGTCCCCGTGAATTTTTCTGTTGATTTTCTTTTTAAAGGTTCGATTTCAAAAGTTACAAAAACGGTAATAAATAAAGTAAATTACAAGAATCGAGTCCGTGATCATTATGTTACAGTATACTCTTTGCAAACGAGTTAACCGGCCGTACCAACGGCACATTAGGCTGTTTAATTAATTTTTGTACCTGCAGCGATTTCTGTACTTGGACCCCTAAATCTCTCTGCTCCTCCACAGCACCGAGTTTCTCACCATTTAGAAAATACTCTGATTTATCTTTCTTAGATTTAAAGTGTATGACCTCGGTCTCCCCCACATTGAACACTATTTGACACAGTTTTGTCCACACACTTAATCTATCAATTCCCACTTTTCAATTTCCTGCTACCATCTGCATTTCTTCCTGGGTCACCAGAAGGCTGCGTGTTCAAAACACGGGGTAACCGTTGCCTTTAGAGCTGATAGGATTCTGTATCGTTCCGAAATGAATGTTTCATCGGCTTTTTCTCAATAAACAGAACCTTGCTCTAAATTCTGGTTCTCTGGTTCTCAAATTTGAGCAAATCGTTTCATTTTGCCCTCGACTTTTGATCTTGTGCTGCGGATGAAACTTTTGCAAAGAGGGAGAAGAAGTCCCCAAATCGCCCCACGTGTATCTCAAACGCTTTGGGAAGAAGTTCTGTGTAAACAATCAGGAATTTAAAGGCACCTCAATGACCTGCACTTTCATTGAATGAGTTTTTTTCGCCATTGGAATCGACGAGAAATCGCTGTCGGCTTTCATCTCACGGAAGTGGAGAGTGTGGCCGCCTTGTATCGGTCAACGTGTTAGTGACGAGTTTGGGTTAAGCACGGGTCGCGTTTATTTCTGAAATCTCACCAAGCACCGGGAAAAAGAAACTTAGAATCAAACTGTCCCTGTAAGTGATGAATTGAAGTGAATATCGCTCCAAACAGATCTGGACAATGTGCAGCGCAGCCGCACAGGAGTTCCAAATCGACCCTCTCGCCACTCGGCAATCGCATTAACTGAACTTTGCTCTGGCCCGTATCACCGCGCTGAAATCGAGTATTTCTCGGCCACATTTTTTCTTAACATAATAATTACTGGTTTAAGAGTGAAAATTGTCGTCCACTTCACTGTAAGAGCAAGAGACAACTTTTTAGACACCGTGTAGTGTCACAGACCTGCTGGTTTGTCCTGCTCATTTCATCTCATCTCATTTTCCGCAAACCTGAATATTACTGGAACAGAGAATGGCGAATCACAGCTCAAAAATCAATCCTCTCTTCCACGAGCGGACTGAGTCTTTCAACATGCAGGTGTTTAATGGCAAGGTGAGTTTAATTTTCAGAAATAATACAGCACAGATTTTCACTCGTGCAAGCTGCACACCCTTTAATTTGGAAAAGTAAACTGATTGGAAGAAAGCTGTTACATTGAGTGCGGCAACCTGAAGCGTCAGCTCGATGAATTAGTCCTTGAACAACTGCAAGCTCCGGGTCTGTGACGCAATT
Source organism: Heptranchias perlo (assembly GCF_035084215.1). NCBI lineage: Eukaryota > Metazoa > Chordata > Chondrichthyes > Hexanchiformes > Hexanchidae > Heptranchias > Heptranchias perlo. The sequence goes on along the minus strand of NC_090344.1, from coordinate 8,749,040 downwards.
AGCTCGCGCGTCCGTTTGTGAACTGAAAAGTTGGTGGTTTTCACCCACCCGGGGACGCTGAAGTGACATTTTACGTTAACATTCATTGTTTCGCATTTCTTCGGTTCGAATGTGTGTCTTGTCTGCCAGAAAATGTACCCCAAACATTGCCAGCTGAGTGCGTCTGATTTTCCACCATTTATTCTGCGGTTGGATAACAGGCATCGGAAAAATATCCAAAAAAATCGAGATTAGCTTCAACGAAGTCGGAATACTTCTTGACAGAGAAGGTTCGAAGGTTTCAGGCGAGCTCCTTCAGACTGAATCACACTGACATGGATATTTCTGCAGTGAGCGACATCAGACTGTTTCCACAATGAATGTCACTCCCTTTATTTTGGAAAAGTGAAATGGTATTCACATTCCGACTGGTTACAGTTGATTTGTGAGAGATCGTTAAAGGATCAATCTCCGGTTAAGACGGCCTTTTTCTCTCTCTCTGTTGGCCGAATCCAAAATGAAATTGGAGCTGGACTAATCATGCAATAAATCAGGAATCACTTTAGCAAACAAAATGCGGCCGAAAGCTGGAACTCTCTCATCCCAAAGGATGTGGATTGAGGCTCAATTCAAATTTTCAAATCTGATATTGATAGATCTTTTTCCGGTTCGGTTACCAAGGGATATGAGTCCAAGGCGGGGAAACATTGATAAATTACTGGTCACCTCATGATCTAATTGAATGAGACAGCAGGTTCGAGGGGCTGAATGGTCTTCTCCTGTCCCGAATTTCCTCTCCTGCTCAACGCGGGGCTGGGCGACTGGTAAAAGGCATCAGACTGACTCTAGAATGAAAAGCGGGTGTTCAGATTCAGCCACCTTGGGATTGTCGGACAAACTGAACCCCTAAGGCAACGTCACCACCTGCCTCTCTGCAATAATAGGATGAGAAGGAGCCCTGCCGCTGGCCCGGCTAGCTCAGTCGGTAAAGCACGAAATTCCTAATCTCAGGGTTGTGGGTTTAAACCACACATTGTACATTTTGTGTTCTATTTTTCACAATGGGTGATGAAAGGTTCAAAGTGCAACCTCTTATCTCCAGTTGTAGAAATCCAGTTATATAAACAGACACAACACTGAGCTGTGTGAAAGGAAACCGTGAGTGTTGCCAAATATCCAGTCCCTCCCGATGCTATCTTCTCATTCCCTCCACATGGGACACGGCAGATACCGTTTCAATCGGATTCATTTTTGCTGTTATTAAAAATGTTGATGGTTAGGATGTGTAATATTTAGAAGATGCCAACTCTGGATTCATTCGACTCTCTCATACCTCCTGAGCCCACCTTACCCTCTTTGATTCTCCCTGAGCTCCTTATCTTCTCTGATACCATTATCCTCTTTGAACCTTGTCAGCGCCCTTTACATTCTCTGATACCCGCTGAGTTCCCCTCACGCCCTGATACGCCCTGAGCGTCCTTAAACTCTCTGATACGCTCTGGCAGTGCTTCCCCTCTGCGAGATCTCACAATACTCTCTGATACCCTCTGACTGTCTCTTCCCCTCTCTGAGATGCCCTGGCCCCAATGGATCGCCACCAAGAAGCCATTAGACCCCCTGATGCCTTGTCAGTTCCCATTACCGTCCCTGCTATCAAAGTACGGTGCAACTTCACAGGTGAAACTCCCGGTCTGTGTTCAGGATGAGTTCCAGAGTTTGTTCGGTCTTTGTTGCTGCCGCCTCTCCCACTCTGATTGCTCTTTTGGCAGTCGGTCCTGATCGACCTCCATTAAACTGGGTTTGGATCTATTCGTGCGCGATCGATTTATAAACTTTGAGAGTTTATGTTTGACAGCGATGCTTATATATGAACTGTGGGTGAGTATATTTGAGTGCGATATATTCTATGCACTTTGGGTGAATATATATGAGTGCGATGTTTATATGTGAACTGTGGGTATGTATGTATCAGTGCGATGTTTAAATATGAATTGTGGAATGAACAGGAGGGGCAATTCCTCCTGGGGTTATATTTTCTTCCACGACAATGATACGAAGTAGAGGTTAGACATGGAGCCGAAATAGCTCAGTTGGGAGGGCGTTAGACTGAAGATCTCAAGGTCCTTGGTTCAATCCCGAGTTTCGGCAGATTTTGGTTGTTTAGTTTCTTCTTCCTTGCTTCGATTCTCGCACATATTCACAGTAAAATTTGATGCCCGCCATTGAAGGATTGGGGATTGAATTGAAAAGCATCAAGGATGGGAAATATTTATATCGTCTGTATTTGGTTTTTATTTCTCTGTTACATTCTGCCTTTTTCTCTTGGTTTTGTCTCTCTCGGTGCCGGGTGACTTTTTGATTTGATGCATTTGTTCTAAATTGATGCCTTTTCCAAATCTCGGGGCGGTCAGACACGCTCTGGCTGTCTGTTGCTGCTGATGATCATTAATGGGAACAGGCCGAGATTAAATATTTATCTGCAAACCGGAGAAAGGCAAAAAAAATGAAAGCCGTGTTTCTCCAGCCCAGGGGTAAAGTTACATTGGATGTTATTCAAAAAAACTGTCCCCGTGAATTTGCCATTGTTTTTATTTGTAAAGCTTGGATTTCAAAAGTTATAAAAACCCGAAATAAATAAAGTATATTGCAAGAACCGAATCCGTGATCATGACATTACAGTATACTCTATGCAAATGAGCTAACGGGCCCGACGAACCGCACATTCGGCTGTTTAATTAATGTTTTACCTCTGCGCTGGCTGGTAGCGGTTTCTGTACATGGGCCCCGAAATCGCTCTACTCCTCCCCAGTTTCTGGATTCTCACCATTTAGAAAATACTGTGATTTATCTTTCTCAGATTTAAAGTGGATGACCTCGCTCTCCCCCACATTGAATTCTATTTGCCGCAGTTTTACCCACTCACTGAATCCATCAATTCCCACTTTTACAACTTCCTGCTTCTAGCTACATTACTTATTGCGTCACCAGAAGGCTGCGTGTCCAAATCACGGGTAACCGTTGCTTTTAGAGCTGATAGGATTCTCGCTCGTTCCGGAATGAATGTTTTATTTGCTTTTTCACAATAAACAGAACCTTGCTGTAAAGTCTGCTTCCCGAGTTCTCAAATTTCAGGAAGGCGTCTCATTCTGCCCTCGACTTTTGATCTTGACCTGCGGTTGAAACTTTTGTAAAGAGGGAAAAGATGTCCCCAAATCACTCCACGAGAATCTCAAACGCTTTGGGAAGAAGTTCAGTTCAAACAATCAGGATTTTAATGGCACCTCAATGACCTGCACTTTCATTGAATGAGTTTTGTTCGCCATTGCATTCGACCGTGAAATCGCTCTCGGCTTTCATCTCACTGAAGTGAAGAGTGTGACGGCCTTGTATCTGTCAGCGTGTAAGTGACGAGTTTGGGGTAAGCACGGGTCGCCTTTATTTTAGAAATCTCAGCAAGCACAGTGGAAAAGAAAATTAGAATCAAACTGTCCCTCCAAGTGATGAATTGAAGGGAATATCGCTCCAAGCAGATCTGGACAATGTGCAGCGCAGTCGCACAGGAGTTCCAAACCCATCCTGTCGCCTCTCCACAATCGCATTAACTGAACTTTACTCTGGCCCAGTGTCACCGCGCTGAAATCGAGTATTTCTCAGCCACATTTTTTCTTAACATAATAATTACTGGTTAAAGTGTGAAAATTGTCGTCCGCTTCACTGTAAGTGCAAGAGACAACTTTGTAGATACCGTGTAGTGTCACAGACCTGCTCGTTGGACCTGCTCATTTCATCTCATCTCATTTTCAGCAAACCTGAATATTACTGGAACAGAGAATGGCTAATCACAGCTCGATAAATCAATCCTCTCGACTACAAGGGGACTGAGTCTTTCAACATACAGGTGTTTAATGGCAAGGTGAGTTTAATTTTCAGAAATAATACAGCACAGATTTTCACTCGTGCAAGCTGCACACCCTTTAATTTGGAAAAGTAAACTGATTGGAAGAAAGCTGTTACATTGAGCGCGGCAACCTGAAGCTTTCACTTGGTGAATTAGTCCTTGAACAACGACAAGCTCCGGGTCTGTGACGCAATCAGCTCGCGCGTTCGTTTGTTGACTGAAAAGTTGGTGGTTCGAACCTGACGATACCGGATTCTTTACTCTTAGTCTGGTTCAGCAAAAACTGAAAGCGAACACACTTGAAAGTTTTAACACAATTTATTAGCTGCAGCTGGCCCTATCTTTTGAATTGATTTCAACTCTTGACAGAGTCTGGTCAATCTCATAGAACAGGCAATTTACACAGTCAAAGTTCACACAATTATACATTTTCAGAGTGGGGAGGGACATGAGTAGCAAGGGGTTAAAACCAATCATAAGCTGAGTCTGGGCAAGCCAGACTAACTGACATAATGACCGACCACTCACAGGTGATACCTGTTCATACGTAGGTCACAGGAAAGGGAGTCTCACTTATCTCAGGCCTGGGATGTTTTTCGACCTTGTCCGAAATAAGGATCCATTCATTAGGTAGCTGCAAAACAACACTCCCTACACCTGCTTACCCCAGAATTCAGCTTATCATATCGCTTTGCTTGATTCATAATAAGGCATACATTTTCATACAGGAAATTAATAACATAAACGAATGATCAAGGATAAACTCATTTGAAAAGCTCATTGTTCTAATTCCAGCTAGCAGAATGGGCCACTTATATTAACCCTTGGTTTACCATACTGCCATTTTGTTATGGAGGCATCTTATTGAGCTACTGAAAGCTTACTACATATGCATTTCATTAGAGGGGCACCTCGTAGGTATTATCATTCCCCCCTTTTATCATTTATGATAACTAATCTTTGCTCAATCAACAGTTCTGATTGGTCAAGGCTCTATACTCGGATTTGGTTGATGGCTATCTTGCAGACAATTTTGATGCTAAAAACGGTTATGGCGAAAATGAGTATTGCTGCAATTAGGATAACCAATCCATGCACTAGATACGCTCCCCATGAGGTACCGAAAAGCCAGTCTAACCAACCGTCCCTTGGGGTTTGGCGTAATTTCTTTACTTCGTCCCGTATGTGCTTAGCCAGATTAGTTATGTTTTCTGAGTTATCTGGTATGTAGGTGCAGCACTCTGATCCAATCAGCGCACATGTTCCCCCTTTTTCGGCCAACAGATAGTCTAGAGCCATGCGATTTTGCAAGGCCACTGTACGCATGGCTATCATTTCGGCGTTAATGTCCTGCAGTGCGTCTGCTGTTTCATTAGCTACCTGTTCTAAGACGGAAGCGATAAGCCGAATTTCCTTCATTGTCCTGCCCACCCCATACCCAGGGAACAAAATAGCGAAGTATCGTTCTGTCTCTGTGATTTCCCTTTTGAGTCGGTAATGGCGATGATCTGCTAGGGAGGGCAAGTGATGGATGTATGGTACCACATATCCCAAAAAGCAGGACCCAGTCCATTTCTGAGGCAACCATGGGTATGCCTTATGGCCGCATATGAAATACGTACCATTGTAGGCTGTCAGATTGGAGGGCAATTCCGTGAATGGGGGCACCCCGTCTGGTCCCAGAGGTTGTTCCCCCCCCCCCCGGAGTCTGTGCTGCAATACTGACCCATTTCCGCAGCCGGTCCATTGGATGGTACTGGGGCTGGCGTACATTGTCACATTGATGTATTGAGTACATCTGCTCCATCCCATTACCTGTCCACCCGTGGTGTTTTTAGACAGGCATATTACCCCCTGAGGCCTTGACGTGTTGGTGAGCATCAGGAATGGGGGCTTATAGGTACGATTGTAATTGGGTTGGTACCATCCCTTAAATTTGATCCCACACTTGGTGTGGTTGGTGTATTTTCTCCATTGCTCCCCCACTGGAACTGGCACTGTTAAATCGTATGCTCGTACATAGCCATTGTCTCTAATGCCGCTCCCGTCAGTTTCATTCCGATTTATCACCCATTCTGCCATTTCTGGGGAAGTTAGGGGAATCGGCCTTAGAGGGATACCTCCCTTGGAATGGGTAGGGATATGGGAGCACACCCAGCAGGAGGACATGTTTAAGCTTTGGGCATAGAGATGAGACATACAGAGAAAAGTATTTAAATACAGTCCCCTAGACACCCGAGTCACAGAGCGCCTGATCCCTCCTTTAGAGCATGGATCTGGGGCTGGGAATTTACTTTCGTTTTGGTGGCAAACAAAATCAAATTTGCATTTAGTCCGGTAACATGGTAAGTGACTGTTCCTTTGTTGTGCTCCCAATATCAGTGTGCGGTAGGGCTGCCGCAAGAGCCCGGTAGAGGCGTCCACCTGGGTGACGTTCCATCTTCCGAATCCATCTGGGTCGTTGCATCGAAGTACGTCTCCTGAGCATAGGTGGTATATGCGTTCAGGCTGGTCGCGCTGACAGGTATCCTGTTTGTTCACTCCCAGGGTGAAGCAGAGTAGAATAGAGGAGATCCGTAGTAAGGCTTTCATGGCTGGTCACGGCACCTGTATAGGAAAGATTTCTTGAAAGAAAAGAGAAGTTAACATTTTAAATTTAAAACGTGGGACTGATAGTTTTACAGTGGTGGAGGTGAACCCAAGCACTCTTCCCCTCCACTTTCACAGCGGTAGGGGTGGTGAGTAAGACTTGATAGGGCCCCTCCCAACGAGGTTCCAGTCCTTTCCTTGTCCAATTCCTGATTAGCACGTACATTCCAGGTTCGATTTTAGATGGACTGGCTATAGGAGGAAGCTCGATGTAGGCAGCTCGTACCCGAGAGTGGAGGCTTCTCAATGCCTTAGTTAATGACAAAATATAGTTAGTCATTTCTGTTGTCATGTGGTGAAAATGGACAGTCTTCGGAACGTTTTGATTCCACGGGGTCTTGAGGGGTCTCCCATATATAATTTCAGCAGGACTTAACCGCATTGCCCCAGCCGGGGTAGTACGTATCTGAAATAAGGCTATAGGAAGAAGTTTGAGCCAAGTAGTACCAGTCTCAGCCTGCAGCTTGGCCAGTTTATTTTTCAAAGTCTGGTTAGCACGCTCAACCAACCCAGCGGCCTATGGCCTGTAGGCACAATGTAGCTGTTGTTTGATGCCCATCTGGGTGCAGAATTCCTTATTCACCTGGCCTACAAAATGAGGGCCGTTATCTGAACTCAATTGATTTGGGATTCCGTATCTAGGAATGATCTCTTTCATTGGAACTTTTACAACAGTGGAGGCTTTATTATCCGTTGTCGGATAGGCCTCTATCCATTTACTAAATACATCAACAATAACTAGAACATATTTATAACCCTGACATCTTTGCAGCTCAATGTAGTCCATTTGGAGGGTCTCAAAGGGACCTTCAGGTAAAGGGGTTTTTCCCTTTTCGCAAGACACTGCCTTTCCAGGGTTGTGTTTCTGACAAATAAGGCAACGACTGCTGATGCCCTGGGCTAGGGCTTGCAACCTAGGATGCCACCAAGTGGCCAGCAGTGTATCGCTAGCAGCTTTGGCCCCACAATGAGTTGCAAAATGTACACATTCAATAACCCATACTGCTAATTCATCCGACATACAAGTCTGCCCCGCAGGGGTAAGCCACAATTTAGATACACAGTCATAAGTACAACCAAGTTGTTCCCACAATTTCTTGTCACAGCCAGGAGCGTCCTCCTGTAATTTAATGACGTCTTGGATGGTTGGCATTGGTTTTTCAGAGGGAGACTTGCTCTTGTTTGAGCTTTTAGTCTGACTCATCATTCTAGGGACAACCACCCTCTGTGTCTGGGACGCTTCCTTTGCTTCCCGATCAGCATATCTATTCCCTATATCTACTGAGGTCTGTCCTGTCGTGTGGGCGGAGCATTTCATAACCGAGATCTGTCTTGGTAGCATAAGGGCTTGTAATAAATCTGAGACTAACTTCTGATGGGAAATCTGCGTACCTGCAGAAGTCAGAAATCCCCTGTTTTTCCATAACTGTCCAAAATCGTGAACTACCCCGAAAGCTTATCTCGAATCTGTATAGATGTTCACTCTCAAGTTTTTTCCTAAAATGCAGGCTCTTATTAATGCAAACAGTTCCGCTTGTTGGGCAGAATATGGAAATTCAAAAGCAGCAGATTCAATAGTTTCACGGTATTGATTCACGATTGCATATCCCGAAAGTTTCTCCCCAAAGGAACCAATAGAGGCACTCCCATCTACATACATAGTTAGGTCTGGATCCTTTATTGGGACATCAGACAGATCGTCTCTGACAGAGGTGTCTTCCTTAATTAAAGATAAACAATCGTGTCCTGGATCAGTCTGTTCAAGGGGTGGCTCTGTGAGAAAACACGCTGGGTTGATGGTAGTACAATGTTTAAATTGCAGCTTAGGATTATTCAGCAGATATATCTCATACTTATTCTGTCGGGCCATGGTAAGATGTTGAGTCTGCAGCTGTCCTAATAATGCAGTTACCGAGTGTGAACTGTATACAGTGATGTCCTGTTGTAAAGTCAGATTAGCAGCCGACTGCAGGCTATTGTAAATGGCCGTTAAAATCTGAGTACAAACTGGATGTCCCAGTGCTACCGGGTCTAACTTCGAAGAGTAGTACGCTACCGGTCTATGCTTGTCTCCATGTTTTTGAGTCAGAACAGCAGTCGAGCAATCAGTGAGGATAGTACAGTACAACTGAAAGGGTCTGTCGTACAGGGGTCTCCCCAATGCGGGTGCTTGTGACAAAGCTTCCTTTAATCTCTTGAATGCCTCTAAAGCTTCGGAATCTAGTTGAAATTCGCCCTCTTTGTTGGTATATGGCGTTTATAATTTAGTGTCCAAGGCAATATTAGGGATCCACTGTCTGCAATAGTTTACCATTCCCATCCACTGCCGTACCTCCTTTGCAGTGCGAGGTACAGGGAATTGACAGATTGGTTCAATCCTGCTTCTTTCTAAGCCTCGCTCAGTTGCTGAGAGCAAGACGCCAAGAAACTTAACCCTCTGTTGGGCCACCAGTAATTTCGACTGGGATACTATGTAACCTAGCGAGGATAAGTGATTTAGCAGTTGGGCAGTGTCTTCCCGGTTACTCTGCTCATCAGGGCTGGCTATCAACAGATCGTCCACATACTGGACTAGTGCAGACCCTTGTTTTAAAGTCAATGCCTGTAATTGCTCCTGTAGGCATCTAGAAAACAATGTTGGGGAGTTAACGAAGCCTTGTGGCAGTCGGGTCCACGTATATTGTTGTCCCTTGTAATTGAAGGCAAAAAGATACTGGCTAGATGGGTCAAGCGGCAAGGCGAAAAAGGCATGTTGGAGATCAACTACTGCAAAGATTTTAGCTGCTGCCGGGACTTGAGCCAGAATATGGGCCGGATTGGGTACAAGTGCGTGTAGCGATTGTACAATAGCATTAATAGATCGTAAGTCCTGTACTAATCTGTACTGGTCTGGTTTCCCTGGCTTCGGAACTGCAAGAATGGGCGTGTTACACGGGGACTGACATTTAATCAAAATCCCTTGCTTTAATAATCCAGCGATCAGTTTGTCAATGCTTGGTATTGCCTGTTGCTTTAGTGGATATTGTCGAATAGAGGGTAATGCAACATTGTCCTGCAGGGCCACATGAATAGGAGTCATCTTAACGCATCCTACCTGTGTGGGGTCCTCTGCCCACACTTGCGGATTGACATATTCTGTTTTTTCTTTGCCCACATGGTGGTGCAATTGTGCCCTGTTAACCTTTGGTGTCTGATAAAACAGAATAGTCCGGCCATTTGACAGGATCTGCTTCTGCCGGTTATTTGGATCAGCTTGTTCGACTGCCCGATTTACCATGGGTCCTAGATTCCTCGCATGGTGCGGGTAATTCACCTCCCGGGTGATATGTGGGGCCCCTTTTATTTCAAAGTATCCTGGATCCCATCCCATTGTTTTTGCAGCACGTCGAGCGATGTAACCTGTAATAGGTGCTTCCTTCCATAACACTGAGGGGATCTCAACATACTCTGCTCTCCCTTCTGGTCCTGTAACCATAGCTCGACGGATAACTTCCCATTCCGTTCCTACATAGCTTCGGTAAAAGTCCTCCAATTCCTTATTCTTCCCACTCATATCGTAAGGTTACATGAAGGGGACCCTCATCCTTAAAATCTAGAGACCACCATTGTGGGGTGATAGAAACATAACACTGCCTTTTGGGGGCCCATGGTTTCACAGTCAGTCCTTCGTCCCCGCACTCAATGCTCAGGCGGAATGTACAGAGCAAGTCTCCAGCCATGAGGTTACAGTCTAGTCCACTTGTGATTATAAATTGGTGTTTTACTGACTCATTTCCAAAATATACTTCCACTGGTTCAGATATCGGGTATTGGCTCACTTGTCCCTGAAAACCAGACAGACTCTGTCTTTCCCCGGACTCAGGGAGATTGAGCTCCGATCGGACAGATGACATAGTTGCTCCAGTGTCTACTAAGAATGTATGTGGGTTTCCTTCGATCATTAATGACAGAACCGGCTCCTGTTCTGACTGGATCCCGTTTACCACAAGGTTAGCTAGTCAATACTGGGGGAAGGGATTATTTTGGGAAAAGTCCGTATATCTTCCTCGTCCTTGATTCCCTTGCCAACCTCCTCTTCGCTGCCCCTGCATCTGTTCCCCTTTTTGTTGTCTACGGGAGGGACATTCCTTGCTGCAGTGGCCCCGCTGACCACAATTGAAACAGCCATCTGACCCTGTCTGTCTCCCTCCTCCTCTTCTCGGTTCAGAATTACGTCTCGGGGGAACATAGGGTGGGCCATAATTAGGGGCGGTTGGTCCGTTAGGATGTGTAACATATCCATTCCCTTCCCTGTCCACCCATCCTGGGACACAAGGCTGAGGCTCCATCTGATATCCTGTTATGAGTTTTGGCTCTTCCTTTTTCATCACATACTCAGTCTTGACCCTAACTTGGGCTTGACCTTCCTGGTGCTTATTATTCGTCCAGTAGTATTTTACTGCCCTATTCATCTGGGTGGGAGTATTCTCTGACCAGTTCATATTATTAGTCTTAATTGCTTGAGCAACCTGACTCGGTAGGCAGTTCAATAACATAGCGCAGTACTGTGGTGAGTCCTTTTTGCCACGGTATGCTACATCCCCTGACTGATTCTGGTATATTTCAGAGAATCTTTCCAAATATTCTTCTGCTCCCTCTCCCTTTTTAGGCTTGGTGTCTAAGATCTTCCTTATGTCAACTGGTTTTTGTAGAATAGCACTAAGGGCAGCAAAAAGACGCTGCTGGCGGTGTTCATCATTTGCTACCTGTTCCACCAGTGCGGCATGATTCTGATAGGTCAACTTTGCTAGGAATTTAGTATGTTCAGCAGGGGTTAAAACTTGCTGTATTAGCGACCATAAGTCCCTTGATTCGGCATTATAGACGGAAATGGTAGTCCGAAGAAAGTCCACGAATGAGGTAGGTGCTTGTTTTCTATCCGGTATCCCGGTTAGAATGGCCATTATTTCGTGGGATCTCCATGGACAGTACACATTTATCGTTTGGGGGTTGTCAGCGTCTCCGGCGTTAGCCGCGACATAGGCGGGGTTCGGCACCTGTCTCATTGGTAACTGACGAGGGGTCGGTTCATATCTAACTCGTGTCTCAGTATTACGTCTTGAGTCTCGTGATATCAAGTCGTCACCCGGCTCTCTCGTGTCTGTCTCTCAGTCCCTGACTGTCCAGTCTCAGCTGCTGTCCGGAACTAGGTGGGTTGGCTGAGGGTTTAAAAATTGGAGCCAATAAGCCCTTAGTTTGACTTCTGGTACGGGAGGAGACTGGGGAAACAATTTGAGGCGTTATGACAGCAGTTTGAACAACCGGTCTCGGAGCTGCTGAGGGATAGAGGTTACTGTATGCAGGAGGAGCACTAGGACCCTGGGGAGTTACATGGGACCTGAAGTTCCATTCATCTAATTCATCGTCTTCCCCGGTCAAAGCCATGCCAACCATTGGATTACGTAATCCACTCCTATCAAGTGTTTTAGACTCGACCGAAGTCTTTTCAGACTCCCGTTCTGCATGAGCACATTCTTTTTCTAGGAGTTCTGCAGACTTAACTATTCCTCCTTCAGTGAGTCCTATTCCTAACTTTAACGCGTTATCTTGCCAGTTGGCTAATACTGACGCTCCTCTCAATTCCTGACAGTACTGTTTCCATAAAGCAATTAACCCTTTGGCTGGTTTACCTCCGTTATTTTTCCAAATTAGTTCCTCAGCCTTAGTGACGGCATCTAGCTTTTTACTTCCCCCCAATGGCCATTCCTCATTGCCCAGTCTTTTATTCAGCCCCCCTGACAACTGTCTTAATTGTTTTACCTTGTCTGGATATTTTTCACACAAAATTTGTAAGGGACTTCCCGGTTCCGTAGTGACATCCAAACAATTACCCATCGTATCCTGTTTTGTTATCCTTAGTCGACCAGTTAACACAACTGTATTGGTCGCTACCCAGTCAAGTCAACTAGTTAACGCTACCGTATGTCGCCACCCAGTTACTTCCTGGATTTAATGATGGTCCTGACTGCTTGTGCCTCACAATCCTAAGTGCCCTTTGTGCCTACACCCACTTCAGGGTCCTGACCTTCGCGTGGAGGATCTCCTCTCTTAACAACCAGTCTAAGGCGGGGTGTGTGACAGGCACTTCCTTCTGTAGTCGATCAGCACAAGCAATCAGTTCCTGTTTGTACCCAATCCCCAAGGATTCAAAGTTCTGGTTTATACCCAATCACCAGAGACTTGAAACCTAACCCTTAGTGATATTGATCACTGACCCACCGTGTTCAAAGGTCCTGTTTATATCCAATCACCAGGAACTCGAACCGAGTGATATTTTGATCACTATGGCACCGTATTCGCACTTCCTGTTTATTTTCAATGACCAGGAACGCGAACTGGACTCAGTGATGTTTGTTGATCACTGACCTACCGCTTCAGAGTTTCGGTTTATACTCAATTACCGGGAACTCAAAGCCTGACCGAGTGGTATGTTGATTACCACTCCCTCAGTACGCCGACTGAACCTTAGTGATGTTAATCACTAACCTATATCCGTGTATTCGCCAGACTATGTACTCGGCTGAATCTCGTAAGGACGCCACGCAAGAGTTAGCGATGGGACGATTCGTCGTCAGACGTGACAGATTTAGGAAAGCCGGAGTGGTAAAGAAGTGTTTACTCACCCGGGGCGCCCTCTCCTTCGTCCGTGTCCAAGACAACTCGTCTCTTCCGCCGCGAACTCTCGTCGATCGACCAGTGAGATCCCGGACGAGCCCCCAAATGACGAGACCGGATTCTTTACTCTTAGTCTGGTTCAGCAAAAACTGAAAGCGAATACACTTGAAAGTTTTAACACAATTTATTAGCTGCAGCTGGCCCGATCTATAGAATTGATTTCAACTCTTGACAGAGTCTGGTCAATCTCATAGAACAGGCAATTTACACAGTCAGAGTTCACACAATTATACATTTTCAGAGTGGGGAGGGACATGAGTAGCAAGGGGTTAAAACCAATCATAAGCTGAGTCTGGGCAAGCCATATTAACTGACATAATGACCGACCACTCACAGGTGATACCTGTTCATACGTAGGTCACAGGAAAGGGAGTCTCACTTATCTCAGGCCTGGGATGTTTTTCGACCTTGTCCGAAATAAGGATCCATTCATTAGGTAGCTGCAAAACAACACTCCCAACACCTGCTTACCCCAGAATTCAGCTTATCATATCGCTTTGCTTGATTCATAATAAAGCATACATTTTCATACAGGAAATTAATCACAATTCAGCTTATCATATCGCTTTGCTTGATTCATAATAAAGCATACATTTTCATACAGGAAATTAATAACATAAACGAATGCTCAAGGATAAACTCATTTGAAATGCTCATTGTTCTAATTCTAGCTAGCAAAATGGGCCACTTATATTAACCCTTGGTTTAACATACTGCCATTTTGTTATGGAGGCATCTTATTGAGCTACTGAAAGCTTACTACATATGCATTTCATTCGAGGGGCACCTCGTAGGTATTCTCAGAACGACGTACGCCCTGAGCTTGATCTCCGGTGTCTCCAGTCCCAACTGCCCCTTACATCAGTATCCCCTCATTTCAATACCCTGTTGTGATCCATCTCTGTCACTGGAGCTGCAACTTCCCTAATCTGTGGTTTACAAGGACACATTGCTTGGTTCCCAGCAGTTACTTTTCTTCAGTAGTGTTCTCCTGATCCCTGAACTACCCTGCTTACTGTTAATTAGAATCATAGAATCATAGAAAATTTACGGCACAGAAGGAGGCCATTCGTCCCATCCAGCCTAATCCCACTTTCCAGCACTTGGTCCATAGCCTTGTAGGTCACAGCACTTCAGGTGCATATCCGGGTACCTTTTAAATGAGTTCAGGGTTTCTGCCTCGACCACCCTTTCAGGCAGTGAGTTCCAGACACCTATCACCCTCTGGGTGAAAAATGTTTTCCTCAGCTCCTCAATAATCCTACTACCAATCACTTTAAATCTATGCCCTGCCCTTTGTTTATTGACTTCTCTGCGAAGGGAAATCGGTCCTTGCTACCCAGCCTATCACGGCCACACATAATTTTGTACACCTCAATGAAATTACTCCTCAGCCTCCTCTGTTTCAAAGAGAACAATCCCAGCCTATCCAATCTTTCCTCGTGCATAAAATTATCCAGTCCTGGCAACATCCTCGTAAATCTCCCCTGTACCCAATCAAGTGAAATTACACCCTTCCTGTATTGTGGTGACCAGAACTGTACACAGTACTCAAGTTGTGGCCTAACCAGTGTTATATACAGTTCCAGCAAAACCTCCCTGGTCTATGCCGTGGCTAGTAAAGGAAAGAATTCCATATGCCTTGTTAACCACCTTATCTACCTATCCTGCTACCTTCAGGGATCTGTGGACATGCTTTCCAAGGTCCCTCACTTCTTCTACACCGTTCAGTATCCTCCCATTTATTGTGTATTCCCTTGCCTTATTTGCTGGCCCCAAATTCATTACCTCACACTTCTCCGGATTGAATTCCATTTACCACTTTTATGCCCACCTGACCAGTCCATTGATAGCTTCCTGCACTCTACAGCTTCCTCCTCACTATCAACCATGCGGCCAATTTTGTATCACCTGCAAACTTCTTGATCAAGCCCCCTACATTTAAGTCCAAATCATTCAAATACATCACAAAAAGCAAGGGACCGAGTACTGAGCTCTGCGGAACCCCACTGGAAACAGCCTTCCAGTCAAAAAAACACCCGTCGATCATCACCCTTTTCTTCCTGCCACTGAGCCAATTTTGGATCCAACTTGCAACTCTCCCTTGGATCCCATGGGATTGTACCTTTTTGACCAGTCTGCCATGTGCAATCTTGTCAAAACTCTTGCCAAAATCCATGTAGACTACATCAAATGCATTACCCTCATCGACTCTCCTTGTTACCTCCTCAAAAAATTCAATCAAGTTAGTCAGACACGACCTTCCCATAACAAATCCACGCTGACTGTCCTTGATTACTCCGTGCCTTTCTCAGTGATGGTTTATCATGTCCCTCAAAATTGATTCTTAAACTTGCCCACCACCAAAGTTAGACTAACTGGCCTGTAATTACTCGGTCTGTCCCTCGCTCCCTTTTTAAACAATAGTACAACATTAGCAGTCCTCCAATCCTCCAGCACCACGCCTGTATCCACTGAGAATTGGAAAATGGTGGTTAGGGCCTCCGTTATTTCCTCCCTTGCATCTTGTAACACCCTGTGATACATTTCATCCGGCCCTGGTGATTTATCTACTTTCAAAGATGCTAAACCCCTTAATGCTGCTTCTCTCACTAAGTTTGTCGCACCCAATATTTCACACACCTTCTCCTTAACTACAATGTCTGCACCATCCCTCTCTTTTGTGAAGACGGAAGCAAAGTATTCATTAAGAACCAGACCTACATCTTCTGCCTCGACACATAGGTTCATTTTTTGGTCTCTAAAAGGCCCTACCCTTTCCTTCATTTTCCTCTTGCTCTTAATGTATTCATAAAACATCTTTGGATTTTCCTTGATTTTATTTGCCAATATTTTTTGATGCTCTCTCTTTGGTTTCCTAATTTCCTTTTTAATTTCACCCCTGCACTTTTTATACTCCTCTCGGCTTTCTGTATTATTGAGCTCTCGGTGTCTGACATAAGCTTTCCTTTTCTGCCTTATCTTACCCTGTATGCTACTTAACATCAGGAGATAACATTTCATATTCATTAAATAAGCATCACACATTACAATCTAATCTACTATATTGCTCACTCTGGTTCAGGTTTATATTATGGTTAATAACAGACGAATTCCTGTTCCTTCCCCTTATCGGATTAGAGATTCCAACCAGCCGACTCTGTGGAATGGAATGGCTGATTAGTGTTGCCATGACGACCTGCCTGCAGTCAAGCGCCTGTTTGAGTTTCTAACTCAGATTAAACTTCTCTTTCCCATAATACACATTGCATCAGACATTTAATGTCAATGTATTGTAGCCATGTTATGTTAATATCTCTAAACCTGCAAAGTGTTCAGATACACAAACCTTTAAAAGTGGGAGGTCAAGTTGATAAAGTGGTTGAAAAATACATGTGATCCTCGGTTTTACAAATAGGGGTATAGAGTACAAAAGGACAGAGGCCATGTAAACCTGTACAAGTTATTGGTTAGGCTGCGGTTAGAATATTGTGTCAAGTTTTGGGGATCTTACACTCGGAAGGATGTCAATGCCATGGAGAGAGTGCAGAAATGATTCACTGAAATGTGAAATATCAGTGACGAGAGACTTTAGATATGAGGAGAGATTAGAGAAACTGGGACTCTTTTCATAGGACAAAGAACGGTAAGGGGAGATCTGAGGGAGGTGTTCAAAAATTGATTATGGGCATTGTCTGAATATGTTAGGTACACTCAATGTCTCCCAAGGTCTGTGTACAGGGGAGGAGCAGATGGGTTTATCTTATCATCTTCGGGTTAAATGTTGTTCTCATCGAGGTGAGCACCCAGTGTCAACACTCTCCAGTCAGGTACAGCACGGGTTAGATACAGACTAAAGACCCTCTGCACTGCACCATCAAACACGCCCAGGGCAGGTACAGCACGCGTTACATATAGAATAAAGCTCCCTCTTCACTGTACCACCAAACCCTCCTCGAGTATGTACAGCACGGGTTAGATACAAAGTAAAGTACCTTCTAAATTGTCCCATCAAACACTCCTGGGGTATGTACAGTACGGGTTAGATACAGAGTAAAGCTCCCTCAGGACTGCCCTATCAATCACACCCAGGATACCTACAGCACAGGTTAGACACAGAGTAATGCTCCCTCTACACTGTTCCATCAAATTCTCCCAAGGCAGGGACAGTACGGGTTAGATAGAGAGTAAAGCTCCCTCTACACTGCCCCGTCAAACACTCTCAGGGCAGGGACAGCCCGAGTTAGATACAGAGTAAAGCTCCCTCCACACCCTCTATGCTGTCCCATCAAACACACACAGACCATAGTGAGCAGGGTTTCTAGGCACTGCAGTGAAGTCAAAAAGAAATGCCATTCAGCACATCTGGTCCTGTCCTTGTCCCTTTAAAGGTGGAGAGCTGGGACATCCTGTCTCAAAACAAATCCCACTTGTTCAAAGTGAGAATCCCAGGGGAACGGTCAAGATCCAGAGTGTGAAATTTTCTTGCCATTTCTGTCATGACTTGGAAAATATCTGCTGCCTGACACTTTAAATGTTGCTAATCTTTAACTGTAGCTCACAGTGTTCGAACAGTCACTGTTATCATTGGCCTTTTATGTATCTTCTTGCACTCCGTTTCCTGAACAATACCAGCTGATCACAGCTTCGTTTTCTTCAAGTTGAATCCCAGTGTGAAAAAATGCACAATTTCAAAGCTAAGCAACGTGGAAGAAGAGTGCGAGTGGAGATAATTGGCTTGGATCAGTGATCTCTTGAGCATTCAGACATTCATTATCTGAAAGAAGCACGGAGATTATATTTTTGTCTCGATTTATCAGTGTAGAAAAGAAGCAGGGAGTTGAGATCCTTTTTTCCATTCATCCTGCAACATACAAAATCCTTCGCCTCTCAATGCCCAGCATCTTTCTTTCCAACTCCTTGCTCTGCAGGGAAGTCTTGGTTTCATTAATTCTCCGTGTTTGCAACAAACATCTAATTCACCTGGCAGATCTCCTTATCTGCGGATCGATGCACTTGTCTTCGGGTGGGTGCAACAAAGGTTCACTAGATTGATTCCTGGGATAAGAGGGTTGTCCTGTGAGGAGAGATTGAGTAGAATGGGCCTATATTCTCTGCAGTTTAAAATAATGAGGTGATCTCATTGAAACATATAAAATTCTTAGAGGGCTTGACAGGGTACATACTGGGATGTTGTTTCCTCACGCTGGAGAGTCTAGAACTAATGGTTATAATCTCAAGATAAGGGGCCGGCCATTTTGTAGAGAGATTTCTTCACTGAGAGGGTTGTGAATCATTGGAATTCTCCACCCCAGAGGCCTGTGGATGCTGAGCCATTGAATAGATTCAAAACTGAGGTAGATAGATTTTTGGACACAAAAGAACTCAAGGGATATGGGGATAGGTCGGTAAAGTGGAGTTGAGGTCGAAGATCAGCGATGACCTTGTCGAATGGCGAAGCAGGCTCCAGGGACTGCATGGCCAACTCTTGCTCCTTTCGCTGATATTGGTCCGCTGGAAAAGCAGATCTTGCCAGCTGTTTTAAAACTTTTAGCCTGAACAGGGACTTGAACCCTGGACCCTCAGACCACTACCTGTTTTAAAAGTCTGATTCTCTACCGACTGAGCTATTCAGGCTCGCTGTCAAATTGGTCTCCATCATACAGATTCATGGTAGGACTCATAATTCTCCTTGTCGCTGTCGAATTTGGGGGAGTATCCCTTTTATCCAATTTTCAGCAACGTGTTGAGGAGAATCCTTGTTTCTGTTGAACATGATGTAAGAAACATGGACAGTGAACTCGTGATTTTGCAATTCTTCTTGTTTGTACAAAATGTCTTGTCATTCCTCAGCAGCAATAAAAATAAAACACTTTACCCAATGGCTCCAAAGCTAAACTTGTTCCACACGGGAGCTGGAAAATGCCTCTCGACATTTCAGCCGATCAACAATTGAAAGCTGAATAATTTCACCCGATACACCGTGACACCAGGCAACAGATTTGCCTCCCGAATTTTCCCTCCACGACAATTCAAACCGATGAATACCTGCTTCACGGAAAGAAGAATTGTGTTTTGGTTCTTCAGATTTAAACATGTCGTGCCTGCCGCTTTACCATTTCAGCTCTCGCCAATCGCCCCCTCTCCTCTTATGAACAAATAAACTCTCACCTGCTGTTGTAAGACGGGAGGCCAGAGGAGTCTCAGTGCCCACACGGGGACATGAAGAAGTCGATGCGTTGTGGAACCGGTTGTACCTTGAACTCCAATCAAGAATGTTTAGAAGGTTCAACAACTTTATATGGAGCTGAAATTCACAACCCCAGCATTTCTCGAGCGGAAAATTATTGTCGAAATAACGCGCGCCGACCGATTGCGCCACTGGAGCCGCGCACGGTCTGTGTCACCAGTGCTCCCATCAAACAGCTTCATCCTCGGTCTCTCAATTATCGCTTCGTGATCTTTCCCACACAGAAGCCTCCAACCAAGAGGCGAATCGTTAAACATCCGCAGTGACATTTCAAAGCCGTGGCATCTGAAACAAAACCCCAGACGATCAGAACTTTTAATTATATTATTATTATTAACTTGAGGACAATTAGTTTCATGCTACTTTGAGGATTTGGGGAAAGTGGGAGCTGAAACTAAGAAACTCTCTCTGAGCTGTCGGTGACTGAAGAGATGGGCGTTATTTCATTTGAAAACCGAGGTTCGGAACTTTCTGATGGAGAAGAGTGACAGAAGATTGTGGTTAGTGGCAGTTGCCGGGGAGATCCAGAGGAGAGGGAGAAAAATCAAAGTCACAGCTGTGACAGCTCAAGTGCTCTGCTTATCTGTAATATTTAAAAAGTTATGTACAGTACAGGGCAAACCGATTTAGTATCGGTTATCAAAAATACTAAAACACACGGGGTCAAAGGCGGATTTGTGAAGAGGGAACGGATTTAACCGCCAGACTGAAATCATTCCACATGAATCTGAAGCGTCTTGCGGAAAACGGCAGTGCGAACTGTTATGTTCGTGTCATGACTTGAAAGACCCTCCAATTACCGACAGTATCTTTGAACGAGTTGTGTAGCCAAACCGCGATTGAAGCCGCTTTGCATTCGTCAAACGTGAAGGTGACGATATTGGGGTTTGATAAGGGTCGATTTCAATTATTTGAAATCTCACCATGTGACCCGAAGATTGATGGCAGAATCGAGTTTTTCCTGTTAGTCCTGAATTGAAGGGAAAGGCGCAACAAGCAGGTCGGAGAAATGAAGAGCAGAAAATGTGGATGAAACTTGCACGAGTGAAAATCCCTGTCTGTTGGAAGACTCAGTCCCCAGTGGTGGAGAGGATTGGGATTTCAAGGTGTCTCACAGCTCGCACACACACCATTGGCTCATTTAATCACCTTCAACAACTCGATTACATCAACACTTAATCTTCTATACACAAGGAAATACAAACCTTGTCCACGCAACCTGTTCGCATAATTTAAATATTTTAGCCCAGGTATCATTCTGGTCAATTCTGGTGAATCTGCACTGCATCCCCGCCAAAGCCAAGATATCCTCCCTCAGGCGTGGTGTCCAGAACTGAATGCAGTACTCTAAATGTGGTCTCAGCAGAGTTTATGCAACTGTAACATTTTTTTTATTCGTTCAAGGGATGTGGGCGTCGCTGGCAAGGCCGGCATTTATTGCCCATCCTTAATTGCCCTTGAGAAGGTGGTGGTGAGCCGCCTTCACGAACCGCTGCAGTCCGTGTGGTGAAGGTTATCCCACAGTGCTGTTAGGAAGAGAGTTCCATGATTTTGACCTGGAGATGATGATGGAACGGCAATATATTTCCAAGTCGGGATGGTGTGTGACTTAGAGTGGGACGTGCAGGTGGTGTTGTTCCCATGTGCCTGCTGCCCTTGTCCTTTTAGGTGGTAGAGATCGCGGGTTTGGGAGGTGCTGTCGAAGAAGCCTTGGCGAGTTGCTGCAGTGCATCCTGTGGATGGTACACACTGCAGCCACAGTGCGCCGGTGGTGAAGGGAGTGAATGTTTAGTGTGGTGGATGGGGTGCCACTCAAGCGGGCTGCTTTGTCCAGGATGGTGTCAAGCTTCTTGAGTGTTGTTGGAGCTGCACTCATCCAGGCAAGTGGAGAGTATTCCATCACACTCCTGACTTGTGCCTTGTAGATGGTTTTGGTGAGTGAGGAGGTGATTCACTCGCCGCAGAATACCCAGCCTCTGACCTGCTCTTGTAGCCACAGTATTTATGTGGCTGGTCCAGTTACGTTTCTGGTCAATGGTGACCCCCAGAATGTTGATTGTGTTGGATTCGGCAATGGTAATGCCGTCGAATGTCAAGGGGAGGTCGTTAGACTCTCTCTTGTTGGAGATGGTCATTGCCTGGCACTTGTCTGGCGCGAATGTTACTTGCCATTATCAGCCCAAGCCTGCATGTTGTCCAGGTCTTGCTGCATGCAGGCACGGACTGCTTCATTATCTGAGGGGTTGCGAATGGAACTGAACACTGTGCAACGATCAGCGAACATCCCCATTTCTGACCTTATGATTGAGGGAAGGTCATTGATGAAGCAGCTGAAGATGGTTGGGCCCAGGACACTGCCCTGAGGAACTCCTGCAGCAATGTACTTGGGCTTAGATTATTGGCCTCCAACAACCGCCACCATCTTCCTTTGTGCTAGGTATGACTCCAGCCACTGGAGAGTTTTCCCCCTAATTCCCATTGATTTCGATTTTACTTGGGTTCCTTGATGCCACATTCGGTCAAATGCTGGCTTGATGTCAAAGACAGTCATCTCACCTCACCTCTGGAATTCAGCTCTTTTGTCCATGTTTGCTAAAAAGGTTGTAATGTGGTCTGGAGCCGAGTGGTCCTGGCGAAACCCAAACTGAGCATCGGTGAGCAGGTTATTGGTGAGTAAGTGCCACTTGATAGCGCTGTCGACGACATCTTCCATCACTTTGCTGATGATTGAGAGTAGACTGATGGGGCGGTAATTGGCCGGATTGGATTTCTCCTGCTTTTTGTGGACAGGACATACCTGGGCAATTTTCCAATTTGTCGGGGAGATGCCAGTGTTGTCGCTGTACTGGAACAGTTGGGCTAGAGGCGCGGCTAGTTCTGGAGCACAAGTCTTCAGCACTAAAGCTGGGATGTTGTTGGGGTCCATTGCCTTTGCTGCATCCAATGCACTCAGCCGTTTCTTAATATCACGTGGAGTGAATCGAATTGGCTGAAAACTGGCTTCTGTGATGGTGGGGATATCCGGAGGAGGACGAGATGGATCATCCACTCGGCACTTCTGGCTGAAGATGGTTGCAAACGCTTCAGCCTTGTCTTTTGCACTCCCGTGCTGGACTCCACCATCAGTGAGGATGGGATTGTTTACAGAGCCTCCTCCTCCCATTAGTTGTTTAATTGTCCACCACCATTCACGACTGGATGTGGCAGGACTGCACAGCTTGTATCTGTTCCATTGTTTGTGGAATCGTTTAGCTCTGTCTATATATTGTTGCTTCTGCTGTTCAGCATGCATATAACTTCCACCCTTTGTATTCCAGCTCCCTTGAGATAAAGGCCCACATTCAAGTAGCCTTTTTAATTACTTTTGTACCTGTCCACCGATATTTAGTGATTGCTGTACTTGGACCCCTAAATATCTCTGCTTCCCCACAGTTGCTTGCTTCTCTCCATTTAGAAAATGCTCTTAATGATCTTGCTTCGGTCGAAAGTGAATGACCTCACACTTTCCCATATTGAAAGTTTGAACACGCTGGGGGTCTTATCTATAGAAACGAGAAGGCTGAGGGTGACCTGATATAGTACTTTAAGATTATGCAAGGTTTTGATAGGTCAGATGTAGATAAGGTGTTTGTACTTTGGGGGTAGGGACTCCAAAACCTGGGGCCAATAATATAAGATAGTGATTAATAAATCCAATATAACATTCAAGAGAACCATATTTACGCAGAGAGTCATTAGAATGTTCAACTCGCTACCACGAATAGCATGGATGCATTTATGGGGAAATGAAATAAATACATGGAGGAGAAGGGAATACTCGGGTTTGCTCATTGGGTTAGATGAAGAGGGGTTGGAGGAGGTTCGTCTGCAGCATAAACACCAGCATAGTCTAGTTGGGCCGAATTGCCTGTTTCTGTGATGTACATTCTATGTAATTCTATGTAAGCTCCATCTGCCACAGTTTTACCAACTCACTTCATCTATCATTTTCCTTTTGCAACTTTATGCTCCCATCTGCATTACTCACTGTGGCACCAAACTTGGTGTCGTCGACAAACTTGGATATATGGCTCTCTATTTCTTCAATAGCCTCATTTATGCATATAGTGAAAAGCTGATGCCCCGGTACAGATCCCTGGGGAACTCCACAAATCACATCCTGTCAATTTGAGCGCAGATCCATTATCCCTACTCTCTGTCTCCTACCTCCTAACCAACTCTCTACCCATGTCAATAGGTTGCTTTAAATTCCATGCGCTCTCATTGTTTTTAACACTCTCTTATGTGGTACCTTATCGAATGCCTCTTGAAGTCAATGTACATATAACACCCATAGACACTGCATTATCTACCACGTTATTTACATCTTCAAAATGTTCAGCTTGTTTCGTTAGACTTGACTTACCCTTTACAAATCCATGCTGGCTCACTCTGATCCATTCATATTTATCCAACTGCTCAGTCATTCTTTCCCTACTAACAGATACGGGTAACTTCCCCACAACAGGCATCAGACTAATAGGTTTATAATTTCCTACTTTATCTCTCCTCCCCTTCCTAAATAATGGAGTGACATTGGAATTTTTCAATCCATGGAACAATTCCTGAATCATGAGAGTATTAAAGATCATGACCAAAGCTTGTAAAATTTCCTCACTTACTCCTTTTAATCCCCTGGGATAGACACCATCAGATCCTGGAGATTTGACTATCTTTAGTCTCATTATTTTCTTCATTACCATTATTTTACTTACACTGAATCGCCTTGATTTATTTTCAGTTTTCCTCGTGTCTATGGTATATTATCCTCATCCTTTTCTGCGAGTATTTAGCTGGTCTGCCATTTCCTGATTTTCAATTACAATATCACCGCCATTTGTCTTTAAGGGGCCCACATTACTCTTAGTCACCCTTTTTTCTCTTCATGCACGTGTAAAAACCTTGAGACTTGTCCTTAATTTCCCTCACAAGTTTTTCTCGTTTTCCCTTTTTTCACCTCTTATGATTTTTTTAGTTTCAGCATCACAATAAACAACACTTCGCTGTGAAATTTGCTTAATTAGTTCTTCAGTGTCAGAGCGAGAATTGTCTGATCCTTTAGTTTATTTAATGTAACAAATAAACACAAGCACAAATATTCATCCGTGCATCAACGCACTGATGGATACACAAAGATAAACACAGCCTGAAACGCAGTCAGTATCTGGATTCACAAGTAAACGGGCAAGCGAAATAGACAAAGATAAAACAGCCTGAACCCCCAACAGAATGTGACGTATAGGTGAAAAGGATCTCAACTCCCTGCTTCTTTTCTGTACTGATAAATATGGACAAAAATCTCATCTCCGTGCTTTTTTCAGATAATGAATGTCTTAATGCTGAAGAGATCACTGATCCAAGCCAATTATCCCCAGTCGCACTCTCCTTCCAATCTTGCACGTGTTTGAAATTGTGCATTTTTTCACACTGGGATTCAATTTGAAGGAAACTATGCTGTGATCAGCAAGTGTTGTTAAGGAGATGGAGGCCAATGATTACAGTGACTGTTCGGACACTGTGAGCTACAGTTAAAGGTCAGCAACATTTAAAGTGTTAGGAAGCAGAACTTTTCCAAATCTTGACACAAATGGCAAGAAAACTTAACGCAGACTTTGATCAATGTCACAACTTTCAAATAGCAGACATTTTATACGAAGCAAGAAATATTTACAAGGATGTTGCCTGGACTGTCGAATTTTAGCTAAGAGGAAAGATTGAATAGGCTGGAATTGTTTTCTTTGGAACTGAGGAGGCGAAAGGCAGATTTAATTAACGTGTACAAAATTATGAGGGGCCTGATCAGAGAGGTTAATAAACAGTGGTATAGATTTAAAGTGATTGGTAGAAGGATTAGTGGGGAGCTGAGGAGAAATTCTTTCACCCAAGGGTTGTGGTGTCTGGAACACACTGCCTGAAAGGGTGGTGGAGGCGGACACCCTCATCGCATTTAAAGAGTACGTGGGTATATATTCAAATTGCCATAACATACAAGGTGACAGACCAAGAGCTGGAAAGTGGGATTAAGCTGGATAGCTCTTTTTCGGCAGGAACAGACACGACGGGCCGAATGGCCTCTTTCTGTGCCGTAATTTTTTTTTTATTCGTTCACGGGATGTGGGCGTCGCTGATTCTAATTAACAGTAAACATGGTAGTTTAGGGGTCATGAGAACGTTACTAAGAAAAGTAACTGCTGGGAACCAAGCAATGTGTCCTTGTAAACCACAGATTAGGGAAGTTCCAGCTCCAGTGCCAGAGATGGATCACTACAGGGTATAACAGTGAAAGGATACTGATGTAAGGGGCAGTCGGGAGTGGAGACACCGGAGATCAAGCTCAGGATGCCTGAGGTTCTATCCAGCGGGATCATCTCGTGTACACGGGGGACTTGCATCTTTACTCTGGTGCGGTAGAGGAAAGAGAATTTGCTCATATATTTCTTAATAAGGAATTAAAGTTGCTGACTCTCAGAATTGTCAATTAATAAGACAATGCATCAGTTAGAATCTTTCACCCCGAAGTCTCTCTGCTCCTCTACTTTAAACTTTGACCATTTAGTTTACATTTCATCTCATTTTTCTTCCTCTCAAAATGTATCACGTCACATTTCTCTCCATTAAACTTCACCTGCCTGTTTCCGAACCTGTGGACGTCACAATGAAGTCACTGACTCCTCTTCACAGTTCGCCACGCTGCAAATTTTGGCGTCATCTCGAGATTTTCACCGTGTGTCCCACATACCCAAGCTCAGATCATTCTCTGTATTGAGAAGAGCAATGGTCCCAACACTGACCGTGGGGGACACCACTGTTTACCTCTGTCCTGTCTGAAGAACATCCATTAACCACTACTATCTGTTTTCTGCACTTTACACAACTTCCTATCCACACTGCCCCATTCATTTTAATACCGTGAGTATTAATTTTATCAACAAGCCTCCTGTCCGGCATCATATCAAATGCCTTTTCACAATCCATCTCCACAACCTCCGCTACATTCCCTTTAACGGTGGACTCGAGTTATCACAAATTATCCATGTTGGCTATTCTTAATTAATGTGTTTATCCAACAAATGTTGAAATGTTTGCTCCACCTCATCTGGTTTCATCTGTTTCAAGCCACAACAGAAAGGTCGAGTTTGCTCCTGGAGCTTAAGATAAATTATTTTTTTTAAATGATGCTTCAGACAATGAGGACATCTGGGCTTAGACCCGCCCATTCGGTGCCGCAACTCACGCCCCTCACACACTCCGATTGGTTGGAGGACCAACTGTTCTCTCATCCCTCCAGTCAATTTACCACAAGCCCATAAGATCATAAGAGATAAGAGTAGGCCATTCGGCCCCACGAGCCTGCTCCGCCATTTAATGAGATCATGGCTGATCTGATGTTTACCTCAACTCCACTTTCCCGCCCTTTCCCCATATCCTTTGACTCCCTTGCGAATCAAAAATTTGTCGAACTCAGCCTTGAATGTATTCAATGACTCAGCCTCCACAGCTTTTTGGGGTATAGAATTCCAAAGATTCACAACCCTCTGGGAGAAGAAATTCCTCCTTATTTCCGTCTTAAACGGGCGACCACTTATTCTGAGACTATGCCTCCTAGTTTTAGATTCCCCCATGAGGGGTAACAACCTCTCAGTATCTACCCTGTCGAGTCCCCTCAGAATCTTGTATGTTTCAATAAGATCTCCTCTCATTCTTCTCAACTCCAATGATTATAGACCCAACCTCTTCAATCTTTCCTCATAAGACAGCCCTTCCATACCCAGAATCAACCGAGTGAACCTTCTCTGAACTGCCTCCAATGCACGTCTGCCCTTCCTTAAATAAGGTCACCAGAACTGTACGCAGTACACCAGATGTGGTCTCACCAGCACCCTGTACAGTTGTAGCACGACTTCCCTGCTTTTATACTCCATCCTCCTCAAAATAAAGGCCAATATTCCGTTTGCCTTCCGGATTACCTGCTGCACTTGTATGTTGACTTTTTATGTTTCATGTACGAGGACACCCAGATCCTTCTGTACCGCAGCATTTTGTAATATTTCTCCATTCAAATAATATTTTGCTTTTTTAATTTTCCTCCCAAAGTGCATGACTTCATATTTTCCCACGTTATATTCCATCTACCAAATTTTTGCTCATCCGCTTAACCTGTCAATTTCTCTTTACAGTCACTTTGTGTCCTTATCGCAACTTGCTTTTCCACCTATCTTTGTATCATCAACAAATTTGGCCACAAGACACTCTGTTCCTTCATCCAAGCCATTATTATATACTGTAAAAAGTTGAGGCTCCAGCACTGATCGCTGTGGCACCCCACTCGTTACAGGAAATTCCGATAAATTCCTGCTGCTCCTTTTGGTCCGGATATCTCGTTAATCACCATGGCGGGATTAATGGAGAAACTGACGGTTCTGAGGTGCAGTTGGAAAATAAACATTAATTGAACCCGTCAGTTGCAACAATTAATAAAACGAAATTAATACAAGTTACCGAATCAAATATTTTCTGGAGTTCACCAAAGTGTGTGGGGGGGGGGGGGGCTTCTATGCCGTGTGTTTGTGCCGGTTTAAATGGCACGAAGGGCTGGGCTTTCAGTTTATTTCATTATCCTTGATCCAAACGCGCTCGCCCTGCTTCAAATGTTATTGCTTTTCGTACAGACATTACGATAAGCAATGGCGGCTGTACCACCCAGCATGCAGCGCGGTACACATTGTGCCCTATCTGAATCAGAGGAGCACAGTGCGCAGGCGCATTAGTGACTCTTGATAAGGCAGTGTGTCCTGAGCATGCGCGGTCAGTCGAGGCTGCGGGAGGAGCGCGTTCGGTGCAGGTGAGAGGATCGGAGCAAGAGGATCAATAAACCCCGGGGCCCGGGTCCGGGCTCAGGCCCAGGCTCAGGCTTCACAAACCCCGAGTGCGGCCACAGACCCGAATATAAAACAGTGAACATTATCCCCCCTCACTACCCGCCGGTTTCCGGTTTCTCCCGTTTCGCTCCGGACCAACTCTCAACAAAAGGACGCGGCCCCGCGCCTGCGCGGTGTGAACTGGGAACTCTCAGGGAGCGTCTGTAAATGAAGGAGAAATTGTGATCGGTCAGGGAGCGTCTGTAAATGAAGGAGAAATGGTGATCGGTCAGGGAGCGTCCGTAAATGAAGGAGAAATGGTGATCGGTCAGGGAGTGTCTGCATATGAAGGAGAAATGGTGATCGGTCAGGGAGCGTCTGTAAATGAAGGAGGAATGGTGATCTGTCAGGGAGCGTCTGTAAATGAAGGAGAAATAATGATCGGTCAGGGAGCGTCTAAAAATGAAGGAGAAATAGTGATCGGTCAGGGAGCGTCTGTAAATGAAAGAGAAATGATGGTGGGTCAGGGAGCGTCCGTAAATGAAGGAGAAATGGTGATCGGTCAAGGAGCGTCTGTAAATGAAGGAGAAATTGTGATCGGTCAGGGAGCGTCTAAAAATGAAGGAGAAATAGTGATCGGTCAGGGAGTGTCTGTAAATGAAGGAGAAATGTTGATCGGTCAGGGAGCGTCTGTAAATGAGTGAAGAATAACGATCTCTGCACCTTTATTCATCCAAGGATCTCGAGCTTTGGAGGCCGTTCCTTTCCTCCTCGTTGGAATCTTTCTGCTCTGTACTCAAACCAACTCCTTGAAGGCCTCCCATTGTTCAATTACTGTTTTGTTGCCAATTTTTTATTCCAATCCACCTGGACAAGATCCCTTTTTAACTCACTGAAATTAGCCGTCCTCCAGTTACGAATTTTCACATTTGACTGTCCCTTGTCCTTTTCCATAACTGTTCTAAACCCAATGAGATTATGATCACTGCTGCCCCACTGAAACATGATCCACCTGCCCCACTTCATTCTACACACCGAGCCCACTGCTGTACTCACATTCACTCTCTCACGCTCACTCTCTCACGCTCACTCTCTCACGCTCACTCTCTCACGCTCACTCTCTCACGCTCACTCTCTCACGCTCACTCTCTCACCCTTTCACTCATGGTTTAGCACCACTGAAAGATGATGCGATGGGTTTGGATTTCAGCACAGGGAGGAGGGAGAGTGTGTGTGATGGGGATTTATAGCTTTGAGGAACAAGAGAGGAAAGAATGTTCCATAGAAACTAGAATTGTCTGTTCTAAATTTGTTTCCTGTACTTACAGTGATAACTTTTGTAAACTCCTTTTACAGGGTATTTGAAGGGGTGGATTTGCAGACAGGAAACTCAAACCAAAGACCACGTCAAGATCTGACAGAGTCACTCGATTAATCAGGACCTGAATATCATTGGCCTTTGAATGTGGAAGGAGAAATGTTTGTCTGTTCTGTCTTTGGGAAAAGATTTGAAACATCAGTGTGAGTGGAAAAGCACCGAGACACACACACCCGAGTGAGAGTGTTCCAGTGCACTGACTGTGGAAAGAGCTTTAACCAGTTCCAAAGCCTGAAAAAACATTGCACCATTCAAAGCAGGGAGACACCGTACACGTGTTCTGTGTGTGGACGAGGCTTCAACTGATCGTCCAACCTGGAGAGACACAAGGACACCCGGACCACGGAGAAACCGTGGAAATGTGGGGACTGTGGGAAGGGATTCAATTACCCGTCACAGCTGGAAATTCATCGACGCAGTCACACTGGGGAGAGGCCGTTCACCTGCTCCGTGTGTCAGAAGGGATTCACTGAGTCATCCCACCTGCTGACACACCAACGAGTTCACTCTGATAAGATACCTTTTACATGCTCTGACTGTGGGAAGAGCTTTAAAAGCAGAAACATACTTCTGAGCCATCAGCACAGTGACACTGGGGAGAGGCCGTTCATCTGCTCTGTGTGTAAGAAGAGATTTACTCGTTCATCCACCCTGCTGAGACACCAGCGAATTCACACTGGGGAGAGGCCATTCTCCTGTTCCGTGTGTAAGAAGAGATTCACTCAATCATCCAACCTGCTGAAACACCAGCGAGTTCACACTGGGGAGAGGCCGTTCTCCTGCTCTGTGTGTGGGAAGAGATTCACTCAGTCATCCAACCTGCTGACACACCAGCGAGTTCACACTGATGAGAGACCTTTTAAATGTTCTGACTGTGAGAAGAGATATAAAATCAAAAGGAATCTGCTGACACACCAACGTACTCACACTGGGGAGAGACTTTTTAAATGTTCTGACTGTGAGAAGGGCTTTAAAAGCACAAATGATCTGCTGAAACACCAACACACTCACACTGGGGAGAGACTGTTCACCTGCTCCGTGTGTGGGAAGGGATTCACTAATTCATCCCACCTTCTGAGACATCAACTTGTTCACACTATTGAGTGACCTTTAAACTCAGTGACTGTGAGAAGAGCTTCAAAAGCAGAAATGAACTGCTGACACATCAACTGACACCTGTTGGGGAGAGACTGTTCACCTGCTCCGTGTGTGGGAAGGGATTCACTCAGTCATCACACGTGCTGAGACACCAGCGAGTTCACATATGACTGCAGGGGTTGGATTCTGCTGTTAATCCCATCCTGGACTGAACCATGTTCATTCTGACTGTTGGGGTTTGTTTCTGCTGATGTTAATAACCCCTATAACTGGGCTGGAGTTTAATATTCTGGATACCTGTTAAATAAATTAGCTTTGTTTTAAACACTTAATTGTTGATTTTGTTCTTTCCCACCTGAGTGTTTAGCATCACCTGGCTGGATCCCAGAAAGGACAATCTGGGGGGAGGATCGTCCGGTGAGAACTGAACTTCAGCCTGGACACAGTCCTTCAGGGCCACACTGAGAGGGGCAAACGGCACTTTGGTCTTTCTCGTCTCTCTTCACTGACAGTAAAGTCGCCGTGCGGGTTCATCTTGCGTGTAAGAAATGTGTCCCAGCCGCTCTCTTTCATGGTTCAGATCTCCTCGGCACGGAACAGAAGGGTCCATTCCAATGGAGTCAAGAAGGACAATGGTGAATGCTGGAAAAGTGCTGTCAAATCAGAGATTGGTGTAAAACTGTGATCGATTCCTGACTGGAAGTGAAACGGCAGGTTTAAGTCTCCAGTCTAAAAATAACTGGTAATTATTCTATGAAGATTTAAATTGTTTGTGTGACAGTCCTGAGTCCACCATTTAAGGCAGGCGAAAATAAACCCATTTAAAATCAGTGGGTTAAAGCGTGCAATAAAATAGCAGAAGAGGTAATTCACATGAGCCTGTTAACTGCTGGTACAATGATACAACAGTCATTTGATCTGTCGGTAAAGAAGGACCTGCAGTGTGTTTCCAGAATTCCCTGTTTTATTGATGTCTTTGTGTTAGACACCAGGATAACGAAAGATACTCGACCCGGACCATCCACAGGGTGGGGGCGATCCCGACAGTTACTCTGGGATCACTCCTGCTGCGGAACTCTACCACTGACCCTGCTGAAGGTTGCAGGCTCAGGGAGTGGGGCCTCCAGGAGTGGACTGTAAGAAAGCTGGGTTTCAGTATCCTGACAAATATATGCCGAGGAACCAGAGGAATCCTTACTAAGGAACCGTCTGGGGTTTTACCTGTCAGTGGAGGTCTTGTGGTGAATGATTCCTGACTCCCCGAACTGTCTTACATTTAACTCAGATCAGGCCAGGATGAATTCAGTTCACAGGAGAATTGGGACAAATATCACCCACAATCAAGGGAGACAAAAGCAGCCATTAGCGAAGCTCAGAGATCTTTGGAAAAGAAGATGGTGCACAATTTTAATAATAGTAAAAGCTTTTCCAGCTGCGTCAGGAGTCAGAAGACCATTAAAGATGGTTTCGGGCCACTGAAAGACAGTTCAGGACAGATTCCCGGACCATGGCAGAGCTGTTAAATGACTATTTCTCATCAGCCTACACTCCTGTGGATGATGCTCAGATTCCAGCTGTGGGATGTGCTGTCGACAATAGCATCATAAATATTAAAATGGAAAGGGATATGATCTTGGATAAAATATGTAATCTCAAAATACTTTGTGCTCCAGGTCCAGATGATATCCACCCCCGGGTGTTTAAAGAGATGGGACGGGTGCTCTGTGAGCCCCTTGCCTGTATCTTCAACTGCTCAATAGAGTCAGGGATTGTTCCCTGAGATTGGAAGGTAGCTCACGTAGTTCCCATTTTCATTAACGGGGACAAATCATAGAAAGGGAATGACAGGCCCATCAGTGTGACCTCGATCAGAGGGAAGATGCTTGAAGGGATCCTAAGAGATGCTGTTTATGATCACGGGGAAAAAGAAGGAGCCATTAGAGATACTCCACACGGCTTCCGGGAAAGAAGGTCGTGTCTCACAAACTTGCTTGAGTTTTTTGAAGAAGTTACCGGATTAGTGGATGAGGGTAATCCGGTTCACATTGTCTATCTGAGTCTCAACTGTAGAAATACAGGGGCCTGTCAGTGCGGACAGCACGGTGTGAGGACAACACAGTGTGCTGAGAGTTCGGTAAGTGTGGGAGTTTGGTAAAGTGGGGGAAGGAGGTGCTGCTTTGCCTTGCTTTTCCTGCAGAGCGGTAGTGGACCTGAGAGCGGTGAGCGGCGGGAGAGAGCGAGACCAGAGCGGGGATAAAAACAGCGCGGAGAGAGCGAGAGTCCAGTCGGTGAGCGGCGGTAAAGAGCGAGACCAGAGCGGAGATATAAACAGCGCGGAGAGAGCGAGAGTCCAGTCGGTGAGCGGCGGGAGAGAGCGAGACCAGAGCGGGGATAAAAACAGCGCGGAGAGAGCGAGAGTCCAGTCGGTGAGCGGCGGTAAAGAGCGAGACCAGAGCGGAGATATAAACAGCGCGGAGAGAGCGAGAGTCCAGTCGGTGAGCGGCGGGAGAGAGCGAGACCAGAGCGGGGATATAAACAGCGCGGAGAGAGCGAGAGTCCAGTCGGTGAGCGGCGGGAGAGAGCGAGACCAGAGCGGGGATATAAACAGCGCGGAGAGAGCGAGAGACCAGTCGGTGAGCGGCGGGAGAGAGCGAGACCAGAGCGGAGATATAAACAGCGCGGAGAGAGCGAGAGTCCAGTCGTTGAGCGGCGGGAGAGAGCGAGACCAGAGCGGGGATATAAACAGCGCGGAGAGAGCGAGAGTCCAGTCGGTGAGCGGCGGGAGAGAGCGAGACCAGAGCGGGGATATAAACAGCGCGGAGAGAGCGAGAGTCCAGTCGGTGAGCGGCGGGAGAGAGCGAGACCAGAGCGGGGATAAAAACAGCGCGGAGAGAGCGAGAGTCCAGTCGGTGAGCGGCGGGAGAGAGCGAGACCAGAGCGGGGATATAAACAGCGGGGAGAGAGCGAGAGTTCAGTCGGTGAGCGGCGGGAGAGAGCGAGACCAGAGCGGGGATATAAACAGCGCGGAGAGAGCGAGAGTCCAGTCGGTGAGCGGCGGGAGAGAAAGAGACCAGAGCGGGGATATAAACAGCGCGGAGAGAGCGAGACCAGAGCGGGGATATAAACAGTGCGGAGAGAGTGAGACCAGAGCGGAGATATAAACAGCGCGGAGAGAGCGAGACCAGAGCGGAGATATAAACAGTGCGGAGAGAGCGAGACCAGAGCGGGGATATAAACAGTGCGGAGAGAGCGAGACCAGAGCGGGGATATAAACAGCGCGGAGAGAGCGAGAGTCCAGTCGGTGAGCGGCGGGAGAGAGCGAGACCAGAGCGGGGATATAAACAGCGCGGAGAGAGCGAGAGTCCAGTCGGTGAGCGGCGGGAGAGAGCGAGACCAGAGCGGGGATATAAACAGCGCGGAGAGAGCGAGAGTCCAGTCGGTGAGCGGCGGGAGAGAGCGAGACCAGAGCGGGGATATAAACAGCGCGGAGAGAGCGAGAGTCCAGTCGGTGAGCGGCGGGAGAGAGCGAGACCAGAGCGGAGATATAAACAGCGCGGAGAGAGCGAGAGTCCAGTCGGTGAGCGGCGGGAGAGAGCGAGACCAGAGCGGGGATATAAACAGCGCGGAGAGAGCGAGAGTCCAGTCGGTGAGCGGCGGGAGAGAGCGAGACCAGAGCGGGGATATAAACAGCGCGGAGAGAGCGAGAGTCCAGTCGGTGAGCGGCGGGAGAGAGCGAGACCAGAGCGGGGATAAAAACAGCGCGGAGAGAGCGAGAGTCCAGTCGGTGAGCGGCGGGAGAGAGCGAGACCAGAGCGGGGATATAAACAGCGCGGAGAGAGCGAGAGTTCAGTCGGTGAGCGGCGGGAGAGAGCGAGACCAGAGCGGGGATATAAACAGCGCAGAGAGAGCGAGAGTCCAGTCTGTGAGCGGCGGGAGAGAGCGAGACCAGAGCGGGGATATAAACAGCGCGGAGAGAGCGAGACCAGAGCGGGGATATAAACAGTGCGGAGAGAGTGAGACCAGAGCGGAGATATAAACAGCGCGGAGAGAGCGAGACCAGAGCGGAGATATAAACAGTGCGGAGAGAGCGAGACCAGAGCGGGGATATAAACAGTGCGGAGAGAGCGAGACCAGAGCGGGGATATAAACAGCGCGGAGAGAGCGAGAGTCCAGTCGGTGAGCGGCGGGAGAGAGCGAGACCAGAGCGAGGATATAAACAGCGCGGAGAGAGCGAGAGTCCAGTCGGTGAGCGGCGGGAGAGAGCGAGACCAGAGCGGGGATAAAAACAGCGCGGAGAGAGCGAGAGTCCAGTCGGTGAGCGGCGGGAGAGAGCGAGACCAGAGCGGGGATATAAACAGCGCGGAGAGAGCGAGAGTTCAGTCGGTGAGCGGCGGGAGAGAGCGAGACCAGAGCGGGGATATAAACAGCGCGGAGAGAGCGAGAGTCCAGTCGGTGAGCGGCGGGGGAGAGCGAGACCAGAGCGGGGATATAAACAGCGCGGAGAGAGCGAGACCAGAGCGGGGATATAAACAGTGCGGAGAGAGTGAGACCAGAGCGGAGATATAAACAGCGCGGAGAGAGCGAGACCAGAGCGGAGATATAAACAGTGCGGAGAGAGCGAGACCAGAGCGGGGATATAAACAGTGCGGAGAGAGCGAGACCAGAGCGGGGATATAAACAGCGCGGAGAGAGCGAGACCAGAGCGGGGATATAAACAGCGCGGAGAGAGCGAGACCAGAGCGGGGATATAAACAGCGCGGAGAGAGTGAGACCAGAGCGGGGATAAAAACAGTGCGGAGAGAGCGAGACCAGAGCGGGGATATAAACAGTGCGTAGAGAGCGAGACCAGAGCGGGGATATAAACAGCGCGGAGAGAGTGAGACCAGAGCGGGGATATAAACAGCGCGGAGAGAGCGAGACCAGAGCGGGGATATAAACAGCGCGGAGAGAGCGAGACCAGAGCGGGGATATAAACAGTGCGGAGAGAGTGAGACCAGAGCGGGGATATAAACAGCGCGGAGAGAGTGAGACCAGAGCGGGGATATAAACAGCGCGGAGAGAGTGAGACCAGAGCGGGGATATAAACAGCGCGGAGAGAGCGAGACCAGAGCGGGGATATAAACAGCACGGAGAGAGCGAGACCAGAGCGGGGATATAAACAGCACGGAGAGAGCGAGACCAGAGCGGGGATATAAACAGCGCGGAGAGAGCGAGAGTTCAGTCGGTGAGCGGCGGGAGAGAGCGAGACCAGAGCGGAGATATAAACAGCGCAGAGAGAGCGAGACCAGAGCGGGGATATTAACAGCGCGGAGAGAGCGAGACCAGAGCGGAGATATAAACAGCGCGGAGAGAGCGAGACCAGAGCGGGGATATAAACAGCGCGGAGAGAGCGAGACCAGAGCGGAGATATAAACAGTGCGGAGAGAGCGAGACCAGAGCGGAGATATAAACAGCGCGGAGAGAGTGAGACCAGAGCGGAGATATAAACAGCGCGGAGAGAGTGAGACCAGAGCGGAGATATAAACAGCGCGGAGAGAGCGAGACCAGAGCGGGGATATAAACAGCGCGGAGAGAGTGAGTCCAGAGCGGGGATATAAACAGCGCGGAGAGAGTGAGACCAGAGCGGGGATATAAACAGCGCGGAGAGAGTGAGACCAGAGCGGGGATATAAACAGCGCGGAGAGAGTGAGTCCAGAGCGGGGATATAAACAGCGCGGAGAGAGTGAGACCAGAGCTCACTCTGAGAGCGAGACTCTGAGACCAGCGGCAGTTCGGGGTGACGTCACCAGTCAGAAAGTGACGCGGCACAGGGGAGGCAGCTGATTGGTGAGTAGGTTCAGGTGAGTATTTCTACCATTTTACTGTAAGTAAAGTAATAAGAAAGGGAAGATCTGCAGGTTTTATAGCAGGTAGTGTTTTTTTTTTCGTGAACCAAGGTCCCTAGTATAGTTAACATTTTCTAATTTGAACGTAATTTAAAAGGGGTAACTAAGCAAAGGCAAGTCATGGCAG
This sequence comes from Heptranchias perlo, assembly GCF_035084215.1. Classification (NCBI taxonomy): domain Eukaryota; kingdom Metazoa; phylum Chordata; class Chondrichthyes; order Hexanchiformes; family Hexanchidae; genus Heptranchias; species Heptranchias perlo. The sequence goes on along the minus strand of NC_090344.1, from coordinate 8,712,165 downwards.
CAGACCTCGCACCCGTGATATGCTCCTCCTGCAAGATGTGGGAAGTCATGGACACTACCAGTGTCCCTGCCGACCATGTGTGCGGGAAGTGTGTCCACCTGCAGCTACTGACCGATCGTATCTCGGAGCTGGAGCTGCGGGTGGATTCACTGTGGAGCATCCGCGATGCAGAGAAACTCGTGGATAGCACGTTTAGCGAGTTGGTCACACCGCAGGTAAAGGGTATACAGGCAGGAAGTGAATGAGTGACCACCAGGAAGAGTAAGAGGTGCAGGCAGGTAGTGCAGCGGTCCCCTGTGGCCATCCCCCTCTCAAACAGATATGCCACTTTGGATGCTGTTGTGGGGGATGACTTATCAGGGGAAGGCAGCAGCAGCCAACTTCCTGGCACCACGGGTAGCTCTGCTGCACAACCGCTTGCTTCCTGCTACTCAGCCAATTTTGGATTCAACTTGCCAATGTCCTTTGGATCCAATGGGCTTTTACATTTTTGACAAATCTGCCCTGTCGGACTTTGTCAAAAGCCTCGTTAAAATCCATGTTGACTACATCAATCGCGCTACCCTCATCGATCCTCCTTCATACCTCCTCAAATAATTCAATTCAAACGACCATCCCTCAACAAATCCACGCTGACTGTCCTTGATTAATCCGTGCCTTTCTAAATGACGATTCATACTTCAGCTCGAGTGCAGTCCGACTGGCCTGTATTTACTCGATCTATCCCTGTCTCCCTTTTTCAACAATGGTACAACGTTAGCAATCATCAAATCCTCCTGCACGACACCTTTTGCCAGGGTGGATTGGAAAATATGGTCAGAGCCTCCGCTATTTCATTCCTTGCTTCTGTTAACATCCTGGGATATATTTCATCTGGGTCTGCAGATTCAGGTCGAGCGATTTGAGGACTTCTTTTTCCTCTTTGCAAACGTTTGTCCCGCAGGTCAAGATCACAAGTCTTGGTCCAAATTAGGATGTCTTCCGGCTTTGAACCTCAAATCGTGAATTATGCCCCGATCCCAACGAGCCTCGAAACAAGAACGTGTCCTGAAATTAACGTGTTACAGACACATTCTCTGAGAGGTCTGTCTGTGGAATGAAAGGGCGTTTTTGAACAGTCATTCTGTTATCCGTTTCCTCCTGAAACCTGAACAAATCCGAACACCACATTGTTATTTTGTCGCTTTATTCCATAAATTAGGTAAAATAACGAGCTGCACAAGGCACTGCTGGGAGTTGAACCCAGGATCTCCTGTTTACTAGACAGATGCTTTAACCAACTAAGCCATAGCACCAATTGATGACATGGTGCCCCCACCTCCTCACTAATATCTATCAGCGACACTTCAATGTTGGGGGTTCAGGCCGTTTTGTCTCTGTCCATTTCGCTTGTCCGTTCACCTGTGCATCCCGACACTGACTGCATTGCTCGCTGAGTTTATCTTTGTGTATCCTTCAGTGCGTTGATACATGGATGATTATGTGTGATTGTATTTGTGACATTAAATAAATCAGGGCTTCAGACAATTCTCGCTCTGACATTGGAGAACTATTGAGCCGAACTTTACAGCGGAGTGTTGTTTATTGTGGTGCTGAAACGAAAAAAATCGTAAGAGGAGCAAAAAGGGAAAAGGAGACAAACTTATGAGGGGAAATGCGGACAACTCTCAAGGTTTTTACGAGTATATTAAGAGAAAGAAGGGAGGCTGAGAGTAATGTGGGCTGCTGAAAGACAGATGGAGGTGATATTGTAATTGGAAATCAGGAAATGGCAGAGTTGCTAAATTTTTACTTTGCATCGGTCGTCACAGAAATGGATGACGCTAACATACCAGAGACACGAGGAAAACTGTTAATAAATCAAGGGGATTCAGTACAAGTAAAATGATGGCAATGGAGAAAATGAGGAGGCGAAAGATAGACAAATCTCCAGGAGCTGATGGTTTCCACCCCAGGGGATGAAATGGAACAGGTGAGGAAATTGTACATACTTTAGTCATGATCGATCAAAACTCTCTTGATTTAGGAATTGTTATTTAACGAAGCGCATCTTGATTGGAGACTTGTGTTTGAGAAAGATCTCGAAGTGATAATTGAGAACAATTTTACAACACCAAGTTATAGTCCAACAAATTTATTTTAAATTTGGAATTTAAAATAAATTTGTTGGACTATAACTTGGTGTTGTAAAATTGTTTACAATTGTCAACCCCAGTCCATCACCGGCATCTCCACATCATAATAATTGAGAGACCGAAAATAAAGCTGTTTGGCAGGAGCGCTGATGCTGTCGGCTGTTCGCTGCTCTCGTGTTGCACAATTGTTAAGCGTGCGTTACTTATTTATAGCAGTATGGGCTCCAGAAATGACCAGGTTGTGAGTTCGAGCGTCTTCTAAAACAACCAAAACTTTTACTCGGAACATTTTGATCGGAGTTCAAGGTAGAAATGGTATCTTCCATAACGCAACTTGTTAACAACCAGTCGTTTTTACAATACGCTCTTGTGGAACAAACGTATGGAGGTCAACAATCGACTTCTTAGTTTTCCCATGTGGGAATTTGGGTTCCTCTGGCCTACCGTCTTTCAATAGCAAGTGCCAGTTTACTTGTTCACAGGGGGAGAGGGGGCTTTTAGCGGCAGCTCATATGGCAAAGGGGCCGGTACAAGATCTTTAAATCTAAAGAACCAAACACACAATTCTTCTTTTCTTTAAACCGATATTCATCGGTTGGAAGTTTCGTGTTGGGAAAATTTGGAAGAGAAATATGCTGCCTGGTTTCACTGTTTCACGGGTGAAATTATTCAGCTCACAGATGTTAATACGCTGAAAGGTCGAGAGGCCTTTTCCAACTCCCGTGTGGGACAAGTTCAGCTTTTGAGCCGCTGGGTAAAGTGCTATTTTAATTGCTCCTAACGAATGACACGACATTTGGCACAAACAAGAAGAATTGTAAACTCACGAGTTCACTGTCCATGTTTCTTACATCTTGTTCAACAGAAACAAGGATTCTCCTCAACACGTTACTGAGAATTTTATCAAACGGACCTCACCCTCGTTCGACAACTGCAGGGATAATTCAGAGATCTCCCATGAATATGTACGATGGGAGCTTATGTAGTATCGAGCCTGGGTAGCTCAGTCGGTAGAGTATCAGACTTTTAAAGTGGGCAGTGAGCTGAAGGTCCAGCGTTTAACTCCCTGTCCAGGCTCCAAATTTCGGAACAGCTGGCAAGCTGTGACTTTGTAGGGGGACCTGAGATGTGTTGTCAAAGTTTCGATAGTATCTTGTTTCCCAGGGATGGGCAGTAATGCGCCGTATGAGGCGGTTCCCGATCAGGAATTCAACTTTACTGTATTAGTTCACTGTATTAATTTCGCAAAACTCATTCAACTCTGTAAAAAAGACGAATACTTGTTCAAATCGCCATTGATCAACCAGTTACTTTCTGTTTCCGGCTGAAAGAAATGCTGACTTTTTTTTATGCGTTAATTCACCAGGCCGAATTTAGGGAGTTCAGAGGAGAAGTGAAAAAGGAAATGAGAGGCAAAGAGAAATATGACTATAGACTGACGGCCAACATAAAAGGGAATCCAAAAGACTTCGACAGGCATGCAAACAGTAAACGGGTAGTCAGAGGAGGGGTGAGGCCGATTCGGCACGAAAAAGGAGGTCTACTCATGGAGGCAGAGGGGATGGCCTGGGTACCAAATGAGTACTTTGCATCTATCTTTACCAAGAAGCTGCTGCCAGAGTCTCAGCAAAGGAAGTTATCGTTGAGATACTGGATGGTCTAAAAATTGATAAGGAAGAGGCACTTGAACGGCTGGCTGGGCTTAAAGTAGATAAGCCTCCCGGTCCGGATGGGATGCATGCTCAGTTGCTGAGGGAAGTAAGGGTGGAAATTGCGGAGGTACTGGTCATAATCTACCAACATCCTTAGATATGTGGGTGGTGCCAGAGGACTGGAAAATTGCAAAGGTTACACCCTTGTCCAAAAAAGGTTGTACGCCTAAACCCAGCAATTATAGGCCAGTCAGTTTAACCTCAGTGGTGGGGAAACGTTCAGAAACGATAACCCGGGACAGAATTAACAGCCACTTGGACGAGGGTGGATTGATTAGGGAAAGGCAGCACGGATTTGTTAAAGGCAAATCGTGGTTAACTGACCTGTTAGAGTTTTTTGATGAGGTAACAGAGAGGATAGATGAGGGCAATTTAGTTGATGTGGTGTATGAGGACTAACAAAAGGTGTTTGCTGAAGTGCCGCATGGTGGGCTTCTCATCAAGATTGCGGCCCATGGAATAAACGGGCCAGACACAACATAAATGCAGAATTGACGAACAGAAGGAAACAGATTACTGGTGAACTGTTGTTTTTCGAACTGGAGAGAGGTGTACAGTGGCGTTCCCCAGGGATCAGTGCTGGGACCACTGTTTTTCTTGATATATATTAATGACTTGGACTTGAGTGCACAGAGCACAATTTCAAAATTTGCAGATGAAACAAAACTTGGAAGGGTAGTAAACAGTGATAAGGATAGTGATAGACTTCAAAGGATATTGACAGGCTGGTGGCATGGGCGGAGACGGGGCAGATGAAATTTAACGCAATAAATGCGAAGTGATACATTTCGGTCGGAAAAACGAGGAGAGGCAAAATAAACTCCAGGGCACAAATGTAAAAGCGGTAGAGGAACAAAGAGGTGTTTATGTGTACAAATCGTTGAATGTGGCAGGGCAGGTTGAGAAAGCGGTTAAAAAGCATACGGCATCTTGGGCTTTAGAAATAGATGCATAGAGTACAAAAGTATAAAAGTATAGAAGTCAGGATGAAACTTTATAACACACTGGATCGAACACAACTGAAACTTTGTGTGGGGTTCTGGACACCGCACTTCAGGAAAGATGTGAAGGCCTTCGAGGGGGTGCAGAAAAAAAATACGATCATAATTCCAGGGATAAGGGACTTTACTTACGTGGATAGACCGGAGAATCTGAGGTTGTTCTCCTTGGAACAGAGACGGTTTTGTCGAGATTTGATAGAGGTATTCAAAATCATGAAGGATCTAGGCATGGAAGATGGAGAGAAACTGTTCCCATTGGCGGAAGGGTCAAGAACCAGAGGACATGGATTTAAAGTGATTGGAAAAATAACCAAAGGTGACATGAGGAAAAACTTTTTTACACAGCGAGAGGTTCGGATCTCGAATGCACTGCCCGAGGGTGTGATGGAGGTGAGAATCCCTACGTGGTCAGTTTTCGGTAAAATATTAAGATGCCTACGTGGCAAAGAAGCAGAATGCAAAATGGTTAGAAAGTGTTAATTAGTTAGTAACTGAGATTGGTACAGGTGGCCTGGCCTCCTGCTGGGCCATATGTTTGTGTCGTCAGCAGGCCTGCATTGTCTTATCAATGATAGGTCTTTGATGTGAGTCAAGGACTGGTCTGAATGTCTCCATGTTTATGGCAGATCAATATAGGTCACGAGCTTAGCCAAAGTTGAAAGACATTCCAGGTTGGGAGATAAGGAACAGAAGGGACAGGGAAGAACATTCCAAGTTGGAAAGTGAGGAAGTATCCCCTTTGATGTCTAACAGCAGCATGATCAGCACATGGACGATTTATGATTGACCGGAAATAATGTAACCTCGCATGGCAACCTATGCCCGGCTTATGATTGGTGTTGACCCTCGTTAAATATGTTCCAACCCCTATTGATTTGTATGAAAACGTGTGGATTTCTGTATGTTTTTGTTCTTGCTCTGCCAGCATAGAGGGACTCTATCAGGAGTCCAAATCAATGCTGCAGACTAAGAACCCTGCTTTTAAAGTTGTGCTGAACTTTAAAATGTATTCGACTTCAGTTATTACTGAACCAGACTGAGGGGAAAGAATCCGGATCGTCAGAGGCAGATTCAATCATGGCCTTCAAAGGGGAGCTCGATAATTACTTGAAAGGAAACAAAATGCAGGGCTTCGGGGAAAGGCAGGGGAGTGGTTCTAGCTGGATTGCTCTTGCAGAGATCTCGCACGGACTCGATGGCGCAAATGGCCTCATTCCGTGCTGTAAGCTTTCTATGATTCAATTCTATGTGCAGGTTGCAATGCAAAGGGAACAGAGCGTGCCAGAAATCGATACGACTCTGAGTATCCTCACAAGCAATGTATTTTAAGAGCAACTAATTCTGAAACGTCTTACTTGATAACTCAAGTCGTGCACTTGAAAGCAATTTGGTAAAGGGAGACTAATATTGGTGAATGGAAATAGTTGGTGTACAACTTGATATTGCTGTCCACCCGAACAGAAAACGAGATTGAATGGATCGAAGTGGTCTGAAAGGATGGTCGATCGGCTGTGAGAAGCAACCAACATTTACACTGGCTGCACAACTAAAGTAACAGCGGCTCGTTGGTCTAGGGGTATGATTCTCGCTTCGGGAGTTTCATTCAGGGATATGCGAGAGGTCCCGGGTTCAAGTCCCGGACGAGCCCGCATGTGTTTCTCATTTTAGTGAAAAGTCACCAATTGTCTTCTCACATCTTTTCAGTTTTGCTGTTGGTGGAACTGAAATATATCCGGAGGATGTTTGAGCTCTCGTGGACTGAATGCCGAAGTTTCGTCGACGCAATACACATGAAGCAAATAAAATGTCTCAAGATGATGAGGAGATTGAAACTGAATTTGGATTTTTCCCAATTCAGGCGGATATTAGATGACGGGATAGAAAGCCACATATCCAAGTTTGCCGATGACACCAAGATGGGCAGCATTGTAAGCAGTGCAGATGAAAGCATAAAATTACAGAGAGGCATTAATATGATAAATGAATGTGCAAAATTGTGGCAAATCGATATGAATTTCGTCAAGTGTGAGGTCATCCACTTTGGACCTAAAAGGATAAATCAGAGTACTTTCTAAATGGAGAAAAGCTCGAAACAGTGGAGGTCCAAAAAGACTTTGGGGTCCATGAACATACATCATTAAAATGTCATGGACAGGTACAAAAAATAATCAAAAAGGTAAATGGAATGTTGGTCTTTATATCCAGAGGACTAGATTCAAGGGGATAGGCATTATGATACAGTTATACAAAGCTCTGGTTGGACCAGACCTGGAGTATTGCCTTCAGTTCTGGGCAACGCACCTTAGGAAGGATATATTGGCTATGATGGGAGTGCAGCGTCTATTTACTAGAATGTTACCTGGACTCCACAGTTTAAATTACGCGGAGAGATTACATAAACTCGGGTTTGCCTCGAATTCAGTCGATTAAGTGCTGATTTGATCGAACATTTCAAAATATTAAGGGGAACTGATGGGGTAAATAGAAAATAAAAGATTTCCGCCCGTTAGCGTGTCTAGGACTCGGGGACATAACCTAAACATTATGGTCAGGACTTTCAGGCGTGAAGTTGGGAAACACCTCTGCAAGCAAAGGGAGGGAGAAGTTTGGAACTCTCTTCCGCAAACGGCAGTTGATGCGAACTCAATTGTTAATTGTAAAACTGAAATTGATAGATTTTTGTTAACCAAAGGCATTAAGGGACATGGGGCTAAGGCGATAATATGCAGTTCGGTTCTATATCAACCAGGATCTCACTGAATTGCGCATAAGGCTCGAGGGGCGAAATAGTATACTTTTGTTCTTCAGCTCCTCATTGTTACAGAATGATCCTGCATTGTATCGGGAATCGAACCAAGGTCTCCAGCGTAACAAGTAAGAATTCGACCCCAAGCACCATCAATGCGCGTGTTTGTAACAGCAGCATGTGTCCATTTGGGATCCGATCTGAATGAACATGCCGTTTACAGCTGCGGTGGCCGAGTGTTTAAAGCGTTGGACTCAAAATTCAATTGAGGTTTTCCTGCCCAGGTTTGAATTCTGCTCGCAGAGCTACTGTTTAAAGATCACTTCAGTGTTGAAATAGATTAATTGGAGTTAATTGACCGCATTTATCTCTTTCCCAGAATGAGAGATTCTCCAGCGAGGCCTATGATTTTAACTTGTGTCCAACCTTCTCTTGCAAGATTTCAAGACCCAAGAAGGAATCTCTCCCAATCTGTAACATAAATTCTGCTAGTTTGCAAAACCTGACATTTATACTCTTTATTTTCTTTGCATGCATCTCTCCATCTCTCCATGTCTCCGTCTCTTGTCTCTCTGTATTGTCCACAATGGACTTCTCAGGCTTCCTTGAACGGCGATGGCTGATCTAACCTGCAACAATAGCAGAGAAGGGTAAAGAAAAAAAAGACTGAGGAAGTAGGAAAAGGAAGGGTGCAACCCAGCTGATAAATTCGTAGCTAATGTTTCCACATTCGTGGCTCTTCGTTCTCATAGTGAATGAAAGCAGCAATTTGAGTAAAGTGTACTTATGGTGGAGTGTAAACTATGACGATGCCGAGACAGACGACAATGTCGTTTCAGAGTAATTCATTCTGTAAAGTGTTACTTGATAATACAAGTCGTACATTCAAAACTAATTTGATAAAGAGAGACGAATATTGTTGATCTGAAATAATTACTTTAGAACCTGATATTGCTCTACATCGTATATCGTACAAGAAAGCGAGTTTGGATGGCCATGGTGTTCTGAAAGGATGGTGGATCGGCTGCGTAGCAGCGAAATTTTACAGTGACTGCACGGCTCTGTTACCAGTTGGACTTTGGATCTGATTCTCGCTCAGGGAGTTTCACTGGTACAAATCCCGGTATGAGCCCCCTTGCGTCCCCATTTTTCGTCAAAAACCACCAATTGGCTTCTCACATCTTTGAAGCAAGTGCAGAAGGCAGGTTTGACTTATCTCCAGCCGAGCATGTTTGAACACCAGAGGACAGAATGCAGAGGGTATGTCCACGAAAGACACGTAGACGAAATGAAGATAATCTTTCAAGAAGTTGTACAGATTGAAGCCGGCACATGAATTTATCCCAATTCAGGCGATTTCATGGGTACAGATACAAAAGGTAAAGGAAGCTGCATTGGCCTGGAACCAAACCCCTGGTTTCCCGTCTACACTGAACCACCAATCCACACACGGCTGCAGGCTACACGTGTAGCGTTGGATACAAGTCTGGAACATGCAGTCTGGCAGAGTTCCTGTGATGAGCCTGCGCAGTCTACAGCCGCGTGCTATCTGTGGGTGACCAAACGAGTGGGTCAAGCATGGTCTTGAAATTCACTGAGATTCGAAATCACTTCACACCGCCACTGTAAAATGGTCAAATAAATAAGAGCTGTAGTTACCAGGCAGCGTTTACTTTTTTCAGAAATAAAGTTATTATCCAGCCCTATGTACACGTCTAAGATTTCACGACATTCGACGAATTTCCTTGAAGCTGCAGCTTAAATTCTGCTCAATCACAGAATTGGAGATTTATACGATTTTTCTTTGCATGTATCTCTCTATCTCTGTCTGCGTTTCTTCACTTTCGGTGTTGCTCCCTAATGGACTTATCAGGCTTCCTTCAACGGCCAGGTCTGGAAACCCGGGATGGGAAAAGGCTGTCGGATCTTCGTTCAATTGTTGGATTTCGACGGGATGAGTTTTGCTATTTTCCGTCTCCGTTTCCGGAAAATATAAACCCAGATGGGATTTCCCATGCTCGGGTCCCGTCACCTTGGGGTATTGGTAATCAACCCGATCTATCACTCGGTCTTAATATCTGTATTCTCATTGCTATCAATAAAATTACAGTTATTTTCAGGACATATTTTAGAAATTAACACATAACAGACTTATTCGAAAACTAGAAGCACGTGGGATTAAAGGGCCAGTGGTAACGTGGGCAAGTAATTGGCTGAGGGATAGGAGGCAGAGATTCGTGGTGAACGGATGTTTTTCTGACTGGGGAGAAATATGCAATGAAATCCCCCAGGGGTCGGTATTAGGACTATTGCTTTTCTTGTTATATATAAATTACTTGGATGTGGGAATAGGGGGTACAATTTCGAAGTTTGCGGATGATATAAAAGTTAGCAACGGAGTAAGTAATGAGCAAGATAATAGCAGACTTCAGGAGGACACAGATAGACTTGTGAAATGGGCGGTCACGTGACAGTTTTAACGCCGATCAGTGTGAAGTGATGTACTTTTGGATGAAGAACATGGAGAGGCAGTATAATCTAAATGGAACAATTTATGGGGGGTTCCAAGTGCAGAGGGACCTGGGAGTTCATATACATAAAACAGGTTAAGTTGATAAGGCGGTTAAGAAAGCGTATGGGATATTTGGCTTTGTAAATAGGGGCATTGAACACAAAAAAAGGAAATCATACTAATCCTTACAAATCATTGTTTAGGCCTCAGCTGAAGTGTATTGTACAGATTTGGGCACCACACTTTTGGATGAAAAGACACTGAAGATGATTCAGAGCAGGTTGACCTGGATGATACCAGTGATGAGGGACTTCAGTTATTTGGAGAGATTGGAGAAGCTGGGATTATTCTCCTTACAGCAGAGATGGTTAACGGGAGACATAATAGAGATATTCAAAATAGTGAGGGGTTTTGAAAGAGCAAGTAGGGAGAAACTGTTTCCTCTGGCAAGTGGGTCGGTAACCGGAGATCACAGATTTAAAATAATTGGGAAAAGAACTAGAGGGGAATTGAGGAGAATTATTTTCACACAGAGGGTTGTTAAGATCAGGAACGCACTTCCTGAAATTGTGGTGGAAGCAGATTCCATAGGATCATTCAAAAGGCAATTGGACATAATTGAAGAGGACGAATTTGCAAGGTTATGGGAAAATCTGGGGTGTGGGTCTAATTTGGACAGGTCTTCGAAAAAGCCGACACTGGCACGACGGCCGAATGGCCTCCTTCTGTGCTGTAAGATTATATGATTCTATGATTACCTTCTGAATCATTGCAATTGAAGCTATTCATTGTTGAGCAACCAAGAAAATTATAACGTGATATTCGGCTTCTCCATTCGCTTATGAATATCGCAGATTATAATGTCCAGGCGGGGGTGGGTCTGAATGGGGGATAGAGTGTGGAGATTGGAATGGAAGCCCAGCAGAATGAACTTGGTCTCATCAGTATTAGTTATTTTTCCTACCAGTTGCCCGAAGCAGGCGGTGAAAATTCTTCACGAGAGAGGATCGTCATTTCAGTTCAGAAAGAAAAAGGGATCAAGAAAATCGGTTAAAACGCACACAGAATGATCCGGGACTTACAGCACATCCCTTTTCAACAGACACAGACACGAAATGATCAGGACCTAATCATAATTATGGTACATACGTTGACCATAAGATTTACTCTTTTTACAATGACACCAATGTACAATCTGATATTTCGCGACCTTACAATCTCAACACCTTCCTGGAAGGAACTGTTGCTGATTTCAGCAAACAATGCAAAATACTCCGTCTGCCGTTTCGAGAAGGATGGGACTTTCACGAAACCTTCTGGGTGGACTGAATGAGTGAAACAAAACTTAAAAACAATAACGACGAGGATGGGATTCGAACCCACGCGTGCAGAGCACAATGGATTAGCAATCCATCGCCTTAACCTCTCGGCCACCTCGTCACATGCAAAAATACGCGAAAGCCCCTTTATTCAAAATGAAAATACTGAAATAATAACTGTAAATGTGTATCTCCTCAGCAGGTCTTTATTCATCGAGACAGAGTTAACGTTTCAGGTCGATGACCATCACACGAGTATTCCAACTCACTCAAATGGCGCCTTGTCGATGGTTGAACGGCTTTAGGGAATTAGAAGGTGAGTCACTTGGCGCAGAATATCCAGCCTCTGACCTGCACTTGCAGCCACAGTATTTATGCGGCTGGTCCAGTTAAGTTTCCGGTTAATGTTAACGACAGTTATGTTGATGGTGGGGGATTCGGCGATGTTAATACCGAATCCCCACAGAAGAGATTTACTGTAAAGATTCCAGGGATGAGGGGCATAAGTTTCATGAATAGGTTGGAGAAGCTGGGGTTGTTCTGCTTGGAACAGAGACGGTTCCGAGGAGATTTGATGGAGGTATTCAAAATCATGAAGGATCCAGACAGAGTAGATAGAGAGAAACTGTTCCTATTGTCGGAAGGTTCAAGGACCAGAGAACATCGATTTAATGTGTGTTGCAAAAGAACCAAAGGTGACATGAGGAAAAACTTTTCCACACAGCGAGTGTTTAGGATCTGGAATACACCGCCCGAGAGGGTGGTGGAGGCAGATTCAATCATGGTCTTCAATAAGGAACTGGATAAGTATTTGAAACGAAAGAAAATACAGGGCTACACGGATAGGGTGGGGGAGTGGGTCTGTCTGGATTGAACTTGCAGACAGCCGGCACGGACTCGATGTGCCGAATTGCATCTTTTGGTGCTGTGACCTTTCTCTGATTCTATTCTATTTGTGGGAGGCGATGCGAAGCGACCGGAGCGTGACGTAAATCGACCTGCTCATGTACATTCCCTGATAATAAATCCTAGTGTGATGCAAAGAAGAAATTCATAATTATGGTGCATATCTTTTATATTATACTGACTATAAGAGGTACTCGGTTCACCAGGGCGCCATTGTGCACATTGGTTGATACTTCACCGAGATCACACCTCACAGTCCCAACACCTCCGTCTAAGAAACAGTTGGTGGCAATCCAGACTTTGCTGAATTGTGCAAAAAGGTGCAAACCAGCAATGCGGAAAAACACTTCTTATCAAAGAAGGGTATTTGGTGAGGCGGCGAAAATCGAAGAGTGCACAAATTCTGGCAGAAGTGAGATTCGAACCCTCATAATTCAGAGATGGAAGCCAGCAGTTCACACAGCGCAGTTACTCACGCATATGGTGAGTCATTCAGATCTGATGATGAAGGTCATAGAGCTGAAACGTTTCCTCTGGTTCTTTCTCCACAGGCGCTGCCTGACCTGCTCAGCGTTTTCAGCATTTTCTGTTTTCATTTTTGTGATTTCACAATGGCTGTTTTCCTGAAAACACCCAATTTGACCCAAGGACGCAGCTCGCACTTTACTTTCCTCACGCGCTTAAAGTCTGCCGTTTCGGAACAAAATCTCCTCCACGCCGAGCTTTCAAAGGACCTTTCGCTCACGGCCAATCTCCTGTAATCGACACCTTTTCACCATTGCCGCTCTTTTCATTTCTCCTCATTCCTTTTCAATCGGACATTTCCACAGACCTATTAAGATCAAGCGGAACATGTCCGACTTTCCTGCACCGCCCAGATTGCTAAAGTGCAGCTTTCAGCCGTCATTCGCAGCTATGTCGCGCCGTCCGTCTCTCCCGCACATCAACTGCTCGGGGAAAAGCGCCAACGACCATGGAAACAAAACCATGTTAACATCCCCCGTGTCACAAGATACCCCATGGAAATTTCACGGAAAAGTATGCGCTGTCCTTCCGAATGCCAGCCCTGCTTTCTTAGAGCTTGTCTCTGGAGCAGATCGAAATGTATCGATTGGTTTCAAGGCACAAATGAACATTGATGCGAACGGGACATGTGCCCCCGAGAAACAGCGGTCGATGGAGAGCAAACGTAAAGGCGTAAGAATGTGAAAGTGAATGTTAGATTCGGCAAGGCCGCAGGAAAGTCTCAATGAAATAGACCATGATTGTGGAAGGAAGGAAAAGCTGGAAGAAGCGGCGGGTCTGAATTTTGGATCATCCAGCAGAGACACATGAGAGAACAAAAACAGGATAAAGACAAAGGTGCTGGGGCAGAAAGACAAAGAACGAAATAAGAGGAATGAAAAGAGAGTGAAAGAAAGAATGGGAGAGAGGGAGGTGAAAAAAAGAAAGAGAGAAAGAAAGATAGAAGGGAGAGAGAAAAGCAAGCGTACAATACTCACCCCGCAAACGGGCGCTGCTCCCAATCGGCTACACTTCGCCCCACAGACCCTCATCCCATTCATACCGTCCTACAATATACTGTCAATGCTGTGCAGTGAAACAGAGAGTTTAAAGGCATAAAGACACACACGTCATCCTACAATGCACTTTCAATACCTGTGCAGAGAGACAGAGAGTTTAAAGATACAGAGATACTTACATACTATCCTACAGTACACATTAAACATCCGTGCAGTGAGTCAGAGAGTTTACAGGTACAGAGACACTCACAGCGTCCCACAATACACTTTAAATCATGTGCAGTGAGACAGAGCTTTTAAAGATATAGAGAAATTCACCTTTTTTTTTCTAAAGTGGCACATCCCAGAAGCAAGAGAGAGCGTGGGTCAGTCTCCCTCTCCTGATGGAGCTGAGGCTTGTCAGTCAAGAGTCCCCTCCTCCCTGTATTGGCCGTGGAGGAAGTGCAGAGTAGATTTAATAGAATACCTTCAGCCTGACCGAGGTTAGGCTGACTGGCCTATAATTACTTTATCTATTCTTTTCTCCCTTTTTATACAACAGTACAACTTTAGCAGCCCTCCAATCCTTCGGCATATCACCTGTGACCAGGGAGGATTGGAAAATGATGGTCAGAGCCTCCGTTATTTCCTTCCTTGCTTCTGTTAACAGCCTGGGATATATTTCATCGGTGTCTGGAGATTCAGGTGGAGTGATCTGGTGACTTCATTTTCCTCTTTGCAAAGATTTTCACCGCAGGTCAAGATGACAAGTCAAGGTCCAAATTAGGACTACTTCCGGGTTTGAACCTCAAATCGTGAATTGCACCCTGACCCCAACGAGCCCAGAAACAAGAACGTGTCTTTAAGTTAACCCGTTGCAGACACATTCTATGAGAGGTCTGACTGTACAATGAAAGGGCGTTTTAGAAGAGTCAATCTGATGTCAGTTTCCCCCTCAAACCTGAACAAATACCAATTCCAAAGTGCCATTTTGTCGCTTAATTCCACAAATTAGGTAAAAATAATTAGTGACACAAGGTACTGCTGGGAGTTGAACCCAGGCTCTTCTGTTCACAAGACAGATGCTTTAACCAACTAAGCCACGGCGCCCATTCATGATAACTCAGCCCCAGCTCCTCTCATTAATATCTATCAGCGATACGTCACTTTTTGGGGTTCAGACCGTTTCATCTTTGTCTGTTCAGCTTGTTCGTTCACCTGTTCATCCCGATGCTGCCTGCATATCTCGTTGTGTCCATCTTTGTGTGTCCATCAATGCGTTGATATACGGATGATTATGTGTACTTATGTTTGTTACATTAAGTAAATTACCGGTTTGGACAATTCTCTCTCTGAAAGTGAAGAAATATTGAGACGAACTTTACAGCAAAGTATTGTTTATTTTGGTGCTGAAAATTAAAAACCGGAAGAGGCCCAAACAGGGAAAAGGAGAAAAAACTGTTAGGGAAATGAGGACAACAGTCAAGATTTTTACCAGTATATTAAGTGAAAGAATGGAGGCTTAGAGTAATGTGAGACGCTGAAAGACAGATGGTGGTGATATTGTAATTGAAAATCATGAAATGTAGAGTTGCTAAATATTTACTTTGCTTCGTTCTTCACAGAAATAAATGAGGCTGACATATCAGAGATATGTGGAAAACTGTAAATAAATCAAGGGGATTCAGTATAAGTAAAATAATGGCAATGGAGAAAATAATTAGATGAAAGATAGACAAATCTCCAGGACCTGATGGTGACCATCCCAGGGGACTGAGAGGACCAGGTGAGGAAATTGTACATGCTTTAGTCATGATCGTTCAAACTCTCTTGGTTCAGGAATTGTTCCTTTGATGGAAACAATTTCAATGTCACTCCATTATTTGGGATGGGTAGCAGAGATGATGTTGGAAATTATAGACCCATTAGTCTGACATCCGTTGTGGGGAAGTTGCCAGTTTCCGTTATTAGGGAAAGAAAGATTGAGCACTTGGATCAACATGAATTGATCAGAGAGAGCCAGCATGGATATTTTGTAAGTCAAGTCTAACAAAACTAGTTGAACTTTATGAAGATGTAACTAACATGGTAGTTAATGGAGTGTCCATGGTTGTTATATGATATTGACTTCCAGAGGTATTCGATAAGGTACCATATAAGAGACTGTTAACCACAATGACAGTGCGTAGAATTTAAGGCAACTTAATGAAATGGGTAGGGAGTTGGATAGAAGATGGGAGACAGAGACCCGGCATATAAATGACGTAGACCAAGGAATAGAGAGCCGTATATCCACGTGTGTCGCTGACACCAAGATAGGTGTCACAGTGAGTCATGTAGATGGAAGCATAAAGTTGCCAAGGGAAATTGATAAATTAAGTGAGTTGGCAAAACTGTGGCAGATGGAGTAACATAGAATTACATAGAATGTACATCACGGAAACAGGCAATTCGGCCCAGCTAGACAATGCCGGTGTTTATGCTGCAAACAAGCCTCCGCCATCCCCATTTAATCTAGCCCGATGAGCAAACCATTATATTCCTTTCTCCTCCATTTCTTTTTCTAGCTTCGCTGTAAACGAATCCATGCTATTCGCCTAAACTACTCCTTGTGGGAGCGAATTGCACATTCTAACTTCTCTCTGGGTAAATGTGAATACCTGATATTCATTGCCTCAATGATTTGGAATCCCCACCTCCACAAATGCAAACACCTTATCTACGTCTAACCTATCAAACCATTGGATAATCTTAAAGTCCTATATCAGGTCACCCCTTAGCCTTCTCTTTTCTATGCAGAAGAGCCCCAGTCTGTTCAAACTTTCAATATGGAGAAGTGTGAGTTCATCTACTTTGGACTGAAGCAAGATAGATCAGAGTATTTTCTAAATGGTGAGAAGCTAGGAACTGTGGAGGAGCAGAGAGATTTAGAGGTCCAAGTACAGAAATCGCTAAATCCAGTGGAATGGTAGAAAAATTGATTTAAATGTCTCATGGGATGTTTGCCTTTATCTCAAGGAAGCTGGTACTCAAAGGGGGAAAGTATGTTACAGATAGAAATCCCTGCTGAGACCCCATTTAAAGTACTGCATTCAGCTCTGGGCACCACACATCAGGAAGGAAATATTGGCCTTGGAGTGGTGCAGCGCCGAATGACCAGAATGATACCGGGGCTAAAATGGTTAAATTATGAAGACAGGTTATGCGGACGTCGGTCCTCATTTTTCTCTTAAGGATCCGGCCCCATCCGTTTACTGTTGACGGGAGCGCGTCTGATACTAAGTCAGTCAGAATCGGATGCAAATCACATCACGGGCACAGCGGGTCTGGGACTGGCGACTGGTTTTACATTGAGTCTTTTTTATGGGATAGGCTGTACATTGTTTGTATAATAATAATACGTTTGATACAATGCAGGTTTTTTCAGTTATTTCCCATTTCCACTCTCACCAGTTTTATACAGTAACAGGTAACAATGTTTAAGGGATGTGATGTACAGTGTTGGTGGAATCAATGTAATTTAACTTGATATATTGTAGAATCTCTTGTCTATCCCAGGCTCTTACCTCAGGCTTAGATCCTCACCTAGTTTAAAACCAGTCACTCACTGATATAAATAAACCAGTAACAACCCCGAAACCTCAGCGGGTATATTTGTTCCGATACTAAGTGACGGTCCCAATTTCCACTGAAATTCTCGATCAGCAAATACCAGAGGCTGTTTTGGGTTTGACAAACTGTGAAACAGATTGTTTTAAAAGCCGGAAAGAGGGAAAAACTGGTGGTTGATATTAAGTGTTTTACATTAACGCTTTCTGTTTCAGATTTACAATTTATCTTTGTGTTTGACTGACAGGAGCAGCTATAACGGAGCCCAGTGACTGGGTAACGAGCTGCACTGAATCATTGTCCTGTGTTACAGACCGGCTCGTTAGACCTGTTCATTTCGTCTCATCTCATTGTCAGCAAACAGGAAATTACTGAAGTTAAGGCTGGTGAATAACAGCTCGAAATATCAATCCTCTCCACCATTGGGGACAGAGTCTTCCGAAAAACAGGGATTTTCACTCGTGCAAATTTCATCCACATTTTCTGCTCTTCATTTCCCTGATTTGTTTGATGCGGCTTTCCCTTCAATTCACGACCTACAGGAAAAACCCGATTTTATCGTCGATTTTCGGGTCAAGAGGTATGGTGAGATTTCAAATAATTGAAATCGACCCTTATCAAACCGAATATCGTCACCTACACGTTTGACAAATGCAAAGCGGCTTCACTCACGGTTTTGCTGCACAACTCGTTCAAAGATACTGTCGGTAATTGGAGAGTCTTTCAAGTCATGACCCGAACATAACAGTTCGCATTGCCGTTTTCCGCAAGACGCTTCAGATTCATGTGGAATGATTTCGGTCTGGCGTTTAAATCCGTTCCCTCTTCGCAAATCCCCCATTGAACCTGTATCCTTTAATATTTTTGATAACCGATAAAAAATCGGTTTGCCCTGCACTGTACATTACTTTTTAAATATTACAGATAAGCAGGGCACTTGAGCTGTCACAGCTGTGACTTTGACTTTTCTCCCTCTCCTCTCGATCTCCCCGGTAACTGTCACGAACCACAATCTTCTGTCACACTTCTCCATCAGAAAGTTCCGAGCCTCGGTTTTCAAATGAAATAACGCCCATCTCTTCAATCAACGACAGCCCAGAGAGAGTTTCTCAGTTTCATTTCACACTTTATCCAAATCCTCTTTAAAGTACCATCAAAAATTGTCCGCAAGTTAATAATAATATAAATAAAAGTTCTTATCTTCTGGGGTTTTGTTTCAGATTCCACGACTTTCAACGGTCACTGCGGATATTTATAGAAGCGCATCTTGATTGGAAGCTTCTTGGAGAAATCGGAGAAAGATCACGAAGCGATAATTGAGAGACGGAAAATGAAGCTGTTTGACGGGAGCACTGATATAACCGAGAGTGCGCTGCTCTTGTAGCGCAAGCGCTCAGCGTGCTGTACTTTTATGAGCTCCAAAAATGCCCAGGTTGTGAGTTTGAACCTCACCGAAAACAATCGAACATTTTGACCGGAGTTCAAGGTGCACTCTGTTATGTTCCATAACGCATCGACTTCTTATTGTTCCAAAGCGGGCACTTGGGTTCCTCTGTCCGACCGTCTTGCAATAGTAGGTGTGAATTTACTTGTTTATAGGGGGAGAGGGGGCTATTAGCGGCAGCTGATATGGCAAAGGGGCCGGCACGAGATCTTTCAATCTAAAGAACCAAACTCATAATTCTTCTTTTCGTTAAGCCGATATTCATCGGTTGGAAGTTTCGTGTGGGGAAAATTTGGAAGGGAAATCTGCTGCCTGGTTTCACTGTGTAACGGGAGAAATTATTCAGCTGACAGACGTTAATACGCTGAAAGGTCGAGATGCCTTTTCCAGCTCCCGTGTGGGACAAGTTCAGCTTTTGAGCCGCTGGCTAAAGTGCTATTTTGATTGGTGCTAACGAATGACAAGACATTTGGCACAAACAAGAAGAATTGTAAACTCACGAGTTCACTGTCCATGTTTCTTACATCATGTTCAACAGGAACAAGGATTCTCCTCAACACGTTACTGAGAATTTTATAAAAGGGATCTTCACCTGAGTTCGATTCTACGAAGGATAATTCAGAGTCCTACCATAAATCTGTATAACGGATCTTTTTTTGATATTGTGGCTGGGTCGCTCAGTCGGTAGACTATCAGACTTCTGTAAACAGCTAGTGATTTGCGTATGCAGAGTTCAAATCCTTGTTCAGATAATAAACTTTGAAACAGCTGGCAAGTTCTGTGTTTGCAGTGAAGCAAGAACACTCCTGGACAGATGATGCCTGCGATGTGTTGTCAAAGCTTCGGTGGTGTATTGTTTCCCAGGGATGGGCAGTAATGCGCTTTCTGAGGCGGCATTTGCTGCTTTCCGCCAGCAACCTGTGATTGGATGGGAGCGGGGCCGGATATGGCGGTCTGAATGTCGTTGCTGTCGTGGCCTCACACAATCCGGGAGCTGGGGAACATCGTACTTCGAAAAACTGATGTGTTTGTTTCCGCGGCTGCAATGCTGTTTCTAACTGTATTTATTAACCGAAGCGGCTCTTCAGGGTCCTTTAATGATCTCTCACAAATCAACTAAAACCAGTCGCAACGAATAGCTTTGAGAGGGGCTTTCTGCACAGTCAGGGCAGGAAACTTGAGTGAGGGAGAGACATTGTCGGTATCTGTGTAATGTTTGAGTGTGTGGAGAACTGGACAGATAAAGGAAAATATACCGGTTCTGTATTTTATTCATGTTTCACCACAGTGTGAATTCTTGCGTTTTTACATATTTATTGATTTTTAGTGGATTACGTTTAGAAAATATTTTCGCCTGGTTTCGAACCGGGGACCTTTCGCGTGTGAGGCAAACGTGATAGCCACTACACTACGGAAACTCTGCTATGCATGTAGCTATAGGAAATGTTCGGAAGATAGTTGCCGTCTACAAATGTTCTCAGTGCTGGGAGACGGGGCCGGTTCCCCTTCAGAGAATTAAATTTTCCACAATAGTTCGCTGTATTCATTTCGCAAAACTCATTAAACTCAGTAAAAAGACGAACAGTTGTTCAAATCGTCATCAATCAACCAATAACTTTCTGTTTCAGACTGACGGAAATCCAACATGTTTTTCATTCATTCATTCACCAGGCTGAATATGGAAAGTTCAGAGGGGAAGTGAAAAAGGAAATGAGGGGCAAAGAGAGAGTGTGAGAATAAACTGGCGGCCAACATAAACTGGCATGTAAACATTAAACGGGCAGTAGGAGCCGTACTCTGATAAGGGACCATAAAGGAGAGCGATTCATGGAGGCAGAGGGGATGGCCGAGATACTATATGAATACTTTGTATACGTCCTTACGAAGGAAGAAGATGCTGCCAGAGTCTCAGTAAAGGTAAATACAGTTGAGATAGTGAATGGGCTAAACATTGATAAAGAAGAGGTACTCGGAAGGCTAGATGTACTTAAAGTAGATAAGTCACCCGGTCCGGATGCGATGCATCGTAGGCTGCTGGGGGAAGGAAGGGTGGAAATAGCAGGAGGGACTGGCCATAATCGTCCAAACATCCACAGATACGGGGGTGGTGCCAGAGGACTGGAGAATTACAAATGTTACATCCTTTTTCAAAAAAGGGTGTAATGATAAAGCCATCATCTACAGGCCTGTCAGTTTAACCTCAATGGTGGGGAAACTTTTAGAAATGACAATCCGGGACAGAAATAACAGTCACTTGGACGACTGTGGATTGATTAGGGAAAGTCGGCATGGGTTTGTTGAAGGCAAATCGTGTTTAACTAATATGATAGAGTTTTTTGTTGAGTTAACAGAGAGGGAAGATAAAGGCAACTCAGTTGATACGGTGCATATGGACTTTCAAAAGGTGTTTGATAAAGTGCCGCACGGTAGGCTTATCAGTAAGATTGAGGTCCATGGATTAAAGGGGGCAGTAGAAACATGGATGCAGAATTGGCTAAGGGACAGGAAGCAGAGAGTAGTGGTGATTGGTTGTTTTTTTGGACTGGAGGGAGGTATACAATGGTGTTCACCAGAGGTCAATGCTGGGACAACTGCTTTTCTTGATTTATATTAATGACTTGGACTTGGGTGTACAGGGCACAATTTCAAAATTTGCAGATGACACAAAACTTGGAAGGGTAGTAAACAGTGTGAAGGATGGTGACAGACTTCAAGAAGTTATAGATTGGCCGGTGGCATGGGCGGACACGTGGCAAATGAAATTTAACGCAAAAAAATGCGAAATGGTACATTTCGGTCGGAAGAAGCAGGAGAGGCAATATAAACTAGAGGGCACAACTCCAAAATGGGTACAGGCCCAGAGAGATCTGGTGGTTTATGTGCACAAATCGTTGAAGGCTTCAGAGCAGGTTGAGAAAGCGGTTGAAAAGGTATACGGGATCCTGGACTTCATAAATAGAGGCATCGAGTAAAAAAGTAAGGAAGTCATGATGAACATTTATAAAACACTGTTTCGGCCACAACAGGACTATTGTGTCCGGTTCTCTGCACCGCAGTTCAGGAAAGATGTTAAGGCCTTACAGAGGGTGCACGATAGATTTACTAGAAGGATTGCAGGGATGAGGGACTTTAGTTACTTAGACAGACTGGAGAAGCTGGGGTTGTTGTCGATGGAACAGAGAAGGTTGCGGGGAGATTTGATAGAGGTATTCAAAATCATGTTGGGTCTAGACAGAGTAGATAGAGAGAAACTGTTCCCAGAGGTAGAAGGGTCGAGAACCAGAGGACATAGATTTCAGGTGATTGGCAAACAGATCCAAAGGTGACATGAGGAAAAACTTTTCTAAACAACGAATGGTTAGAATCTGGAATGCACTGCCCGAGGGGGTGGTGAAGGCAGATTCAAAGGGAACTGGATAAGTGCTTGAAAGGAAAAAATTGCAGGGCGACGGGGAAAGGGCGGGAGAGTGGGACGAGCTGGATTACTATTGCATGGAGCCGAATGGCCTCCTTCCGTGCAGTCAACTTTCTACGATTTCTATGGGATGTGAACGTCGCTGGGAAGTTGGTGTTGAGCCACCTCCTTGAACCTCTGAAGTCCGTGTGGTGAAGGTTTTCCCACAGTGCTGTTAGGTAGGGAGTTCCAGGATTTTGACCCAGCGACGATGAAGGAACGGCGATGTATTTCCAAGACAGGATGGTGTGTGACTTGGAGGGGAACATGCAGGTAGTGTTGTTCCCATGTGCCAGATGCCCTGTCCTTCGAGGTGGTAGAGGTCGCGAGTTTGGGTGGTGCTGTTGAAGCAGCCTTGGCGAATTGCTGAATTGCATCCTGTGGATTGGACACACTGCAGCCACGGTGCGCTGGTAGTTGAGGGGGTGAATATTTGGGGTGGTGGATTGGGTGCCAATCAAGCGGGCTGCTTCATCCTGGATGGTATCGAGCTTCTTGATTGATGCTGGAGCTGCACACATCCACGCAAGTGAAGGGTATTCCATCATTCTCCTCACTAGTACCTTGTAGATGGTAGAAAGGCTTTGGGCAGTCAGGAGGTGAGTCACTCGCCGCAGAATACACAGCCTCTGACCTGCTCTTGTAGCCACAGTATTTATGTGGCTGGTCCAGTTAAGTTTCTGGTCAATGGTGATCCCCAGGCTGTTGACATTGGGGAATTCGGCGATGGTAATGCCGTTGAATGTCAAGGGGAGGTGGTTAGACTCTCTCTTGTTCGAGTTGGTCTTTGCCTGGCACTTAAATGTTACTTGCCACTTATCAGCCCAAGGATGAATGTTGTCCAGGTTTTGCTGCACGTGGGCATGGAATGCTTCATTATTTGAGGGATTGCCAATGGAACTGAACACTATGCAATGATCAGTGGACATAACCATTTCTGACCTTATGATGGAGGGAAGTTTATTGATAAAGCAGCTGAAGATGGTTGGGCCTTGGACACTGCCCTGAGGAACTCCTGCAGTGATGTCTTGGGGCGGAGATGTTTCGCCTCCAACAACCACCACCATTTTCCTTGGTGCCAGGTAAGATTCCAACCACTAGAGAGTTTTCCCCCTGATTCCCGTTGACTTTAAATTTCCGAGGGCTCACGAAGACACATCGGTCAAAGGGTGCCTTGATGGCAAGGACAGTTACTCTCACCTCACCTCTGGAATTTAGCTCTTTTGTTCAGGTTTGGACCAAGGCTGTAATGAGGTCTGGAACCGAGTGGTCCTGGCTGAACACAAACTGAGCAACGGTGAGCAGGTTATTGGTGAGTAAGTGTCGCTTGATAGCACTGTCGACGACGCCTTCCATCACTTTGCTGATGATTGAGATTAGACTGATGGGGCGGTAATTGGCCGGATTGGATTTGTGCAGCCTTTTGTGAACATGACATACCTGAGCAATGTTCCACTTTGTTGGCTTTCCACCTTGGTTACCAAGTGACAGTCTAAACTTTAATGAGTTTTTTGTGTTTTGCCTGTGTTGAATTGTCATCCGTTCTCAGTTCACAGGCAGTATTTTAGGGCTTGGTTAAAAATGCTCCGTGCTTATGACACAAGGGGCCCGATGTTAGCACCCGCTACCGGGTGCGTTCTCGGCGGGGGGGCCCAGAAAATCCCGAAATCCCGGAGAGGGACCGGATCGCGCCTCGAACCCGCCCACGTCCGGGTTCCGCGCTGACGTGCGGGGGTGCGTGCGCAGCCCCCGCTGGTGGGAATCCCGCAGGCAATTAAAGCCAGCGGGATGCCACTTGAGTGTATTTACTTTGGTTGTTCAGGTCATTAACTGACCTGATTAAGGCACTGTGTGTGATTTTGGATAAACATGGGACCGTTTCACACACTGGGGGAAACAGTCCCAGTTGAAATGGACGTGTTGCAGCCGTCAGCCTGTGGCAGCTGCAAAGGTCCATTTGACAGGTGGGGTGGGGGGAGACCCTCAGCCATTGCAGGAGGCCGCTCTGTCACTTGGGACAAAGTTTGGCCTCCACCACCCTCCTCCTGATGGTCGAAGTCACCAACCTGCACACTTACCCCGGGGTCCGGAGACATGTACCTACATTGCGGACCCCCTCAGATGTACATCTTGCGGATGGGGGCCGCCGTAGCTGCAGTCATGACCTCCTCGGAGGGCGAACGGCCTCACCAGCCTCGCCATCCACGCCGTCAACCTCTGACAAGTGGAGCTCCACAACAGAGTGCTGTGGCACATCCACCTGCACAGCAGGAGGGAGGGCTACCGCAGAGAGAGATGCGTCGCAGAGGGCACTACCCTCGCCACAGGTTCCACAGACCCAGGCTCAGCCTCCTGGACCTCTCTGAGCAGCAGTGCGCACGGAGGCTCAGAGTCACTCGACATGTAGCCGTGGACATCTGCAGCCTCTTTCATGCCGAGCTGCTCCTGGCTGGCCCGTGCACCATCTTCCTACCTGTCGCTGTCAAAGTCACCACTGCCCTCCCGAACATCTGCTCCACAGCCTTCCAGGCTGCAACCGGGGACATCCCCGATGTCTCTCAGTCGTCTGCGCAGAAGAACCCTGCAAATACACCTACACCCACTCTGCAGTGACACACTGGGTGGCATCAGTCGTGGGTCCTCATAGGGATACCCAGGAGCGGGCATTATTGCACAAACCGGACAGGATTCGCGAAGACATGGCAGTAGTGGTGCCAATATAATGTGTGATGTGAGTTGTTCTTTAATTCAATAGAAGTAAGAACCATGACAATTCCTCAAACACCCTTGTGCATCCCCTTCATGCTCACGACACGTTTGCCTTACGCTGCCGACTGCACATATGTGATGCATGCCCTGTGGCTGCAGCACAGGTGGTGGCAGGTTGAGTGAGGCTGGCCGTGAGAGAGATGCACGAGAGGGTGAGTATGGGATAGAGCCATGAGATTGTATGAGGATTAGGTTGCGTGGTAGTGGCGGGGTGAGTACTCGCGAGGTGAGTAGGTGGAGGTAAGTTGAGGATGACGTTTGAGTGGGTATGAGGGGTCATGTGACAGAGTAGTGTTGGCAGTGCCGAAGGAGATGTGGGGTGGGGGCAGTGTTGTGGCAGGCGTAGTGTTGGGGAAAGACTACGTGTTCTCACTGTTGCTGACCTACTGAGGTCATTGGAGCGCCTCCTGCACTGTATGCAGGTGGGCGATATGTTGGTGGCGCAGGTGACCCCCTCTGCCACCTCGAGCCAGGCCTTCTTGGTGGCAGAGGTGGGCCGCTTCCTCCCGCCCGCCGGGGGGAAGATCTCTGTCCTCCCCATCCTCCTCACCCCATCTAATGATACCTGGGGTGAGGCATCATTAAACTGGGAGCAGCCTTCCCCCTGGGCTGCTCCATGATGTAATTTTTGCTGTTTGTGGCAGCATCTGTCAGTGGAGGACTGCCCCTTTAAATAGAGCGCCTCCAGCTGACAGATCTTACTGCGCATGCGCAGCCCGCCCAACGCGCAGATCAGCATCGGGGAACCCGGAGGAGCAGGTCAGTGGATCCAATTAGTGTGTTGCCTGTTACGATCGCGCGGGCAACCCACTAATTTCACCGCGCCCGCTGGCCGCCCCGCCGAGTACCCGCACCCCTGGTAAAATCGGGCCCATTTTATTTACTTCACGTGTGTTGCGCCTTGGAAACTTCCGCACTCTGTCCTCTGGAGCTCAAGCATTCTCTGGACAGAATTCAATTCGACCAACAGCAAAACCGAAAAGATGTCGGAAGCTAATTGGTGACTTTTCACTAAAAGCAGTGAAACAGCATGGATCGTGCGGGATTTGAAGCTGAGATCTTGCGTATAGCGCCTAGCATAACCTTCATAAGCGAGAATAATATCCCGAAACCAACGAACCGCTGATACTAAAAACGTGCAGCCAATTTAAAGGTGTGCTGCCTCCCACAGCCGATCTGCCATTCTTTCAGACCTCTTCTGTCCATTCAATCTCGTTTTATATTCCGGTACCCAGCAAGATCAAGTTGTGCATTAACTACTTCCAGTCACCAATATTAGTCTCCCTTTACCAAATTGGTTTCGACTGTACGACTTGAATTATGAAGTAAGACGTTTCAGAATTAGTTGCTCTTAAACTACATTGCTTGGGAGGAGACTGAGAGATGTAGAGAAACAGCAGAACAGTGGAGTGAATGTCCACAGATCCCAGAAGGTAGCAGAACAGCGAGATAAGGTGGTTAAGAAGCCATCAAGTATAAACTCCTTTATTAGCCGAGGCATAGAATATAGGAGCAGGGAGGTTATGGTAGAAATTTATAAAACAATAGTTAGGCCACAGCAAGAATACTGCGTACAGGTGTGGTCACCACATTACAGGAAAGATGTGATTGCACGAGAAAGGGTACAAAGGAGATTTACGACAATGTTGCCAAACTGGAGAATTTTAGCTATGAGATTAGATTGGATAGGCTGGGGTTGTTTGCTTTGGAACTGAGGAGGCTGTTGGGAGATTTAATTGAGGTGTATACAATAATGACGAGCCGAGATAGAGTGAATAGTAAGGACCTATTTCCCTTAACAGAGAGGTCAATAATCAGGATACATGGATCTAAGGTAATTAGTGGAAGGATTAGAGGGGAGCGAAAGAATTTTTTTCCACCCAGAGGGGGTTGGGTGTCGGAAAATCACTGCCTGAAAGGGTGGGAGAGGCGGAAACCCTCATCGCATTGAAAAATAAAAACTTCAATCTGCACGTGAAGATCCGTAACCTACAAGATCAGGGACCAAACGCTGGAAAGGGGTTTGAGGCTCGGTACCGATTTTTCGGCCGGCACAGGCACGATGTGCAGAATGGCTTCCTTCTGTGGTGTAACTTTCGAGGATTCTATGATATGAATGCCGTCTGCCTCGGCATCGTGATAATATGCACTCTCCCATAAGTATACTTTAATCAAATTGGTGCTTTGTTTCACTGTGAGAGCGAAGAGACATAAGTGTGTTGACATTGGCTGCTGCAACTGGGTTGCACCTTTACTTTTGCTACCGTCTCAGTACTTTTCATTACCTTCTCTCCTGGTGTTGCAGTTTCGTTCAGCCTTCGCCGTTCAGGAAGCCTGAGAAGTCTATCAGGGGACACACAGAGAGGCAAGAGACAGAGACAGGGAAAGATAGAGGGATGCATGCAAGGAAAATAAAGAGTATAAATGTCAGGTTTTTCAATCTAGCAGAATTCAAGTTACAGATTGGGAGATATTGCTTCTCGGTCTTGAAATCTTGGAAGATAAGATTGCACGCCCAATTAAAAGCACCGGCCACGTTGAAGTATCTCTCATGATGGGAGAGAGGTAAATGTGGTCAATTAATTCCACTTAATGTATTTGAGCATTGAAGAGATCTTTAAACCGCAGCACTGCGAACAGAATTGAAACCTCGGCAGGAAAACCCCATTGCAGTTTTGAGACCACCGCTTGAACCAATCGTTCATCGGAGCTGTGAACGGCATGTTCGTTCAGACAGGATTCCATAGAGAAACATGCAGCTGTTGTATAAGCCAGCATTGGTGGTTCAGGGGTAGAATTCTCGCTTGCCACGCGGGAGACCTGGGTTCGATTCCCGGCCAATGTACGATCATTTTGCATCCTGCACTAAGGAGGAACTTCGGAAGAGGAGTCTGGTGTTTGGTCCTTCCATCCTGTTCCGCAACTGAATGAGATCATGGCTGAGTTGTGACCAAACTCTCTGTGCCCGCCTGAGCCCCAGATCTCGAAATACCTTTGGTCAGCAAAAATCTCTCAATCACGGGTTTGAAATTAACAATTGAGCTCGCGTCAACTGCCGTTTGTTGAAGAGACTGCCACAATTCTACCTCCCTTTGCTTGTGGACAGTTGTCCCAAATTCACTTCTGAAAGTCTGACTCCAATTTTTAGGCTATGCCCCCAAGTCCGAGACAGCCCAACGAGCGGAAATAGTTTCTATATAAATAACTCATCAGTTCCTCTTAATATCTTGATAATTTCGATCACATCAGCCCTTAATCTACTATATTGCAGGGAATACAACCATAGTTTGTGTAATCTCTCCTAGCAATTTAACGCTTCGTGTCCAGTTATCATTCTAGTAAATCTACACTGCACTCCCTCCAAGGACAGTATATCCTTTCAAAGGAGCGGTGCCCAGAACTAAACACAGTACTCCAGGTGTGGTCCAACCAGAGCTTTGTGTAGCTCTAGAATAATGTCTATTCCCTTGTATTCTCGTCCTCTAAATATGTAGGCCACCATTCCATTAGCCTTTTTGATAATTTCCTGTACCTGCCCATGACATGTTAATGATCTATGTACATGGACACCTAAGTTCTTTTGGAACTCCGCAGTTTCGAATTTTTCACCTTTTGTAAGGTATTCTAACCTATTTTTGTGAGGTCCAAAGTGGATGACCTCACACTTGCCAAAATTGAAATCCATTCCCCACGGTTTTGGCCATTCATTTATTATATTAATGTATCTCTGGAATGTTATGCTTTTATCTACACTGCTCACAACGCTGCCCATTTTGGGGCCATCGGCAAACTTCGATATGTCGTTCTCTAACCCGTCATCTAATATCAATGAGACCGCCTGAACTGGGGGAAATTCACATTCAGCATCAATCTCTTCATCATCTTGAGACATTTTATTTACTTTACATGTGTTGCGTCTTGGGAACTCCATCACTCTGTCCTCTGGAGCTCAAACATGCTCTGCATGTAATTCAATCCTACCAACAGCAATACTGAGAAGATGTCAGAAGACAATTGGTGTCATTTCACTCAAAGTAGTGGGACAGCAAGGCTCATCGGGGATTTGAACCCGAAACTTCTTGGATATTAATCAACAAAAGCCCCAAAGCGAGAATCATGCATCTGGATCAACCAAGCGCTGTTGCTTGCTTCGTGCAGCCAGTGTAAAGTTTCGCTGTCTCACAAAGCAGATCAGCCATCCTTTCAGAACTTTTCTATCCATCCAATCTCGTTTTCTATTCCGGTATGCAGTAATATCAAGTTGTACACTAACTATTTAGTGTCACCAATATTCGTTTCCCTTTAAGAAATTGGTTTCATCTGTCCGACTTGTATTATCAAGTAAGACGTTTCAGAATTGGTTGCTTTGAAACTACATTGCTTTGGAGGATACTGAGAGGTGTTGATGAAAAGAGGGACCTTGGAGTGCATGTCCACAGATCCCTGAAGGTAAGAGGACAGGTAGTTAAGGTGGTTAAAAAGGCATACAAGATACTTTCCTTTATTAGCCGAGGCATAGAATGTAAGAGCAGAGAGGTTATGGTAGAAATTTATGAAACTACAGTTAGGCCACAGCAAGAATACTGCATACAGTTGTGGTCACCACATTACAGGAAAGATGTGATTGCACTAGAGATGGTACAGAGGAGATTTACGACACTGTTGACAGAACATGAGAATTTTAGCTATGAGATTGGATTGGATAGGCTCGGGTTGTTTGCTTTGGAACTGAGGAGGCTGTTGGGAGATTTAATTGAGGTGTATATAATTAAGAAGGGCCTAGATAGAGTGGATAGTAAGAACCTATTTACCTTAGCACGGATGTCAATAATCAGGTTACATAGATCTAGGATAATTGGTAGAAGGATTAGAGGGGAGCGGTAGATTTTTTTTCCACCCAGCAGGTGGTGGGGGTCTGGAAATCACTGCCTGAAAGGGTGGGAGAGGCAGAAACCCTCATCGCATTGAAAAATAAAAACTTCAATATGCACGTCAAGACCCGTAACCAACTGGATTAGGGACCAAACGCTGGAAATTGGGATGAGGCTTGGTACAGCTTTTTCGGCCGGCACTGGCACGATGTACAGAATGGCTTCCTTCTATCGTCTAACTTTCTAGGATTCTATGTTATGATTGCCGTCTGTCTCGACATCGTGATAACATACACTCTACCATAAGTATACTTCAATCAAATTGGTGCTTTGTTTCACTGTGAGAGCGAAGAGACTGAAGTGTGTAGACAATAGCTGCAGCAGCTGGGTTGCACCTTTACTTTTCCAACCGTCTCAGTGCCTTTTTTTACACTTCTCTGCTGGTGTAGCAGGTGAGATGAGCCTTCGCCGTTCAAGGAAGTCTGAGAAGTCTATCAGGGGTCACACAGAGAGACAAGAGACAGAGACAGGGAAAGATGGAGAGATGCATGCAAATAAAATAAAGAGTATAAATGTCAGGTTTTGCAAACTAGCAGAATTTAAGTTAGAGATTTGGAAAGATTCCTTCTCGGGTCTTGAAATCTTAGAAGAGAAGACTGGACGACCGTTTAAAAGCACCGGCCACTTTTGAAGTGTCTCTCATGCTGAGAGAGAGGTAAACGCGGTCAATTAATTCAATTTAATGTATTTGAGCATTGAAGAGATCTTTAAGCCGAAGCACTGCGAGCCGAATTCAAACCGAGGCAGGGAAACCCCATTGGAGTTTTGAGACAACAGCTTTGACCACTCGGCCATCGCAGCTGCAAAACGGCATGTTCGTTCAGACAGGATTCCATTTAGAAACATGCAAGCACTACACAAGCCAGCATTGGTGCTTCAGGGGTAGAATTCTTGACTACCACGCGGGACACCCGGGTTCGATTCCCAGCCAATGCACGATCATTTTGCATTCGGCACCAAGGAGGAACTTCGGAACAGGAGTTTGGTGTTTGGTCCTTCCAGCCTGTTCCGCAACTCAATGAGATCATGGCTGAGTTGTGACCGAACTCCCTGAACCCGCCTTAGTCCCATATCTCTAAATACCTTTGGTTAACAAAAATCTCTCAATCACGAGTTTGAAATTAACAATTTAGCTCGCATCAACTGCCGTTTGTGGAAGAGACTTCTACCTCCCTTTGCTTGTCGAAGTGTGTCATAACTTCACTCCTGAAAGTCCTGACTCTAATGTTTAGGCAATGCCCCCAAGTCCTAGAGACCTCAACCAGCGGAAATAGTTTCTTTGCAACTACCCCATCAGTTCCTCTTAATACCTTGATAATTTCGATCACATCAGCCTTTAATCGACTAAATTGCAGGGAATAGAACCATAGTTTGTGTAATCTCTCCTAGCAATTTAACGCTTAGAGTCCAGGTATCATTCTGGTAAATCTACACTGCACTCCGTCCAAGGACAGTATATCCTTCCTAAGGTGCGGTGTCCAGAACTGAACAGAGTACTCCAGGTTTGGTCCAACCAGAGCTTTGTGTAGCTCTAGAATAACGTCTATTCCCTTTTATTCTAGTCCTCTAAATATATAGGCCACCATTCCATTAGCCTTTTTGATTATTTCCTGTACCTGTCCTTGACATGTTATTGATCTATGTACATGGAAACTTAAGTTCCTTTGGAACTCCACAGTTTCGAATTTTTCACCTTTTGTAAAGTATTCTGATCTATCTTTGTGAAGTCCAAAGTGGATGACCTCACACTTGCCAAAATTGAAATCCATTTGCCACGGTTTTGGCCATTCATTTATTATATTAATGTTTCTCTGGAATGTTATGCGTTCATCTACACTGCTTACAACGCTCCCCATTTTGGGGCCATCGGCAAACTTCGATATGTCGTTCTTTATCCCGTCATCTAATATCAATGAGACCGCCTGACCTGGGGGAAATTCACATTCAGCATCAATCTCTTCATCATCTTGAGACATTTTATTTACTTTACATGTGTTGCGCCCTGAGAACTTCAGCACTCTGTCCTCTGGTGCTCAAACATGCTCTGCATGTAATTCAATCCTACCAACAGCAATACTGAAAAGATGTCAGAAGCCAATTGCTGTCTTTTCACTCAAATTAGTGGGACATCAAGGCTCATCGGGCATTTGAACGTTGAACTTTCGGATATTAATCAACTGAAGCCCCTCAGCGAGAATCATGCATCTGGATCAACCAAGAGCTGTTACTTGCTTCGTGCAGCCAGTGTAAAGTTTCGCTGTCTTCCAAAGCTGGGGGTGCGACTGCACACCGACCTCTACCACCTAGAAGGACAAGAGCAGCAGGCACATGGGAACAACACCACCTGCACGTTCCCCTCCAAGTCACACACCATCCCGACTTGGAAATATACCGCCGTTCCTTCATCATCGCTGGGTCAAAATCCTGGAACTCCCTTCCGAACAGCACAGTGGGAGAACCGTCACCACACAGACTGCAGCGGTTCAAGAAGGCGGCTCACCACCACCTTCTCAAGGGCAATTAGGGATGGGCAATAAATGCCGGCCTCGCCAGCGGCGCCCACATCCCATGAACGAATATAAATAAAACTCCGCCATGCTCTATGCCAGTGTGATCCGATAGAAATTGCTGACAAGCTGCAGGTGTGGCTTTGGCGATACCCTTTGAGCCACATGAAGGGATTTAAGTAGAAAACATTTTACACACACACAATATACAGTGAGATGTACTTCATATGTTTATACCTCATAACACACATCTCCCACCATTCAGTACCCGAGGAAGTAAATTCCTCACAACGATCAAAACACTCGCACACTCTGCTTTCCATCTTACCATTTCATCAACAACACAAGAAAGGGTTAAAGTTCACATGCATACGTCATGCAAATTTTAGTGTTGAGATCACAGGCACAAAGTCTGTGCCCATTACTCATGTTTTTATTTAATAATCGCAATTGCAGTTAACGACTTCTGGATTCCCATTTAGCCAGATGAGGCTATTGTCTATGGTATTGGCCAATACTGCTCAATGCCACAGTGGATTGATTCCACGGGCCGTGTTCTGCTGACCCCCAACAATACACATTCTAACAAAAAATAAAAACAAACCTGCCGGGGACGGATGTCGGGTTGGTTTTCTGGAAGGAACAAATCAACTGAGCAGAAAAATCACCTCCAGCCGAGGGCACAAAAATAGTTTTGTAATTGTAAAGGACTGAACGTCAGAAGTGCGATTCAAACCCACACCTCCAAAGGGAAACTACTACCTGAACGCAGTGCCTTAAACCATTCAGTCATCCTGACTCCAAAAGCTTTAGTTTAATGACCCTGATTTTCTCAGGAGGGCCTGATTACCGTTTCACTCTCTCTGGTTCTTGGTAAATCCTGCTGGAAGACCAAGTGACCAGAATGCAATCTCCCCGGATTTTCCTGTGCCCGTGCTCCTGTGTATGTGGAGGTTTGGTCGGGCCGTGGTATTCATTTTCCCAGGGAGAGGCAGCAAAACTCGGTCTGAGACTGCATTCGCTGCTTTCCGTCGGCAGCCGGTGATTGGAGAGAGCAGGGCCGGACAATGTTGCTGTTGTCACGGCCTCACTCACTCGGGGAGCTGGGGAACAGCGGAAAACTGATGAGATTGTTGCTGCGTAAAAAATGCGGCTTCGAGCTGCTGGTATTAACGGAGGCAGCGATGCAGGATCCTTTAATGATCTTTCAAAAATAAACTGAAACCTGTCGGAATATGAAAACAATTTTACTTTAACAGTGATTCCTCCTTTTGAACCTTGTCTGTAAAGAAATATACCGATTTCCTTCAAGCCAATCTCGGTTTTTTGGATATTGTTCAGATGCCTGTTATCGACCGCAGATCAAATGGTGGAATACCAGCCACGCTCAGCTAGCAATGTTTACGGTACATTTTCTTGCTGATAAGAGACACATTCGAAACTTGGAAATGTGAGGCAATGAATGTTAAGGTAAAAGTTACCCAGTCGTCACCAGGTGGGTTTGAATCACCATTTTTTCAGTTAAATAGCCGAAAGCACTATCCATTTGCGCCACAGAGAGATCACATTGTAGATCCTGAATCGGTAATTCACCGAGCTAAAGCTTCAGCTTGCAGCGATCAATATGACAGCTGTCTTAATATCAGTTTACTTTTCCATCATAAAGGGTATGCAGCTTGTGCTGTCTTATTTCTGAAAATCAAACTCCCCTTGCCCCTAAATGCCTGTATGTTGGAAGACTCAGTCCCCCAGTAGTAGAGAGGATTGATTTTTCCAGCTGTGATTCACCATTCTCGATTTCCGTAATATTCAAATTTGCAGAAAATGAGAGGAGTTGAAATGAGCAGGTCCAACGAGCAGGTCTGTGACACTACAGGGTGTCTACAAAGTGGTATCTTCCACTTACAGTGAAGCGGACGGCGGTTTTCACTGTTAAACCATTAAATGTGACATTAAGAAAAAATGTAACCGAGAAAGACTTGATTTCAGCGCGGTGACACTGGGTCAGAGTAAATTTCAGTTAATGCGATTGCCGAGTGGCGAGAGGGTGGATTTAGAACTCGTGTCCGGCTGCACTACGAGTTGTCCAGATCTGCTTGTAGCGATATTCCCTTCAATTCATCACTGACAGGGACAGTTTGATTCTAAGTTCCTTTTCTCTGGTGCCTGGTGAGATTTCAAAAATAAAGGTGACCGGTGCTTACCCCAAACTCGTCACTTCCACGCTGACAGATACAACGCGGCTCCAATCTGGTTAATTGAGATGAAAACCGAGAGCGATTTCACGGTCGAATGCAAAGGCGAACAAAACTCATTCAAAGAAAGTGCAGGTCACTGAGGTGCCTTGAAATTCCTGATTGTTTGCACTAAACTTCTTCCCAAAGCGTTTGAGATTCAGGTTGAGCGATTTGGGGACTTCTCCCTCTCTGCGAAAATTTCATCCTTGATGTCTCTCTATTCCATCCCCAATCCGTCAGTGGCGGGTATTAAATTTCACTGAAAAGCAAGGAAGAAAAAACGAAACCAAAAACTGCCGAAACTCGGGATTGAACCAAGGACCTTTAGATCTTCAGTCTAACGCTCTCCCAACTGAGCTATTTCAGCGCCATATCAAAATTTTACTTTATGTCATTGTCTTGGAAGAAAACATAACCCCAGGCGGAATTGCCCCTCCTGTTCATTCCGCAATTCATATAAAAACATCGCACTCATATATACACACCCACAGTTCATGTATAAACATCACACTCATATAGATACACCCATATTTCATACTTAGACATCACGCTCATATATACACGCCCATAGTTCATATATAAACATCGCACTCATATATGTACACCCGCAGATCATATATAAATATCACACTCATATATGCACTCCTATTGTTCATATACAAACATCACACTCATATAGACACACCCACAGTTCATATATAAACATCACACTCATATATACACTCCCACAGTTCATATATAAACATTACACTCATATACAGACACCCACAGTTCATATATAAACACCGCACTCATATATACACACCCACAGTTCATATATAAACACCGCACTCATATATACACACCCACAGTTCATATACAAACACCGCACTCATATATACACACCCACAGTTCATACATAAACATCACACGCATACATACACACCGACAGTTAATACATAAACATCACACTAATCCAATCAAACCCATACTTCATATAAAAACATCACAATTATACATACAAACCCAGAGTTGATATATAAACATCGCTGTCATATATAAACTCACACAGTTTATAAAACAACAGCGCACTCACAAATCCACACCCAGTTTATAGGAGGAAGATCGGTACCGACCGCCGGTGGAGCTTTCGGAGTTGGAAAGGCGGAAGCAGCAGCGACCGAACAAACTCTGGATCTCATCCTGAACACAGACCGGTAGATCCACCTGTGAAATTACACCGCACTTGGGTATCAGGGAGGGTAATGGGTTCTGAGAAGGGTTCAGAGCTTCTAATGGCTACTTAGTGGCGATGCACTGGCGGCAAGGGGGTCTCACAGAGAAAAAAGGAACTTTCAGAGGGCATCTTAGAGTGTAAGGGGATCACAGAGAGGGGACGGGACAGCCAGAGGGCATCAGAGAGTGTAACGGGGCTCGGAGAGGGGAAGGGAAAATCAGAAGGTATCAGAGAATATATTGAGGTCTCAGAGAGGGGAAGGACTGCCAGAGGGTATCAGAGAGATTAAGGACTCTGAGGGAGTATCAGTGGGTGAAGGGCACTCAGCGGGTATCAGAGAGTGTAAAGGGCGCTGACAAGGTTGAAAGAGGACAATGGAATCTCTGAGGGTATCAGAGAAGATAAGGAGCTCAGGGAGAATCAAAGAGGGTAAGTGGGCTCAGAAGGTATCAGAGAGGCGAATGGATCCAGAGTTGGCATCTTCTAAATATTACACTTTCTAAGCATCAACATTTTTAATAACAGCAAAAATGAAGCCGATTGAAACGGTATCTGCCGTGTCCCATGTGGAGGGAATGAGAAGATAGTATCGGGCGGGACTGGATATTTGGCAACGCTCACGGTTTCCTTTCACACAGCCCAGTGTTTTTTTTTAATAACTGGATTTCATGAACTGGAGATAAGAGATTGCACTTTGAACCTTTCATCACCCATTGTGAAAAATAGAACACAAAACGTCCAATCTGTGGTTTAAACCCACAGACCCTGAGATTAGGAATTTCGTGCTTTACCGACTGAGCAAGCCGGGCCAGCGGCAGGGCTCCTTCTCATACTATTATTGCAGAGAGGCAGTTGGTGACGTTGCGGTGGGGGTTCAGTTTGTCCGAACATCTTATGGTGGTTGCTTCGAAACACCCGCTTTTCATTCTAGAGTCAATCTGATGCCTTTTACCAGTCGCCCAGCCCCGCGCTGAGCAGAAGAGGAACATCGGGACAGGAGAAGACCATTCAGCCCGTCGAACCTGCTGTCCCATTCAATTAGATCATGTGGTGATCAGTTACTCATCTCTGTTTCCCCGCCTCGGACTCATATCCCTTGGTAACCGAACCGGAAAAAGATCGATCAATATCAGATTTGAAGATTTGATTTGAGCCACAATCCACATCCTTTGGGATGAGAGAGTTCCAGCTTTCGGCCGTATTTTGTTTGCGAATGTGATTCCTGATTTCTTGCCTGATTTGTCCAGCTCCAATTTCATTTTGAATTCGGCCAACAGAGAGAGAGAAAAAGGTCGCCTTAACGGGACATTGATCCTTTAACGATCTCTCACAAATCAACTGAAAACTGTCGGAATGTGAATACCATTTCACTTTTCCAAAATAAAGGGAGTGACATTCATTGTGGAAACAGTCTGATGTCGCTCACTGCAGAAATATCCATGTCAGTGTGAAGGAGCTCGCTTGCAACCTTCGAACCTTCTCTGTCAAGAAGTATTCCGACTTCGTTGAAGCCAACCTCGTTTTTTTTGGATATTTTTCATATGCCTGTTATCCAACCGCAGAATAAATGGTGGAAAATCAGACGCACGACAGCTGGCAATGTTTCCGGTACATTTTCTGGCAGATGAGACACACATTCGAACCGAAGAAATGCGAAACAATGAATGTTAAGTTAAAATGTCGCTTCAGCGTCTCCGGGTGGGTTCGAACGACCAACTTTTCAGTTAACAAACGAACGCGCGAGCGAATTGCGTCACAGACCCGGAGCTTGTCGTTGTTCAAGGACTAATTCATCGAGCGAAAGCTTCAGGTTGCCGCGCTCAATGCAACAGCTTTCTTCCAATCAGTTTACTTTTCCAAATTAAAGGGTGTGCAGCTTGCATGAGTGAAAATTTGTGCTGTATTATTTCTGAAAATTAAAGTCAGCTTGCCATTAAACACCTGTAATTTGAAAGACTCAGTCCCCTCGGAGTCGAGAGGATTGATTATTGAGCTGTGATTCGCCATTCTCTGTTCCAGTAATATTCAGGTTTGCGGAAAATGAGATGAGATTATATGAGCAGGACAAACCAGCAGGTCTGTGACACTACACGGTGTCCAAAAAGTTGTCTCTTGCACTTACAGTGAAGCGGACGACAATTTTCATTCTTTAATCAGTAATTATTATGTTAAGAAAAAATGTGGCCGAGAATTTCAGCGCGGTGACACTGGGCCAGAGTAAAGTTCAGTTCATGCGATTGCCGAGTGGCGAGAGGGTGGGTTTGGAACTCCTGTGCGGCTGCACTGCACATTGTCCAGATCTGCTTGGAGCGATATTCACTTCAATTCATCACTTACAGGGACAGTTTGATTCTAATTTTCTTTTCCACTGTGCTTGCTGAGATTTCAAAAATAAAGGCGACCCGTGCTTATCCCAAACTCGTCACTTACACGCTGACAGATACAAGGCCGTCACACTCTTCACTTCAGTGAGATGAAAGCGGAGAGCGATTTCATGGTCGAATGCAATGGCGAACAAAACTCATTCAATGAAAGTGCAGGTCATTGAGGTGCCTTTAAAATCCTGATTGTTTGAACTGAACTTCTTCCCAAAGCGTTTGAGATTCTCGTGGAGTGATTTGGGGACATCTTTTCCCTCTTTACAAAAGTTTCAACCGCAGGTCAAGATCAAAAGTCGAGGGCAGAATGAGACGCCTTCCTGAAATTTGAGAACTCGGGAAGCAGACTTTACAGCAAGGTTCTGTTTATTGTGAAAAAGCAAATAAAACATTCATTCCGGAACGATACAGAATCCTATCAGCTCTAAAGGCAACGGTTAACCCGTGTTTTGAACACGCAGCCTTCTGGTGACGCAGGGAGTAACGCAGATGATAGCAGGAAATTGAAAAGTGGGAATTGATTGATTAAGTGTGTGGACAAAACTGTGGCAAATAGAGTTCAATGTGGGGGAGACCGAGGTTATACACTTTAAATCTAAGAAAGATAAATCAGAGTATTTTCCAAATGGTGAGAAACTCGGTGCTGTGGAGGAGCAGAGAAATTTAGGGGTCAAAGTACAGAAATCGCTGCAGGTACAAAAATTAATTAAACAGCCTAATGTGCCGTTGGTACGGCCGGTTAACTCGTTTGCAAAGAGTATACTGTAACATAATGATCACGGACTCGATTCTTGTAATTTACTTTATTTATTTCGCGTTTTTGTAACTTTTGAAATCGAAGCTTTAAAAAGAAAATCCACAGATCAATTCACGGGGACCGTTTTTGAATTACATCCGTTGTAACTTTGCCCCTGGGCAGGATAAACACGTCTTTCTTTTTATTTGTCTTTCTCCAATTTGCAGATAAACGTTTAACTCGCGGCCTGTTCCCATTAATGATCATCAGCAGCAACAGACAGACAGAGCGGGTCTGACCGCCCCGAGATGTGGAAAATGCATCAGTTTAGGACAAATCAAATAGTCACCCGGCACCGAGAGAGACAAAACCAAGAGAAAAAGGCAGAAGGTAACAGTGAAATAACAGCCAAATACAAACGATATAAATATTTCCCATCCTTGATGTCTCTCTATTCAATCCCCAATCCTACAGTGGCGGGAATTAAATCTCACTGCAAATAAATCCGAGAATCGAAGCAAGGAAGAAGAAAGTAAACAACCAAAAACTGCCGAAACTCGGGATTGAACCAAGGACCTTCAGATGCTCAGTCTAACGCTCTCCCAACTGAGCTATTTCGGCTCTGTATCCAACGATTACTTTGTGTTATTGTCGTGGAAGAAAATATAACCCCAGGAGGAATTGCCCCTCCTGTTCATTCCACAATTCATATATAAACATCACACTCATAGAGATACACCCACAGTTCATATATAAACATCGTTGTCATACGTAAACTACCAAAGTTTATAAATCAACAGCGCACTCATACATCCACACCCAGTTTATGGGAGGAAGATCGGTCCCGACCGCCGATTGAGCTCTCAGAGGCGGAAGCTGCAGCGACCGATCAAACTCTTGATCTCATCCTGAACACAGACCGGTAGATCCACCTGTGAAGTGACACCGCACTTTGATAGCAGGGACGGTAATTGGTTCTGAGAAGGCCTCAGGGCGTCTAATCGCTTCTTAGTGGCGATCCATTGGGGCAAGGGCATCTCAGAGAGGGGAAGGTACTATCAGAGGGCATCAGAGAGTGTAAGGGGGCTCAGAGAGAGGAAGGGACAGTCAGATGGCATCAGAGAGTGTTTTAAGATCTGAGAGAGGGGAAGGACTGCCGAGTATGGGAGAGTGTAAGGGGGTTCAGGGCGCATCTGTGTAAGGGGCACTCAGTAGGTATCAGAGCAGGTGAATGGCGCTGACAAGGTTCAACGTGGATCATGGACTCTCTGGGAGTATCGGAGAAGGTAAGAGACAGAGCGTATCAGCGATGATAAGGAGCACAGGGAGAATCAAATGGGGTAAGGGGGGATCAGGAGGTATCAGAGAGGCGAATTGTTCCAGCGATGGCAACTCCTAAATATTACATTTTCTGACCTTCAACATTTTTAATAACAACAAAAAGTGAATCCAATTGAACCGATAACCTGTCCGTGTCCCATGTGGAGGGAACGAGAAGGTAGAATCGGGCGGGAGTGGATATTTGGCAACGCTCACGGTTTCCTTTCACACAGCTCAGGGTTGTGCCTGTTTCGAATCTGGAGACAAGAGGTTGCACTTTAAAAATTTTATCACCGAGTGTGAAAAGTAGAACACAAATCGCCCAACGTGGGGCTCGAACCCACGACCCTGAGATTAAGAGTCTCATGCTCTACCGACTGAGCTAGCCGGGACGACTGCTAAAAGTCTTCCCATCTTATTATTGTAGATAGACAGCTGTTGGCTTTGCTGCAGGAGTTCAGTTCGTTCCACAATCTCAGGGTATCTCCTTCTGAACACCCGTTTTTTCATTCTGGAGTTAGTCTGATGTCTTTTACCATTCGTCCAGCTCCGCGCTGAGCAGTATCGGAACATCGGGACAAGAGAAGGCCATTCAGCCCCTCGAACCTGCTGCCCCATTCAATTAGATCATGAGTTGATCTGCAATTCATCTCTGTTTCTCCGTCTTGGCCTCATATTCCTTGGTACCCGAATCGAAAAACGATCTATCAATATCAGACTTCAAATTATGAATTGAACCACAATCCACATCCTTTGGGATGAGAGAGTTCCAGCTTTCGGCCGTATTTTGTTTGCTAAAGTGATTCCTGATTTCTTGCATGATTAGTCCAGCTCCAATTTCATTTTGGATTCGGCCAACAGAGAGAGAGCAAAAGGCCGTCTTCACCGGAGATTGATCCTTTAACGATCTCTCACAAATCAACTGAAACCAGTCGGAATGTGAATACCATTTCACTTTTCCAAAATAAAGGGAGTGACATTCATTGTGGAAACAGTCTGATGTCGCTCACTGCAGAAATATCCATGTCAATGTGAAGGAGCTCGCCTGCAACCTTCGAACCTTCTCTGTCAAGAAGTATTCCGACTTCGTTGAAGCTAATCTCGTTTTTTTTGGATATTTTTCATATGCCTGTTATCCAACCGCAGAATAAATGGTGGAAAATCAGACGCACTCAGCTGGCAATGCTTGCGGTACATTTTCTGGCAGACAAGACACACATTCGAACCCAAAAAATGCGAGACAATGAATGTTAAGGTGAAAGGTTGCCTTAGCGTCCTCTGGTGGGTTCGAACGACCAACTTTTCAGTTAGCAGTTAAACGCGCTAACCAATTGCGCCACAGAAACAGAACTTGCACATGTTCACGGACTAATTCATCGAGCTAAAGCTTCGGGTTGCCGCACTCAATGTAACAGCTTTCTTCCAATCAGTTTACTTTTCCAAAATAAAATGTGTGCAGCTTGTGCCAGTGAAAATCTGCGCTGCATTATTTCTGAAAATTAAACTCACCTTGCCATTAAACACCTGTATGTTGAAAGACTCAGTCCGCTCGTGGAAGAGAGGATTGATTTTTGAGCTGTGATTCGCCATTCTCTGTTCCAGTAATATTCAGGTTTGCGGAAAATGAGATGAGATGAAATGAGCAGGACAAACCAGCAGGTCTGTGACACTGCACGGTGTCTACAAAGTTGTCTCTTGCACTTACAGTGAAGCGGACGACAATTTTCACTCTTAAACCAGTAATTATTATGCGAAGAAAAAATGTGGCCGAGAAATACTCGATTTCAGCGCGGTGACACTGGCCAGAGTAAAGTTCAGTTCATGCGATTGCCGAGTGGCGAGAGGTTGGATTTGGAACTCCTGTGCGGCTGCGCTGCACATTGTCCAGATCTGTTTGGAGCGATATTCCCTTCAATTCATCACTTACAGGGACAGTTTGATTCTAAGTTTCTTTTCCCCGGTGCTTGGTGAGATTTCAGAAATAAACGCGACCCGTGCTTAACCCAAACTCGTCACTAACACGTTGACCGATACAAGGCGGCCACACTCTCCACTTCCGTGAGATGAAAGCCGACAGCGATTTCACGTCGATTCCAATGGCGACAAAAAGTCATTCAATGAAAGTGCAGGTCATTGAGGTGCCTTTAAATTCCTGATTGTTTACACAGAACTTCTTCCCAAAGCGTTTGAGATACACGTGGGGCGATTTGGGGACTTCTTCTCCCTCTTTGTAAAAGTTTCATCCGCAGCACAAGATCAAAAGTCCAGGGCAAAATGAAACGATTTGCTGAAATTTGAGAACCAGAGAACCAGAATTTAGATCAAGGTTCTGTTTATTGAGAAAAAGCAGATGAAACATTCATTCCGGAACGATACAGAACCCTATCAGCTCTAAAGGCAACGGTGACCCCGTGTTTTGAACACGCAGCCTTCTGGTGACGCAGGAAGAATCGCAGATGGTAGCAGGAAATTGAAAAGTGGGAATTGATAGATTGAGTGTGTGGACAAAACTGTGGCAAATCGTGTTCAATGTGGGGGAGACCGAGGTCATACACTTTAAATCTAAGAAAGATAAATCAGAGTATTTTCTAAATGGTGAGAAACTCGGTGCTGTGGAGGAGCAGAGAGATTTAGGGGTCCAAGTACAGAAATCGCTGCAGGTACAAAAATTAATTAAACAGCCTAATGTGCCGTTGGTACGGCCGGTTAACTCGTTTGCAAAGAGTATACTGTAACATAATGATCACGGACTCGATTCTTGTAATTTACTTTATTTATTTCGCGTTTTTGTAACTTTTGAAATCGAAGCTTTAAAAAGAAAATCAACAGAAAAATTCACGGGGACCGTTTTTGAATTACATCCGTTGTAACTTTGCCCCTGGGCAGGATAAACACGTCTTTCTTTTCATTTGTCTTTCTCCAATTTGCAGATAAACGTTTAACTCGCGGCCTGTTCCCATTAATGATCATCAGCAGCAACAGACAGACAGAGCGGGTCTGACCGCCCCGAGATGTG
Organism: Heptranchias perlo; assembly: GCF_035084215.1. Taxonomy (NCBI): domain Eukaryota; kingdom Metazoa; phylum Chordata; class Chondrichthyes; order Hexanchiformes; family Hexanchidae; genus Heptranchias; species Heptranchias perlo. Next base: position 8,668,715 of record NC_090344.1, on the reverse strand, counting down.
GAAAATGGAACAGTTTCGGACAAATCAAAGTCACCTGGCACCGAGAGAGACAAAACCAAGAGAAAAAGGCAGAAGGTAACAGTGAAATGACAGCCAAATACAAACGATATAAATAATTCCCATCCTTGATGTCTCTCTATTCAATCCCCAATCCTTCAGTGGCGGGAATTAAATTTCACTGCAAATAAATCCGAGAATCGAAGCAAGGAAGAAGAAAGTAAACAAACAAAAACTGCCGAAACTCGGGATTGAACCAAGGACCTTCAGATCTTCAATCTAACGCTCTCCCAACTGACCTATTTCGGATCTGTACCCAACGATTACTTTGTGTTATTGTCGTGGAAGAAAATATAACCCCAGGAGGAATTGCCCCTCCTGTTCATTCCACAATTCATATATAAACATCGTACTCGTAGAGATGCACCCACAGTTCATATATAAACATCGTTGTCATACGTAAACTACCAAAGTTTATAAATCAACAGCGCACTCATACATCCACACACAGTTTGTGGGAGGAAGATCGGTACCGACCGCCGATAGAGCTCTCAGAGGCGGAAGAAGCCGCGACCGATCAAACTCTTGATCTCATCCTTAACACAGACCGGGAGATCCACCTGTGAAGTTACACCGCACTTTGATAGCAGGGACGGTAATTGCTTCTGAGAAGGCCTCAGGGCGTCTAATCGCTTCTTAGTGGCGATCCATTGTGGCAAGGGCATCTCAGAGAGGGGAAGGTACTATCAGAGGGCATCAGAGAGTGTAAGGGGGCTCAAAGAGGAGAGCGGGCAGTCAGATGGCATCAGAGAGTGTTTTAAGATCTGAGAGAGGGGAAGGACTGCCGAGTATGGGAGAGTGTAAGGCGGCTCAGGGCGCATCTGTGTAAGGGGCAATCAATAGGTATCAGAGCAGGCGAATGGCGCTGACAAGGTTCAAAGTGAATCATGGACTCTCTGAGGGTATCGGAGAAGGTAAGAGACAGAGCGTATCAGCGATGATAAGGAGCACAGGGAGAATCAAATGGGGTAAGGGGGGATCAGGAGGTATCAGAGAGGCGAATTGTTCCAGCGTTGGCATCTCCTAAATATTACATTTTCTGACCTTCAACATTTTTAATCACAACAAAAAGTGAATCCAATTGAACCGATAACCTGTCCGTGTCCCATGTGGAGGGAACGAGAAGGTAGAATCGGGAGGGAGTGGATATTTGGCAACGCTCACGGTTTCCTTTCACACAGCTCAGAGTTGTGCCTGTTTCGAATCTGGAGACAAGAGGTTGCACTTTAAAAATGTTATCACCGAGTGTGAAAAGTAGAACACAAATCGCCCAACGTGGGGCTCGAACCCACGACCCTGAGATTAAGAGTCTTATGCTCTACCGACTGAGCTCGCCGGAAGGACTGCTGAAATTCTTCCCATCTTATTATTGCAGAGAGACAGCTGTTGGCTTTGCTGCAGGAGTTCAGTTCGTTCCACAATCTCAGGGGATCGACTTCTGAACACCCGTTTTTTCATTCTGGAGTTAGTCTGATGTCTTTTACCATTCGTCCAGCCCCGCGCTGAGCAGTATAGGAACATCGGGACAAGAGAAGGCCATTCAGCCCCTCGAACCTGCTGCCCCATTCAATTCGATCATGAGTTGATCTGCAATTCATCTCTGTTTCTCCGTCTTGGCCTCATATTCCTTGGTACCCGAATCTAAGAACGATCTATCAATATCAGACTTCAAATTATGAATTGAGCCACAATCCACGTCCTTTGGGATGAGAGAGTTCCAGCTTTCGGCCGTATTTTGTTTGCTAAAGTGATTCCTGATTTCCTGCATGATTAGTCCAGCTCCAATTTCATTTTGGATTCGGCCAACAGAGAGAGAGAAAAAGGCCGTCTTAACCGGAGATTGATCCTTTAACGATCTCTCACAAATCAACTGAAACCAGTCGGAATGTGAATACCATTTCACTTTTCCAAAATAAAGGGAGTGACATTCATTGTGGAAACAGTCTGATGTCCTTCACTGCAGAAATATCCATGTCAGTGTGATTCAGTCTGAAGGAGCTCGCCTGCAACCTTCGAACCTTCTCTGTCAAGAAGTATTCCGACTTCGTTCAAGCCAATCTCGTTTTTTTTGGATATTTTTCAGATGCCTGTTCTCCAACCGCAGAATAAATGGTGGAAAATCAGACGCACTCAGCTGGCAATGTTTGCGGTACATTTTCTGGTAGACAAGACACACATTCGAACCCAAGAAATGCGAGACAATGAATGTTGAGGTGAAAGGTTGCTTTAGCGTTCTCCAGTGGGTTCGAACCACCAACTTTACAGGTAAGCAGCCAAACGCGCGAACCAATAGCGCCACAGAAACAGAGCTTGTAAATGTTCAAGGACTAATTCATCGAGCTGAAGCTTCAGGTTGCCGCGCTCAATGTAACAGCTTTCTTCCAATCAGTTTACTTTTCCAAAATCAAGGGTGTGCAGCTTGCACGAGTGAAAATCTGTGCTGTATTATTTCTGAAAATTAAACTCACTTTGCCATTAACCACCTGTATGTTGAAAGACTCAGTCTGCTCGTGGAAGAGAGGATTGATTTTTGAGCTGTGATTCGCCATTCTCTGTTCCAGTGATATTCAGGTTTGCTGAAAATGAGATGAGATAACTTAATACATTTAGGAATCCCCTGCCTATCCAGACTCTTACGTTAGATTTAGACCCACGCCTAGTTTGAAATGGGTTACTAACTGATATAAATAAACTAATAACTACCCGAAACCTCGACGGGGATATTTGTTCCGATACTTAGTGACGGTCCTAATTTCCATTGCAGTTCTGAATCAGCAAATCCCAGAGGCTGATGCGGGTTTGACAAACTGTTAAACAGATTGTTTTCAAAAGGGGAACACATCTGTTGGATGATATAAATGATGTACATTATCTTTTCCTGTTACAGATTTACAATTTCTCTTTGTGTATTACTGACAGGAGCGGCGATAACGGAGTCCAGTGGTTGGATAACAAGCTGCACCGAGTCATTGGTCTGTGTTGCAGACCGGCTCATTGAACCTGCTCATTTCAGCTCATCAAATTTTATGCTAATGAGAAATTACTGAAATGGAGAATGGTGAATAACAGCTCGAAGAATCAACCCTCTCTACAACTGGGGACTGAGGCTTCCAGCATCCAAGGGTAACATTCTGGGCCAATATGATTCTCTGTTGCGCAAATGATTAGGGCGTTCGGCTGTTAACATTTCCATGTCACCATCGAAACCAGGACTTACCTGAGAAAGCAGGGAAGGGGAAAGAAAGATGCTGAGCATTGACAGACGTTGAATTTTGTGAATACCAGGAATGATCTAATCACCGTGCTCCTTTCAGATACTGAACATCTTGATTCCCAAGAGCTGTTCTCACTGCTCCAAACCCATTATCTCCAATCGCTCTCTCCTTCCAATCGTTGCACACGTTGCTTAGCTTTCAAATGGTGTATGTTTTCACACTGGGATTTGATGTGAAGAAAGCCGTGCTGTGATAACCTGGGGCTATTGACGAGATGCAATGGAACAAGATACAGGAAAGGTTAATAATAACACTTCTTGTTCTGCCATCGTGAGCCCCATTTAAAGACTGACAATATTTGAAGTGTCATGTAGCAGGATTGGTTCCAAATCTTGCAAGTCTTGATAGAAATGACAATATAACGTCTCGCTGAATTTGCGCATCGTCATGACTTTAGAAAAGTTGGCAAATTACGCAAGTGCGTTATGTATCGGTACAAAACTAAAGAATTAAGAGTTTCTGAGTGTTAAAGCACCAGTGTGTTGAGAAGGCTGTGATTAATCAAGATCGAGCTTTCCACTCAGTGGAAGGACTTTGGTTGGTACCAGCAGCGACAAATTCATAGTCTTTGATCTGGGAATCAAATCCGGACATCCGCATTGATACCGAATCCTAACCATTAGATGAACAGGAAACGCTGCTACACCATCCTGCAAGCAGAGCAACACGGGGGCATAGGACCAGGAGTAGGCCATTCAGCCCTTCGAGCTTATTCCGCCATTCAATCAGATGATGGTTGATCTGCATCTTAACTCCAGCTACCCGCCTTGGCTACATAACCCTTAATACATTTGCCGAACAAAAATAGATCAATCTCAGTTTTGAAATTTTCAATTGATCCCCAGCCTCAACAGCTTTTTGGTGGGAGAGTTCCAGATTTCCACTGCCCTTTCTGTGAAGAAGTAGTTTCTGGCATCACCCCTGATCTGCCTGGCTCGAATTCTACAGCTATGCCCCCTTGTTCTTGACTCCGCCAGAAGAGAAAAAATGTTTCTCTCTGTCTATACTATGAACTCCTGTGATCATCTTGACCGCCTCAATTGGACAACCCGTTAATACTCGATGTCTAATGGAATGCAAGTCTGTGTAATCTGTCCTCAAAATTAAATTATTTTAGCCTGGTATCATTCTGGTGAATCTGCGTTGCACCCATTTTAAGGCCAATATATCCTTCGTGAGGTGCAGTGCCCAGAACGGAGCAGAGTACACTAAATGGGTTCTATTCAGAACTCTGTGCAGCTGCATCATAACTGTCACCCCTTTGCGTTCCATTATCTTTTCAAGTTTTTTGTATCTGTGAACTAGATTTTCGTGATTTGGGCCCCCAAATATTTCTGCTCATTTACAGTTCCCAGCTTCTCACCATTTATTTAAAAAACTCTGATCGACCTTTTTTATGTCCAAAGTGGCTGGCCTCACACTTTCCGACATTGAATTGCATTGGCCACAGTTTTGAAAGATAATGAACTGAAACCCTTCGGAATGTGAATACAATGTTATGTTTCCAAAATAAAAGGAGTGACATTCATTGTAGAAACAGTCTGGTGTCGCTCACTGCAGAAATATCCATGTCCTGTGAAGACAAGCGGCTCTCCTGCAACCTTCGGACCTTGTCTGTCAAGAAGAATTCTGATTTCCGTGCAGCCAATCACAGGTTAAATGGTGGAAGAACGTCCGTGCTCAGCTGGCCATCTGAACCGGGCATTTCTTTTGCAATCAAAATACACATCAGAAACCAGAAAAAGCAAGACAATGTATCTTGAAGTGAAAGCTCCCTTACCGTTACTTTGTGGGCTCGAACCACCACCCCTTTTGTTAATAGTCAAACGCGCAAACCGATTGCGCCAAAGAGACTGGCCACATTTCTATTTGAACCATTAATTCAACCAGCTACAAATTCAGGTTGTAGCGATCAATACAACATCTCTGCACTATCAGTTTAATTTTCCAAAATAAACGGCGTGAAGTTTGCACGAGTGAAAATTTTTGCCGTATTATTTCTGAACAAAAAACTCATCTTGCCATTAAACTCCTGCATGTTGGAAGACTCAGTCCCTTCGTGGGAGAAAGGATTGTTTTATCGAGCTGTGATTCGCCATTCTCCATTCCAGCAATATTAAGGTTTGCTGAAAATGAGATGAGATGAAATGAGCAGGTCCGACGATCAGGTTTGTGACACTACACGATATCGACAAAGATGTCTCTTGCACTTACGTTGATGCGGACAGCAGTTCTCACACTTAAACCAGTAACTATGATGTTAAGAAAAAATGCGGCCGAGAAATACTCGATTTCAGCGCGGTGACACTGGGCCAGAGTAAAGTTCAGTTCATGCGATTGCCGAGTGGATCGAGGGTGGATTTGGAACTCCTGTGCGGCTGCGCTGCGCATTGTCCAGATCTGCTTGGAGCGATATTCACTTCAATTCATCACTTACGGGACAGTTTGATTCTCAGTTTCTTTTTCTCTGGTGCTTGGTGAGATTTCAAAAGTTGAAAGCGACCCGTACCGACCCCAAACTCATCATTTACACGCTGATAGATACAAGGAGGTCACACTCTTCACTTCAGTGAGATGAAAACCGAGAGCGATTTCACGGTCGAATGCAAAGGCGAACAAATCTCACGAAAAGAAAGTGCAGGTCATTGAGGTGACTTCAAAGTCCTGATTGTTCACACAGAACTTCTTACCAAAGCGTTTGAGATTCTGGTGGAGCGATTTGGGGACTTCGTTTCCCTCTTCGCAAAAGTTTGATCCGCAGGTCAAGATCAAAAGTCAAGAGCAGAATGAGACGCCTTCCTGAAATTTGAGAACTCGGGAAGCAGACTTTACAGCAAGGTCCTGTTATTTGTGAAAAAGCAGATAAAACATTCATTCCCGAACGATCCAGAATCCTATCAGCTCTAAATCAACGGTGACCCCGGGGTTTGAACACGCAGCCTTCTTCTGGCGCAATATGGACAGAAGCAGGAAGGAGAAAAGTGGGAATTGATAGATGAAGTGAGTGGGCAAAACTGTGGCAAATAGAGTTCAATGTCGGAGCGAGCGAGGTCATCCACTTCAAATCTAAGAAAGATATATCAGAGTATTTTCTAAATGGTGAGAAACTAGGAACAGTGGAGAATCAGAGAGATTTAAGGGTCCAAGTACAGAAACCGCGACCAACCAACAGACAGATACAAAAATTAATTAAACAGCCGAATGTGCCCTTAGTACGGCCGGTTAACTCATTCGCTTAAAATGTACCGTAATGTCATGATCACGGATTCAATTCTTGTAATTTACTTTATTTATTTCGGGTTTTTGTAACTTTTAAAATCGAAGCTTTACGAAAAAAAACACAGACAAATTCACGGGGACAGTCCTTTGAATTACATCCATTGTAACTTTACCCCTCGGCCGGAGAAACACGTCTTTCTTTTTATTTATCTTTGTCCTGTTTGCAGAAAACGCTTAACTCGCGGCCAGTTCCCAAATGATCATCAGCAGCAACAGACAGACAGAGCGGGTCTGACCGCCCCGAGATTTGGAAAAAGGATCAGTTGAGGACAAATGCATCAAATCAAATAGTCACCCGGCACCGAGAGTGAGAAAACCAAAAGAAAAAGGCAGAAGGCAACAGAGAAATAAAAGCCAAATACAGACGATAGAAATATTTCTATTCCTTGATGCCTCTGTATTCCATTCCCCTCCTGTTCATTCCGAAATTCATATAAAAACATCGCACCCAGAGATACACAGCTACAGTTCATATACAAACATAACTCTCATATATACACACCCACAGTTCATATATAAACAACGCACTCATGTATGCACTCCCGCAGATCATATGTAAATATTGCACTCATATATACACAACCATTGTTCATATATAAACATCGCACTCATATATACACACCGAATATTCATATATAAACATCACACTGATATATACACAATCACAGTTCATATATAAACATCGCACTCATATATACACACCCACAGTTCATATATAAACATCGCACTCATATATACACACCCACAGTTCATATATAAACATCGCACTCATATATAGCCACCCACAGTTCATATATAAACATCGCACTCATATATACACACCCACAGTTCATATATAAACATCGCACTCATATATACACACCCACAGTTCAGATATAAACATCGCACTCATATGAACACACTCACAGTTCATATATAAACATCACACTCATATATACACACCCACAGTTCATATGTGAACATCGCACTCATATATACACACCCACAGTTCATATATAAATATCACACTCATATATACACACCCACAGTTCATATGTGAACATCGCACTCAAATATAAACACCCACAGTTCATATATAAACATCACACTCAAATATACACCCCCACAGTTCATGTGTGAACAGCGAATTCATATATCGACTCCCACACTTTATAAAACAACAGCGCACTCTTACTACACACGCACTTAATATCTCCCCAAAGCCCTGTTTATAGTTCTCATTAAAATCTGAACACTGAAAGTTTAACTGTTTTCCAGATACTGTCCGTCCTGTTCTGTATTTTCAGCTTTAAATTTGCTGAAGTACGGCAAAGGGAGCGCGATATCGGTCCTGGTGGTGAAAGCTGCTTCGACGGAGGAGTCAGTGTCTTGGAACTGGCCGGGATTTTAACGTTCTTGTGTCACACGAACTGTCTGAAAGGCGCGTATTCACATGAAGATCATCAGCGCGGTGCCGACACCTGGTGCTGCAATGTTAGCGGCACCGAGAGTGACAAAACCAAGAGAAAAAAGCAGAAGGTATGAGAGAAATCAAAGCCAAATATAGACACCATAAATATTTCCCATCCTTGATGCCTCTCGATTCCATCACCAATTCTTCAGTGGCGGGTATCAAATTTTACTGTAAATAAATGCGAGAATCGAAGCAAGGAAGAAGAAACGAAATAACCAAAAACTGCCGAAACTCGGAATTGAACCAAAGACCTTTAAATCTTCAGTTCAACGCTCACCCAACTGAGCTATTTCGGCCCCTTGTCAAAAGTTTACTTTATGTCATTGTCTTGGAAGAAAATATAAATCCAGGAGGCATTTCCCCTCCTGTTCATTCCGCAATTCGTTTAAAAAATCGCACTCATAGATACACACCCACAGCACATATATAAACATCACACTCATATACACAAACCCAAAGTTCATATATAAACATCGCACTCATATATACACACCCACGGTTCAGATATAAAGAGCGCACTCACGTATACACACCCACAGCTCATATATAATGATCGCACTCATATATACACACCCACAGTTCATATAAATATCACACTCATCGATACACACCCACAGCTTATAAAACCACAATGCATTCATCCATCCACATCCAGTTCATTGAAGGGAGATCGGTACCGACTGCCGATTGAGCTCTCGGATGGGACAGGCGGAAGCAACAGAAACCGAACAAACTCTGGATCTCATCCTCAACACAGACCGGTGGATCCACCTGTGAAGTTACACCGTACTTTGATAGCATGGACGGTAACGGGTTCTGAGAAGGCATCAGGACGTCTAATGGCTTCTGAGTGGCGATCCATTTGGGCAAGGGGATCTCAGAGAGGGGAAGGGATAGTCAGAGGGCATCAGAGAGTGCAATGGGGCTCAGAGCGGCGAAGGGACAGTCAAAGGGTATCAGAGAGTGTAATGGGGCTCAGAGAGGGTAAGAGACAGTCAGAGGGTATCAGAGAGTATATTGAGATCTCACAGAGGGGAAGGACTGCCAGAGGGTATCAGAGAGTGTAAGGACGCTCAGGGCGTATCAGTGGGTGAGTGGCACTCAGCGGGTATCAGAGAGTGTAAAGGGCGCTGACAAGGTTCAAAGAGGATAATGGACTCTCTGAGAGAAGATGAGGAGCTCAGGGAGAATCAAAGAGGGTAAGTTGGGCTCAAGAGATATCAGATAGGCGAATGGATCCAGAGTTGGCATCCGCTTAATATTATAAACATCGCACTCATGTATACACTCCCATTGTTCATATATAAACATCGCACTCATATATACACACCCACAGTTCATATATAAACATCGCACTCAGATATACACACCCACGGTTCATATATAAACGTCGCACTCATATATACACACCCACCGTTGATATGTGAACATCACACTCATTTTTACACCCCCACAGTTCATGTGTGAACATCGAATTCATATATAGACTCCCACACTTTATAAAACAACAGCGCACTCTTACGACACACGCACTTAATATCTACCCAGAGCCCTGTTTATAGTTCTCATTAAAATCTGAACACTGAAAGCTTAACTGCTTTCCAGATACTGTCCGTCCTGCTTTGTATTTTCAGCGTTAAATTTGCTGACGTACGGCAAAGGGAGCGCGATATCGGTCCTGGCGGTGAAAGCTGCTTCGACGGAGGAGTCGGTGTCTCGGAACTGGCCGGGATTGGAACGTTCTTGTGTCACACGAAGTGTCTGAAAGGCGCGAATACACATGAAGATCATCAGCGCGGTGCCGACACCTCCTGCTCCAATGTCAGCGGCACTGAGAGTGAAAAAACCAAGAGAAAAAAGCAGAAGGTATGAGAGAAATCAAAGCCAAATAAAGACGCCATTAATATTTCCCATCCTTGATGCCTCTCGATTCAATCCCCAATCCTTCAGTGGCTGGTCTCAAATGTTATTGTGAAGAAATGCGAGAATCGAAGCAAGGAAGAAGAAACTAAATAACCAGGAAATGCCGAAACTCGGGATAGAACCAAGGACCTTTTGATCTTCAGACTAACGCTCTCCCAACTGTGCTATTTCGGCCCCTTGTCAAAAGTTTACTTTATGTCATTGTCGTGGAAGAAAATATAACCCCAGCGGGCATTTCCCCTCCTGTTCATTCCGCAATTCATAAAAAAAAATCGCACTCATATATACACACCCACAGTTCATATCTTAACATCGCACTCATATATACACACCCACAGCTCATATATAAAGATCACACTCGTATAAAAAAACCCACAGTTCATATATAAACATCGCACTCATATGTACACACTCACAGTTCATATATAAACATCGCACTCATATATACACACCCACAGTTCATATATAAACATCGCACTCATATATACACACCCACAGTTCATACATAAACAGCACACTCATATATACACACTCACAGTTCATACATAAACATCGAACTCATATATACACACCCACAGTTCACATATAAACATCACATTCATATATACACACCCACAGTTCATAGATACACATCGCACTCATATAAACACACCCACAGTTCATAGATACACATCGCACTCATATATACACACCCACAGTTCATGTGTGAACATCGAATTCATATATAGACTCCCACACTTTATAAAACAACAGCGCACTCTTACTACACACGCACTTAATATCTACCCAATGCCCTGTTTATAGTTCTTATTAAAATCTGAACACTGAAAGTTTAACTGCTTTCCAGATACTGTCCGACCTGTTTTGTATTTTCAGCGTTAAATTTGCTGAAGTACGGCAAAGGGAGCGCGATATCGGTCCTGGTGGTGAAAGCTGCTTCGACGGAGGAGTCGGTGTCTTGGAACTGGCCGGGATTGGAACTTTCTTGTGTCACACGAAGTGTCTGAAAGGCGCGGATTCACATGAAGATCAGCAGCCCGCTGCCGACACCTGGTGATGCAATGTTACCGGAACCGAGAGTGAAAATTCCATGAGAAAAAGGCAGAAGGTATGAGAGAAATCAAAGCCAAATATAGACGCCATAAATATTTCCCATTCTTGATGCCTCTCGATTCCATCCCCAATTCTTCAGTGGCGGGTATCAAATGTTCCTGCAAATAAACGCGAGAATCGAAGCAGGGAAGAAGAAACTAAATAATCAGGAACCGGCCGATACTTGGGATTGAACCAAGAACCTTCAGCTCTTCAGTCTAAAGCTCTCCCAACTGAGCTATTTCGGCCCCTTTTCAACAATTGACTTTATGTCATTGTCTTGGAAGAAAATATAACTCCAGGAGGCATTTCCCCCCCGGTTCATTCCGCAATTCATAGAAAAAATCTCATTCATATATACACACCCACAGCTCATATATAAAGATCGCACTCATGTATACACACCAACAGTTCATATAAATATCACACTCATCGATACACTCCCACAGTTTATAAAACCACAACGCATTCATACATCCACATCCAGTTCATTGGAGGGAGATCGGTCCCGACTGCCGATAGAGCTCTCGGATGGGACAGGCGGAAGCAACAGCAACCGAACAAACTCTGGATCTCATCGTTATCACAGACCGGGAGATCCACCTGTGAAGTTACACCGTACTTTGATAGCAAGGACGGTAACGGGTTCTGAGAAGGCATCAGGACGTCTAATGGCTTCTGAGTGGCGATCCATTTGGGCAAGGGGATCTCAGAGAGGGGAAGGGAGAGTCAGATGGCATCAGAGAGTGTAATGGGGCTCGGAGAGGGTGAGGGACAGTCAGAGGGTATCAGAGAGTATATTGAGATCTCACAGAGGGGAAGGAGTGCCAGAGGGTATCAGAGAGTGTAAGGACGCTCAGGGCGTATCAGTGGGTGAGGGGCACTCAGCGGGTATCAGAGAGTGTAAAGGGCGCTGGCAAGGTTCAAAGAGGATAATGGACTCTCTGAGAATATCAGAGGAGATGAAGAGCTCAGGGAGAATCGAAGAGGGTAAGGTGGGCTCAGGAGGTGTCAGATAGGCGAATGGATCCAGAGTTGGCTTCCTCTTAATATTATAAACATCGCACTAATGTATACACTCCCATTCTTCATATATAAACATCGCACTCATGTATGCACTCCCGCAGATCATATATAAACATCGCACTCATATATACACACCCACAGTTCATATGTGAACATCGCACTCATATATACACACCCACAGTTCATATTTTAACATCGCACTCTTAGATACACACCCACAGTTCATATATAAACATTACACTCATATATACACAACCACAGTTCATATGTGAACATCGCACTCATATATACACACCCACAGTTCATATATAAATATCACACTCATAGAAACACACCCACAGTTCATATGTGAACATCGCACTCAAATATACACCCCCACAGTTCATGTGTGAACAGCGAATTCATTTATAGACTCCCACACTTTATAAAACAACAGGGCACTCTTACTGCACACGCACTTAATATCTCCCCAAAGCCCTGTTTATAGATCTCATTAATATCTGAACACTGAAATCTTAACTGCTTTCCAGATACTGTCCGTCCTGTTTTGTATTTTCAGCGTTAAATTTGCTGACGTACGGCAAAGGGAGCGCGATATCGGTCCTGGCGGTGAAAGCTGCTTCGACGGAGGAGTCGGTGTCCAGGAACTGGCCGGGATTGGAACGTTCTTGTGTCACACGAAGTGTCTGAAAGGCGCGAATACACATGAAGATCATCAGCGCGCTGCCGACACCTCCTGCTCCAATGTCAGCGGCACTGAGAGTGAAAAAACCAAGAGAAAAAAGCAGAAGGTATGAGAGAAATCAAAGTCAAATAAAGTCGCCATTAATATTTCCCATCCTTGACGCCTCTCGATTCCATCCCCAATCCTTCAGTGGCTGGTCTCAAATGTGACTGCAAAGAAATGCGAGAATCGAAGCAAGGAAGAAGAAACTGAATAAACAGCAACTGCCGAAACTCGGGATTGAACCAAGGACCTTTAGATTTTCATTCTAACGCTCTCCCAACGGAGCTATTTCAGCCCCTTGTCAAAAGTTTACTTTATGTCATTGTCGTGGAAGAAAATATAACCCCAGGGGGCATTTCCCCTCCTGTTCATTCCGCAATTCATTAAAAAAAATCGCACTCATACACACACGCACAGTTCATATATAAACATCGCACTCATATATACACACCCACAGCACATATATAAAGATCACACTCATATATAAACACCCACAGTTCATATCAGTATCACACTCATCGATGCACTCACACAGTTTATAAAACCACAACGCATTCATACATCCACACCCAGTTTATTGGAGGGAGATCGGTTCCGACTGCCGATAGAGCTCTCGGATGGGACAGGCGGAAGCAACAGCAACCGAACAAACTCTGGATCTCATTCTTAACACAGACCGTTAGATTCACCTGTGAAGTTACACCGTACTTTGATAGCAAGGACGGTAACGGGTTCTGAGAAGGCACCAGGACGTCCACTGGCTTCTGAGCGGCAATCCATTTGGGCAAGGTGATCTCAGAGAGGGGAAGGGACCGTCAGAGGGCATCAGAGAGTGTAATGGGGCTCAGAGAGGGGAAGGGACAGTCAGAGGGCATCAGAGAGAGTAATGGGGCTCAGAGAGGGTAAGGGACAGTCAGAGGGTATCAGAGAGTATATTGAGATCTCACAGAGGGGAAGGACTGCCAGGGGGAATCAGAGAGTGCAAGGACGCTCAGGGCGTATCAGTGGGTGCGGGGCACTCAGCGGGTATCAGAGAGTGTAAAGGGCGCTGACAAATTTCAAAGAAGATAATGGACTCTCTGAGCGTATCAGAGAAGATGAGAAGCTCAGGGACAATCAAAGAGGGTCAGGTGGGCTCAGGAGGTATCAGATAGGCGAATGGATCCAGAGATGGCATCCTCTTAATATTATAAACATCGCACTCATGTATACACTCCCATTGTTCATATATAAACATTGCACCTACGTATGCACTCCCGCAGATCATATATAAATATTGCACCCATATATGAACTCCAATTGTTCATATATAAACATCGCACTCATATATACACACCCACAGTTCATATATAAACATCGAACTCATATATACACACCCACATTTCATATATAAATATCGCACTCATATATACACACCCACAGTTCATATATAAACATCGAACTCATATATACACACCCACAGTTCATATATAAACATCGCACTCATATATACACACCCACAGTTCATATATAAACATCGCACTCATATGTACATACTCACAGTTCATATATAAACATCGCACTCATATATACACACCCACAGTTCATGTGTGAACATCGAATTCATACATAGACTCCCACACTTTATAAAACAGCAGCGCACTCTTACGACACACGCACTTAATATCTACCCAAAGCCCTGTTTATAGTTCTCATTAAAATCTGAACACTGAAAGTTTAACAGCTTTCCAGAGACTGTCCGTCCTGTTTTGTATTTTCAGCGTTAAATTTGCTGAAGTACGGCAAAGGGAGCGCGATATCGGTCCTGGTGGTGAAAGCTGTTTCGACGGAGGAGTCGGTGTCTCGGAACTGGCCGGGATTGGAACGTTCTTGTGTCACACGAAGTGTCTGAAAGGCGCGGATTCACATGGAGATCATCAGCGCGGTGCCGACACCTGGTGCTGCAATGTTAGCGGCACCGAGAATGAAAAATCCATGAGAAAAAAGCAGAAGGTATGAGAGAAATCAAAGCCAAATATAGACGGCATAAATATTTCCCGTTCTTGATGCCTCTCGATTCCATCCCCAATTCTTCAGTGGCCGGTATCAAATGTTCCTGCAAATAAACGCGAGAATCGAAGCAAGGAAGAAGAAACTAAATAATCAGGAACCTGCCGAAACTCGGGATTGAACCAAGGACCTTTAGATCTTCAGTCTAACGCTCTCCCAACTGAGCTATTTCGGCCCCTTTTCAACAATTACCTTTATGTCATTGTCTTGGAAGAAAATATAACTCCAGGAGGCATTTCCCCTCCGGTTCATTCCGCAATTCATAGAAAAAATATGATTCATATATACACACCCACAGCTCATATATAAAGATCGCACTCATATATACACACCCACAGTTCATATAAATATCACACTCATCGATGCACTCACACAGTTTATAAAACCACAACGCATTCATACATCCACACCCAGTTTATTGGAGGGAGATCGGTTCCGACTGCCGATCGAGCTCTCGGATGGGACAGGCTGAAGCAACAGCAACCGAACAAACTCTGGATCTCATTCTTAACACAGACCGATCGATTCACCTGTGAAGTTACACCGTACTTTGATAGCAAGGACGGTAACGGGTTGTGAGAAGGCACCAGGACGTCCAATGGCTTCTGAGTGGCGATCCATTTGGGCAAGGTGATCTCAGAGAGGGGAAGGGACAGTCAGAGGGCATCAGAGAGTGTAATGGGGCTCAGAGAGGGGAAGGGACAGTCAGAGGGCATCAGAGAGTGTAATGGGGCTCAGAGAGGGGAAGGGACAGTCAGAGGGTATCGCAGAGTATATTGAGAACTCACAGAGGGGAAGGACTGCCAGAGGGAATCAGAGAGTGCAAGGACGCTCAGGGCGTATCAGTGGGTGCGGGGCACTCAGCGGGTATCAGAGAGTGTAAAGGGCGCTGACAAATTTCAAAGAAGATAATGGACTCTCTGAGCGTATCAGAGAAGATGAGAAGCTCAGGGAGAATCAAAGAGGGTCAGGTGGGCTCAGGAGGTATCAGATAGGCGAATGGATCCAGAGATGGCATCCTCTTAATATTATAAACATCGCACTCATGTATACACTCCCATTGTTCATATATAAACATTGCACCTACGTATGCACTCCCGCAGATCATATATAAATATTGCACTCATATATGAACTACAATTGTTCATATATAAACATCGCACTCATATATACACACCCACAGTTCATATATAAACATCGCACTCATATATACACACCCACAGTTCATATATAAACATCACATTCATATATACACACCCATAGTTCATATATAAACATCGTACTCATCTATGCACACCCACAGTTCATGTGTGAACACCGAATTCATATATGGACTCCCACACTTTATAAAACAACAGCGCACTCTTACTACACACGCACTTAATATCTACCCAAAGCCCTGTTTATAGTTCTCATTAAAATCTGAACACTGAAAGTTTAACAGCTTTCCAGAGACTGTCCGTCCTGTTTTGTATTTTCAGCGTTAAATTTGCTGAAGTACGGCAAAGGGAGCGCGATATCGGTCCTGGTGGTGAAAGCTGCTTCGACGGAGGAGTCGGTGTCTCGGAACTGGCCGGGATTGGAACGTTCTTGTGTCACACGAAGTGTCTGAAAGGCGCGGATTCACATGAAGATCAGCAGCGCGGTGCCGACACCTGGTGATGCAATGTTAGCGGCACCGAGAGTGAAAAATCCATGAGAAAAAAGCAGAAGCTATGAGAGAAATCAAAGCCAAATATAGACGGCATAAATATTTCCCGTTCTTGATGCCTCTCGATTCCATCCCCAATTCTTCAGTGGCCGGTATCAAATGTTCCTGCAAATAAACGCGAGAATCGAAGCAAGGAAGAAGAAACTAAATAATCAGGAACCTGCCGAAACTCGGGATTGAACCAAGGACCTTCGGACCTTCAGATCTTCAGTCTAACGCTCTCCCAACTGAGCTATTTCGGCCCCTTTTCAACAATTAACTTTATGTCATTGTCTTGGAAGAAAATATAACTCCAGGAGGCATTTCCCCTCCGGTTCATTCCGCAATTCATAGAAAAAATCTCATTCATATATACACACCCACAGCTCATATATAAAGATCGCACTCATATATACACACCCACAGTTCATATAAATATCACACTCATCGATACACACCCACAGTTCATATGTGAACATCGCACTCATATATACACACCCGCAGTTCATATATAAATATCACACTCATATATACACACCCACAGTTCATATGTGAACATCGCACTTAAATATGCACCCCGACAGTTCATGTGTGAACAGCGAATTCATTTATAGACTCCCACACTTTATAAAACAACAGGGCACTCTTACGACACACGCACTGTTTGTGGATCTCCCCAAAGCCCTGTTAAAAGATCTCATTAAAATCTGAACACTGAAAGCTTAACTGCTTTCCAGATACTGTCCGTCCTGTTTTGTATTTTCAGCGTTAAATTTGCTGACGTACGGCAAAGGGAGCGCGATATCGATCCTGGCGGTGAAAGCTGCTTCGACGGAGGAGTCGGTGTCTCGGAACTGGCCGGGATTGGAACGTTCTTGTGTCACACGAAGTGTCTGAAAGGCGCGAATACACATGAATATCATCAGCGCGCTGCCGACACCTCCTGCTCCAATGTCAGCGGCACTGAGAGTGAAAAAACCAAGAGAAAAAAGCAGAAGGTATGAGAGAAATCAAAGCCAAATAAAGACGCCATTAATATTTCCCATCCTTGATGCCTCTCGATTCCATCCCCAATCCTTCAGTGGCTGGTCTCAAATGTGACTGTGAAGAAATGCGAGAATCGAAGCAAGGAAGAAGAAACTAAATAACCAGGAACTGCCGAAACTCGGGATTGAACCAAGGACCTTTTGATCTTCAGTCTAACGCTCTCCCAACTGAGCTATTTCAGCCCTTTGTCAAAAGTTTACTTTATGTCATTGTCGTGGAAGAAAATATAACCCCAGGGGGCATTTCCCCTCCTGTTCATTTCGCAATTCATAAAAACAAATCGCACTCATACACACACCCACAGTTCATATATAAACATCGCACTCATATATACACACCCACAGCTCATATATAAAGATCACACTCATATATAAACACCCACAGTTCATATAAGTATCACACTCATCGATGCACTCACACAGTTCATAAAACCACAACGCATTCATACATCCACACCCAGTTTATTGGAGGGAGATCGGTTCCGACTGCCGACAGAGCTCTCGGATGTGACAGGCGGAAGCAACAGCAACCGAACAAACTCTGGATCTCATTCTTAACACAGACCGGTAGATTCACCTGTGAAGTTACACCGTACTTT
The DNA here is from genome assembly GCF_035084215.1 of Heptranchias perlo. Taxonomy (NCBI): domain Eukaryota; kingdom Metazoa; phylum Chordata; class Chondrichthyes; order Hexanchiformes; family Hexanchidae; genus Heptranchias; species Heptranchias perlo. Next base: position 8,650,499 of record NC_090344.1, on the reverse strand, counting down.
GATAGCAAGGACGGTAACGGGTTCTGAGAAGGCACCAGGACGTCCACTGGCTTCTGAGCGGCAATCCATTTGGGCAAGGTGATCTCAGAGAGGGGAAGGGACCGTCAGAGGGCATCAGAGAGTGTAATGGGGCTCAGAGAGGGGAAGGGACAGTCAGAGGGCATCAGAGAGTGTAATGGGGCTCAGAGAGGGTAAGGGACAGTCAGAGGGTATCAGAGAGTATATTGAGATCTCACAGAGGGGAAGGACTGCCAGGGGGAATCAGAGAGTGCAAGGACGCTCAGGGCGTATCAGTGGGTGCGGGGCACTCAGCGGGTATCAGAGAGTGTAAAGGGCGCTGACAAATTTCAAAGAAGATAATGGACTCTCTGAGCGTATCAGAGAAGATGAGAAGCTCAGGGAGAATCAAAGAGGGTCAGGTGGGCTCAGGAGGTATCAGATAGGCGAATGGATCCAGAGATGGCATCCTCTTAATATTATAAACATCGCACTCATGTATACACTCCCATTGTTCATATATAAACATTGCACCTACGTATGCACTGCCGCAGATCATATATAAATATTGCACTCATATATGAACTCCAATTGTTCATATATAAACATCGCACTCATATATACACACCCACAGTTCATATATAAACATCGCACTCATATATACACACCCACAGTTCATATATAAACATCGAACTCATATATACACACCCACAGTTCATATATAAACATCGCACTCATATATACACACCCACAGTTCATATATAAACATCGAACTCATATATACACACCCACAGTTCATATATAAACATCGCACTCATATATACACAACCACAGTTCATATATAAATATCACACTCATATATACACACCCACAGTTCATATATAAACATCGAACTCATATATACACACCCACAGTTCATATATAAACATCGCACTCATATGTACACACTCACAGTTCATATATAAACATCGCACTCATATATACACACCCACAGTTCATGTGTGAACATCGAATTCATATATAGACTCCCACACTTTATAAAACAACAGCGCACTCTTACGACACACGCACTTAATATCTACCCAAAGCCCTGTTTCTAGTTCTCATTAAAATCTGAACACTGAAAGTTTAACAGCTTTCCAGAGACTGTCCGTCCTGTTTTGTATTTTCAGCGTTAAATTTGCTGAAGTACGGCAAACGGAGCGCGATATCGGTCCTGGTGGTGAAAGCTGCTTCGACGGAGGAGTCGGTGTCTCGGAACAGGCCGGGATTGGAACGTTCTTGTGTCACACGAAGTGTCTGAAAGGCGCGGATTCACATGAAGATCATCAGCGCGGTGCCGACACCTGGTGCTGCAATGTTAGCGGCACCGAGAGTGAAAAATCCATGAGAAAAAAGCAGAAGGTATGAGAGAAATCAAAGCCAAATATAGACGGCATAAATATTTCCCGTTCTTGATGCCTCTCGATTCCATCCCCAATTCTTCAGTGGCCGGTATCAAATGTTCCTGCAAATAAACGCGAGAATCGAAGCAAGGAAGAAGAAACTAAATAATCAGGAACCTGCCGAAACTCGGGATTGAACCAAGGACCTTTAGATCTTCAGTCTAACGCTCTCCCAACTGAGCTATTTCGGCCCCTTTTCAACAGTTACCTTTATGTCATTGTCTTGGAAGAAAATATAACTCCAGGAGGCATTTCCCCTCCGGTTCATTCCGCAATTCATAGAAAACATCGCACTCATATATACACACCCACAGTTCATGTGTGAACATCGAATTCATATATAGACTCCGACACTTTATAAAACAACAGCGCACTCTTACTGCACACGCACTTAATATCTACCCAAAGCCCTGTTTATAGTTCTTATTAAAATCTGAACACTGAAAGTTTAACTGCTTTCCAGATACTGTCCGTCCTGTTTTGTATTTTCAGCGTTAAATTTGCTGACGTACGGCAAAGGGAGCGCGATATCGGTCCTGGCGGTGAAAGCTGCTTCGACGGAGGAGTCGGTGTCTCGGAACTGGCCGGGATTGGAACGTTCTTGTGTCACACGAAGTGTCTGAAAGGCGCGAATACACATGAAGATCATCAGCGCGCTGCCGACACCTCCTGCTCCAATGTCAGCGGCACTGAGAGTGAAAAAACCAAGAGAAAAAAGCAGAAGGTATGAGAGAAGTCAAAGCCAAATAAAGACGCCATTAATATTTCCCATCCTTGACGCCTCTCGATTCCATCCCCAATCCTTCAGCGGCTGGTCTCAAATGTGACTGCAAAGAAATGCGAGAATCGAAGCAAGGAAGAAGAAACTAAATAAACAGGAACTGCCGAAACTCGGGATTGAACCAAGGACCTTTAGATTTTCAGTCTAACGCTCTCCCAACTGAGCTATTTCAGCCCCTTGTTAAAAGTTAACTTTATGTCATTGTCGTGGAAGAAAATATAACCCCAGGGGGCATTTCCCCTCCTGTTCATTCCGCAATTCATTATTAAAAATCGCACTCATACACACACGCACAGTTCATATATAAACATCGCACTCATATATACACACCCACAGCTCATATATAAAGATCACACTCATATATAAACACCCACAGTTCATATCAGTATCACACTCATCGATGCACTCACACAGTTTATAAAACCACAACGCATTCATACATCCACACCCAGTTTATTGGAGGGAGATCGGTTCCGACTGCCGACAGAGCTCTCGGATGGGACAGGCGGAAGCAACAGCAACCGAACAAACTCTGGATCTCATTCTTAACACAGACCGGTAGATTCACCTGTGAAGTTACACCGTACTTTGATAGCAAGGACGGTAACGGGTTCTGAGAAGGCACCAGGACGTCCAATGGCTTCTGAGTGGCGATCCATTTGGGCAAGGTGATCTCAGAGAGGGGAAGGGACCGTCAGAGGGCATCAGAGAGTGTAATAGGGCTCAGAGAGGGGAAGGGACAGTCAGAGGGCATCAGAGAGTGTAATGGGGCTCGGAGAGGGTGAGGGACAGTCAGAGGGTATCGCAGAGTATATTGAGATCTCACAGAGGGGAAGGACTGCCAGAGGGAATCAGAGAGTGCAAGGACGCTCAGGGCGTATCAGTGGGTGCGGGGCACTCAGCGGGTATCAGAGAGTGTAAAGGGCGCTGACAAATTTCAAAGAAGATAATGGACTCTCTGAGCGTATCAGAGAAGATGAGAAGCTCAGGGAGAATCAAAGAGGGTCAGGTGGGCTCAGGAGGTATCAGATAGGCGAATGGATCCAGAGATGGCATCCTCTTAATATTATAAACATCGCACTCATGTATACACTCCCATTGTTCATATATAAACATTGCACCTACGTATGCACTCCCGCAGAACATATATAAATATTGCACTCATATATGAACTCCAATTGTTCATATATAAACATCGCACTCATATATACACACCCACAGTTCATATATAAACATCGCACTCATATATACACACCCACAGTTCATATATAAACATCACATTCATATATGCACACCCACAGTTCATGTGTGAACATCGAATTCATATATGGACTCCCACACTTTATAAAACAACAGCGCACTCTTACTACACACGCACTTAATATCTACCCAAAGCCCTGTTTATAGTTCTCATTAAAATCAGAACACTGAATGTTTAACAGCTTTCCAGAGACTGTCCGTCCTGTTTTGTATTTTCAGCGTTAAATTTGCTGAAGTACGGCAAAGGGAGCGCGATATCGGTCCTGGTGGTGAAAGCTGCTTCGACGGAGGAGTCGGTGTCTAGGAACTGGCCGGGATTGGAACGTTCTTGTGTCACACGAAGTGTCTGAAAGGCGCGGATTCACATGAAGATCAGCAGCGCGGTGCCGACACCTGGTGATGCAATGTTAGCGGCACCGAGAGTGAAAAATCCATGAGAAAAAAGCAGAAGGTATGAGAGAAATCAAAGCCAAATATAGACGGCATAAATATTTCCCGTTCTTGATGCCTCTCGATTCCATCCCCAATTCTTCAGTGGCCGGTATCAAATGTTCCTGCAAATAAACGCGAGAATCGAAGCAAGGAAGAAGAAACTAAATAATCAGGAACCTGCCGAAAATCGGGATTGAACCAAGGACCTTTAGATCTTCAGTCTAACGCTCTCCCAACTGAGCTATTTCGGCCCCTTTTCAACAATTAACTTTATGTCATTGCCTTGGAAGAAAATATAACTCCAGGAGGCATTTCCCCTCCGGTTCATTCCGCAATTCATAGAAAAAAATCTCATTCATATATACACACCCACAGCTCATATATAAAGATCGCACTCATATATACACACCCACAGTTCATATAAATATCAGACTCATCGATACACACCCACAGTTCATATGTGAACATCGCACTCATATATACACACCTGCAGTTCATATATAAATATCACACTCATATATACACACCCACAGTTCATATGTGAACATCGCACTTAAATATGCACCCCGACAGTTCATGTATGAACAGCGAATTCATTTATAGACTCCCACACTTTATAAAACAACAAGGCACACTTACGACACACGCACTGTTTGTAGATCTCCCCAAAGCCCTGTTTATAGATCTCATTAAAATCTGAACACTGAAAGCTTAACTGCTTTCCAGATACTGTCCGTCCTGTTTTGTATTTTCAGCGTTAAATTTGCTGACGTACGGCAAAGGGAGCGCGATATCGGTCCTATCGGTGAAAGCTGCTTCGACGGAGGAGTCGGTGTCTCGGAACTGGCCGGGATTGGAACTTTCTTGTGTCACACGAAGTGTCTGAAAGGCGCGAATACACATGAAGATCATCAGCGCGGTGCCGACACCTCCTGCTCCAATGTCAGCGGCACTGAGAGTGAAAAAAACAAGAGAAAAAAGCAGAATGTATGAGAGAAATCAAAGCCAAATAAAGACGCCATTAATATTTCCCATCCTTGATGCCTCTCGATTCAATCCCCAATCCTTCAGTGGCTGGTCTCAAATGTGACTGTGAAGAAATGCGAGAATCGAAGCAAGGAAGAAGAAACTAAGTAACCAGGAACTGCCGAAACTCGGGATTGAACCAAGAACCTTTTAATCTTCAGTCTAACGCTCTCCCAACTGAGCTTTTTCAGCACTTTGTCAAAAGTTTACTTTATGTCATTGTCGTGGAAGAAAATATAACCCCAGGGGGCATTTCCCCTCCTGTTCATTTCGCAATTCATTAAAAAAAATCGCACTCATACACACACCCACAGTTCATATATAAACATCGCACTCATATATACACACCCACAGCTCATATATAAAGATCACACTCATATATAAACACCCACAGTTCATATCAGTATCACACTCATCGATGCACTCACACAGTTTATAAAACCACAACGCATTCATACATCCACACCCAGTTTATTGGAGGGAGATCGGTTCCGACTGCCGATAGAGCTCTCGGATGTGACAGGCGGAAGCAACAGCAACCGAACAAACTCTGGATCTCATTCTTAACACAGACCGGTAGATTCACCTGTGAAGTTACACCGTACTTTGATAGCAAGGACGGTAACGGGTTCTGAGAAGGCACCAGGACGTCCACTGGCTTCTGAGCGGCAATCCATTTGGGCAAGGTGATCTCAGAGAGGGGAAGGGACCGTCAGAGGGCATCAGAGAGTGTAATGGGGCTCAGAGAGGGGAAGGGACAGTCAGAGGGCATCGGAGAGTGTAATGGGGCTCAGAGAGGGTAAGGGACAGTCAGAGGGTATCAGAGAGTATATTGAGATCTCACAGAGGGGAAGGACTGCCAGGGGGAATCAGAGAGTGCAAGGACGCTCAGGGCGTATCAGTGGGTGCGGGGCACTCAGCGGGTATCAGAGAGTGTAAAGGGCGCTGACAAATTTCAAAGAAGATAATGGACTCTCTGAGCGTATCAGAGAAGATGAGAAGCTCAGGGAGAATCAAAGAGGGTCAGGTGGGCTCAGGAGGTATCAGATAGGCGAATGGATCCAGAGATGGCATCCTCTTAATATTATAAACATCGCACTCATGTATACACTCCCATTGTTCATATATAAACATTGCACCTACGTATGCACTCCCGCAGATCATATATAAATATTGCACCCATATATGAACTCCAATTGTTCATATATAAACATCGCACTCACATATACACATCCACAGTTCATATATAAACATCGCACTCATATATACACACTCACAGTTCATATATAAACATCGCACTCATATATACACACCCACAGTTCATATATAAACATCGAACTCATATATACACACCCACAGTTCATATATAAACATCGCACTCATATATACACACCCACAGTTCATATATAAACATCACACTCATATATGCACATCCACAGTTCATATATAAACATCGCACTCATATATACACACTCACAGTTCATATATAAACATCGCACTCATATATACACACCCTCAGTTCATATATAAACATCGAACTCATATATACACACCCACAGTTCATATATAAACATCGCACTCATATATACACACCCACAGTTCATATATAAACATCGCACTCATATGTACATACTCACAGTTCATATATAAACATCGCACTCATATATACACACCCACAGTTCATGTGTGAACATCGAATTCATACATAGACTCCCACACTTTATAAAACAACAGCGCACTCTTACGACACACGCACTTAATATCTACCCAAAGCCCTGTTTATAGTTCTCATTAAAATCTGAACACTGAAAGTTTAACAGCTTTCCAGAGACTGTCCGTCCTGTTTTGTATTTTCAGCGTTAAATTTGCTGAAGTACGGCAAAGGGAGCGCGATATCGGTCCTGGTGGTGAAAGCTGCTTCGACGGAGGAGTCGGTGTCTCGGAACTGGCCGGGATTGGAACGTTCTTGTGTCACACGAAGTGTCTGAAAGGCGCGGATTCACATGGAGATCATCAGCGCGGTGCCGACACCTGGTGCTGCAATGTTAGCGGCACCGAGAATGAAAAATCCATGAGAAAAAAGCAGAAGGTATGAGAGAAATCAAAGCCAAATATAGACGCCATAAATATTTCCCATTCTTGATGCCTCTCGATTCCATCCCCAATTCTTCAGTGGCCGGTATCAAATGTTCCTGCAAATAAACGCGAGAATCGAAGCAAGGAAGAAGAAACTAAATAATCAGGAACCTGCCGAAACTCGGGATTGAACCAAGGACCTTTAGATCTTCAGTCTAACGCTCTCCCAACTGAGCTATTTCGGCCCCTTTTCAACAATTACCTTTATGTCATTGTCTTGGAAGAAAATATAACTCCAGGAGGCATTTCCCCTCCGGTTCATTCCGCAATTCATAGAAAAAATCTCATTCATATATACACACCCACAGCTCATATATAAAGATCGCACTCATATATACACACCCACAGTTCATATAAATATCACACTCATCGATACACTCCCACAGTTTATAAAACCACAACGCATTCATACATCCACATCCAGTTTATTGGAGGGAGATCGGTACCGACTGCCGATAGAGCTCTCGGATGGGACAGGCGGAAGCAACAGCAACCGAACAAACTCTGGATCTCATCCTTAACACAGACCGGGAGATCCACCTGTGAAGTTACACCGTAATTTAAGAGCAAGGACGGTAACGGGTTCTGAGAAGGCATCAGGACGTCTAATGGCTTCTGAGTGGCGATCCATTTGGGCAAGGGGATCTCAGAGAGGGGAAGGGAGAGTCAGAGGGCATCAGAGAGTGTAATGGGGCTCGGAGAGGGTGAGGGACAGTCAGAGGGTATCAGAGAGTATATTGAGATCTCACAGAGGGGAAGCACTGCCAGAGGGTATCAGAGAGTGTAAGGACGCTCAGGGCGTATCAGTGGGTGAGGGGCACTCAGCGGGTATCAGAGAGTGTAAAGGGCGCTGGCAAGGTTCAAAGAGGATAATGGACTCTCTGAGAATATCAGAGAAGATGAAGAGCTCAGGGAGAATCAAAGAGGGTAAGGTGGGCTCAGGAGGTGTCAGATAGGCGAATGGATCCAGAGTTGGCATCCTCTTAATATTATAAACATCGCACTAATGTATACACTCCCATTCTTCATAGATAAACATCGCACTCATGTATGCACTCCCGCAGATCATATATAAACATCGCACTCATATATACACACCCACAGTTCATATGTGAACATCGCACTCATATATACACACCCACAGTTCATATATAAACATCACACCCATATATACACACCTGTAGTTCATATATAAATATCACACTCATATATAAACACCCATCGTTCATATATAAACATCAAACTCATATATACACATCCACAGTTCATATATAAACATCAGACTCATATATACGGACCCACAGTTCATATATAAATATCACACTCATATATACACACCCACAGTTCATATATAAACATCGCACTCATATGTACACACCCACAGTTCATATATAAATATCACACTCATATATACACATCCACAGTTCATATATAAACATCACACTCATATATACACACCCACAGTTCATATATAAATATCACACTCATATATAAACACCCATCGTTCATACATAAACATCAAACTCATATATACACACCCACAGTTCATATATAAACATCAAACTCATATTTCCACACCCACAGTTCATGTGTGAACATCGCACTCATATATAGACTCCCACACTTTATAAAACAACAGCGCACTCTTACTGCACACGCACTTAATATCTACCCAAAGCCCTGTTTATAGTTCTTATTAAAATCTGAACACTGAAAGTTTAACTGCTTTCCAGATACTGTCCGTCCTGTTTTGTATTTGCAGATTTAAATTTGCTGAAGTACGGCAAAGGGAGCGCGATATCGGTCCTGGTGGTGAAAGCTGCTTCGACGGAGGAGTCGGTGTCCTGGAACTGGCCGGGATTGGAACGTTCTTGTGTCACACGAAGTGTCTGAAAGGCGCGAATACACATGAAGATCATCAGCGCGGTGCCGACACCTGGTGATGCAATGTTAGCGGCACCGAGAATGAAAAAAACAAGAGAAAAAGGCAGAAGGTATGAGAGAAATCAAAGCCAAATTTAGACACCATAAATATTTCCCATCCTTGATGCCTCTCGATTCCATCCCCAATCCTTCAGTGGCCGGTATCAAATGTTTCTGTAAATAAATGCGAGAATCGAAGCAAGGAAGAAGAAACTAAATAACCAGGAACTGCCAAAACTCGGGATTGAACCAAGGACCTTTAGATCTTCAGTCTAACGCTCTCCCAACTGAGCTATTTCTGCCCCTTTTTAAAAGTTTAAGTTATGTCATTGTCTTGGAAGAAAATATAAATCCAGGAGGCATTTCTCCTCCTGTTCATTCCGCAATTCATAAAAAAACATCGCACTCATATATACACACCCACATTTCATATAGAAACATCGCACTCATATTTCCACACCCACAGTTCATATAAATATCACACTCAGAGATGCACTCACACAGTTTATAAAACAACAACGCATGCATATTTCCACACCCAGTTTATAGGAGGGAGATCGGTACCGATTGCCAATACAGGTCTCAGAGGCGGAAGCAACAGCCACCGAACAAACTCTGGATCTCATCCTTAACACAGACCGGTAGATCCACCTGTGAAGTTACACCGTACTTTGATAGCAAGGACGGTAACGGGTTCTGAGAAGGCATCAGGACGTCTAATGGCTTCTTAGTGGCGATCCATTTGGGCAAGGGGATCTCAGAGAGGGGACGGGACAGTCAGAGGGCATCAGAGAGTGTAATGGGGCTCAGAGAGGGTAAAGGACAGTCAGAGGGTATCAGAGAGTGTAACGGGGCTCAGAGAGGGTAAAGGACAGTCAGAGGGTATCAGAGAGTATATTGAGATCTCACAGAGGGGAAGGACTGCCAGAGGGTATCAGAGAGTGTAAGGACGCTCAGGGCGTATCAGTGGGTGAGGGGCACTCAGCGGGTATCAGAGAGTGTCAACGGCGCTGACAAGGTTCAAATAGTGTAAAGGACTCTCTGAGGGTATCAGAGAAGATGAGGAACTCAGGGAAAATCAAAGAAGGTAAGGTGGGCTCAAGAGGTATCAGACAGGCGAATGGATCCAGAGTTGTCATCCTCTCAATATTATAAACATCGCACTCATATATGCACCCCACAGTTCATATATAAACATCACACTCATATATACACCCCCACAGTTCATATATAGACATCACACTCATATATACACCCCCACAGTTCATATATAAACATCACACTCATATATACACACCCACAGTTCATATATAAACATCACACTCATATATACACCCCCACAGTTCATATATAGACATCACACTCATATATACACCCCCACAGTTCATATATAAACATCACACTCATATATACACACCCACAGTTCATATATAAACATCACACTCATATATACACACCCACAGTTCATATATAAATATCACACTCATATATACACACCCACAGTTCATATATAAATATCACACTCATATATACACACCCACAGTTCATATGTGTTCATCGTATTCATATATGGACTCCCACACTTTATAAAACAACAGCGCACTCTTATTGACATCCACTTAATATCTACTCAAAGTTATGTTTCTCGACCTTACCAAAGACTGAACACTGAAAGTTTAACTGTTTTCCAGATACTGTCCATCCTGTTTTGTATTTTCAGCATTAAATTTTCTGAAGTCTGGCAAAGGGGGCACGATATTTGTCCTGGCGGTGAATGCTGCTTCTGACGCATGTCTCGGTGCCCAGGAGCTGGCGGGGATTGGAAAGATCTTGTGTCACACGAAGTATCTGATATTCCCGTATACACATGGAGGTTATCAGTGCGGTGCCTGCACCTCGTGCTGCAATGTTAGTGTGTCTGACATCAGCTTGAAAGGCGGCTTGTTGCAAACACGTTGTGGTCACAGTTTCTGTTTGCGCATAACTGAACTTCAGTCGTTCAAAATGAAATGTTTTCTTTGCTGCTTCACAATAAACAGTATCTTATTGTAAAATTTCGCTCATTGGTTCCTCAGTGTCAGAGGGAGAATTGTCTAAAACTCCTCATTTATTTCATTGTTCATTCAGAATTAGCCCACGGATTGACACAGAGAGATGAACACAGCGAGAGACACAGAGTATCGGTAAACACAGCGAGAGATACAGAGTATCGGTAAACACAGCGGGAGATACAGAGTATCGGTAAACACAGCGAGAGATACAGAGTATCGGTAAACACAGCGAGAGATACAGAGTATCGGTAAACACAGCGAGAGATACAGAGTATCGGTAAACACAGCGGGAGATACAGAGTATCGGTAAACACAGCGAGAGATACAGAGTATCGGTAAACACAGCGAGAGATCCAGAGTATCGGTAAACACAGCGAAATGGAGAAGAGAAATAGAAAAATATAAACTGCCTCAAACGCTAACAGACAGTGATAGGTCGATATCAGGAAGAGGAGGTAGGGTCGTTGCAGCTTAATTTGTCTCCTTAATTTGCAAAAGCTGGGCAAATTGCCTTTTTTGTAACAAGAGATCCAAGGTTCGATTGCCAGCGGCGCCTTTTTGTTCCATCTGATATTTACCTCATTTGTGAATTAAACAACAAAGTAAGGCAGGGCCGTATTTGTATTAATTCCGGAGCCAACAAGGAAAGGACTGCTGAAATGCCCATTCTTTGCACAGACGGAACTCTTACTGAAGTAGCAAGCATTTGAGCTTGACAAATCATAGAATCGTTCGAGGAGGGAAGGAGGCCAAAACTCTGCTGCCCGTATCCTAACGCTCAACAAGTTCCGTTCTCCCACCTCCCCTGTGATCACTGACCGACATTGGCTCCCAGTCCGGGAAAGCATCGATTTTAAAATGCTCATCCATGTTTTCAAATCCCTCCATCTCTTCGCCTATCCCTATCTCTGCAACCTCCTCCAGCCCTACAATTCTCATCCTTGTTTTCAAATGCCTCTATGGCTTCGCCCCTCCCTGTCTCTGTAAACTCCTCCAGCCCTACAACTCTCCGAGATCTTAGCGCTCCTCCAATTCTTCCTTCTTTTGCATCCCCGATTTTAATTGCTCCACGATTGGCGGCCGTGCCTTCAGCTGCCTCGGCCCTAAGCTCTGGAATTCCCTCCCTAAACCTCACCGCCTCTCTACCTCTCTCTCCTCGTTTAAGATGCTCCTTAAAACCTACCTCTTCAACCAAGCTTTTGTTCATCTGTCCGAATACCTCCTTATGTGGCTCAGTGTGAAATTTTGTTCGATAATCTCTCCTGTGAGTCGCCTTGGGTCGTTTCATTACGTTAAAGGCCCGAAATAAATGCAAGTCGTCGTCGTTGTTGATGTTGTTGTTGTTGTTGCTGCTGTTGTTGTGGCACTTTATCAACAGCATTGCCCTCATCAACCCTCTCTGTTACCATATCAAAAAACTTAATCAAGTTAAACACGATTTGCCTTTAACAAATCCATGCTGGCTTTCGTTTATTAATCCACACTTGCCCAAGTGACTATTCATTTTGGCCCGGATCATCGTTTATAAAAGCTTTCCCACCACCGAGTTTAATGTTACTGGCCTGGAGTTGTTGAGTTTATCCTTACACTCTTTTTTAACAAGGATCTAACATTTGTAATCATCCAGTCCTCTGGCATCACCCCCGCATCTAAGGCGGATTGGAAGATTATGACCAGGACCTCTGAAATTTCCACCCTTCCACTCCCTCAGCAACCTTGAAAGCATCCCATCCGGTCCGGGTGAATTATCAACTTTAAGCATAGCCAGCCTTTCAAGTGCCTCCTCTGTATCAATTTTCACCACATCCAGTGTCTCAACTACCTCCCTTTTTACTGTGACTTTGGCAGCATCTTCTTCCTTGGTAGAGACAGATGCAAAGTACTCTTTTAGTGCCTCAGTCACGCTTTCTGCCTCCATGCGTAGATCTCCTTTTTGGTCCCTATTCGGCCACACCCGTCCTCTTATGAACCTTTCATTATTTAAATGCCTGTCGAAGACTTTTGGATTAACTTTTATGTTAGCCGGCAAACTATGTTCATATTCTCTCTTTGCCCCTCTTATTTACTTTTTCACGGTACTTCCTATATTCAGCCTGGTTCTCACTTGTATTGTCAAACTGATATCTATCATAAACCCCCTTTATCTGCTTCATTTTACCCCCTATCTCTTTCGTCATCCAGCGATCTCAGGCCCTACCTTCGCCCCTCTTGGGAATCTACCTAATCTGTACCCGAAACATCTCCTCCACCCATTGTCCGATTATATTTTAGCCTGCCAATCTTTGATTCCAATTTACACGTGCCAGGTACGTTCTCAACCCATTAAAATTGGCCCTTCTCCTGTTAAGTACTTTACTCGAGATAGCTCCTTCTCCTTCACCATAACTCATCTAAATCTTATGATACTATGATCACCGTTCAATAAATCTGACACTGACACTTGCTCCAATTGACCCACCTCATTCTCCAGAACCAGATCCACCAATGCCTCCTTCCTCGTATCATTATGTGTTAATCTTAACACATGTGACGTATTTGTATATTTGTTATATTTAATGCAATATATTTGAGCTGCGAATGTGTCCAAAACACGTTTTCAGGATAATGCACTCGTGGGCTTATTTTACAAACTCCTTTAACTGCAACCAGCAACCAATCTCCATGAAAGGTTGCGAAGCAAAGCTGGTTTCAGAGCAGTTTTCGGCGTTCAGCTTTTATCCGCAATGTGTAATTTAAAGCACATCTTAGTATCAATGAGAATGTCAGGCACAGGACAGTTGGGTGGAACCGTCTCTTATAATAATGACAAAGTGTAATAGATTATAAAGTGAAAAAGCCAATCCAATCTCTTAGTCTCTCTCTGTCGCTTTCTCGGTGAGTGAACGTAAAACAGCAGAAGAAGCTAAAACAAAGAACTGAGCAGTTTTGTTTGTTTCCTTTTCCTTCGGGCGAGTACAGTTGAAGAGAAGGATTTCTGTTTCCTGCTGGACAAATAACTGGAATGAGCAGTGTATCTCGTTCCCATGGTACCCAGTGAAACATCCACGTTTGGATCTCACATTTACACTGATACCTTCCTTCCTCACTAATTATAGGAAACTTTTGGTAAGGTTCAATCACACTTCAGAAGTCCAGAAGCGCAAAGGAAGGTGGACACCTCGTGGTGACGTAACCTGCAGGCGAGGGAGGTTTCCAGTTTTACCTGGAGCTGTAAATGTATAAACTCCTTCCAATGTACAAACTCCCCTCACCAACAGTAATTCAATTCTAACTGATCTGAGACTTTGGTCATTTATGGTGATTATACTTTGTCCAGTTAAAGCAGCAGTAAAATCCGTTTTGTGTTATATACATAGCCGTTCAGTCAATATAAAACATTGTCATCCGACCTACCATAAGCAATGCCACAGTGGGTATGTTAGGTTACGGACAGTTCTGCCTCCAGCAGTTGTTCTCCCGGTCACACATCCGGCATCACCTCTCGTTCTCATACTGCAGAGTCACGCCTGAATATAAACACATTTCTGTTTCAGACTTTGACCTGAAGGTCAACAAATCACAAGTCAAGAGGAAGGGAACAAACAAATCAAATATTTAAGAACGTTAACGGATATAAAATTCACAATAAATGACTGAGGAAAAAATGAAGCAAACGGATCAAGATGAACAATTAGCAAAAGGTAACAATTAAAGAAAGGAGAAGGGGAACCGATCAAATCGCTCCAAATAGTTTTTGAAAAATCCTTTTGTTTTTCATCTTAGTTTCTCCGTTAAGTTGGGGACGAACATCGAAAAATACTTTTCGTAACATCATAAAGACAATTAGAATAAACATTTCACAAAGTAGGCCTTAATCTTACTTATACGATAGCATGTTATGTGTTTGTAAAATCTGCAATTGTTTTACCATTCTTTAAGTTAAGAGGGATGCTCTGAATATATGTTCTACATTGAAACAGAAGTGGATTAATAAAATAAAATGAGGAAATGTGTTTATGAATATGAAGAGCTGATTTTCCATGTTAGATATCGCAATATATTTATTTATGCAACTGTAATTTGTGAAATGATGGAATGTATTTATTTCTATATCTGTACAGGTAAGGAAATCCCTACTGGATCATTTCCAGGAACCAGTCAAGTACTTAAATTAGTTTGTCAAACCCAAAACACCCTTTGGGATTTGCTGATTGAAAATTTGCATGGAATTCGCGACCATCACAAAGCCTTGGAACAAATATACCCGCTGAGGTTTCGGGATTGTTACTGACTTCTTTATATCACTGAGTAACCTATTTTAAACTGGGTGAAGCTACAAATCTGATGATAAGAGTCTGGGTTAGAGAAGGAACAAATGAAAGTATCAAATTTAATTGCACTGATTCCACAAACACTGTACACCACATCGATTAAACATTGTTAACTGTTTCGACATAAAACTGGAGAGGGTGTAAATCGAAAGTAACAGAAAAAAAGCTCATTAATGTCTCAAATTTAATTTTGATATTGTTGCACAAACATCGAACAGCCCATCCCCAAAACACTGTCCCGATCTAAAATCAGTCGGCAGGACCCTGAGCCACAGTGAAAATGCTGCGATATCAACCTGTTTCAAAACACACAGCCTTCTGATTTGGAGACAGACGCGACTGTTCTTGCACCAGGCCCACAACAAGCGGCTGGAGCCGGATCCATTGGAGGGCGATCGGTGCCGACCGCCACCGCGGCTCTCGGAATGTGAGAGGCGGAAGCAGGAGCAGCCTGACCGCCTCAACCACAGCACAAGATCCCCGCTCTGCCTCACATTGCAGAACTGACTCTGTGGCGCAATGGATAGCGTGTTGGACTTCTACTTAATAATTGGAGTTGAATTTTAGTTCAGGGATCGGGAGCTGGGAAGTGAAATTTTGCAGCAAAACCGCAACAGGATCATTGATGTCCGTCAAGGACGGGAAGATTGGCGAAACATTCTCAAGGAGGAGATTCAACATCTGTTCAGGCCGAATGTCAATCCGCTGCACTTCCGGCTCTGTCAGACTGCATGTTCCTTCAGACAGGTTTCTAACTGGACACATGCATCAGGCTGCCGTGACAGCATTGGTGCTTCAGGGGTAGAATTCTTGCTTGCAGTAATTCTATTCCTGTAAAAGTGGCTCCTAAAAATCGCAAGATGGAAAGTATCCTGCCTGAGCGGTCTAACCCGCTGGTTTAAAGCTCCAGTTAAATCCCTGAAATTTAGATGGATCAAAATCATAGTTTGTGGTTCCAATTCCGCAGCCTCCCTCCGGAAAACAAGTAATGCTAAACATCTAATCTGTTATTGCAACAGCGCAGACCGGAGGAACCACATGGCAATTCAAATAAGTAGATGCATTTTGGAACACACCAATTGTACCTTCAACTCCGGTTGAAATGTTCACGAGCAAAAGGATTGTTTGACCTTGCTGAGACTCGAATTAACAACCACGGCATTTCCCGATCCTGTGCTGTCATGGAAGGACCGCGGACTGACCGATTGCGCCGCTAGAGTCCGGTCACTCTGATCACCTGTCCCACTCTGCTGGAAAGAATCTTAAGGTAAGAGGCCCTTACCTGTGGAAACGTGTCCTGTCCCCGTGATGAAACGAATATCTGCACTTCCACTTTCAGCTTCTTGCACATCCTCTGCTCCATCGCACGACAATCGGGTTTTCTGCGAACAGGTCAAAATGAACATTGCCAGAAATTCTATCAGTTGTAAGATTTGAACCCAGCGCCCACGCAGCGATTGGATTTATTGTCTTAAAGCAGTGAGTTCCGGTCGCACAACGCCTTGCCAGTCTTTCACGTTTTGTTTAATGCCCAAATAAAAAAATGGAGCTAATTGACCGCGTTTACGCCGTGCGGGGGTTGTTCTCCTTCGAGCAGAGACGGTTCAGAGGAGATTTGATCGAAGTGTTCAAAGTCATGAAGGGTTTGGATAAAGTCAATAAAGAGAAGCTGTTCCCATTGGCGGAAGTGTCGAGAATCAGAGGACACAGGATTGAAGTGATTGCAAAAGAACCAAAGGCGACATGAGGAAAATCTTATTTACGCAGCGAATACTTATGATCTGGAATGCGCTGCCTGAAAGGGTGGTGGAAGCAGATTCAATCGCGGCTTTCAAAAAGGAATTTGATAAATACTTGAAGGGGAAAATGCAGGGCCACTGGGAAAGGGACGGGGAATGGGACCAATGGGATTGTTCTTACAAAAGGCAGGTAAGGAATTTATGGGTCGAATGGCCTCCTTCTGTGCTGTGTTCATTCTATCATAAATATTATTTTACATACAGTGAATGGACCATCCCTAAAATACTGCCCCGCTAAAAAACAGAGTGATACTGAAACGTTGCGAAAATTCAATCACCCCAACGTGATCCAAACAAGCATTTTTTCTGATTTGCAGTCAGACGCGCTACCGTTGCACCACGAGGTCCACAACCAAAACTTGGAGCCGGATCCATAAGTGGGAAATCAGTACCGGCCACCGCAGGGACTCTCAGAGGCGGAAGCAGCAGCAGCAACAGCCGCTGCCCGGCCTGGGAGCCGCCTGCCGGTCTCTCTTACTGAACGGGACCGATCCAGTTTCAGCTCACACACAGGCCCAGGAATCCCACTCCTGATAGGTTCACTTCATTAAACCTTGTTTAGATTTTGTGAATTGGGATTTAATTCAATCCTCATCTGCCCTCCGCTCTGTCAGTTCAGGTCTTTATTTAAACCGATACTTGGAGCTCTGTTTCACAGGCTGCCGGCTGTTTAAGCATTTCTCAGTCCCACTACTCCCATTATTAACACGTTTTGCTGCTAACCTCTGCTTAACACAAAGTGCCCAGGAATGAGGGAATTTCTCCTGGGGACTGGGGATCGGACTCGGATTCGGCTCAACCCTCAAATCCACAAACTTATTGTCACTGCTGCTGCACAGGATTAAAGGAAGGGACCGATCCAGATGCTGTTTAAAATTATTACTGACAAATCAGGATAAAAGGCAAAGGACACGGTCTGCTTCTCTGCCCGTCTGTCTGTCTGTCTATCTGGCTGTCTACCTGTATATCCGTCTGAATGCGTCTCTGCCTTATTCTCAGGATTTTTGATTGGTGGCTGCAGGCCTCCCTCCCTGACTGAATTACCAAGTACCGGACCGTGTGTCAGAATGAATGACTTTGACTTACCGTCTGCCTTTTTATGGAACTGAATGGCCACATTTCTGAGTTCATATCTTCGCTCTGTGTCACAATCCTGTCTCTGTCTCTCAGGATGACAATACACACACAACATTCACACACCGACTTTGACTGAACGCAACTTTAATCTGCTGCAGTGTGTACCATCTACAAGATGCACTCTACCAACTCGCCAAGGCTTCTTCGACAGCACCTCCCAAGCCTGCGACCTCTACCACCTAGAAGGACAATGGCTGCAGGTACATGGGAAGAGCACGTTCACCTCCAAGTCACACACCATCCCGACTTGGAATGGTGACGTCATTCCTTCATCGTCGCTGGCTCAAAATCCTGGAATTCCCTATCTAACAGCACTGTGGGAGAACCTTCACCACACGGACTGCAGCGGTTCAAGGAGGCGGCTCACCACCACCTTCTCAAGGACAATTATGGATGGGCAATAAATGCTGGCCTTGCCAGTGACACCTAAATACCACGAATTAATATCTTAGTTCCTGCTGGAGATTAATGATTTTGAAATTTTGAAGATTTTTTCCTGTGTAACTTGTGACGTTTTGATCATTGAGATGCTTGTGAAGGAAAGCGGAAGAGGATTGGCGGCGTTTAGTGTGGGACAGAAGTGATGTTGTCTAACGGAGAAGCGACACAGTGCTATGAACTGAGCAAAGGTTTCGCTAGTTTAGCGGTCGTCACGTTCGTCTCACATGCGAAAAGTCCCCGGTTAGATCGGAGGCAGAAACGTTATTTGGGAAGTTACTCCTGATGACCCTCCAGGGCTGAGCTTCACCTGTGAAAATGCGCCGCCAATTGTTTGTTCCTGTTCAATTTTACAACGGCTCTATCACAGTCCTGGTGTCATAAACACCGAACATTTTTAACGAGACTCTTAAATTACTGTCTGTGAAATGAGAACGGATGAAAGTTCATCACATGCAAAGCACAAAGTTTCGCTGTCACTCGTTAACCATGTTCATATTAACACCGGTCTGCAGCAGAAAGTTATCGGTTCATTAATGACGATTACAATTATTCATCTTTCACAGAGAATCATCGGTTTCGTGTATTAAATTGTTAAGGTTCATCATTGTTTTGTGAAAACGATTTTCTTGACCGAGAATCGAACCCGCAACACGAAAATGAAACTATTATGTCGAAAACACAAGCTGCCAGCAAATCAACAAACCCAAAGATTTCTGGAGATGAAGCCCTGAATCTCTCTGCTCCTCCATACTTCCGAACTTCTCTCCATTTAGAAGATACTCTGATCTATCTTAGTTTCCCACTGGATTATATCACACTTCCCCACATTGAACTCCATCTGTCACAGTTTTGCCCTCTCAGTTAATCATCAATGGCTCCAATCTACACTATTTACTGCGCCACCTATCTTGCTGGTTTAAGGGTGAAAACTGCCCTCCGCTTCACTGTAAGTGCAAAGAGGCAACTTTTTAGATGCCGTGTAGTGTTATTGAACGGCAGGTTGGACCTGCTCGTTTCGTCTCATCTCATTTTCTGGTAACGGGAATATTACTGAAATAGAACCTGGGCAGTGTCCTAGGCCCAACCATCTTCAGCTGCTTCATCAATGACCTTCCCTCCATCATAAGGTCAGAATTGGGGATGTTCGCTGATGACTGCACAGTGTTCAGTTCCATTCGCAACCCCTCAGATAATGAAGCAGTCCGAGCCTGCATGCAGCAAGACCTGGACAACATCCAGGCTTGGGCTCATAGGTGGCAAGTAACATTCGCGCCAGTTAAGTGCCAGGCAATGACCATCTCCAACAAGAGAGAGTCTAACCACCTCCCCTTGACATTCAACGGCATTACCATCGCCGAATCCCCGACCATCAACATCCTGGGGGTCACCATTGACCAGAAACTTAACTGGACCAGCCATATAAATACTGTGGCTACGAGAGCAGTTCAGAGGCTGGGTATTCTGCGGCGAGTGACTCACCTCCTGACTCCCCAAAGCCTTTCCACCATCTACAAGGCACAAGTCAGGAGTGTGATGGAATACTCTCCACTTGCCTGGATGAGTGCAGCTCCAACAACACTCAAAAAGCTCGACACCATCCAAGATAAAGCAGCCCGCTTCATTGGCACCCCATCCGCCACCCTAAACATTCACTCCCTTCACCACCGGCGCACTGTGGCTGCAGTGTGCACCATCCACAGGATGCACTGCAGCAACTCGCCAAGGCTTCTTCGACAGCACCTCCCAAACCCGCGACCTCTACCACCTAGAAGGACAAGAGCAGCAGGCGCATGGGAACAACACCACCTGCACGTTCCCCTCCAAGTCACACACCATCCCGACTTGGAAATATATCGCCGTTCCTTCATTGTCGCTGAGTCAAAATCCTGGAACTCCCTTCCCAGCACTGTGGGAGAACCGTCACCACACGGACTGCAGCGGTTCAAGAAGGCGGCTCACCACCACCTTCTCAAGGGCAATTAGGGATGGGCAATAAATGCCGGCCTTGCCAGCGACGCCCACATCCCGTGAACGAATAATAAAAAAAATAACAGTTCAAAAAACCACTTCTCTCTACCACTGGGGACTGAGCCTTCAAACATACAGGCAGTTATGAGCCTAATGCTCAGAAATAATACAGCACAAATCTTCACTCGTGCAAGCTGCACACCTTTTATTTTAGAGAAGTAAACTGATGGTAGACAGCTGCTGTACTGGTCGCAGCAAACTCAAGCTTCAGCGCGGTGAATTAATGGTTTAGTATAAAGCACATTGTGTCTCTGTGGTGTAATCGGTCAGCGCGTTCGGCTGTTGATTGAAAGGTTGCTGGTTTAAGCCCGCCCAGGATAACTTTTACCTCGGGATTCATTGCCTCACAGCGCCAGGTTTCCAATGTGTGTTTTGTCTGCAAGAAAATGCAGGGTAAAAATTGCCAGCGGAGCACGGCTGATATTCCACCACTGACTCTGCGGTCCGATAGCAGGCACATGAAAAATATTTAAAAATCCGAGATTGGCGATACGGAACTCAGAATTCTTCTTCACAGACAAGGTCCGAAGGGAGGACTCAATGTCGTAGAGCTGGTTCATTCAGATATGGATATTTGTGCAGTGAGCGAGACCGGACTGCTACCGTGTTTCCACAATGAATGTCACTCCTTTATTTTGGAAAAGCAACATGATTTGTACATTCCGACCGGTTTCAGTTAATTTGTGAGAGATCATGAAAGGCCCCTGCAGCGCTGTCTCGGCGAAAAACAACAGTTCGAAGCCGCATTTCAGATGGACAACAAACCCATCAGTTTTCCGCTGTTCCCCAGCTCCCGGAGTGAGTGAGGCTGCGAGAGCAGGATTTATGGAGGACCGGAGGGACTGAAACTTTATTTGGGCTTTGGTGGGAAATCCAGTGAAAGTGAATAAGAGCTCCAGGATTTGAACCAGTGAAACTCCCTGAGCGAGAATCAGATCCAAAGACCAACTGGCAACAGATCCATGCAGCCAATGTAAAATTTTGCTGCGACGCAGCCGATCAGCCATCCTTTCAGAACACAATGTCCATCCAATCTCGCTTTCTTGTACAAAATATGATGGCCAGCGTTATCAGATTGGACACTAATTATTTCGAGTTAACAATATCAGCCTTTCTTCACCAAATTCGTTTTGAATGTACGACTTGCATTATCCTGAAACACTTTGCAGAATGAATTGCTCTGAAGCGACATAAATGTGGAGACATTGGCTACGA
The DNA here is from genome assembly GCF_035084215.1 of Heptranchias perlo. Classification (NCBI taxonomy): domain Eukaryota; kingdom Metazoa; phylum Chordata; class Chondrichthyes; order Hexanchiformes; family Hexanchidae; genus Heptranchias; species Heptranchias perlo. The sequence goes on along the minus strand of NC_090344.1, from coordinate 8,628,518 downwards.
ATTCATCAGCTGGGTTGTAACTTTACTTTTCCGACCATCTCAGCCTGCTTGTCTTGCAGGTTAGATCAGCCTTCGCCTTTCAAGGAAGCCTGAGAATTCTATCAGAGAGACAAGAGACAGAGTCCGTGACAGATACAGAGATGCAAGGAAATAAACGAAGAGTATAAATGCCAAGTTCAGCAAACTAGCAGAATGTAAGGTGTTGATTTGGAGATATTCCTTCTCGTGTCTTGAAATTTTGAAAGAGAACGTTGGGCGCCCGCCTCTCCTGCTTTGAAAAGGGTAAACGCGGTCAATTAGCTCTACTTCATACATTTGGACATTGAACAGATCGTTAAACAGTAACTCACCGAGTAGAATTCAAACCGGTGCAAGAAACCCCAGTGGAGGAAGAGTCTAACGCTTCAAACACTGGGCCATCGCAGCTGCACGCAGCAGTTCTTGCACAACTGCAGGTCAGACTGCAAAGGTTTTCACAGGACCTGCGCCAGACTGCATGTGCTTTGAAACAGGATTCCAAATGGATACATGCAGCAAATGGCCATGCGAGGATTGGTGGTGTTGGCGTTGAATTCTCGCCTGCTGATCATGCGACCTGGGTTTGATACTTGGCCAATGCAGGATCGTTTTACATTCTGAACCAATGAGGAACACGGGAACAGGACTCGGCCATTTCGCTCATCGAGACTGTTCCGCTCTTCAGTCCACAAAAATCAGGGGACAACACAGAGACAAGAGACAAGGAGAGAGAGAGAGATTCATGCAAATAAAGTCGAGTATAAATGGGTGGTTCTGCAAAGTACCAGAATTTTAGTTGCAGATTGGGCAAGATTCTTTCTTGTGTATTTGAATTTTGCAAGAGTACATTGGGCACCCAATTAAAAGCGCCGGCCACGCTCGAGTATCTGTCATGCTCTGAGAGAGATAAATGAAGTGAATTAGATCCAGTTCATTCATTTGAGCATTGAACGGATCTTTAAACAATAATTCAGCGAGCAGAAATCAAACCTGCGAAGGAAAACTCCATTTGATCTTGAAATTAACGCTTCAACCACTCGGCGATCGCAGCGGCACATGGCAGTACTTGCATGGCTGTAGATGCCACTTTAAACTGCCAGTTGCTTCAAACGATGCCCGATAGACCGGCGTTGTCTTGTAGCTTTCCCAGGAGCTTCACTTGATTCGGTGGGTCAAGTTTGGGAAATTGAATGATTTGCACCGGCAGCTTGTGGTAGTATATTACCTCATTTTCATTACCGGTAATGAACCACTGCAGCCACTGCAGAATTCGGTGCCACCCACAGCCGATCGGCCATCCTATCAGACCTCTTCTATCCATCCAATCACGTTTTCTATTCCGATGTAGAGAAATGTCGAGTTGCACACTAACTATTTCCTCCGTTCTCTTTCGCAAACATATCACTGAACCAAACTTCACAAGTCACTCAGGAAAAATAATTCATTTCAAAATCATTAGCTTCCGAAGGACGTGCGAGGACAGACTTACCAAACCTGCGTTCAGTCGTGAAGCTTGTGGGTGTGTTGTGATCCTGAGCGACAGAGACAGGCCTGCGACACAGAGCGAAGGCAGGAACTCAGAAATGTGGCCATAAATGGGCAGACAGTCAGTCACAGTCATTGATTCTGACACACGGCCCGGTAGTTGTTCAGTCAGTCGGGGAGCGAGGCCTGCAGCCAGCAAACAAAAAGCCTGGCCTGAGAATAAGGCAGAGACCAAATCAGACGGATAGACAGACAGACATCTGACTCAACGTCAAAACGCAGCGTGATCGAATCACGTTGCGGTGATATCATTTTCACAGTAGCTCAGTGTCCTGCCCACAGGTTTTATAGCGGGGCAGTGTTTTATGGATGGGCTGTTCATTGTTAGTAAAATAATATTGATCGGAATTTAATTTGTTACATTAAAGTGCTCTTTGTTTGTTAATTTTGATCTACATCCTCGACAGTATATACAGAAACAAGTAACAATGTTTAAGGGATGTGGTTTATTCAATATTCGTTGCAAAACCCTGTCAGCTGGTGTAAAAATAAACACAAACTACCCAACACGCGGGTAAGCCCATAAAGTTAAGATGCATACATGGCCGGTTAGCTCAGTTGGTTAGAGCGTGGTGCTAATAACTCCAAGGTCGCGGGTTCGATCCCCGTACGGGCCATAAGGTTCTTATTGCAATATTTTGGTAACTTTTAAAAGTTTGGCAGACTTTCGAAACAAGCGAATCCACACAAAATGTCATGAGGTAAATTTTTTGGAGTAACATCCATTGATATGTTTTCTGATCTATCTTTTTGAGGTCCAAAGTGGACGGCCTCAAACTTGCTTACGTTGAAATCCATTTGCCGCAGTTTTGCCCATTCACTTAATCTAGTGATATCTCTCTGTAATCTCATTCTTCCATCCAAACTGCTATGAATTCTGTCTATCTTTGTGTCATCGGCAAACTTGGATATGTGGTTCTCGATCCCGTCATCTAATGTCAATGAGACCGCCTAAATTGTGGTAAATTCACATTCAGCTTCAATCTCCACATCATCTTGAGACAATTTATTGACTCCGTGTGTGTTGCGCCTTGGAAACTTCTGCACTTTGTCCTCTGGAGCTCAAATATAATTCAATTCGAACAACTGCAAAGATGTCAGAATCCAATTGGTGACTTTTCACTGAAAAGCAGTGAGACAACAGGGCTCGTCCGGGATTTGAACCCGGGACCTCTCGCATATTCCATTAGAAAAACGCCAAAACGAGAATCATACCCCGAGACCAACGAGCCGCTTGCTAGAAAGCCCTGCAGCCAGTCTAAAATTTCACCATAGTCTTCAGCCGATCGGCTATCCTTTCCAACCGCTTCTGTCCACCCAATCTCGTTTTCTCTTCCTATATACAGCAATATCAAGTTGTACACGACATATTTCCAGTCACCAATATTAGCCTCTCTTTACTAAATTCGTTTACAATGTACGACTTGTTTTTTCAAATAATACTTTTCAGAATTAGTTAATCTGAAGCTGCATTGGCATCTGTCTCGGCATCGTCAGAGTATACAAGCTACCATAAGTATATTTTACTCACATTGCTGTTTTCTTTCACTGTGAGGGCGAAGAGACAAAAATGTGGAGACATTAGCTCCGAATTTATCAGCTGGGTTGCAACTTTACTTTTCCGACCGTCTCAGTCTTTTTTTCCTTTACCTTTCCCTGCTGGTGTTGCAGGTTCGATCAGTCTTTACCGTTCCAGGAAGCCTGAGAAGTCCATCAGGGGACAACATCGAGACAAGAGACAAGGAGAGATAGAGAGATTCATGTAAATAAAGTCGCTTAAAAATGGGTGGTTCTGCAAAGTAGCAGAATTTTAGTTGCAGATTGGGCAAGATTCTTTCTTGTGTATTTGAATTTTGCAAGAGTACATTGGGCACCCAATTAAAAGCGCCGGCCACGCTCGAGTATCTCTCATGCTCTGAGAGAGATAAATGAAGTGAGTTAGATCCAGTTCATTCATTTGAGCATTGAACGGATCTTTAAACAATAATTCAGCGAGCAGAAATCAAACCTCCGAGGGAAAACTCCATTTGATCTTGAATTTAACGCTTCAACCACTCGGCGATCGCAGCGGCACGTGGCAGTACTTGCATGGCTGGAGATGCTACTTTAAACTGCCAGTTGCTTCAAACGATGCCCGATAGACCGGCGTTGTCTTGTAGCTTTCCCAGGAGCTTCATTTGATTCGGTGGGTCAAGTTTGGGAAATTCAATGATTTTCACCGGCAGCTTGTGGTAGTATATTACCTCATTTTCATTACCGGTAATGAACCACTGCAGCCACTGCAGAATTCGGTGCCACCCACAGCCGATCGGCCATCCTTTCAGACCTCTTCTATCCATCCAATCACGTTTTCTATTCCGATGTAGAGAAATGTCGAGTTGCACACTAACTATTTCCTCCGTTCTCTTTCGCAAACATATCACTGAACCAAACTTCACAAGTCACTCAGGAAAAATAATTCAGTTCAAAATCATTAGCTTCCGAAGGACCTGCGAGGACAGACTGACCAAACCTGCGTTCAGTCGTGAAGCTTGTGGGTGTGTTGTGATCCTAACGGACAGAGACAGGCCTGCGACACACAGCGAAGGCAGGAACTCAGAAATGTAGCCATAAATGGGCAGACAGTAAGTCACAGTCATTGATTCTGACACACGGCCCGGGAGTTGTTCAGTCAGTCGGGGAGCGAGGCCTGCAGCCAGCAAACAAAAAGACTGGCCTGAGAATAAGGCAGAGACCCAATCAGACGGATAGACAGGCAGACATCTGACTCAACGTCAAAACGCAGCGTGATCGAATCACGTTGCGGTGATATCATTTTCACAGGAGATCAGAGTCCTGCCCACAGGTTTTATAGCGGGGCAGTGTATTATGGATGGGCTGTTCATTGTTGGTAAAATAATATTGATCGGAATTTAATTTGTTACATTAAAGTGCTCTTTGTTTGTTAATTTTGATCTAAATCCTCGACAGTATATACAGAAACAAGTAACAATGTTTAAGGGATGTGATTTATTCAATATTCGTTGTCAAACCCTGTCAGATGGTGTAAAAATAAACACAAACTACCCAACACGCGGGTAAGCCCATAAAGCTAAGATGTATACATGGCCGGTTAGCTCAGTTGGTTAGAGCGTGGTGCTAATAACGCCAAGGTCGCGGGTTCGATCCCCGTACGGGCCATAAGGTTCCTTTTGCAATATTTTGGTAACTTTTAAAAGTTTGGCAGACTTGAGAAACAAGCGAATCCACACAAAATGTCATGTGGTCAATTTTTTGGAGTAACATCTATCTTTTTGAGGTCCAAAGTGGACGGCCTCAAACTTGCTTACTTTGAAATCCATTTGCCGCAGTTTTGCCCATTCACTTAATCGAGTGATATCTCGCTGTAATCTCATTCTTCCATCCAAACTGCTTATAATTCTGTCTATCTTTGTGTCATCGGCAAACTTGGATATGTGGTTCTCGATCCCGTCATCTATTATCAATGAGACCGCCGAAATTGGGGTAAATTCACATTCAGCTTCAATCTCCACATCATCTTGAGACATTTTATTTACTCCGTGTGTGTTGCGCCTTGGAAACTTCTGCACTTTGTCCTCTGGAGCTCAAATATAATTCAATTCGAACAACTGCAAAGATGTCAGAATCCAATTGGTGACTTTTCACTAAAAAGCAGTGAGATAACAGGGCTCGTCCGGGATTTGAACCCGGGCCCTCTCGCATATTCCATTAGAAAAACGCCCAAAGCGAGAATCATACCCCGAGACCAACGAGCCGCTTGCTAGAAAGCCCTGCAGCCGGTCTAAAATTTCACCATAGTCTTCAGCCGATCGGCTATACTTTCCAACCGCTTCTGTCCACCCAATCTCGTTTTCTATTCCTATTTGCAGCAATATCAAGTTGTACACTACCTATTTCCAGTCACCAATATTAGCCTCTCTTTACTAAATTCGTTTACAATGTACGACTTGTTTCTTCAAATAATACTTTTCAGAATTAGTTAATCTGAAGCTACATTGGCATCTGTCTCGGCATCGTCAGAGCATACAAGCTACCATAAGCATATTTTACTCACATTGCTGTTTCCTTTCACTGTGAGGGCGAAGAGACAAAAATGTGGAGACATTAGCTCCGAATTTATCAGCTGGGTTCCACCATTACTTTTCCGACCGTCTCAGTCTTTATTTCCTTTCCCTTTTCCTGCTGGTGTTGCAGGTTCGATCAGCCTTTCCCGTTCCAGGAAGCCTGAGAAGTCCATCAGGGGACAACATCGAGACAAGAGACAAGGAGCGATAATGAGATTCATCTAAATAAAGTCGCTTATAAATGGGTGGTTCTGCAAAGTAGCAGAATTTTAGTTGCAGATTGGGCAAGATTCTTTCTTGTGTATTTGAATTTTGCAAGAGTACATTGGGCACTCAATTAAAAGCGCCGGCCACGCTCGAGTATCTCTCATGCACTGAGAGAGATAAATGAAGTGAGTTAGATCCAGTTCATTCATTTGAGCATTGAACGAATCTTTAAACAATAATTCAGCGAGCAGAAATCAAACCTGCGAAGGAAAATTCCATTTGATCTTGAATTTAACTCTTCAACCACTCGGCGATCTCAGCGGCACGTGGCAATACTTGCATGGCTGTAGATGCCACTTTAAACTGACAGTTGCTTCAAACGATGCCCGATAGACCGGCGTTGTCTTGTAGCTTTCCCAGGAGCTTCATTTGATTCGGTGGGTCAAGTTTGGGAAATTGAATGATTTTCAGCGGCAGCTTGTGGTAGTATATTACCTCATTTTCATTACCGGTAATGAACCACTGCAGCCACTGCAGAATTCGGTGCCACCCACAGCCGATCGGCCATCCTTTCAGACCTCTTCTATCCATCCAATCACGTTTTGTATTCCGATGTAGAGAAATGTCGAGTTGCACACTAACTATTTCCTCCGTTCTCTTTCGCAAACATATCACTGAACCAAACTTCACAAGTCACTCAGGAAAAATAATTTAGTTCAAAATCATTAGCTTCCGAAGGACCTGCGCGGACAGACTGACCAAACCTGCGTTCAGTCGTGCAGCTTGTGGGTGTGTTGTGATCCTAAGGGACAGAGACAGGCCTGCGACACAGAGCGATGGCAGGAACTCAGAAATGTGGCCATAAATGGGCAGACAGTCAGTCACAGTCATTGATTCTGGCACACGGCCCGGTAGTTGTTCAGTCAGTCGGGGAGCGAGGCCTGCAGCCAGCAAACAAAAAGACTGGCCTGAGAATAAGGCAGAGACCCAATCAGACGGATAGACAGACAGACATCTGACTCAACGTCAAAACGCAGCGTGATCGAATCACGTTGCGGTGATATCATTTTCACAGTAGCTCAGGGTCCTGCCCACAGGTTTTATAGCGGGGCAGTGTTTTATGGATGGGCTGTTCATTGTTGGTAAAATAATATTGATCGGAATTTAATTTGTTACATTAAAGTGCTCTTTGTTTGTTAATTTTGATCTACATCCTCGACAGTATGTACAGAAACAAGTAACAATGTTTAAGGGATGTGATTTATTCAATATTCGTTGTAAAACCCTGTCAGATGGTGTAAAAATAAACACAAACTACCCAACACGCGGGTAAGCCCATAAAGCTAAAATGTATACATGGCCGGTTAGCTCAGTTGGTTAGAGCGTGGTGCTAATAACGCCAAGGTCGCGGGTTCGATCCCCGTACGGGCCATAAGGTTCCTTTTGCAATATTTTGGTAACTTTTAAAAGTTTGGCAGACTTGAGAAACAAGCGAATCCACACAAAATGTCATGTGGTCAATTTTTTGGAGTAACATCCATTAATATGTTTTCTCATCTATCTTTTTGAGGTCCAAAGTGGACGGCCTCAAACTTGCTTACGTTGAAATCCATTTGCCGCAGTTTTGCCCATTCACTTAATCTAGTGATATCTCTCTGTAATCTCATTCTTCCATCCAAACTGCTTATAATTCTGTCTATCTTTGTGTCATCGGCAAACTTGGATATGTGGTTCTCGATCCCGTCATCTAATATCAATGAGACCGCCTAAATTGGGGTAAATTCACATTCAGCTTCAATCTCCACATCATCTTGAGACATTTTATTTACTCCGTGTGTGTTGCGCCTTGGAAACTTCAGCACTTTGTCCTCTGGAGCTCAAATATAATTCAATTCGAACAACTGCAAAGATGTCAGAATCCAATTGGTGACTTTTCACTAAAAAGCAGTGAGATAACAGGGCTCGACCGGGATTTGAACCCGGGACCTCTCGCATATTCCATTAGAAAAACGCCCAAAGCGAGAATCATACCCCTAGACCAACGAGCCGCTTGCTGAAAAGCCCTGCAGCTGGTCTAAAATTTCACCATAGTCTTCAGCCGATCGGCTATCCTTTCCAACCGCTTCTGTCCACCCAATCTCGTTCTCTATTCCTATTTGTGGAAGTGACAATTTCGAATCCTTCGCATTTGAAAATCACAGAACAATGCCTGGTGATTCCTGCCCGTTGCCAAGTCAATCACAGTGAGCAGACAGAAAGGTGTCATCTAAAAGGCCACTGAATGTACAACCCCCCCCCCCAAAAAAAAGAGAGGGAGGCAGAACGAAGACAGTCAATGACCCGTTATATTAAAAACAGATAACATTTGTTCGCTGGTGGGGTAACGTGTAGCGTGACATGAACCCAAGATCCCGGTTGAGGCCGTCCTCATGGGTGCGGAACTTGGCTATTAATTTCTGCTGGACGATTTTGCGTTGTCGTGTGTCTCGAAGGCCGCCTTGGAGTACGCTTACCCGAAGGTCGGTGGCTGAATGTCCATGACTGCTGAAGTGTTCCCCGACTGGGAGAGAACCCTCCTGTTTGGCGATTGTTGCGCGGTGTCCGTTCATCCGTTGTCGCAGCGTCTGCATGGTCTCGCCAATGTACCATGCACTGGGGCATCCTTTCCTGCAACGTATGAGGTAGACAACGTTGGCCGAGTCACAGGAGTATGAACCGTGCACCTGGTGAGTGGTGTCCTCTCGTGTGATGGTGGTATCTGTGTCGATGATCTGGCATGTCTTGCAGAGGTTACCGTGGCAGGGTTGTGTGGTGTCGTGGACGCTGTTCTCCTGAAAGCTGGGTAACTTGCTGCGAACGATGGTCTGTTTGAGGTTGGGTGGTTGTTTAAAGGCGAGTAGTGCAGGTGTGGGGATGGCCATAGCGAGGTATTCGTCATCATTGATGACATGTTGAAGGCTGCGGAGAACATGGCGTAGTTTCTCGGCACCGGGGAAGTACTGGACGACGAAGGGTACTCTGTTGGTTGCTTCCCGTGTTAGTCTTCTGAGGAGGTCCCGTTGCCAAGGCAATCAAAGTGTTCAGACAGAGAGGTGTTACCTACAGGGCCACCAAATGTACAAACAACAAAAAAGAAAAGAAAACAGAGAGAGAGAGGCAGAAACATAGAAACATCCGGAAGGAAGAGAAAGACAGCAAATGACCCGTTATATTAAAAACAGATAACATTTGTTCGCTGGTGGGGTTACGTGTAGTGTGACATGAACCCAAGATCCCGGTTGAGGCCGTCCCCATGGGTGCGGAACTTGGCTATCAATTTCTGCTCGACGATTTTGCGTTGACGTGTGTCTCGAAGGCCGCCTTGGAGTACGCTTACCCGAAGGTCGGTGGATGAATGTCCATGACTGCGAAAGTGTTCCCCGGCTGGGAGGGAACCCTCCTGTCTGGCGATTGTTGTGCAGTGTCCGTTCATCCATTGTCGCAGCGTCTGCATGGTCTCGCCAATGTACCATGCTCTGGGGCATCCTTTCCTGCAACGTATGAGGTAGACAACGTTGGCCGAGTCACAGGTTGTATGAACCGTGCACCTGGTGGGTGGTGTCCTCTCGTGTGATGGTGGTATCTGTGTCGATGATCTGGCATGTCTTGCAGAGGTTACCGTGGCAGGGTTGTGTGGTGTCGCGGACGCTGTTCTCCTGAAAGCTGGGTAATTTGCTGCGAACGATGGTCTGTTTGAGTTTGGGTGGCTGTTTAAAGGCGAGTAGTGAAGGTGTGGGGATGGCCATAGCGAGGTGTTCGTCGTCATTGATGACATGTTGAAGGCTGCGGAGAACATGGCGTAGTTTCTCCGCTCCGGGGAAGTACTGGACGACGAAGGATACTCTGTTGGTTGCGTCCCGTGTTAGTCTCCTGAGGAGGTCTATGCAATTTTTCGCTGTGGCCCGTCGGAACTGTCGATCGATGAGTCGAGCGTCATATCCCGTTCTTACTAGGGCGTCTTTCAGCGTCTGTCGGTGTCCATCGCGTTCCTCCTTGTCTGAGCAGATCCTGTGTATTCACAGGGCCTGTCCATAGGGGATGGCCTCTTTGACGTGGTTAGGGTGGAAGCTGGAAAAGTGGAGCATCGTGAGGTTGTCCGTGGGCTTGCGGTAGAGTGAGGTGCTGAGGTGCCCGTCTTTAATGGAGATTCGTGTGTCCAAGAAAGAAGCTGATTCTGAGGAGTAGTCCATGGTGAGCTTGATGGTGGGATGGAATTTGTTGATGTTATCGTGTAGTCTCTTGAGTGATTCCTCACCGTGGGTCCATAGAAAGAAAATGTCGTCGATGTATCTGGTGTATAGTGTTGGTTGGAGGTCCTGTGCAGTGAAGAAGTCCTGATCGAACTTGTGCATTAAAATGTTGGCGTATTGGGGTGCGGATTTGGTCCCCATGGCTATTCCGTGTGTTTGGGTAAATAACTGGTTATCGAAGGTGAAGACATTGTGATCCAGGATGAAGCGGATGAGTTGTAGGATGGCGTCTGGAGATTGGCTGTTGTTGGTGTTGAGTATTGATGCTGTCGCAGCGATGCCGTCATCGTGGGGGACACTGGTGTATAGTGCTGAGACGTCCATCGTGGTGAGAAGTGTTCCTGGTTCAACTGGTCTGTGGGTACTGAGTTTTTGTCGGAAGTCTGTAGTTTCGCGACAGAAGCTGGGGGTTCCCTGTACGATGGGTTTCAGGATGCCCTCGATGTATCCAGAGAGGTCCTGACCTTCAAAGCATCCTGCACGCTCTCATCCCACGTACTCCCCGAGTGGGAGACTTCTACTGCCTCCCAAAGATACACAAAGCCAACACACCCAGACGTCCTATCGGAACCCTGTGTGAGAACTTCTCTGGATACATCGAGGGCATCCTGAAACCCATCGTACAGGGAACCCCCAGCTTCTGTCGCGACACTACAGACTTCCTACAAAAACTCAGTACCCACGGACCAGTTGAACCAGGAACACTTCTCACCACGATGGACGTCTCAGCACTATGCACCAGTATCCCCCACGATGACGGCATCGCTGCGACAGCATCAATACTCAACACCAACAACAGCCAATCCCCAGACGCCATCCTACAACTCATCCGCTTCATCCTGGATAACAATGTCTTCACCTTCGATAACCAGTTCTTTACCCAAACACACGGAACAGCCATGGGGACCAAATTTGCACCCCAATACGCCAACATTTTCATGCATAAGTTCGAGCAGGACTTCTTCACTGCACAGGACCTCCAACCAACACTATACACCAGATACATCGACGACATTTTCTTTCTATGGACCCACGGCGAAGAATCACTGAAGAGACTACACGATAACATCAACAAATTCCATCCCACCATCAAGCTCACCATGGACTACTCCTCAGAATCAGCTTCTTTCTTGGACACACGAATCTCCATCAAAGACGGGCACCTCAGCACCTCACTCTACCGCAAGCCCACGGACAACCTCACGATGCTCCACCTTTCCAGCTTCCACCCTAACCATGTCAAAGAGGCCATCCCCTATGGACAGGCCCTGCGAATACACAGGATCTGCTCAGACGAGGAGGAACGCGATGGACACCTACAGACGCTGAAAGATGCCCTAGTAAGAACGGGATATGATGCTCGACTCGTCGATCAACAGTTCCGACGGGCCACAGCGAAAAATCGCGTAGACCTCCTCAGAAGACTAACACGGGACGCAACCAACAGAGTACCCTTCGTCGTCCAGTACTTCCCCGGAGCGGAGAAACTACGCCATGTTCTCCGCAGCCTTCAACATGTCATCGATGACGACGAACACCTCGCTATGGCCATCCCCACAACTCCACTACTCGCCTTTAAACAGCCACCCAACCTCAAACAATCCATCGTTCGCAGCAAATTACCCAGCTTTCAGGAGAACAGCGTCCACGACATCACACAACCCTGCCACGGTAACCTCTGCAAGACATGCCAGATCATCGACACAGATACCACCATCTCACGAGAGGACACCACCCACCAGGTGCATGGTTCATACTCCTGTGACTCGGCCAACGTTGTCTACCTCATACGTTGCAGGAAAGGATGCCCCAGAGCCTGGTACATTGACGAGACCATGCAGACGCTGTGACAACGGATGAACGGACACCGTGCAACAATCGCCAGACAGGAGGGTTCCCTCCCAGTCGGTGAACACTTCAGCAGTCAAGGACATTCAGCCACCGACCTTCGGGTAAGCGTACTCGAAGGCGGCCTTCAAGACACACGACAACGCAAAATCGTCGAGCATAAATTGATAGCCAAGTTCCGCACCCATGAGGACGGCCTCAACCGGGATCTTGGGTTCATGTCATGCTACACGTAACCCCACCAGTGAACAAAAGTTATCTGTTTTTAATATAACGGGTCATTTGCTGTCTTTCTCTTCCTTCCGGATGTTTCTGTGTTTCTGCCTCTCTCTCTCTGTTTTTTTCTACTTTTTGGTTGTTTGTATATTCGGTGGCCCTGTAGGTAACACCTCTCTGTCTGAACACTTTGATTGCCTTGGCAACGGGCAGTTGGAAAGACGATCTGTAATCACCAGGTATTGTTCTCTGATTTATAAATGCGAAATGTCCGAGGATTTCATTTCCACATTCACCTGAGGAAGGAGGACGCCTCCGAAAGCTTGTGATTATGAAATAAAATTGTTGGACTATAACTTGGTGTTGTAAAATTGTTTACAAATTGTCAACCCCAGTCCATAACCGGCATCTCCACATCATTTTTAAACCTGATTGATGTCAAACTCGAGGGGAAAACTGGCCCTTTCTGTTGTGGCTTTAAACAGATGGAACCGTGTGGGTGGAGCAAAGATTTCAACATTTGTTCTAAAATGGATTAATTCAGGACAGACAGCAGGGATTATTGGAGGAAATAACACAGTGTAGGGATAAAATGCAATGGATGTTGTGAAGATGGATTGTTAAAAAGTGTTTGAGAAGATGCCGGACAGGAGGCTTGTTGATAAGATTAAAGCTCACGGTATTAAAGGGAGTGGGTCAGTGTGGATGGGAAGTTGGATAAAGGGCAGAGTAGTGGTTAATGGATGTTTTTCAGACTGTGGGGATGTAAACGGTGGTGTCCCCAGGGGCAGTGTTGGGACCATTGCTCTTCTCAATACAGAGCAATGACCTGGGCTTAGGTACAAGGGCATTAGATCAACATTTCCTGACAACACCAAGATAGGGAGCATTAAGAACTGTGAAGAGGAATGTTAGCAACTTAAGTGTGATATAGGAACATTAGGAACAGGAGTAGGCCATTCAGCCCCTCAAGCCTGTTCCACCATTCAGTGAGATGGGTGTCAGTGAGTATGGGGTTGGTTTGTATCAGACAGGTTAAGATTAATGTCAGTGACTGTGGTGATTTTTTCAGAATGGAGGTGATTGGTGTCAGTGACTGGGTTCAGGAACAGGAATTCGCCATTTAGCCCCTGAAGCCAACTCCACCATTCAATTGGATCAGGACTAATCTGTACCACAACTCCATTTACTCGCCTTTGTTCCATATCCCTTGCAACCCTCAAACAACACAAATCTATCAATCTCAATTTTGAAAGTTTCAATCGAGCCCCAGCATCCACAGCCTTTTGGGGAAATGAGTTTGTAATTTCCACTTTGTTTTGCTCTTAAATGACCTAGCTCTAATTTTAAGATTATCAAGAAGGTGGCAGATGGAGTACAATGTGGGGAAATTTGGAAATTATTCACTTTGGTGGGAAGAATAGAAAAGCAGAATATTTTCTAAAAGCTAATATGCAGGTACAGCAAACAATTAGGAAAGCAAATAGTATGTTGGCCTTTATTGTAAGTGCATTGAGGAATAAGAGTAAGGAAGTCTTGCTGCAATTGTATCGGGCTTTGGTGAGACCACACCTGGAGTACTGTGTACAGTTTTGGTCTCCGTACCTGAGGAAGGATATATTTGATTCGAGGGGGTGCAACAAAGGTTCACTGGATTGATTCCTGGGATGAGAGGGTTGTTGTATGAGGAGAGATTGAGTAGAATTGCCCTATATTCTCTGGAGTTTGGAAGAATGAGAGGTGATCTGATTGAAACGTCTAAAATTCTTAGAGGGCTTGACAGGGTCGATGCTGAGAGGCTGTTTCCCCTGGCTGGAAATTCTAGAACTCGGGGGCATAGTCTCAGGATAAGGGATCAGCCAATTAGGACTGAGATGAGGAAAGATTTCTTCACTCAGACGGTGATGAAACTTTGGAATTCTCTACCTCAGAGGGCTGTGGATGCTCAGTCGTTGAGTATATTCAAGAATGAGATGGAGAGATTTTTGGACATCGAGGGAATCAAGGAATCGGGCAGGAAAGTGGAGTTAAGGTAGAAGATCAGCCATGCACTGACTGTTTGGCAGAGCAGGCTCGAGGGGCCGTATGGCCCACTCCTGCTCCTATTTCTTATGCCCTCTTGTTCTGGATTCCTCCTCCAGAAGAAATCATTTCTCTGTATCTACCTTATTGAATCCCTTTATTATTTTAAACACCTCGATGTGATCACATCTCAATGTTCTGAATTCAATGGAATAAAAACCAAGTTTCAGCAACCCGTCCTCATAATTTAATCCTTTTAACCCCGGCATCATCCTGGTGAATCTGCACTGTATCTTTTCCACGGCCGATTGATCTCTCTCTCGGTTTGGTGCCCAGTTCTCCAGATGGGGTCTGACCAAGGTTCTTTACAACTGAAACATCACTTCTGTATTCCAACCCCACTCAAGATAAAGGTCAACATTAAATTAGACTTGTTGATTATTGTCAAGATTTGTAAGGTATTTGCAAAGGATTCGAGGGGATCTTAGAGTTGGGATTTTTCTTTATTCTGTCCACTCGAGGAGTTTGATAACAGACTTACTCCTTTGAATTTACTGCTGGATTATTGAGCCGTGATGTGTTTACTTGTTTGTATTTTGTTAAATACATTTGCTGAGTGTATTTAAATTGAAGACGAGATTTCCAGGCCTGATGCTCTATTCACACATCGAAGGTGAGAGAGATGCTGTGGGACACACGATAAGTCCAGTAGCTGAAAGTGATTCACAGACTGGGTTTTGTGTTTAGTGATCCCGGGTACATTACCGATACCTTCCCTGGATCCCAAGGCTGAGAGAGGCACTCGGGAAGGACCGGGGAATTGGGACTTGGCCATGAGAGTAATTGAAGATATGAGAACTGAAATAATCTGAAGTGAGAAAGGAAAAAATGCAGAATAATCGGTAGTTAGGACATCAATTAGTCTCTTATCTTGATTTCAGCAAGTAATTGAACCATTCTGTTTGAAACAAAGTTGATTTATTTGACATAGATCCAGAATATTGAATTTCAGCCCAGTTATAGTGGTTATTAACATCAGCAGAACCACATCCAAACTTCCAGAATGAAGTTCTGCTGCTGAAACCCTCATCCGTGCCTTTGTTTATCTCTAGATTCGACCATTCCAATGCTTTGCTGTCCCGGCCTTCCACTTTACACCCTCCGTAAATTTGAACCCACAATCTCCAGATCAATAATCAGTCACATTATTCATTGTGTCACTGGCCCAGGCTGTGGAGAACACGGAGCAGCTCACATTCCCACAGCGCTGCGGTATGAGCAGGTACCGAGTCAGCCTCAGTCATGAGCACTGGAATCTACGAGTCCGCTGATTGGAGCAAAGTATTTAATATATTCAAGGAGCTGCAACCCAAGGCAAGATTTCTCTGCTGGTCGTGGAGCAGCTTGGAGGCAAGTGCGAGGCGGGAACTGTGAAGGACGATTTACAAACAGCAAACGAGGAATTAGCTCAACTGGCAGAGCGCTCACTTGGCATGTGAGAAGTAGCGGGATCGTTGATTATATTCTCCACTCACCGTTTGTCTTGATGCAATTATACAGAAAGAAGTGTTGTCAGCGAGTCCATAGCCCATGTACTTCCGAAACTTTACTGTGTGTTTGAGTACAGAGAGGTCAAGGGGCAGAACATCTTTTGATGGGCTGCAGTCAGCAAAAGTTCTTGATTTTGCTCTGCAGCAAAGATGGAAAGATGAGGTGAGAGATGGAAAAAAAGCTTCGTAATCCCTGATGCCTTCTCTGAAGTTTGAATTCAGGACCCTCAGATTATGACACTGATGCACTGCTTGCTGCACTAAGAAGGCACTTACCAGGTCTGGAGCCAGGCAGCACCACCAAGTTGGACAGTTTGCAAGGTATTGAAAGCAATAAAATAATGTACAGTTTGCAAAAAAATTCCCAAACCAAGTAGGAATCGAACCTCTTGTTTTCTAATCCATAATCATATGCGTTATCCATTGCACCACTCTTCACAATTATAGTGAGGAAGTAGCATTGTGAGGCAGTGAGCATGGCAGAGGTACTAAATAAATACTTTCCATCTGTCTTCACCAAGGAAGAAGATGCTGCCAGAATGTCAGTAAAGGAAGATGTAGTTGAGATACTGGATTGGCTAAAAATTCATAAAGAGGAGGTACTTGAAAGGCTGGCTGGACTTAAAGTAGAAACGTCACCTGGTCCGGATGGGATGCATCCTCGGTTCGTGAGGGAAGTAACGGTGGAAATTGCAGAGGTACTGGCCATAATCTTCCAAACATCCATGGATAAGGGGGTGATGCCAGATGACTGGAGAATTGCAAATGTTACACCCTTGTTCAAGAAAGGGTGAAAGATAAAACCCAGCATCGACAGACCAGTCAGTTTAACCTCGGTAGTGGGGAAAGTTCCAGCAACGATAATCCGCGAGAGAATTAGCAGTCACTTGGACAAGGATTAGAGAAAGCCAGCACGGATTTGTTAAAGGTAAATCGTGTTTAATTAAATTGATACAGTTTTTTGATGAGGTAACAGAGAGTAGATGAGGGCAATGCAGCTAATGTGGTGTGTATGGACTTCCAAAAGGCGTCAGATAAAGTGCCTCACAATGGGTTTGTCATCAAGATTGAAGTCCATGGAATAAAAGGGGGCAGTAGCAGCATGGATACAGAATTGGCTGAATAACAGGAAACAGAGGGTAGTGGTGAACGGTTGTTTTTCGGAATGGAGGGAGGTATACAGTGTTGTTCCCCTGGGTTCGGTGCTGGGACCACTGTTTTTCTTGATATACATTAATGACTTGGACTTGGGTATACAGGGCACAATTTCCAAATTCTTGCGACCAAAATGCTCCAATTCACTGTCATCTGCATTAAAATTCATTGGCCAATTATACACCCATTTTGCAAGTTTATGAATGTATTTTGTGTTTGATCGCAATCTTCATCAATATTATCTAAACTCCACCCCACCCGCCAATCTGGTGTCATCTGTAAATTTTGAAATTGTACTTCTGATTCAGATTCCAAATCGTTTATGTGAATTGTGAACAGTGGTCCCAGAACCAATCCTTGTGGAACATCACTTTCTACCTTATACAGTGTGTGTCGCTACAATTAACCCCTGCTATCTGTTTTAGAGCAGTAGTCAAGAGAAACTTCTTTACATAGGGAGTTGTCAGTCTGTGGAATTCACTTCCACGGTTAGTGTTTGGGTCACACAGTTCTGTAATGACAAGTGGTCCTCATGTTTTTATCCAAGACAGGCCTCAGGCCAGTCATTTACTCCAAATGTTGGTGCAATAGTTCAAGCTAAGAGGCGCCAGGTATCAGGAGCAGCAGTAGCAGTAAACAACATCTTAATGTATGGAAGTAACAATAGAGTTCATTTTCATCTATTTCCAGTTTAATAACTTGTGCTGAATGTGGTCCAGGCCAAGTGTCATGATATCAGGTCAGGTTCACCATAGGAAATGAGTTTGACACCCCTGAGATAGACAATGTGAACCGGATTACCCTCATCCACTAACCCAGCAACTTCTTCAAAAAACTCAAGCAAGTTTGTGAGACACCATTTTCTTTCCCAGAAGCCGTGTTGAGTATCTCTAATGGCCCCTTCTCTTTCCCCGTGATCATAAACAGCATCTCTTAGGATCCCTTCAAGCATCTTCCCTCAGATCGAGGTCACACTGATGGGCCTGTCTTTCCCTGGCTCTGATTTGTCCCCTTTAATGAAAATGGGAACTACGTGAGCTACCTTCCAATCTCAGGGAACAATCCCTGACTCTATTGAGCTGTTGAAGATACAGGCAAGGGGCTCATAGAGCACCCGTCCCATCTCTTTAAACACCCGGGGGTGGATATCATCTGGACCTGGAGCAGAAACTATTTGGAGATTTCGTATTTTATCCAAGATGACATCCCTTTCTATTTTAATATTTATGATGTTATTGTTGACAGCACATCCCACAGCTGGAATCTGAGCATCATCCAAAGGAGTGTAGGCTGATGAGAAATAGTCATTTAACAGCTCTGCCATAGCCTGGGAATCTGTCCTGAACTGTCTCTCAGTGGCCCTAAACCATCTTTAATGGTCTTCTGAATCCTGACGTAGCTGGAAAGACGTTTGCTATTATTCCTACAATTGGGCACCATCTTCTTTTCAAAGATCTCTGAGATTCTCTAATGGCTGCTTGTGTCTCCCTCGATTGTGGGTGATATTTGTCCCAATTTTCCTGTAAACTGAATTCATCCTGATCCGATCTGGGTTAAATGTAAGACAGTTCAGGGAGTCAGGAATCATTCACCCAGAGACCCACACTGACAGGTAAAACCCCAGATGGTTCCTTAGCAAGGATTCCTCTGGTACCTCAGCATATATTTGTCAACTATCTTACAGTCCACTCCTGGAGGCCCCACTCCCTGAGCCCGCAACCTTCAGCAGGGTCAGTGGTGGAGTTCCGCAGTGGGAGTGATCCCAGAGTAACTGTCGGGATCGCCCCCACCCTGTGGATGGTCAGGGTCGTGTATTTTTAGTGATCCTGGTGTCTAACACGCACACATCAATAAAACCATGAATTCTGGAAACACACTGCAGGTCCTTCTTTATCTGGAGATCGAATGACTGTTGTATAATTGTACCAGCAGTTAACAGGCTCCTGTGAACTCCTCCCTCTGCTATTTTAATACAGACTTCAAATCATTTATTTTTAACGGGTTTATTTTAAATGAGTTAACGCCTGCCTTAAATGGTAGACTCAGGACTGTCACACAAACAGGTGAAATCTCCATAGAATAATTACCACAGTCATTTTTGGACTGGACGCCGCAGTGACTTTGCTGTCAGAGAAGGGAGACGAGAAAGACCAAAGTGCCGTTTGCCCCTCTCAGTGTGGCCCTGAAGGACTGTGTCCAGGCTGAAGTTCTGTTCCCACCGGACGATCCTCCCCCCAGATTGTCCTTTCTGAGCTCCAGTCAGGTGATGCTAAACACTCAGGTGGGAAAGACCAAAATCTACAACAAGGGTTTAAAATAAAGCTGATTTATTTAACAGATATCCAGAATATCAAACTCCAGCCCAGTTATAGGGGTTATTAACATCAGCAGAAACAAACCCCAAATGTCAGAATGAACATGGGTCAGTCCTGGATGGGATTAACAGCAGAATCCAACCCCTGCAGTCATATGTGAACTCGCTGGTGTCTCAGCACGTGTGATGACTGAGTGAATCCCTTCCCACACACGGAGCAGGTGAACAGTCTCTCCCCAATGGGCGTGAGTTGATGTGTCAGCAGTTCATTTCTGCTTTTAAAGCTCTTCTCACAGTCAGTGAATTAAAAGGTCACTCAATAGTGTGAACAAGTTGATGTCTCAGAAGGTGGGATGAATTAGTGAATCCCTTCCCACACACAGAGCAGGTGAACTGTCTCTCCCCAGTGTGAGTGTGTTGGTGTTTCAGCAGATCATTTGTGCTTTTAAAACACTTCTCACAGTCAGAACATGAGAGTGAGTACGTTGATGTGTCAGAAGGTGGGATGACCGAGTGAATCTCTTCTTACACACGGAGCAGGTGAACGGCCTCTCCCCAGTGTGAGTGCGTTGGTGTCTCAGCAGTTCGTTTCTGCTTTTAAACCTCTTTTCACAGTCAGAACATTTAAAAGGTCTCTCCCCAGTGTGAACTCGCTGGTGTGTCAGCAGGGTGGATGACCAAGTGAATCTCTTCCCACACACGGAGCAGGTGAACGGTCTCTCCCCAGTGTGAGTGCGTTGGTGTCTCCACAGTTCGTTTCTGCTTTTAAAGCTTTTCTCACAGTCAGGACATTTAAAAGGTCTCTCATCAGTGTGAACCCGCTGGTGTGACAGAAGGTGAGATGACCGAGTAAATCTCTTCTTACACACGAAGCAGATGAACGGCCTCTCCCCAGTGTGAGTGCGTTGGTGTGTTAGCAGATTAATTTTGCTTTTAAACCTCTTCCCACAGTCAGAACATTTAAAAGGTGTCTTATCAGTGTGAACTCGCTGGTATGACAGAAGGTGGGATGATCGAGTGAATCTCTTCTTACGCACGGAGCAAGTGAACGGCCTCTCCCCAGTGTGAACTCGCTGGTGTGACAGAAGGTGGGATGACCGAGTGAATCTCTTCTTATGCTGAGAGCGGGTGAACGGCCTCTCCCCAGTGTGAGTGAGTTGATGTCTCAGCAGTTCGTTTCTGATTTTAAATCTCTTCCCACAGTCAGAACATTTGAAAGGTCTCTCATCAGAGTGAAATCGCTGGTGCATCAGCAGTTCGGATGAAATAGTGAATCCCTTCCCGCACACAGAGCAGGTGAACGGTCTCTCCCCAGTGTGAGTGCGCTGGTGTGTCCACAGTTCGTTTCTGCTTTTAAAGCTTTTCCCACAGTCAGAACATTTAAAAGGTCTTTCATTGGAGTGAACTCGCTGGTGTGACAGAAGGTGAGATGACCGAGTGAATCTCTTCTTATGCTGAGAGCGGGTGATCGGTTTCAACCCAGTGTGAGTGCGTTGGTGTGTCAGCAGATTCCTTTTGCTTTTAAACCTCTTCTCACAGTCAGAACATTCAAAAGGTCTCTCATCAGAGTGAACTCGTTGGTGTGTCAGCAGTTCAGATGAATCAGTGAATCCCTTCCCGCACACAGAGGAGGTGAACGGCCTCTCCCCAGTGTGAGTGCGTTGGTGTTTCAGCAGATTACTTTTGCTTTTAAATCTCTTCTCACAGTCAGAACATTTAAAAGGTCTCTCATCAGAGTGAACTCGCTGGTGTGACAGAAGGCTGGATGACCGAGTAAATCTCTTCTTACACACGGAGCAGGTGAACGGCCTCTCCCCAGTGTGACCTCGCTGGTGTGTCAGAAGGTTGGATGACTGAGTGAATCTCTTCCCACACACAAAGCAGCAGTACGGCCTCTCCCCAGTGTGAACTCGTTGGTGTGTCAGCATATCGTTTCTGCTTTTAAATCTCTTCTCACAGTCGGAGCATTTAAAAGGTCTCTCAACAGAGTGAACTCGCTGGTGTGTCAGCAGGGTGGATGACCGATCGAATCCCTTCCCACACAGAGAGCAGGTAAACGACCTCTCCCCAGTGTGAGTGCGTTGGTGTTTCAGAAGGTGGGATGACTGAGTGAATCTCTTCTGACACACAGAGCAGGTGAATGGCCTCTCCCCAGTGTGAGTGCGCTGGTGTACCAGCAGATCATTTGTCCTTTTAAAGCTCTTCCTACAGTTAGAACATTTAAAAGGTCTCTCATCAGAGTGAACTCGCTGGTGTATCAGCAGGGAGGATGAATCAGTGAATCTCTTCCCACACACAGAGCAGGTGAACGGCCTCTCCCCAGTGTGAGTACGTTGGTGTGTCCGCAGATTACTTTTGCTTTTAAACCTCTTCCCACAGTCAGAACATTTAAAAGGTCTCTTACCAGAGTGAACTCGCTGGTGTATCAGCAGGGAGGATGAATCAGTGAATCTCTTCCCACACACGGAACAGGTGAACGGCCTCTCCCCAGTGTGAAATCGCTGGTGTATCAGGAGGCCGTATGACTGAACGAATCCCTTCCCACACGTGGAGCAGGTGAACGGCCTCTCCCCAGTGTGACTGCGTCGATGAGTTTCCAGCTCTGAAGGGTAATTGAATCCCTTCCCACAGTCCCCACATTTCCACGGTTTCTCCGTGGTCCGGGTGTCCTTGTGTCTCTCCAGGTTGGACGATCAGTTGAAGCCTCGTCCACACACAGAACACGTGTACGGTTTCTCCACGCTGTGAATGGTGTGATGTTTTTTCAGGCTGTTTCACTGGTTAAAACTCTTTCCACAGTCAGTGCACTGGAACACTCTCACTCGGGTGTTTGAAATCTTCTCCCACAGACAGAACAAACAAACATTTCTCCTTCTATATTCAAAGGCCGATGATATTCAGGTCCTGATGAATCGAGTGACTCTGTCAGATCTTGACATGATCTTTGGTTTGAGTTTCCTGTCTGCAAATCCTCCCATTCCAATACCCTGCAAAAAGATTTTACAAAAGTCATCACTGTAAATACACGATCGAAATTCAGAACACACAATTCTAGTTTCTACGGAACATTCTTTCATCTCTTGTTCCCCAAAGCTGTAAATCCCCGTCCCACACACTCTCCCTCCTCCCTGTGCTGAAATCCAAACCCATCCCATCATCTTTCAGTGGCCCTAAACCATGAGTTAATGTGAGAGAGTGAATGTGAGAGAGTGAGAAAGTGAATGTGAGAGTGCGTTAGAGAGTGAATGTGAGTACAGCAGTGGGCTCGGTGTGGAGAATGAAGTGGGGCAGGTGGAGCATGTTTCAGTGGGGCAGCAGTGATCATAATCTCATTAGGTTTAGAATAGTTACGGAAAAGGACAGGGGACAGTCAAATGTGAAAATATTTAACTGGAGGAGGGCGAATTCCAGTGAATTAAAAAGGGAACTTGTCCAGATGGATTGGAATCAAAAATCCAGGCAGAACAGTAATTGAACAATGGGAGGCCTTGAAGGAGGAGTGGGTTCGGGTACAGAGCAGACAGCCCACGGGGGAGAAAGGAAGGGCATTCAAAGCTAGAGCTCCCTGGATGACTAAAGAGATAGAGATTAAAATGAAACAGAAAAAGGAGGCTTATGACGAATGTGAGGTTCATAATACAGTCGTGAACCAGGCTGAACAAAGAAAGTACAGAGGAGATCTAAAAAAGGGAATAAGAGGTGCAAAGAGAGAGTATGAGAATAGATTGGTGGTTAACATAAAATGGAATCCAAAAGTCTTTTCTAAACATACAAACAGTAAAAGGGGTGTCAAAGGAAGGGTGGGGTCGATTTGGGACAAAAAAGGAGATCTTCTTGTGGAGGCAGAGGGCATGGCTGAGGCACTAAATGAATACTTTACATCCGTCTTCACCAGAGAAGAGGATTCTGCCATTGTACAGTAAAGGAGGAGGTAGCAGTGATATTGGAGACAATAAAAATAGATAAAGAGGAGGTACTTAAAAGATTGGCAGTGCTCAAAGTAAAAAAGATTTTCGGTCCAGATGTGATGCCTCCGAGATTACTGAGGGAAGTAAGGGTGTAGATAGCGGAGGCTCTGACCACAATCTTCCAATCCTCCTTGGATATGGGAGTGATGTTTGAGGACTGGAGGATTGCAAGTGTTACACCCCTGTTCAAGAATATGGGAGAGGGATAAACCCGGCAATTACAGGCCAGTCAGCCCAACGTCGGTGGTGGGAAACTTCTGGAGACCAGAATCCGGGACAAAATTAATTCTCACTTGGAACAACGTGAGTTAATAAATGACAGTCAATATAGATTTGTTAAAAGTAAAATCACGTCTGACTAATTTGATTGAGTTCTTCAATGAAATAACGGAGAGGGTTGATGAGGGTAGTGCACTCGATGTTGTGTCCATGGACATTTAAAAGGCGTTTGGTAAAGTACCACCGAATGGACCTGTTGGTAAAATTGAAGCCCATGGCAGCATGGATACAAAATTGGCGGAGAGACAGAATGCAGAGAGCAGTGGGGAACAATTGTTTCACAGACTGGAAGGAAGTATACAGTGGTGTTCCGCAGGGGTTGGTGTCAGGACCATGCCTCTTTTTGATATATATTAATGACCGAGACGTGTAACTAGTGGGGTGCTGCAAGGATCAGTGCTTGGGCCTCAGCTATTTACAATATATATCATTGACTTCGATGATGGGACCGAGTGTAAAGTATCCAAGTTTGCTGATGATATAAAGCTCGATGGGAAAGTAAGCTGTGAGGAGGACACAAAGAGTCTGCAAAGGGATATAGACAGGTTAAGTGAGTGGGCAAGAAGGTGGCAGATAGAGTATAATATGGGGAAATGTGAGGTTATTCACTTTGGTAGGAAGAATAGAAAAACAGAATTTTTTTTAAATGGTGAGAAATGATTAAATGTTGGTGTTCAGAGCGATTTGGGTGTCCTCGTACAAGAAACACAGAAAGATAACATGCAGGTACAGCAAGCAATTCGGAAGGCAACTGGAATGTTGGAATTTATTGCAAGGGGGTTGGAGTCGAAGAATAAGGAAGTCTTGTTGCAATTGTACAGGGCTTTGGTGAGACCACACCTGGAGTACTGTGTACAGTTGTGCTCTCCTTATCTAAGGAAGGATATACTTGCCTTGGAGCCGGTGCAGCAAAGGTTCACTAGATTGATTCCTGGGATTAGAGGGTTGTCCTATGAGGAGAGATTGAGTAAAATGGGCTAATTCATTCTCTCTGGAGTTTGGAAGAATGAGACGTGATTTCATTGAAACTTCTCAGATTCGGAGAGGGCTTGAGAGGGTAGATACTGAGAGGATGTTTCCCCTGGCTGGACAGTGTCGAACTAGGGGCATAGTCTCAGGATAAGGGGTCGGCCATTTAGGACTGAGAAGAGGAGGAATTTCTTCACTCAGAGGGTTGTAAATCTTTGGAATTCTCTACCTCAGAGGGCTGTGGATGCACAGTCGTTGAGTATTTGCAAGGCTGAGATCGATAGATTTTTGGACTCGAAGGGAATCAAGGGATATGGGGATCGGGCAGTAAAGTGGAGTTGAGGTCGAAGATCAGCCTTGATCTTATTGAATGGCAGAGCAGGCTCAAGGGGGCGTACGGCCTACTCCTGCTCCTATTTCTTATGTTCTTATGAACCGTCATGTTTTCTTCCTCATTTACAGACTCTCCCTGACATTCAACATTTCTCCTTCATTTACAAACAATTCCTGACCAATCACCATTTCTCCTTCATTTGCAGATGCTTCCTGACCGATCACCAGTTCCTCTTCATTTGCAGACTCCCTGACCTTCACCATTTCTCTTTCATTTACAGATGCTCCCTGACCGATCCACATTTCTCCATCATTTACAGACGATGCCTGACTGATCACCATTTCTCCTTCATTTACCGACGTGCCCTAACTGATCTCCATTTATCTCTCATTTACAGACGCTCCCTGACCGATCACCATTTCTCCTTCATTTCGAGACGCTCCCTGACCGATCACCATTTCTCCTTCATCCACAGACACTCCCCCACCGATCACCATTTCTCCTTCATCTACAGACGCTCCCTGACTGGTCACCACTTCTCCTTCATTTACAGACGCTCCCTGACCGATCTCCATTGTTCCTTCATTTCCAGACGCTCCCTGACCGATCACAATTTCTCCTTCATTTCCAGACGCTCCCTGACCTATCACCATTTCTCCTTCATTTACAGACGCTCCCTGACCGTTCACCATTTCTCCTTCATTTACAGACGCTCCCTGACCGATCACCATTTCTCCTTCATTTCCAGACGCTCCCTGACCGATCACCATTTCTCCTTCATTTCCAGACGCTCCCTGACCTATCACCATTTCTCCTTCATTTACAGATGCTCCCTGACCAATCACGATTTCTCCTTCATTTACAGATGCTCCCTGACCAATCACCAGTTCTCCTTCATTTACAGACGCTCCCTGACCAATCACCATTTCTCCTTCATTTACAGACGCTCCCTGACCAATCACCATTTCTCCTTCATTTACAGACGCTCCCTGACCGATCACCATTTCTCCTTCATTTACAGACGCTCCCTGATTCGATGAGTCACGAGGTTTGACGCTGACTCTGCGCATGCTCGGAGGCCGCGGGCCGTTTGTTGAGTTTCGGGTCTGATCTAAACCGGAGCCCCCGGAGTGTAGAGAGAGAGAGGAGAATGTTCACTGTTTGATATTCGGGCCCGGGGCCGCACTCGGGGTTTGTGAAGCCCCCGCCCCCTCCCCCGGGGTTTATTAACCCGCTCCCCCCGCCCATCTCTCACCTGTTGCGGACACGATCTCGGCCTCACTCCCCGCCCGCCGCGCATGCTCAGCTCACACTGCCCGGGTGATTGACGGGAGCTCCGGACCAATAGGAAGAGCGGAGAGGGACTGGAGGACCGAGCGGGCGGTTGGTCCTCCAACCAATGGGAGTGTGTGAGGGGCGGGACTTGCGGCACCGAGTGGGCGGGGCTGAGCCCGGATCTCCCTCATTGGCTGAAACTCTGCCTCATTTTGAAAGCTGATTGGTGTGAAACTCTTGGGGAAAACTGGCCCTTTGTGTTGTGGAGAAAAACCGATGGAACCGAGTGGGTGGAGCAAAGATTTCAACATTGGGAATGAAATGGATTAATTCAGGACAGACAGCAGGGATTATTGGAGGGAATAACACAGTGTGGGGATAAAATGCAATGGAGGTTGTGAAGATGGATTGTTAAAAAGTGTTTGAGAAGATGCCGGACAGGAGGCTTGTTGATCAGATTCAAGCTCCAGATCCCTTTCAACCCTCACACAACACAAACCCATCAATCTCAATATTGAACATTTCAATCGAGCCCCAGCATCCACAGCCTTTCGGGGAAGTGAGTTTATAATTTCCACCACCATTTGTGTGAAAAATTACTATCTTATTTTGCTCATAAATGACCTAACTCTAATGTTAAGATTATCAAGAAGTTGGCAGATGGAGTATCATGTGGGGAAATGTGAAATGATTCACTTTGGTGGGAAGAATAGAAAAGCAGAATATTTTTTTAAAAGGTGAGAGACTAAGAAATGCTGTTGTTCAGAGGGTTTTGGGTGTCCTTGTACACGGATCACAGGAAGTTAATACGCAGGTACAGCAAACAATTTGGAAAGCAAATGGTATGTTGGCCTTTATTGCAAGTGGGTTGGAGTATAAGAGTAAGGAAGTCTTGCTGCAATTATATGGGGCTTTGGTGAGACCACACCTGGAGTACTGTGTACAGTTTTGGTCTCCTTACCGGAGGAAGGATATACTTGCCTTCGAGGGGGTGCCACAAAGGTTCACTGGATTGATTCCTGGGATGAGATGGTTGTTGTGTGAGGAGAGATTGAACAGAATGGCCCTATAATCTCTGGAATTTAGAAGAATGAGAGGTGATCTCATTGACACGTCTAAAATTCTTAGAGGGCTTGACAGGGTAGATGCTGAGAGGCTGTTTCCCCTGGCTGGAGAGTCTAGAACTAGGAGGCATAGTCTCAGGATAAGGGATCTGCCATTTAGGACAGAGATAAGGAAAAATTTCTTCACTCAGAAGGTGGTGAATTTTTGGAATTCTCTACCCCAGAGGGCTGTGGACGCTCAGACGTTGAATATATACAAGAATGAGATCGAGAGATTTTTGGACACAGGACTCAAGGAATCAGGCAGGAAAGTGGAGTTAAGGTAGAAGATCAGCCATGTACTTACTGAAAGGCAGAGCAGGCTCGAGGGGCCGTATGGCCCACTCATGCTCCTATTTCTTATGCCCTCTTGTTCAGGATTCCCCCTCCAGATTAAATCATTTCTCTGTATCTACCTTATTGAATCCCTTTATTATTTTAAACATCTCGATGAGATCACATCTCAATGTTTTAAACTCATTGGAATAAAAACCAAGTTTATGCAACCCGTCCTCATAATTTAATCCTTTTAACCCCGGCGTCATTCTGGTGAATCTGCACTGTATCTTTCCCAAGGCCGATTTATCTCTCCTTAGGTTCGGTGCCCTGTTCTCCAGATGGGGTCTGACCAAGGTTCTTTACAACTGAAGCATCACTTCTGTATTCCAACCCCACTAAAGATAAAGATCAACATTAAATTCGACTTGTTGATTATTGTCAAGATTTGAAAGGTATTTGCAAAGGATTCGAGGGGATCTTAGAGTTGGGATTTTTCTTTATTCTGTCCACTCAAGGAGTTTGATAACAGACTTACTCCTTTGAATTTAGTGCTGGATTATTGGGCCGTGATGTGTTTACTTGTTTGTATTTTGTTAAATACATTTGCAGAGTGGATTTAAATTGAAGACGAGATTTCCAGGCCTGATGCTCTATTCACACATCGAAGGTGAGAGAGATGCTGTGGGACACACGATAAGTCCAGGAGCTGAAAGTGATTCACAGACTGGGTTTTGTGTTTAGTGATCCCGGGTACATTACCGATACCTTCCCTGGATCCCAAGGCTGGGAGAGGCACTCGGGAAGGACCGGGGAACTGGGACTTGGCCATGAGAGTAATTGAAGGTATGAGAACTGAATTAATCTACAGTGAGAAAGGAGAAAAGGCATAATAATCGGTAATTAGGACATCAATTAGTCTCTTACCTTGGATTCATCAAGTAATTGACCCATTCTGTTTGAAATAAAGTTGATTTATTTGACATAGATCCAGAATATTGAATTTCAGCCCAGTTATAGCGGTTATTAACATCAGCAGAAACAAATCTCAACTGCCAGATTGATGTTCTGCTGCTGAAACCCTCATCCGTGCCTTTGTTTATCTCTAGACTCGACTATTCCAATGCTCTCCAGGCCCGGCCTTCCACTTTACACCCTCCGTAAACTTGAACCCACAATCTCCAGATCAATAATTGGTCACATTATTCATTGTGTCACTGGCCCAGGCTGTGGAGAACACGGAGCAGCTCACACTTCCACAGCGCTGCGGTATGAGCAGGTACCGAGTCAGCCTCAGTCATGAGCACTGGAATCCACGAGTCCGGGTGTGTCAAAGGTGCACGGTGAACAATCACCAAAGTGAAACATTTTTGCTGCTTCCCATTGATATCTCAGCTGGTCGAGCGACAAGACTGTCGTGGAAAATAAGACAAAGGCACCCTTATATCATTTGTTCAATTCCTGCTCGAAGGAGTACGCGTGATTTTGCAATAAGCAGCAATTAGTTCAAGGTCGCTCTCTTAACTTTACAGGCACCTTACAGATTAACATGTTGCCATGAAGGCACAGGACGCCTCTTTTCCTTTCTCAAACTTTAAAACTTTTTGTGTCTGCCCAAACAAGGCTGTTTTGCCTCTGCTCACCAGCAGGGAGTGCTTTTGAGCAGCAATACTTCAAAACACTCAGCTCTCGCTTTCAGGTGAAAGAAGTCTTCGATCAGCACTGGAGTCCATGAGTCTGAACATGTCAACAGGCGCACGGTGAACAATCACCAAAGACAATCTTTTATATCACTTCCCTTCGATAGCTCAGCTGGTAGAGCGGAGGACTGTAGTGAATTAAACAATTGAAGTAATCCTTAGGTCGCTGGTTCAATTCCGGCTCGAAGGAGTGAGTGTGCTTTTGGAATAAGCAGCAATTACCTCAAGGTCGCTCTCTGAACTTTAACGGCAGTTTACAGATTAACATGTTGCCACTGAGTCACAGGACACCACTTTTCCTTTCTCAAACCTTAAAGCTTTCTGTTTCTGCCCGAGCACGGCTGTTTCACTCGAGCATTTGCCTCTGCTCACCAGCAGGGAGTGCCTTTGAGCAGCAACACTTCAAATCGCCCTCAATTTCAGGCAAAAAGGTCTTCGATCAGTCAGTCAGTCAGGGCTCAAGCTGCTCCCTCAAGCTCGGGCGGCTGTTGCTTTCCGGTGACCTCGTCTTCCTTCCGAAGGCTCGGGCTCTTCTCAGCATCATTCATGATTACTGTGGCTTCCCGTTCTACTGTTCCTCACTTGCTGATGCTCGACACCGCCGATTGGAGCAAAGTATTTAATATATTCAGGGAGCGGCAACCCAAGGCAAGATTTCTCTGCTGGTCGTGGAGCAGCTTGGAGGCGAGTGCGAGGCGGGAACTGTGAAGGGCGATTTACAAACAGCAAACGAGGAATTAGCTCAACTGGTAAAGCTGTCACTTAGCATGTGAGAAGTAGTGGGATCGTTGATTATATTCTCCACTCACCGTTTGTCTTGGTGCAATTATACAGAAACAAGAGTGTTGTCAGTGAGTCCATAACCCATGTATTTCCAAAACTTCGCTGTGTGTTTGGGTACAGAGAGGTCAAGGGGCAGCAAATCTTTTGATGGGCTGCAGCAAGCAAAAGTTCTTGATTTTGCTCTGCAGCAAAGATGGAAAGATGAGGTGAGAGATGGGAAAAAAAAGCTTCGTAATCCTTGATGTCTTCTGTGAAGATTGAATTCAGGACTTTCAAATTATGACACTGATGCACTGCTTGCTGCACTAAGAAGGCACTTACCAGGTATGCAGCCAGGCAGCACCAGCAATTACGACAGCTTACAAGGTATTGAAGGCCATAAAATAATGCACAGTTTGCAAAAAAAAATCCAAGCCTGATTGGGGTCGAACTTATAATCTTGTGATTTTTAGTCAAATGCGTTATCCATTGCACCACTGGCCCAGGATAGAGTGAGTAAGTAGCAGTAGGAGGCAGTGGGCATGGCGGAGGCACTAAATAAATACTTTGCATTTGTCTTTACCAAGGAAGAAAATGCTGCCAAAGTGTCAGTAAAGGAAGATGTCGTTGAGATACTGGATTGGCGAAAAATTCATAAAGAGGAGGTACTTGAAAGGCTGTCTGTACTTAAAGTAGAAACGTCACCTGGTCCGGATGGGATGCATCCTACTTTGCTGGGGGAAGTAACGGTGGAAATTGCAGAGGTACTGGCCATAATCTTCCAAACATCCCTTGGTATGGGGGTGATGCCAGAGGACTGGAGAATTGCAAATGTTACATTCTTGTTCAAGAAAGGGTGAATGATAAAACCCAGCATCTACAGACCAGTCAGTTTAACCTCGGCAGTGGGGAAAGTTCTAGCAACGATAATCCGGGATAGAATTAGCAGTCACTTGGACAAGGATTAGGGAAAGCCAGCACGGATTTGTTAAAGGCAAATCGTGTTTAACTAACTTGATACAGTTTTTTGACAAGGTAACAGAGAGGGTCGATGAGGACCATTCGGTTGATGTGGTGTGTATGGACTTTCAAAAGGCGTTTGATACAGTGCCGCATAATAGGCTTGTCATCAAGATTGAAGCACATGGAATAAAAGGGGCAGTAGCAGCATTGATACAGAATTGGCTGAATAACATGAAGCAGAGAGTAGTGGTGAATGACTGATTTTCGGAATGGAGGGAGGTATACAGTGGTGTTCCCCAGGGGTCGTTGCTGGGACCACTGCTATTCTTGATATATATTACTGACTTGTTCTGGATTCCCCCTCCAGAAGAAATCATTTCTCTGTATCTACCTTATTGTGTACCTTTATTATTTTAAACACCTCAGTGAGATCACATCTCAATGTTCCAAACTCATGGGAATAAAAACCAAGTTCATGCCACCTATCCTCATAATTTAATCCTTTTAACCCCAGCATCATTCTGGTGAATCTGCACTGTATCTTTCCCAAGGCCGATTTATCTCTCCTTCGGTTCAGTGCCCAGTTCTCCAGATGGGGTCTGACCAAGGTTCTTTGCAACTGAAGCATCACTTCTGTATTCCAACCCCACTCAAGATAAAGATCAACATTAAATTAGACTTGTTGATTATTGTCAAGATTTGTAAGGTATTTGCAAAGGATTCCAGGGAATCTTAGAGTTGGGATTTTTCTTTATTCTGTCCACTCAAGGAGTTTGATAACAGACTTACTCCTTTGAATTTAGTGCTGGATTATTGGTCCGTGATATGTTTACTTGTCAGTATTTTGTTAAATACATTTGCTGAGTGTATTTAAATTGAAGACGAGATTTCCAGGCCTGATGCTCAATTCACGCATTGAAGGTGAGAGAGATGCTGTGGGACACACGATAAGTCCAGTAGCTGAAAGTGATTCACAGACTGGGTTTTGTGTTTAGTGTTCCCCGGTACATTACAGATACCTTCCATGGATCTGAAGGCTGGATAAGGCAATCAGGAAGGACCGGGGAACTGGGACTTGGCCATGAGAGTAATTGAAGGTATGAGAACTGAAGTAATTTACAGTGAGAAAGGAGAAAAAGCATAATAATCGGTAATTAGGACATCAATTAGTCTCTTATCTTGAAATCAGCAAGTAATTGAACCATTCTGTTTGAAACAAAGTTGATTTATTTGACATATAACCAGAATATTGAATTTCAGCCCAGTTATAGCGGCTATTAACATCTGCAGAAACAAATCCCAACTGCCAGAATGAAGTTCTGCTGCTGCAACCCTCATCCGTGCCTTTGTTTGCTTCTAGACTCGACTATTCCAATGCACTCCAGGCCCAGCCTTCCACTTTACACCCTCCGTAAACTTGAACCCACAATCTCCAGATCAATAATCAGTCGCATTATTCATTGTGTCACTGGCCCAGGCTGTGGAGAACACGGAGCAGCTCCCACTCCCACATCACTGCGGTATGAGCAGGGACCGAGTCAGCCTCAGTCATGAGCACTGGAATCCACGAGTCCGGGTGTGTCAAAGGTGCACGGTGAACAATCACCAAAGTGAAACATTTTTGCCGCTTCCCTTCCATACCTCAGCTGGTAGCGCGACAAGACTGTCATGGAAAATAAGACAAACTGATCCTTATGTCATTTGTTGAATTCCTGCTCGAAGGAGTACGTGTGCTTTTGCAATAAGCAGCAATTAGTTCAAGGTCGCTCTCTTAACTTTACACGCAACTTACAGATTAACATGTTGCCATGAAGGCACAGGACGCCTCTTTTCCTTTCACAAACCGTGAAACTTTCTGTGTCTGCCCAAACAAGGCTGTTTTGCCTCTGCTCACCAGCAGGGAGTGCTTTTCAGCAGCAATACTTCAAAACACTCAGCTCTGGCTTTCAGGCAAAAGAAGTCTTCGATCAGCACCGGACTCCACGAGTCTGAACATGTTAACAGGCGCACGGTGAACAATCACCAAAGACAACCCTTTCTATCACTTCCCTTCGATAGCTCAGCTGGTAGAGCGGAGGACTGTAATGAATGAAACTAAAGTAAAGTCATCCTTAGGTCGCTGGTTCAATTCCGGCTCGAAGGAGTGAGTGTGCTTTTGGAATAAGCAACAATTACCTCAAGGTCGCTCTCTGAACTTTACAGGCATCTTACAGATTAACATTTTGCCACTGAGTCACAGGACACCACTTTTCCTTTCTCAAACCTGAAAGCTTTCTGTTTCTGCCCAAGCACGGCTGTTTCACTCGAGCATTTCCCTCTGCTCACCAGCAGGGAGTGCCTTTGAGCAGCAACACTTCAAATCGCCCTCAATTTCAGGCAAAAAGGTCTTCGATCAGTCAGTCAGTCAGGGCTCACGCTGCTCCCTCAAGCTCGGGCGGCTGTTGCTTTCCGGTGACCTCATCTTCCTTCCGCAGGCTCGGGCTCTTCTCAGCATCATTCATGATTACTGTGGCTTCCCGTTCTGCTGTTCCTCACTTGCTGATGCTCGATACCGCCGATTGGAGCAAAGTATTTGATATATTCAGGGAGCAGCAACCCAAGGCAAGATTTCTCTGCTGGTCGTGGAGCAGCTTGGAGGTGAGTGCGAGGCGGGAACTGTGAAGGACGATTTACAAACAGCAAACGAGGAATTAGCTCAACTGGTAGAGCGCTCACTTGGCATGTGAGAAGTAGCGGGATCGTTGATTATATTCTCCACTCACCGATTGTCTTGGTGCAATTATACAGAAACAAGAGTGTTGTCATTGAGTCCATAGCCCATGAACTTCCTAAACTTCACTGTGTGTTTGGGTACAGAGAGGTCAAGGGGCAGCAAATCTTTTGATGTGCTGCAGGAAGCAAAAGTTCTTGATTTTGCTATGCAGCAAAGATGGAAAGATGAGGTGAGAGATGGAAAAAAAAGCATCGTAATCCTTGATGCCTTCTCTGAAGATTGGATTCAGGACTTTCAGATTATGGCATTGAACCACTGCTTGCTGCACTGAGAAGGCACTTACCAGGTATGGAGCCAGGCAGCACCATCAAGTAGGACAGCTTGCAAGGTATTGAAAGCCATAAAATAATGCAGTTTGCATTAAAAAAACTCCCAAGCCAAGTAGGAATCGAACATATCGTCTGCTGAGCTATAGTTAGATGCGTTATCCATTGTACCACTCACCCCAGTTATAGTGAGGAAGTGGCAGTGGGAGACAGTGGGCATGGCTGAGGTACTAAATAAATACTTTGCATCTGTCTTTGCCAAGGAAGAAAATGCTGCCAGAGTGTCAGTAAAGGAAGATGTCGTTAAGATACTGGATTGGCTAGAAATTCATAAAGAGGAGGTACTTGAAAGGCTGGCTGGACTTAAAGTGGAAACGTCACCTGGTCCGGATGGGATGCATTCTAGGTTGCTGAGCGAATTCACGGTGGAAATTGCAGAGGTACTGGCCATAATCTTCCAAACATCCTTATGTATTTGGTCGCAATCTTCATCAATATTATCTAAACTCCACCCCACCCCGCCAATCTGGTGTCATCTGTAAATTTTGAAATTGTAATTCCGATTCCCGAGTCCAAATCGTTTATGTGAATTGTGAACAGTGGTCCCAGAACCAATCCTTGTGGAGCATCACTTTCCACCTTATGCAGTGTGAGTCGCTACAATTAACCACTGCTATCTGTTTTAGAGCAGTAGTCAAGAGAAACTTCTTTACATAGGGAGTAGGCAGTCTGTGGAATTCACTTCCAGGGTTAGTGTTTGGGGCACACAGTTCTGTAATGACAAGTGGTCCTCATGTTTTTATCCAAGACAGGCCTCAGGCCAGTCATTTACTCCAAATGTTGGTGCAATAGTTCAAGCTAAGAGGCGCCAGGTATCAGGAGCAACAGTAGCAGTAAACAACATCTAAATGTATGGAAGTAAAAATATAGTTCATCTTCATCTATTTCCAGTTTAATAACTTTTGCTGAATGTGGCCCAGGCCAAGTGCCAGGATATCGGGTCAGGTTCCCCAAAGGAAATGAGTTTGACACCCCTGAGATAGACAATGTGAACAGGATTACCCTCATCCACTGACCCAGCAACTTCTTCAAAAAACTCAAGCAAGTTTGTGAGACACGACCTTCTTTCCCAGAAGCCGTGTTGAGTATCTCTAATGGCTCCTTCTCTTTCCCCGGGATCATAAACAGCATCTCTTAGGATCCCTTCAAGCATCTTCCCTCTGATCGAGGTCACACTGATGGGCCTGTCATACCCCGGCTCTGATTTGTCCCCTTTAATGAAAATGGGAACGACGTGAGCTACCTTCCAATCTCAGGGGACAATCCCTGACTCTATTGATCTGTTGAAGATACAGGCAAGGGGCTCACAGAGCACCCGTCCCATCTCTTTAAACACCCAGGGGTGGATATCATCTGGACCTGGAGCACAATGCATTTTGAGAGTTCATATTTTATCCAAAGTGACATCCCTTTCTATTTTAATATTTATGATGTTATTGTTGACAGCACATCCCACAGCTGGAATCTGAGCATCATCCACAGGAGTGGAACTGATGAGAAATAGTCATTTAACATCTCTGCTATAGCCCGGGAATCTGTCCTGAACTGTCTTTGAGTGGCCCTAAACCATCTTTAATGGTCTTCTGACTCCTGACGTAGCTGGAAAGGCGTTTGCTATTATTCCCACAATTGTGCACCATCTTCTTTTCCAAAGATCTCTGAGCTTCTCTAATGGCTGCTTTTGTCTCCCTCGATTGTGGGTGATATTTGTCCCAATTTTCCTGTAAACTGAATTCATCCTGTTCCGACCTGGGTTAAATGTAAGACAGTTCGGGGAGTCAGGAATCATTCACCATTAGACCCACACTGAGAGGTAAAATCCCAGACGGTTCCTTAGTAAGGATTCCTCTGGTACCTCAGCATATATTTGTCAGGATACTGAAACCCAGCTTTCTTACAGTCCACTCCTGGAGGCCCCACTCCCTGAGCCTGCAACCTTCAGCAGGGTCAGTGGTGGAGTTCCGCAGTGGGAGTGATCCCAGAGTAACTGTCGGGATCGCCCCCACCCTGTGGATGGTCCGGGTCGTGTATTTTTAGTGATCCTGGTGTCTAACACGCACACATCAATAAAACCATGAATTCTGGAAACACACTGCAGGTCCTTCTTTATCTGGAGATCGAATGACTGTTGTATAATTGTACCAGCAGTTAACAGGCTCCTGTGAACTCCTCCCTCTGCTATTTTAATGCAGACTTTAACTCATTTATTTTTAACGGGTTTATTTTAAATGAGTTAACGCCTGCCTTAAATGGTAGACTCAGGACTGTCACTCAAACAGGTGAAATCTCCATAGAATAATTACCACAGTCATTTTTAGACTGGATGTCATACAGTGACTTTGCTGTCACCGAAGAGAGATGAGAAAGACCAAAGTGCCGTTTGCCCCTCTCAGTGTGGCCCTGAAGGACTGTGTCCAGGCTGAAGTTCTGTTCCCACCGGAAGATCCTCCCCCCATATTGTCCTTTCTGAGCTCCAGTCAGGTGATGCTAAACACTCAGGTGGGAAAGACTAAAATCTACAAGAAGGTGTTTAAAACAAATCTGATTTATTGAACAGATATCCAGAATATTAAACTCCAGCCCAGTTATAGGGGTTATTGACATCAGCAGAAACAAACCCCAACTGTCAGAATGGATATGGTTCAGTCCTGGATGCGATTAACAGCAGAATCCGACCCCTGCAGTCATATGTGAACTCGCTGGTGTCTCAGCACGTCTGATGACTGAGTGAATCCCTTCCCACACACGGAGCAGGTGAACAGTCTCTCCCCAATGGGCATGTATTGATGTGTCAGCAGTTCATTTCTGCTTTTAAAGCTCTTCTCACAGTCAGTGCATTAACAGGTCACTCAATAGTGTGAACAAGTTAATGTTTCAGAAGGTGGGATGAATTAGTGAATCCCTTCCCACACACGGAGCAGTTGAAAGGCCTCTCCCCAGTGTGAGTGCGTCGATGTCTCAGCAGTTCGTTTCTGATTTTAAACCTCTTCTCACAGTCAGAACATTTAAAAGGTCTCTCATCAGAGTGAACTTGCTGGTGTTGCAGAAGGTGGTATGACTGAGTGAATCTCTTCTTACACACGGAGCAGTTGAAAGGCCTCTCCCCAGTGTGAACTCGCTGGTGTGTCAGCAGGATGGATGACCGAGTGAATCCCTTCCCACACACGGAGCAGGTGAACGGCCTCTCCCCAGTGTGAGTGCGTTGGTGTGTCAGCAGATTCCTTTTGCTTTTAAACCTCTTCTCACAGTCAGAACATTTAAAAGGTCTCTCATCAGAGTGAACTCGCTGGTGTGACAAAAGGTGGGATGACTGAGTGAATCTCTTCTTACACACGGAGCAGGTGAACGGGCTCTCCCTAGTGTGAACTCGCTGGTGTGTCAGCAGGGTGGATGAACCAGTGAATCCCTTCCCACACACGGAGCAGGAGAACGGCCTCTCCTCAGTGTGAACTCGCTGGTGTGACAGAAGCTGAGATGACCGAGTGAATCTCTTCCCACACACGGTGCAGATGAACGGCCTCTCCCCGGTGTGAATGCGTTGGTGTGTCAGCAGGTTACTTTTGCTTTTAAACCTCTTTTCACAAATCGAACACTTGAAAGGTCGCTTATCAGAGTGAAATCGCTGGTGCATCAGGAGGCTGTATGACTGAGTGAATCCCTTCCCACACACGGAGCAGGTGAACGGCCTCTCCCCGGTGTGATTGCGTCGATGAGTTTCCAGCAGTGACGGGTAATTGAATCCCTTCCCACAGTCCCCACATTTCCACGTTTTCTCCGTGGTCCGGGTGTCCTTGTGTCTCTCCAGGTTGGACGATCAGTTGAAGCCTCGTCCACACACAGAACACGTGTACGGTTTCTCCCCGCTGTGAATGGTGTGATGTTTTTTCAGGCTGTGTAACTGGTTAAAGCTCTTTCCACAGTCAGTGCACTGGAACACTCTCACTCGGGTGTGTGTGTCTTGGTGCTTTTCCACTCACACTGATGTTTGAAATCTTCTCCCAGAGATCGAACAGACAAACATTTCTCCTTCCACATTCAAAGGCCGATGATCTTCAAGTCCTGATGAATCAAATGACTCTGTCAGATCTTGACGTGATCTTTGGTTTGAGTTTCCCTCTGCAAATCCTCCCCTTCTAATACCCTGTAAAAGGAGTTTATAAAAGTTATCACTGTAAGTACAGGATAAAAATTCAGATCAGATAACTCGACGTTCTATGGAACATTCTTTCCTCTCTTATTCCTCAAAGCTGTAAATCCCCGTCCCACACACTCTCCCTCCTCCCTGTGCTGAAATCCAAACACATCGCATCATTTTTCAGTGGCCCTAAACCATGAGTGAAAGGGTGAGAGAGTGAATGTGAGAGAGTGAGTGTGAGAGAGTGAGTGTGAGAGAGTGAATGTGAGAGAGTGAATGTGAGTACAGCAGTGGGCTCGGTGTGGAGAATGAAGTGGGACAGGTGGAGCATGTTTCAGTGGGGCAGCAGTGATCATAATCTCATTAGGTTTAGAACAGTTATGGAAAAGGACAGGGGACAGTCAAATGTGAAAATTCTTAACTGGAGGAGGGCTAATTTCATGAGTTAAAATGGGATCTTGTCCAGGTGAATTGGTATCAAAAATTGGCAGGCAGAACAGTAATTGAACAATGGGAGGCCTTCGAGGAGGAGTGGGTTTGGTAGAGAGTAGACCGATTCCCACGAGGAGCAAAGGAATAGCATCCAAAGCTAGAGCTCCCTGGATGACTGAAGAAAAAGAGATCACCATTTCTCCTTCATTTACAGACTCTCACTGACTGATCACCATTTCTCCTTCATTTACAGACTCCCCCTGACTGATCACCATTTCTCCTTCATTTACTGATGCTCCCTGAATGATCACCATTTCTCCTTCATTTACAAACGCTCGTTGACCGATCACAATTTCCCCCTCATTTGCATTTGTTCCCTTATCGATCACGATTTCTCCTTCATTTACAGACGCTCCCTGACCGAATACCATTTCTCCTTCATTTATAGACACTCCCTGACCGATCACTATTTCTCCTTCATTTACAGACGCTCCCTGACCGATCACCATTTCTCCTTTTGTTGAGAGTTGGTCCGGAGCGAAACGGGAGAAACCGGAAACCGGCGGGTAGTGAGGGGGGATAATGTTCACTGTTTTATATTCGGGTCTGGGGCCGCACTCGGGGTTTGTGAAGCCTGAGCCTGGGCCTGAGCCCGGACCCGGGCCCCGGGGTTTATTGATCCTCTTGCTCCGATCCTCTCACCTGCACCGAACGCGCTCCTCCAGCAGCCTCGACTGACCGCGCATGCTCAGGACACACAGCCCGATAATGAGTCAGACTGCGCCTGCGCGCTGTGCTCCACTGATTCAGATAGGGCTCAATCTGTACCGTGCTGCATGCTGGGTGTTGCAGCCGCCATTGCTGGTCTTAACATCTTGCTGAGAAGCAAATACATTGGAAGAAGCGAGAGCGCGTTTGGACCAAGGAAAATAAAATTAACTGAAACCCCAGCTCTTCGTGCCATTTAAACTGGCACAAACATACAGCGCAGACGCTCCACCACTTTGGTAAACTCCAGAAAATATATTTTACGGTAACTTTTATTAATTTCGTTTTATTAAATGTTGCAACTGACGGGTTCAATTAAGGTTTATTTTCGAACTGCACCTCAGGATGTCAGTGTCAGCACTAATCCCACCATGGTGATGAAGGAGAGTTCCGTATCAATAGGAGGAGCGGAAATTGACTGGAGGGGTGAGCGGGTGAGTTGTTCCTCCAATCAATCGGAGTGTGTGAGGGGCGAGAGTTGCGGCACAGAATGGGCGGGTCTCAGCCCAGATGCCCGTCATTGTCTTAAACATAATTTTTAAAATCTAATTTATCTTAAACTCCAGAAGACGACTTGATCTTTCTGTTGCGTTTTGAAACAGATCAAAGCAGATGAGGTGGAGCAAGCATTTCAACATTTGTTAGAAAAACACATTAATTAAGAACAGCCAACATGGATCATTTGAGAGAACTCAAGTCTACTGATAAAGGGAATGTCGTGGATATTGTGTACATTGATTGTGAAAGGGTGTTTGGTAAGATGCCGGACAGGAGGCTTGTTGATAAAATTAATACTGCCCTTATTATCGGGAATGAGGCAGTGTGGATAGGAAGTTGTGTAAAGGGCAGAAAACAGAGAGTAGTGGTTAATGGATGTTCTTCAGACTGGAGGGATATTAATAGTGGTGTGCCCCAGGGTCAGTGTTACCATGGCTCTTCTCAATATAGAGAATGATCTGAGCTTGGATATGTGGGACAAAAGGTGAAGATTTCTAGATGACGCCAAAATTGGCACCTTGGGCAATTGTGATGTCCACGGGTTAGTAAATGGGGCAGGTGAAATTTAATGCAGAGAAATGTGACGGGATGCATTTTGAGAGGAAGAAAAATGAGATGAAATGTAAACTAAATGGTCAAAGTCTTAAAGTCGAGCAGCAAAGAGACTTAGGTGTGGAAGGTTCTAACTGATGCATTGTCTTATTAATTAACAAGTCTGAGAGTCAGCAACTTTAATACCTCATTAAGAAATATATGAGCAAATTCTCTTGCTTCTACCGTTCCAGAGTAAACATGCAAATCCCCCGTGTAGACGAGATCAGTCCTCTGGATGGAACGACGGACGCCCTGAGCTTGATCTCCGGTGTCTCCAGTCCCAACTGCCCCTTACATCAGTATCCCCTCATTTTTATACCCTGTTGTGATCCATCTGTCACTGGAGCTGCAACTTCCCTCATCTGTGGTTTACAAGGACACATTGCTTGGTTCCCAGCAGTTACTTTTCTTCAGTAGTGTTCTCCTGATCCCTGAACTACCCTGCTTACTGTTAATTAGAATCATAGAATCATAGAAAATTTACGGCACAGAAGGAGGCCATTCGTCCCATCCAGCCTAATCCCACTTTCCAGCACTTGGTCCATAGCCTTGTAGGTCACAGCACTTCAGGTGCATATCCGGGTACCTTTTAAATGAGTTGAGGGTTTCTGCCTCTACCACCCTTTCAGGCAGTGAGTTCCAGACACCTATCACCCTCTGGGTGAAAAATGTTTTCCTCAGCTCCTCAATAATCCTACTACCAATCACTTTAAATCTATGCCCTGCCCTTTGTTTATTGGCTTCTCTGCTAAGGGATATCGGTCCTTGCTACCCAGCCTATCACGGCCACACATAATTTTGTACACCTCAATGAAATTACTCCTCAGCCTCCTCTGTTTCAAAGAGAACAATCCCAGCCTGTCCAATCTTTCCTCGTGCATAAAATTATCCAGTCCTGGCAACATCCTCGTAAATCTCCCCTGTACCCAATCAAGTGCAATTACACCCTTCCTGTATTGTGGTGACCAGAACTGTACACAGTACTCAAGTTGTGGCCTAACCAGTGTTATATACAGTTCCAGCATAACCTCCCTGGTCTAGGGGTTGACAATTGTAAACAATTTTACAACACCAAGTTATAGTCCAGCAATTTTATTTTAAATTCACAAGCTTTCGGAGGCTTCCCCCTTCGTCAGGTGAACGATGTGGAATGAAATCCTCGAAATGAAATCGCATTTATAATTCACAGAACAATGCTTGGTGAGGACAGACAGTTTTTTCAACTGCCCGTTGCCAAGGCAATCAGTGTGCAGACAGACAGGTGTTACCTGCCAGGTCTCAGAATATACAAATCACCAAAAAAAAAACAACAAACAAAAAAAAAACAGAGATAGAGAGGTAGAAACATAGAAAAGACAGCAACTGACCCGTTATATTAAAAACAGATAACATTTGTTCGCTGGTGGGGTAACGTGTAGCGTGACATGAACCCAAGATCCCGGTTGAGGCCGTCCTCATGGGTGCGGAACTTGGCTATCAATTTCTGCTCGACGATTTTGCGTTAACGTGTGTCTCGAAGGCCGCCTTGGAGTACGCTTACCCGTGGCTAGTAAAGGAAAGAATTCCATATGCCTTGTTAACCACCTTATCTACCTATCCTGCTACCTTCAGGGATCTGTGGACATGCATTCCAAGGTCCCTCACTTCTTCTACACCGTTCAGTATCCTCCCATTTATTGTGTATTCCCTTGCCTTATTTGCTGGCCCCAAATTCATTACCTCACACTTCTCTGGATTGAATTCCATTTACCACTTTTATGCCCACCTGACCAGTCCATTGATATCTTCCTGCACTCTACAGCTTCCTCCTCACTATCAACCATGCGGCCAATTTTGTATCACCTGCAAACTTCTTGATCAAGCCCCCTACATTTAAGTCCAAATCATTCATATACATCACAAAAAGCAAGGGACCGAGTACTGAGCTCTGCGGAACCACACTGGAAACAGCCTTCCAGTCAAAAAAACACCCGTCGATCATCACCCTTTTCTTCCTGCCACTGAGCCAATTTTGGATCCAACTTGCAACTCTCCCTTGGATCCCATGGGATTGTACCTTTTTGACCAGTCTGCCATGTGCAATCTTGTCAAAACTCTTGCTAAAATCCATGTGGACTACATCAAATGCATTACCCTCATCGACTCTCCTTCTTACCTCCTCAAAAAATTCAATCAAGTTAGTCAGACACGACCTTCCCATAACAAATCCACGCTGACTGTCCTTGATTACTCCGTGCCTTTCTAAGTGATGGTTTATCATGTCCCTCAGAATTGATTCTTAAACTTGCCCACCACCAAAGTTAGACTAACTGGTCTGTAATTACTCGGTCTGTCCCTCGCTCCCTTTTTAAACAATAGTACAACATTAGCAGTCCTCCAATCCTCCAGCACCACGCCTGTATCCACTGAGAATTGGAAAATGATGGTTCGGGCCTCCGTTATTTCCTCCCTTGCATCTTGTAACACCCTGTGATACATTTCATCCGGCCCTGGTGATTTATCTACTTTCAAAGATGCTAAACCCCTTAATGCTGCTTCTCTCACTCAGTTTATCGCACCCAATATTTCACACACCTTCTCCTTAACTACAATGTCTGCACCATCCCTCTCTTTTGTGAAGACGGAAGCAAAGTATTCATTAAGAACCAGACCTACATCTTCTGCCTCGACACATAGGTTCATTTTTTGGTCTCTAAAAGGCCCTACCCTTTCCTTCATTTTCCTCTTGCTCTTAATGTATTTATAAAACATCTTTGGATTTTCCTTGATTTTATTTGCCAATATTTTTTGATGCTCTCTCTTTGGTTTCCTAATTTCCTTTTTAATTTCACCCCTGCACTTTTTATACTCCTCTCGGCTTTCTGTATTATTGAGCTCTCGGTGTCTGACATAAGCTTTCCTTTTCTGCCTTATCTTACCCTGTATGCTACTTGACATCAGGAGAAAACATTTCATATTCATTAAATAAGCATCACACATTACAATCTAATCTACTATATTGCTCACTCTGGTTCAGGTTTATATTATGGTTAATAACAGACGAATTGCTGTTCCTTCCCCTTATCGGATTAGAGATTCCAACCAGCCGACTCTGTGGAATGGAATGGCTGATTAGTGTTGCCATGACGACCTGCCTGCAGTCAAGCGACTGTTTGAGTTTCTAACTCAGATTAAACTTCTCTTTCCCATAATACACATTATATCAGACATTTAATGTCAATGTATTTTAGCCATGTTATGTTAATATCTCTAAACCTGCAAAGTGTTCAGATACACAAACCTTTAAAAGTGGGAGGTCAAGTTGATAAAGTGGTTGAAAAATACATGTGATCCTCGGTTTTACAAATAGGGGTATAGAGTACAAAAGGACAGAGGCCATGTAAACCTGTACAAGTTATTGGTTAGGCTGCGGTTAGAATATTGTGTCAAGTTTTGGGGATCTTACACTCGGAAGGATGTCAATGCCATGGAGAGAGTGCAGAAATGATTCACTGAAATGTGAAATATCAGTGACGAGAGACTTTAGATATGAGGAGAGATTAGAGAAATTGGGACTCTTTTCATAGGACAAAGAACGGTAAGGGGAGATCTGAGGGAGGTGTTCAAAAATTGATTATGGGCATTGTCTAAATATGTTAGGTACACTCAATGTCTCCCAAGGTCTGTGTACAGGGGAGGAGCAGATGGGTTTATCTTATCATCTTCGGGTTAAATGTTGTTCTCATCGAGGTGAGCACCCAGTGGCAACACTCTCCAGTCAGGTACAGCACGGGTTAGATACAGACTAAAGACCCTCTGCACTGCACCATCAAACACGCCCAGGGCAGGTACAGCACGCGTTACATATAGAGTAAAGCTCCCTCTACACTGTACCATCAAACCCTCCTCGGGT
Source organism: Heptranchias perlo (assembly GCF_035084215.1). NCBI lineage: Eukaryota > Metazoa > Chordata > Chondrichthyes > Hexanchiformes > Hexanchidae > Heptranchias > Heptranchias perlo. The sequence goes on along the minus strand of NC_090344.1, from coordinate 8,584,222 downwards.
ATGTACAGCACGGGTTAGATACAAAGTAAAGTACCTTCTAAATTGTCCCATCAAACACTCCTGGGGTATGTACAGTACGGGTTAGATACAGAGTAAAGCTCCCTCAGGACTGCCCTATCAATCACACCCAGGATACCGACAGCACAGGTTAGACACAGAGTAATGCTCCCTCTACACTGTTCCATCAAATTCTCCCAAGGCAGGGACAGTACGGGTTAGATAGAGAGTAAAGCTCCCTCTACACTGCCCCGTCAAACACTCTCAGGGCAGGGACAGCCCGGGTTAGATACAGAGTAAAGCTCCCTCCACACCCTCTATGCTGTCCCATCAAACACACACAGACCATAGTGAGCAGGGTTTCTAGGCACTGCAGTGAAGTCAAAAAGAAATGCCATTCAGCACATCTGGTCCTGTCCTTGTCCCTTTAAAGGTGGAGAGCTGGGACATCCTGTCTCAAAACAAATCCCACTTGTTCAAAGTGAGAATCCCAGGGGAAGGGTCAAGATCCAGAGTGTGAAATGCCGGTCTGAAATGCCGGCTTTTTCTAAAGTCATGACGCTGATCAAAGTCTGCATGAAATTTTCTTGCCATTTCTGTCATGACTTGGAAAATATCTGCTGCCTACACTTCAAATGTTGCTAATCTTTAACTGTAGCTCACAGTGTTCGAACAGTCACTGTTATCATTGGCCTTTTATGTATCTTCTTGCACTCCGTTTCCTGAACAACACCAGCTGATCACAGCTTCGTTTTCTTCAAGTTGAATCCCAGTGTGAAAAAATGCACAATTTCAAAGGAGAGTGCGAGAGGAGATAATTGGCTTGGATCAGTGATCTCTTGAGCATTCAGACATTCATTATCTGAAAGAAGCACGGAGATTCTATTTTTGTCTCGATTTATCAGTGTAGAAAAGAAGCAGGGAGTTGAGATCCTTTTGTCCATTCATCCTGCAACATACAAAATCCTTCGCCTCTCAATGCCCAGCATCTTTCTTTCCAACTCCTTGCTCTGCAAGGAAGTCTTGGTTTCATTAATACTCCGTGTTTGCAACAAACATCTAATTCACCTGGCAGATCTCCTTATCTGCGGATCGATGCACTTGTCTTCGGGTGGGTGCAACAAAGGTTCACTAGATTGATTCCTGGGATAAGAGGGTTGTCCTGTGAGGAGAGATTGAGTAGAATGGGCCGATATTCTCTGCAGTTCACAATAATGAGGTGATCTCATTGAAACATATAACATTCTTAGAGGGCTTGACAGGGTACATACTGGGATGTTGTTTCCTCACGCTGGAGAGTCTAGAACTAATGGTTATAATCTCAAGATAAGGGGCCGGCCATTTTGTAGAGAGATTTCTTCACTGAGAGGGTTGTGAATCATTGGAATTCTCCACCCCAGAGGCCTGTGGATGCTGAGCCATTGAATAGATTCAAAACTGAGGTAGATAGATTTTTGGACACAAAAGAACTCAAGGGATATGGGGATAGGTCGGGAAAGTGGAGTTGAGGTCGAAGATCAGCGATGACGTTATCAAATGGCGAAGCAGGCTCCAGGGACTGCATGGCCAACTCTTGCTCCTTTCGCTGATATTGGTCCGCTGGAAAAGCAGATCTTGCCAGCTGTTTTAAAACTTTTAGCCTGAACAGGGACTTGAACCCTGGACCCTCAGATCACTACCTGTTTTAAAAGTCTGATGCTCTACCGACTGAGCTATTCAGGCTCGCTGTCAAATTGGTTTCCATCATACAGATTCATGGTAGGACTCTGAATTATCCTTGTCGCTGTCGAATTTGGGGGAGTATCCCTTTTATCGAATTTTCAGCAACGTGTTGAGGAGAATCCTTGTTCCTGTTGAACATGATGTAAGAAACATGGACAGTGAACTCGTGATTTTGTAGTTCTTCTTGTTTGTACAAAATGTCTTGTCATTCGTTAGCAGCAATTAAAAACAACACTTTACACATTGGCTCAAAAGCTAAACTTGTTCCACACGGGAGCTGGAAAAGGCCTCTCGACATTTCAGCCGATCAACAATTGAAAGCTGAATAATTTCACCCGTCACACCGTGACACCAGGCAGCAGACTTACTTCCCGAATTTTCCCGACACGACACTTCAAACCGTTGAATACCTGCTTCACGGACAGAAGAATTGTGTTTTTGGTTCTTTCGATTTAAAGATGTCGTGCCGGCCGCTTTACCATTTCAGTTGTCGCCAATTGCCCCCTCTCCCTCCTTTTAACAAATAAACTCTCACCTGCTATTGCAAGACGGTCGGCCAGAGGTGCCTCAGTGCCCACATGGGGACATGAAGAAGTCGATGTGTTCTGGAACCGGTTTTACATTGAACTCCAGTCAAAATGTTGAGAAGTTTCAACGACCTTCGATGGCGCTGGAGCTCACAACCCCAGCATTTCTCGAGCGTATAATTATTGTGGAAGTAACGCGCGCTGACCGATTGCACCACTGGAGCCGCGCACGGTCTGTGTCACCAGTGCTCCCATCAAACAGCTTCATCCTCGGTCTATCAATTATCGCTTCCTGATCTTTCCCACACAGAAGCCTCCAACCAAGAGGCGATTCGTTAAACATCCGCAGTGACCGTTAAAAGCCGTGGAATCTGAAACAAAACCCCAGACCATAAGAATTTTAATTATATTGTTATTATTATTAACTTAAGTACAATTATTTTGATGCTACTTTGAGGATTTGGGGAAAGTGGGAGCTGAAACTAAGAAACTCTCTCTGAGCTGTCGTTGATTGAAGAGATGGGCGTCATTTCATTTCAAAACCGAGGCTCGGAACTTTCTGATGGAGAAGTGTGACAGAAGATTGTGGTTAGTGGCAGTTGTCGGGGAGATCCAGAGGAGACGAAGAAAAGTCAAAGTCACAGCTGTGACAGCTCAAGTGATCCGCTTATCTGTAATATTTTAAAAGTAATGTACAGTACAGGACAAACCGATTTAGTATCGGTTATAAAAATATTAAAGTCCAAGGTTCAAAGGCGGATTCGTAAAAAGGGAACGGATTTAACCGCCAGACCGAAATCATTCCACATGAATCTGAAGCGTCTTGGGGAAAACGGCAGTGCGAACTGTTATGTTCGTGTCATGACTTGAAAGACCCTCCAATTACCGACAGTATCTTTGATCGAGTTGTGCAGCAAAACCGCGATTGAAGCCGCTTTGCATTCGTCAAACGTGTCGGTGACGATATTGAGGTTGAAAAGGGTCGATTTCAATTATTTGAAATCTCACCATGTGACCCGAAGATTGATGGCAGAATCGAGTATTTCCTGTAAGTTCTGAATTGAAGGAAAAGGCGCAACAAGCAGGTCGGAGAAATGAAGAGCAGAAAATGTGGATGAAAGTTGCACGAGTGAAAATCCCTGGATGCTGGAAGACTCAGTCCCCAGTGGTGGAGAGGATTGGTATTTCAAGCTGTTTCACAGCTCACACACACACCATTGGCTCATTCAATCACCTTCAACAACTCGATTACATCATCACTTAATCTTCAATACACAAGGAAATACAAACATTTTCTATTCAACTTGTCCGCATAATTTAACCATTTTAGCTCCGGTATAATTCTGGTGAATCTGCGCTGCACCCGCTCCAAGGCCATTATATCCTCCCTGAGGTGTGGTGCCTAGAACTGAATGCAGGACTCGAACTGTGGTCTCATCAGAGTTTATATAACTGTAACATAACTTCCACCCCTTTGAATTCCAGCTCCCTGAAGATAATGGCCAAATTTCCATTAGCCTTTTTAATTATTTTTTTGTAACTGTCCACTGACTTTTCATGATTTCTGCACTTGGACCCGTAAACATCTTTCCTCCTCCACAGTTCCTAGTTTCTCACCAGTTAGAAAATATTCTCATCTATCTTGCTTAGGTCCAAAGTGGATGAACTCACACTTCCCCATATTGAAAGATTGAAGAGCCTACGGCTCTTTCCATAGAAAATAGAAGGCTGAGGGTGACATGAAATAGGACTTTAAGATTATGCAAGGGTTTGAGAAGTCAGAGGTGTTTGCAATTTTGTGGGGTGGAGTCCAAAATTGGGGCCATAAATATAAGATCGTCACATTTAATCCAAAATGGCATTCAAGTGAACCATATTTACAATGAGGCTCGCTACAATGTGCAACTCACTACCACAAGGAATAATTAAGGCGAAAAGCATGGATGCATTTATAGGGAAGCGAGATAAACACAGGGAGGAGAAAGGAATATTCGAGTTTGCTCATTGGGTTAGATGAAGAGGGGTTGGAGGAGGCGCGTCTGCAGCATAAACACCGGCATAGTCTAGTTGGTCCGAATTGTCTGTTTCTGTGATGTACATTCTATGTAATTCTATGTAAGCTCCATCTGCCACAGTTTTACCACTCACTTCATCTATCAATTTCGCTTTGCAACTTTATGCTCCCATCTACATTACTCACTGTGTCACCTAACTTGGTGTCGTCGACAAACTTGGATATATGGCTCTCTATTTCTTCATTTGCCTCATTTATACATATAGTAAAAAGCTGATGCCCCGGTACAGATCCCTGGGGGACACCATTAATCACATCCTGTCAATTTGAGCACAGATCCATTATCCCGACTCTCTGTCTCCTACCTCCAAACCAACTCCCTACCCAGGTCAATAGGTTGCTTTAATTTCCATGTGATCTCATTTCTGTTAACAGTCTCTTATGTGTTCCCTTATCGATTGCCTCTGGAAGTCAATATACATATAATACCCATAGACACTGCATTATCTACCACATTATTACATCTTCAAGAAGTTCAGCTCGTTTTGTTACACTTGACTTACCCTTTACAAATCCATGCCGGCTTCTCTGATCAATTCATATTTATCCAAGTGCTCAGTCACTCTTCCCTAATAGCAGATACTGGTAACTGCCCGACAATAGACGTCAGACTAATAGGTCTATAATTTCCTACTTTATCTCTCCTCCCATTCCTAAATAATGGAATGACATTGGCAATTTTTCAATCCATGGAACAATTCCTGACACAAGAGAGTTTGAACGATCATGACTGAAACATGTACAATTTCCTCACCTACTCCTTTTAATCCCCTGGGATGGTCACCATCAGGTCCTGGAGATTTGTCTATCTTTAATCTAATTATTTTCTCCAATACCATTATTTTACTTGGATTGAATCCCCTTGATTTATTTCTGGGTTCGATGAGGTCGGGGTATAATTCTCGATTCGAGCTTCAGACCCCGGAGAAACCCAAATTTAGCCCTGGAATTTTGATCTTGACATGTGATTCAAACTTTTGTAAAGAGGGAAAAGAAGTCCACAAATTACTCCACCTGAATCTCAAGCGCTTTCGGAAGAAGTTCAGTTCAAACAATCTGGACTTTAAAGGCACCTCAATGACCTACACTTTCATTGAACGAGCTTTCTTTGCAATTGCATTCCGCCTTGAAACCGCTCTGGGCTTTCATCTCACTGAAGCAGAGTGTGTCCGCTTTGTATCTGTGAGCATGTCGGTGACGAGGTTCGCTTTGATTTTGGTCGCTTATAATTTTGAAGATCTCGTCAAGTTCAGGGAAAAGAAACCGAGAATCGAATTGTCCCTGTAAGTGATGAATTGAAGGGATTGGTGCTCGAAGCAGATCTGGAAAATGCGCAGTGCGGTCGATCAGGAGTTCCAAATCCACCCTCTCGCCACTCGGCGATCATATTAACTGAGCTTTATTCTGGCCCAGTGTCACCGCGCTGAAATCGAATATTTCACGGCACGTTTCTCTTAACTTCACAGTTGCTGGTTTAAGAGTGAAGACCGGCTCGTTGGATTTTCACTTCCGCAAGCTTCAACCATTCATTGTGGAAAAGTAAACTGACGGTGGACAGCTGTTATATTAGTCACTGCAGCCTCAAGGTTTAGCTCAGTGAATTACTGGTTTAGCAGGTGGACTCTTCACTTGTCTCGATGGTGCTATTGGTTGGATTGATTCGAGCCCTTATTTTATTTTTCCTGAGGATTCATCGCCTCAATGTTCCAGGGTTTAATGTGTGTTTTGTCTGCAAGAAAATGTACCTTGATCATTGCCGGTTGAGCAGAGCTAATATTCCACCATTTACCCTGTGGACTAAAAAAAAACCTTGTGATCGCAAAGCAGGCACATTAAACCTATAAAGGAATGGAACATTGGCTTCACGGAAATCACAATTCATCTTGACAGACAAGGTCCCGAAAGGCGAATTCGCTGTGACATGGAGATTTCTGTAGTGAGCGAGACCACACTGTTTCTATATTCAGAGAATAAATGTCGCACCCTTTATGTTGGAAAAGCAAAACGGTGGGGATTTTTGTCATAGCCCGATGCCTTTCGTGTTGTATCAATTGTCCATCTTTGCGTTATTTTCATCTTGATCGCATACCTGGTTAGGGCGTTCTTGTGATAAACGGCGACAATTGTCTGTTATTGATAAATTTAACAACGGCTGCACCAGATTCCTGGTGTCATAAACACTGAGCATTTAATCCCACTCTTAAGATACAGTCTGTAAAATGATGACATTTCATCACATGCAAAGCACAAAAATCAAAGCTTCCTACCACTCGCTGTGGAAAGAAGTTTTTACTCATGTCACCTTTGGTTCTTTTGCCAATCACCTTAAATCTATGCCCTTTGGTTCATGTCCCTTCCGCCAATGGGAACAGTTTAACTCTATCTACCCTGTCTAGGCCCTTCATGATTTTGAATATCTCTGTCAAATCTCCTCTCAGCCTTCTCAGTTCCAAGGTGAACAATCCCAGGTTCTCCAGTCTATCCATGTAATTTAAGTCCCTCATTGCTGGAATCATTCTAGTAAATCTCCTCTGCGCCCTCTCAAGGCCTTCACATCCTTCCAAAAGTGCACTGCCCAGAACTGGACCCAATACTCCATTTGTGGCCGAAATAGTATTTTATAAAGGTTCATCATGACTTCCTCTTTATAAAGCCCAGGACCCCGACTGCTTTTTAAACCGCTTTCTCAACCTGCCCTGCCAATTTCAACGATTTGCGCACATGTACCCCCAGATCCCTCTGTTCCTCTCACCCTTTTAGAATTCTGCTCTCTAGTTTATATTGCCTTTCCTCTTTTTTCACACCGAAATGCATCATCTCGCATTTTTCCGCGTTAAACTTCATCTGCCACGTGTCCGCCCATGTCACCAGCATGTCCATATCCTATTCATGTCTATCCACCTCACTGTTCTCTACCCGTCCACGTTTTGTGTCATCTGCAAATATTGATATTGTACCATTTACTCCCAAGCCCAAGTAAATAATATATATCAAGAAAAGACGTTATCGCAGCACCGACTCCTATGGAACACCATTGCCCACCTCCCTCCAGTCCGAAAAACAACCGTTCACCACAACTCTCTGTTTCCTGTCATTTAGCCAGTTCTGTAACCATATTGTTTTTGCCCCCTGTGTTCCATGGGCTGCAATCTTGATCAATAGCCTACCACGTGACACTTGATCAAACGCTTTTTGAAAGTCCATATACACCACGTCAACTGCATTGACCTCATCTACCCTCTCTGTTACCTCATCAAACAACTTTATCAAGTTGGTAAAACACGATTTGCTTTTAACAAATCCGTGCTGGCATTCCCTAATCAATCCACACTCGTCCAAGTGACTGTTCATTCTGTCCCGGATTATCATTTCCAAAACTTTCCCCATCACCGAGGTTAAACTGACTGACCTATAGTTGCTGGGTTTATCTTTACACCCTTTTTTTGAACAAGGTTGTAACCTTTACAATTCTCCAGTCCTCAGGCACCATCCTCATATATCAGGATGTCTGGAAGATTATGGCCAGTACCGCTGCAATTTTCCCCTTTACTTCCCTCAGCATCCTAGGTTGCATCACATCCGGACCAGTTGACTTATCTATTTTAAGTACAGCAAGCCTTTCTAGTACCTCTTCTTTCTCATTTTTTAGCCCATCCAGAATCTTAACTATATCTTACTTTACCTAGAATCTGGCAGCATCTTCTTCCTTGGTAAAGACCAATGCAAAGTAATCATTTAGTACCTCTGCCATGCCCACTGCCTCCATGAGCAGATCTCCTCGATGGTCCCGAATCGTCCCCAACCCTCCTCTTACTACCCGTTTACTGTTAACTTGTCTGTAGAAGACTTTTTGATTCCCTTTTATGTTTTCCGCTTTCTTGTGCTCTCTCTTTGCCCCTCTTATTTCCTTTTTCACTTCCCCTCTGATCTTTCTCTATTGTCTCTGGTTGGCACTTGTGTTATCAACCTGACACCTGTCATACGCTACTTTTTCCCCCTTCATCTTACTCTCTATCTCTCTTATTATCCATGGAGCTCTGGCTTTAGTTCCCCTACCTTTCTATCTCGTTGGAATGTACCTTCTCTCTACCCGAATCATCTTTTTAAAAGCCGCCCACTGTCCAATTATAGTTTTGTCAGACAATGTTGGATTCCAATTTACCGGGGCCAGATCTGTTCTCATCCCACTGAAATTGGCCCTCCTCCAATTGAGTATTTTTACTTTAGAGTTGACAGAGTCCATTTCCATAGCTATTCTAATCCTTATGAAACTGATCGCTGCTCCCTAAATGCTCCCCCACTTGCACTTGCTCCACTTGGCCCGCCTCATTCCTTTGAACCAAGTCCAGCAATGCCTCCTTCCTCAGTGGGCCAGAAACGTACTGGTCGAGAATGTTATCCTGAACACATTTCAAAAATTCTTCCCCTTCTTTGTGCCTTGTATTATTGTTATCTCAGTCTACATGAGGATATTGGAAATCCCCGGTTATTAATACTCTATGGCTTTTGCACCTCTCTGTAATTTCCCTGCAAATTTGCTCCTCTATATCCGTCCCACCAGCTGTTGGCCAATAGAATACACCAAGTAGTGTAATCGCACCTCTATTGTTCCTTAACTCGAACTCAGTACCCAGGAGAAATTCCCTCGTTCCTGAGCACTTTGTATTAAGCAGAAGTTAGCAGCAATCAGTGTTTGTAGTGGGACTGAGAAATGCATGAACAGGCGGCACCCTGTAAAACAGAGCTCCAAGTATCGGTTTAAATAAAGTCCTGAACTGACAGGGCGGAGGGCAGATGAGGATTGAATTAAATCCCAATTCACTTAATCTAAACAAGGTTTAAATAAGTGAATCTGTCAGGAGTGGGATTCCTGAGCTTGTGTGTGAGCTGAAACTGGATTGGTCCCGTTCTGTGAAGAAAGAATGCCAGGCGGCTCCCAGTGAGGGCTCAGGCCGGGACTGGCAGCTCTCCGCTGGGAACGGCTGGATTCGAGAGCGGGGCTCCTGCGCTTTTGCTGTTGCTGCTTCCGCCTCTTCGAGTCCCTGTGGCGGTCGGTACCGATCTCCCTCCTATGGATCCGGATCTAGCTACTTGCTGTAGACCTCGTGGCGCAACGGTAGCGCGTCTGACTCCAGATCAGAATGATGCGTGTTCGAATCATGTCGGGGTCATTGCATTTTCGCAACGTTTCAGTGTCACTCTGTTTTATCGCGGGGCAGTCTTTCAGGGATGGTCTGTTCACTGTATGTAAAATAATATTTATCACAGAATGAACACACCACAGAAGGAGGCTATTCGACCCATCAATTCCTTACCTGCCTTTTGTAAGAACAATCCCATTGGTCCCATTCCCCGTCCCTTTCCCCGTGGCCCTGCATTTTCCCCTTCAAGTATTTATCAAATTCTTTTTGAAAGCCACGATTGAATCTGCTTCCACGACCCTTTCAGGAAGCGCATTCCAGATCATAACTATTCGCTGGGTAAAAAAGATTTTCCTCATGTCGCCTTTGGTTCTTTTGCCAATCACCTCAAATCTGTGTCCTCTTGTTCCCGACACTTCCGTCAATAGGAACAGCTTCTCTTTATTAACATTATCTGAACCCTTTATGACTTTGAACACTTCCATCAAATCTCCTCTGAACCCTCTCTGTTCTAAGCAGAACAACCCCAGCACGGCGTAAATGCGGTCAATTAGCTCCAATGTATTTATTTGGGCATTAAACAAAACGTGAAAGACTGGCAAGGCGATTTGCGAACAAAGCTCGTTGCTTTAAGACAATAAATCTAATCGCTGTGTGGGCGCTGGGTTCCAATCCGACTACTGATAGAATTTCTGGCAATGTTCATTTTGACCTGTTCGCAGAAAACCCGCTTGTAGTGCGATGGAGCAGATGATGTGAAAGAAGCTGAAAGTGAAAGTGCAGATATTAGTTTGATCACAGTGACTGGACACGTTTCCACAGGTAAGGGCCTCAAACACTGAAGATTCTTTCCAGCAGAGTGGGACAGGTGATCAAAGTGACCGGACTCGAGCGGCGCAATCAGTCAGTGCGCGGTCCTTATATGACAGGTCATGATCGGGAAATGGAGAGATTGTTAATTCGAGTCTCAGCTAAGTCAAACAATCCTTTTGCTTGTGAACATTTCGACCAGAGTTGAAGGTACAATTGGTGTGCTCCAAAATGCATCTACTTATTTGAATTGACATGTGGTTCCTCCGGACTACTCTGTTGCAAAGTTTAGTATTTTTTTATTCGTTCATGGGATGTGGGCGTCGCTGGCGAGGCCGGCATTTATTGCCAATTCCTAATTGCCCTTGAGAAGGCGGTGGTGAGCCGCCTTCTTGAACCGCTGCAGTCCATGTGGTGACGGGTCTCCCACAGTGCTGTTAGGAAGGGAGTTCCAGGATTTTGACCCTGCGACGATGAAGGAACGGCGATATATTTCCAAGTCGGGATGGTGTGTGACTTGGAGGGGAACGTGCAGGTGGGGTTGTTCCCATGTGCCTGCTGCTGTAGTCCTTCTAGGTGGTAGAGGTCGCGGGTTTGGGAGGTGCTGTCGAAGAAGCCTTGGCGAGTTGCTGCAGTGCATCCTGTGGATGGGACACACTGCAGCCACAGTGCGCCAGTGGTGAAGGGAGTGAATGTTAAGTGTGGTGGATGGGGTGCCAATCAAGCGGGCTGCTTTATCTTGGATGGTGTAGAGCTTCTTGAGTGTTGTTAGAGCTGCACTCATCCAAGCAAATGGAGAGTATTCCATCACACTCCTGACTTGTGCCTTGTAGATGGTGGAAAGGCTTTGGGGAGTCAGGAGGTGAGTCACTCGCCGCAGAATACCCAGCCTCTGACCTGCTCTCGTAGCCACAGTATTTATATGGCTGGTCCAGTTAAGTTTCTGGTCAATGGTGACCCCCAGAATGTTGATGGTGGGGGATTCGGCGATGGTAATGCCGTTGAATGTCAAGGGGAGGTGCTTAGACTCTCTCTTGTTGGAGATGGTCATTGCCTGGCATTTGTCTGGTGCGAATGTTACTTGCCAGTTTTGAGCCCAAGCCTGGATGTTGTCCATGTCTTGCTGCATGCGGGCTCGGACTGCTTCATTATTTGAGGGGTTGCAAATGGAACTGAACACTGTGCATTCATCAGCGAACATCCCCATTTCTGACCTTATGATGGAGGGAAGGTCATTGATGTTGCAGCTGAAGATGGTTGGGCCTAGGACACTGCCTTGAGGAACTCCTGCAGCAATGTCCTGGGGCTGAGATGATTGGCCTCCAACAACCACTACCATCTTCTTTTGCGCTCGGTATGACTCCAGCCTTTGGAGAGTTTTCCCCCTGATTCCCATTGACTTCAATTTTACTCGGGCTCCTTGGTGCCACACTCGGTCAAATGCCGCCTTAATGTCAAGGGCAGTCACTCTCACCTCACCTCTGGAATTCAGCTCTTTTGTCCATGTTTGGGCCAAGGCTGTAATGAGGTCTGGAGCCGAGTGGTCCTGGCGGAACCCAAACTGAGCATCGTTGAACAGGTTATTGGTGAGTAAGTGCCGCTTGATAGCACTGTCGACGACACATTCCATCACTTTGCTGATGATTGAGAGTAGACTGATGGGGCGATAATTGACCGGATTGGATTTGTCCTGCTTTTTGTGGACAGGACATACCTGGGAAATTTTCCACAATGTTGGGTAGATGACAGTGTTGTAGCTGTACTGGAACAGCTTGGCTCGAGGCGCAGCTAGTTCTGGAGCACAAATATTCAGCACTACAGCTGGGATGTTGTCAGGGCCCATAGCCTTTGCTGTATCCAGTGCACTCAGCCGTTTCTTGATATCACGTGGAGTGAATCGAATTGGCTGAAGACTGGCTTCCGTGATGGTGTGGATATCGGGAGGAGGCCGAGATGGATCATCCACTTGACACTTCTGGCTGAAGATGGTTGCAAATGCTGCAGCCTTGTCTTTTGCACTCACGTGCTGGACTCCGCCATCATTGAGGATGGGGATGTTTGCAGAGCCTCCTCCTCCCGTTGGTTGTTTAATTGTCCACCACCATTCAAGACTGGATGTGGCAGGACTGCAGAGCTTTGATCTGATCCGCTGGTTGTGGAATCGCTTAGCTCTGTCTATAGCATGTTGCTTCCGCTGCTTAGCACGTATCTAGTCCTGAGTTGTAGCTTCACCAGGTTGGCACCTCATTTTTAGGTACGCCTGGTGCTGCTCTTGGCATGCTCTTCTACACTCCTCATTGAACCAAGGTTGATCTCCTGGCTTGTTGGTAATGATAGAGTGAGGAATATGCCGGGCCATGAGGTTACAGATTGTGCTGGAATACAAATCTGCTGCTGCGGATGGCCCACAGCGCCTCATGGATGCCCACTTTTGAGCTGCCAGATCTGTTCTGAATCTATCCCATTTAGCACGGTGGTAGTGCCACACAACATGTTGGATGGTCTCCTCAGTTCGAAGACGGGACTTGGTCTCCACAAGGACTGTGCGGTTGTCACTCCTACCAATACTGTCATGGACAGATGCATTTGCGACAGGTGGATTGGTGAGGACGAAGTCAAGTAAGTTGTTCACAGGAGGGAGGCTACGGTTTTGGAGACTCAAACTATGATTTTGATCCATCTATAAATCTTGGGATCAAACTGGAGCTTCAAACCAGCACCTTTGACCGCTCAGCCAGGATACTTTCCATCCTGCACTGCAGGAGTAGTTTTACAAGAATAGAATTACAGCAAACAAGAATTCTACCCCTCAAGCACCAATGCTCGCACGGCAGCAGGATGCACGTGTCCAGTTCGAAACCTGTCTGAAGGAACATGCAGTCTGACAGAGCCGGAAGTCCAGCAGATTGACTTTCGGTCTGAGCAGAGGATGAGTCTCCTCCTTGAGAGTGTTTCGCCAATCCAGCTCAGAGTGGATTTAGAATAATAAATTCGGGTGTGACTGGAGCCACTTGTGTGAGATGAAGTGTCGGGGGCAGTTTCACATCCTTGACGGACATTAATGATCCTGTTGCGGTTTTGCTGCAAAATTTCACTTCCCAGCTCCCGAAACTAAAATTCAACTCTGGTGGGACTCGAACCCACAATCTTTGAATATCTCCTCCAATTATTAAGTAGAAGTCCAACACGCTATCCATTGCGCCACAACGTCAGTTATGCAGTACGTGGGAGAGCGGGGATCCTGTGCTCTGGTTGAGGCGGTCATGCTGCTCCTCCTTCCGCCTATCACATTCCGAGAGCCGCGGCGGCAGTCTGCACGGATCACCCTCCAATGGATCCGGCTCCAGCCGCTTGTTGTGGGCCTGGTGCAAGAACAGTCGCGTCTGCCTCCACATCAGAAGGATGCGTGTTTTGAACCAGGTTGAAATCACAGCATTTTCACTGTGGCTCAGGGTCCTGCTGATAGATTTTGGATCAGGACAGTGTTTTAGTGATGGGATGTTCAGTGTTTGTGCAACAATATCAAAATTAAGTTTGAGACATTAATGAGCTTTTTTCTGTTACTTTCTGTTTGCACCCTCTCCAGTTTTATGTCGAAACAGTTAACAATGTTTAAGGGATGTGGTGTGCAGCGTTTGTGGAATCAGTGTAATTAAATTTGATACTTTCATCTATTCTTTCTCTAACCCAGACTCTGATCATTAGATTTGTAGCTTCACCCTGTTTAGAATAGGTTACTCAGTGATATAAATAAAAAAGTTACAACCCCGAAACCTCAGCGGGTATATTTGTTCCAATGCTTTGTGATGGTCTCGATTTTCATTCAAATTTTCAATCAGCAAATCCCAACGGGTGCTTTGGAATTGACAAACTAATTTATTATTTGGCTGGTTCCTGGAAATTATCCAGTGGGGATTTCCTTACCTGTACAGATATAGAAATAAATACATTCCATCATTTCACAAATGACAGTTGTGTAAATAAATATATCTCGATATCCAACATGGGAAAGCAGCTCTTCATGTTCTTAAACAAATTTCCTCATTATATTTTATTAATCCACTTACGTTTCAATGTAGAACATATATTCAGAGTATCCCTCTAAACTTAAAGAATGGTAAAACAATTGCAGGTTTTACAAACACATAACATGCGATCGTATAAGTAAGATTAAGGCCGACTTTGTGAAATTTGTATTCGAATTGTCTTTATGATGGTGCGAAACATATTTCTAGATGTCCGTCCCCAACTTAACAGAGAACCTAAGATGAAAACCAAAAGGATTTTTCAAAAACTATTTGGAGCGATTTGATCGGTTCCACTTCTCCTTTCTTTAATTGTTACCTTTTGATAATTGTTCATCTTGATCCGTTTGCTTCATTTTTTTCAGTCATTTATGGTGAATTTCTATCCGTTAACGATCTTAAATATGTGATTTGTTTGTTCCCTCCATCTTGACTTGTGATTTGTTGACCTTCAGGTAAAAGTCTGAAGCAGAAATGTGTTTATATTCAGGAGTGACTCTGAAGTGTGAGACCGAGAGGTGATGCCGGATGTGTGACCGGGAGAACAACTGCTGGAGGCACCCCGTGTGGCATTGCACATGGTAAGTCGGATGACAATGTTTTATATTGACTGAACGGCTATGTGTATAACACATAACGGATTTTACTGCTGCTTTAACTCCACAAAGTATAATCACCATAAATGATCAAAGTCTCAGATCAGTTAGAATTGAATTGCTGTTGGTGAGGGGAGTTTGCACATTGGAAGGAGTTTATACATTGACAGCTCCAGGAAAACCTGCAAACCTCCCTCGCCTGTCGGTGACGTCACGATGAGACGTCTACGTTCCTTTGCGCTTCTGGACTTCTGAAGTGTGATTGAACCTTACCAAAAGTTTCCTATAATTAGTAAGGAAGGAAGCTATCAGTGTAAATGGGAGATCGAAACGTGGATGTTTCACTGGGTACCATGGGAACCGGATACACTGCTCATTCCAGTTATTTGTCCAGCAGGAAACATAAATCATTCTCTTCAACTGTACTCGCCCGAAGGAAAAGGAAACAAACAAAACTGCTCAGTTCTTTGTTTAAGCTTCTTCTGCTGGTTAAGGTTCACTCACCGAGAAAGTGACAGAGAGAGAGACTGAGAGATTGGATTGGCTTTTTCACTTTGTAATCGATTATACTTTGTACTTATTGCAAGAGACGGTTCCATCCCAATTGTCATGTGCCTGATATTCTCATTAATACTAAGATGTGTTCAAAATGAGTTTCTACTAATTTTACAAAAGTTGAACAGCGAAAACTGCTCTGAAACGAGTATCGCTTCGCAACTTTTAATGGAGATGGGTTGCTGGTTGTAACTAAAGTAGTTTGTAAAATCAGCCCTCTGAAGCAGTATCCTCGAAACGTGTTTTGGAGACATTGTATGAGAGGTCCATCTGTACAATGAAGGAGCACTTCCGCACTGCAGTTCTGGAATCCTTTCCTTGTTGACTCCGAAACGAATACAAATATTATTTTTTAAAATGTTATTTCGTTGCTTAACTCACAAATTGGGCAAATATCACATCGGAGGCTGAAGTCAATAAAGGACCCGACGAAACAGGCACTTTGAGCAGCGAAGCCACGGGGCCAAATTAAGCTGCAAATTCACCATCTCCTCTCACTGATACCTGTCAGACACTCGCCACTGTGTGTTGGAGTTTGAGGCCGTTTGGTTCATTTCTGTTTCTCTTGTCTGTTTCGCTGTGTTCATCTCTGTGTCAACCTGTCGGTAGATTTAATGAAAAATTAAATAAAATACACTAACGGTCATCACATGGGCCAGTGGCGCATTGGATAACGCGTCTGACTACGGATCAGAAGATTGCAGGTTCGACTCCTACCTGGCTCAGGTTCATGCAATTTTATCGCTGACACTGGGGAACAAAGAATCAAATTTCGTAACAAGATATTGTTTATGGTGAAGCAGCAAAGAAAACATTCCATCTTGAAAGATTTAGGTTCAATTACAAAAAGAAACTGTGACCACAACGTTTTCCAACAAGCCGCCTTTTAGTTTGATGTCAGACACACGAACATTGCAGCACGAGGTGGAGACACCGCGCTGATGACCTTCAGGTGTATCCGGGCCGTTCAGACACTTCGTGTGACACAAGAGCTTTCCAATCCCCGATAGCTCCTGGACGCCGAGACGTTCGTTAAAAGCAGCATTCACCGACAGGACCGCTATTCCGCTCCCTTTGCCGGTCTGCAGGAAATCCGATGCTGAAAATACAAAGTAGGACGGACAGTATCTGGAGAACAGTTAAACTTTCAGTGTTTAGACTTTGGTGAGAACTATAAACAGGACTTTGGAAACAGATAAACTGGGTGTGGAGTAGGAGTGCGCTGTTCTTTTTTAACTGTTGGAGTGTAGATATGAGTGTGATGTTTATATATAAACTATGGGTGTGTATATATGTGTGCGATGCTTATGTATGAACTGTGGGTGCGTATATATGAGTGCGATGTTTATATATGAACTGTGGGTCTGTATATATGAGTGCGATGTTTATATATGAACTATGGGTGTGTATATATGAGTGCGATGTTTATATATGAAATATGGGTGTGTATATATGAGTGCGATGTTTAGATATGAACTGTGGGTCTGTATATTTGAGTGTGATATTTATATATGAACTGGGTGTGTATATATGAGTGCGATGTTTATATATGAAATATGGGTGTGTATATATGAGTGCGATGTTTATATATGAACCGTGGCTGAGTATTTCTGAATGCGATGTTTACATAGGAACTCTGGTCTGTATATATGAGTGCGATGTTTATATATGAACTATGGGTGTGCATATATGAGTGCTATGTTTATATATGAAATATGGGTGTGTATATATGAGTGCGATGTTTATATATGAACTGTGGGTGTGTATATATGAGTGCGATGTTTATATATGAAATATGGGTGTGTATATATGAGTGCGATGTTTATATATGAACTGTGGCTGAGTATTTCTGAGTGCGATGTTTACATAGGAACTGTGGTCTGTATATATGAGTGCTATGTTTATATATGAAATATGGGTGTGTATATATGAGTGCGATATTTATATATGAACTGTGGGTGTGTATATATGAGTGCGATGTTTATATGTGAACTATGGGTGTGTATATATGAGTGCGATGTTTATATGTGAACTGTGGGTGTGTATATATGAGTGCGATGTTTATATGTGAACTGTGGGTGTGTATATATGAGTGCGATGTTTATATGTGAACTATGGGTGTGTATATATATGAGTGCGATGTTTATATATGAACTGTGGGTGTGTATATATGAGTGCGATGTTTATATATGAACTATGGGTGTGTATATATGAGTGCGATGTTTATATATGAACTGTGGGTGTGTATATATGAGTGCGATGTTTATATATGAACTATGGGTGTGTATATATGAGTGCGATGTTTATATATGAACTGTGGGTGTGTATATATGAGTGCGATGTTTATACATGAAGTGCGGAATGACCGGGAGGGGCAATTCCCCCTGGGTTTATATGTTCTTCCAACATAAGGACACAAAGATCAATTAACAGTGGGGTGGAAATAGCTCATTTGGGAGGGCATTTGACGAAAGGGCTAAAGATCTCGGGATTCGGCAGTTTGAGTTATTTAATTTCTGCTTCTTTGAATCCTAGAATGGTTACAGCACGGAAGGAGGCCATTCGGCCCATCGAGTCCATGCCGGAACTCTGCAAGAGCAATCCAGCTCGTCACACTCCCCCGCAGTTTACCCGTAGCCCTGCATTTTTTTCCCTTCAATTACTTATCCAATTGCCTTTTGAAAGCCACGATTGAATCTGCCTCCAGCACTCACTCAGGCAGTGAATTCCAGATCTTAACCACTCGCTGTGTAACAGCGTTTTTCCTCATGTCGACTTTCATTCTTTTGCAATCACCATAAATCTTTGTCCTCTGGTTATTGAACCTTCCGCCTATGGGAGCAGTTTCTCTCTATCTACTCTGTCTAGACCCTTCGTGATTTTAAATACATCGATGAAATCTCCTCTCAACATTCTCTGCTCCAAGGACAACAACCACAGCTTCTCCAGTCTATCCACGTAACTGAAGTCCTACATCCCTGGAACAATTCTAATCAATCTTTTCTGCACCCTCTCTAAAGCCTTCACTCCCGTCCCAAAGTGCGGTGCCGAGAACTGGACACAATACTGCAGTTGTGGCCGAACCAGTGTTTTGTAAAAACTCATCGTAACTTCCTTGTTTTTGTTCTCTTTGCCTCAATTTGTAAAGCACAGGATCCCATATGCTTTTTTAAACCGTTTTCTCAATCTGCCCTGCCACCTTTAAAGATTTGTTCACACATACCCCCAGATTTCTCGGTTCCTGCAGCTCCTTTCGAATTAAGCCCTTTAGTTTAATTCGCCTCTCCTCGTTTTTCCTACCAAAATGTATCGCTTCGCTTTTCTCCGCGTTAAATTTGATCTGCCATTTGTCCGCCCATTCCACCAGCCTGTCTTTGTCATATCACTATCCTCTTCACTGTTCATTACACTTTCAAGCTTTGTGTCATCTGCAAATTTTGAAATTGTGCCCTGTGCACCAAAGTCCAATTCATTAATATATATCAAGAAATGCAGTGGTCCTAGTACCGACCCGTGAGGAACACGACTGTACACCTCCCTCCAGTCTGATGAACAACCGTTCACCACTGCTCTCTGTTTCCTGTCACTTCGCCAATTTCGTACTGCCACTGCCCCTTTTATTCCATGGGCTTCAACTTTGATGACAAGCCTATTATGCAACACTTTATCAAACATCTTTTGCTAGTCCAGATATACCATGTCAACCACATTGCCCTCATCGAATCTCTCTTACCTCAACAAAAAACTCAATCAAGTTAGTTAAACATGACTTGCCTTCAACAAATCCGTACTGGCTTTCCTTAATAAATCCACACTTGTCCATTGGCGAATAACTTTGTCTCGGATTATCGTATCTAAAAGTTTCCCCTTCACGGATGTTAAACTGACTGACCTGTAGTTCCTGGGTTTATCCATACATGCCTTTTTGAACAAGGGAGTAATTCTCCAGTCCTCAGGCACTACCCCCGTATCTAAGGATGATTGGAAGATTATGGCCAGTACCTCCACAATTTCCACCCTTCATTCCCTCAGCAAACTAGGATGCATCCCATCCGGACCAGGTGACTGATCTACTTTAAATACAGCTGGCCTCCCTAATAGCTCCTCTTTATTAATTTATATCCCATCTCGTATCTCAACTACTTCTTTTACTGTAACTTGGCAGCATCTTCTTCCTTGGTAAAGACAAATGCAACGTACTCACTTAGTACCACAGCCATGCCCTTTGCCTCCATGCGTAGCTCTCCTTTTTAGTCCCTAATCGGTCCCACCCCTCCTCTTCCAACCCGTTTACTGTTCATGTGCCAAAAGAAGACTTTTGGATTCCCTTTTATGTTAACCACCAGGATATACTCATAATCTCTCCATGCCCCTTTTTTCCCTTTTCACTTCCCCTCTGAACTCTCTACATTCAGCCCGGTTCTCACTTGTATTATCAATCTGACATCTGTCCTACGCCTCTTTTTTCTGTTTCACCTTACTCTCTATCTCTTTCGTCATCCAGGGAGCTCTGGCTTTATTTGCCCGACCTTTCCCCCTCGTGCGAATGTACCTGGACTGTACCTGAACCATCACTTCTTTCAAGGCCGCCCATTGTTCAATTACAGTTTTCCATGTCAATCTTTGATTCCAATTTACCCTGGCCAGATGCGTTCTCAACCCATTGAAATTGGCCCTCCTCAATTAACTAATTTTACTCGAGATTGCTCCTTGTTCTTTTCCATAAACCTTATCGATTCTAAACCTTATGATACTATGATCGCTGTTCCCTAAATGTTCCCCCATTGACATTTGCTCCACTTGGCCCACCTCATTCCCCAGAACCAGATTTAGGTCCATTCTTGCGTTTATTTACAGTGAAATTTTATATCCGCCACTGGAGGATTGGGGATGGAATAGAAAGGAATCACGTTTGGGAAAAATTTCGATCATATTCCTTTAGCTTTTATTTCTCTATTCCCCTCTGCCTTTTTCTCTTGGTTTTGTCTCCCCCGGTTCCAGGTGACCATTGGATTTGATGCATTTGCCCTAAACTGTTGTCTTTTCCAGATCTCGTGGCGGTCAGACCCGCTCTGTCTGTCTGTTACTGCTTCTGACCATTAATGGGAACAGGCCGCGAGTTAAACGTTTATCTGCAAACCAGAGGAAGACAAATAAAAAGAAAGAGCTGTTTTTTTTCCGCCCCAGGGGCAAAGATGCAATGAATGTTAACCAGAAAAATTCCCTTGACTCGGAGTGTGGATTTGCTTGTAAAGGTTGGATTTTAAGACTTGCAAAAAACGGAAACGAATCCAGTGAGCTTCTCATGGCCCGTACGGGGATCAAACCCGTGATTAGGACTAACCAAGTGAACTAACGACCCTTTCTAATACTCCGCTATTGATCTGAATTATGTTTTGTACCTGCACGCTCGTTGGCAGTGGTTTATGTACATGGACCCTTAAATTTGTCTACTCCTCCACAATTCCTAGCTTCTCGCCATTTAGAAAATACTCTGATCTATCTTTCTTGGGACCAAAGTGGATGACCTCGCACTTTCCCACATTGAACTCTATTTGCCGCAGTTTTGCCCACTCTCTTAATCTACCAACGCCACTTTTCAACTTCCTGCTTGCATCCACATT
Source organism: Heptranchias perlo (assembly GCF_035084215.1). Classification (NCBI taxonomy): domain Eukaryota; kingdom Metazoa; phylum Chordata; class Chondrichthyes; order Hexanchiformes; family Hexanchidae; genus Heptranchias; species Heptranchias perlo. Next base: position 8,563,151 of record NC_090344.1, on the reverse strand, counting down.
ACTTATTGTGTCACAGGAAAGCTGCGTGTTCAAATCACGCGGGGTTAACAGTTGCTTTTAGAGCTGATCGGATTCCGGATGTTCCAGAATGAATGTTTTATTTGCTCATTCTAATTATACAGAACCTTGCTCTAAAGTCTGTCTCCCGAGTTCCCCAGTTTCAGGGAGGTGTCTCTTTCTGCCCTCGACTTTTACATAGAGTCTACAGCACCGAAACAGGCCATTCGGCCCAACTTGTCAATGCTGGCGTTTATGCGCCACACGAGTCTCCTCTCACCCTTCCACATCTAACCCGATCAGCATATCTTTCTATTCCTTTCTTCTTCGTGTGCTTAACTCGTTTCCCTTTAAATGTATCTATGCTATTTTCCTCAACTACTCTTTGTGCAAGCGTGCTCCACATTCCGACCACACCCTGGGTAAAGAAGTTGATCCTGAATTCCCCATTGGATTTATTAGTGACTATCTTATACTTATGACCACTAGTTTTGGACACCCCCACAAGCCTGCCACATCAAACCCTTTCATTAACTTCATTACTTCTATCAGGTCACACCTCGGCCTTCTCTTTTCTGGAGAAAAGAGCCTTAGCCTGTTCAGCCTTTCCTGATAAGTATATCCTCTCAGTTCTGGTATCATCCTTGTGAATCTTATTGCACCTTTCCCCAATGTCCCTATATCCTTCTTATAATATGGAGAAAGAACTGTGCCCAGTACTCCAGATGTTGTCTGAACTAGGTTGTCTACAAGTTTAATATAACTTCTCTGCTTTTCAGTTCTATCCCTCTAGAAATGAACCCTAGTGCTTGGTTTGTTTTCTCATAGCCTTATTAACCTGCGTAGTGACTTTTAATGATTTGTCTATCGGTACCCATAGATCCCTTTGCTCCTCTCCTCCATTTAGACTCTTATTATCCAGCAGTATGTGGCCTACTTATTCGTCCTACCAAAATGCACCCCCTCACGCTTCTCTATATTGAAATTATTCTGCCATTTACACGCCCATTCTGTAAGTTTACTAATGTCTTCCTGTACTTTTCGCATTTTGCGTTTGTATTAACTGCAGCTCCCAATTAGATGTCGTCCGCAAATTTTGAAATTGTACTTCCGATTTCCGTGTCCAAATCATTAATGTAAATTTTTAACAACAGTGGTCCCAGCACCGATAAATTGTGAACAACAATGGTTCCAGTCCAGGTAAATTGTGAACAAAAACGATCCCAGCACCGATAAATTGTGAACAACAGTCGTCCCAGCAACGATAAATTGTGAATAACAGTGGTCCCAGCAATGATAAATTGTGAATAACAGTGGTCCCAGCACCGATAAACTGTGAACAAAAACGATCCCAGCTCCGATAAATTGTGAACAACAGTGGTCCCAGCAACGATAAATTGTGAATAACAGTGGTCCCAGCAACGATAAATTGTGAATAACAGTGGTCCCAGCACCGATAAATTGTGAACAACAGTGGTCCCACCAGCTATAAATTGTGAACAGCAGTGGTCCCAGTACCGATAAATTGTGAACAACAGTGGTCCCAGCACCGATAAATTGTGAACAGCAGTGGTCCCAGTACCGATAAATTGTGAATAACAGTGGTCCCAGGGCTTTTGTCCTTGAACTGCAGTTGAAACTTCTGCATAAAATGAAAAGAAGTCCCCAAATCGCCCCACGTGAATCTCAAACGCTTTGGGAAGAAGTTCAGTTCAAACAATCAGAACTTTAAAGGCACCTCAGTGACCTGCACTTGCTTTGAATGAGTTTTGTTCGCCATTACATTCGATCGTGAAACTGCTCTCGGCTTTCATCTCACTGAAGCAGAGAGTGGCCGCTTTGTATCTGTCAGCGTGTAAGTGACGTGGTTAGGCTAAGCACGGGTCTTATCCAATTTTTGAAATATCATCAAGCGCCGGGGAAAAGAAACTTATAGTCGAACTGTCCCTGTTAGTGATGAGTTGAAGGGAATATCGATCCAAGCAGATCTGGACAGCGCGCAGTGCAGTCACACAGGAGTTCCAAATCCACCGTCCAGCCACTCGGCAATCACAAATTTTAACTGAACTTTACTCTGGCCCAGAGTCACCCGCTGAAATCCAGTCTTTCTCGGGCACATTTTTTTCTGAACATCATAACCACTGGTTTAAAAGAGAAAACTGCCGTCCGTTTCACTGTAAGTGCAAGAGACAACATTGCAGACATCGCGTAGTGTCACAGACCGGCTCGTTGGACCTGCTCATTTCAACTCATCTCATTTTCAGAAAACCTGAACATTACTAAAATAGAGGATGGTGAATCACAGCTCGAAAAAACAATGCTGTCTGTCACTTGGTGACTGAGTCTTCCAACATACAAGCATTTAGGGGAAACGGGAGTTTGAAGTTCAGAAAAAAGACAGCACAGATTTTCACTCGTGCAAACTGCACACCCTTTTATTTTGGAAAAGTAAACTGATGGTAAGACAGCTGTTACATTGATCGCTGCAAGCTGAAGCTTTCGCTCGGTGAATTAATGGTTCAGTGCGCAAGACGTCATGTTTCTGTAGCGCAATTGGTTACTGTTAATTAATAATGGTCGGTGGCTCAATTCCACTCACAGGGGCGAACTGTTACCTTAACATTCATTGTCTCGCATTCCCGGGTTTCTAAAGTGCTGATACCAGCTGGGCACGGCTGATATTCCAACATTTAGTCTGCGGTCGGAGAGCAGGCACAAGAACGATAAATAAAAAAACCGAGATTGGCTTAAAGGTAATCAGAATTCTTCTTGACAGACCAGGTCCGAAGAGAAGTCTCGCTGTTTGCCGGAGAGCTGTCTCGCTGTGACGTGGATATTTCTGCAGTGAGCGAGATGTAAACTGTTTCCCATTTTTCCGTGATGAATGTCACTCCCCTTACTTTGGAAAAGTAAAATGGTATTCACATTCCGACAGGTTTCAGTTGATTTGTGAGGGATCATTAAAGGATCCTGCAGCGCTGCCTCCGTGAACAACAGCAGTTCTAAGCCGCATATCAGATGCAGCAACAATCCCATCAGTTTTTTGTTGTTCCCCAGCAACCGGAGTGAGTGAGGCCGTGACAGCAGCAGTATTCAGGCCGTCTGTCCGGTCCTGCTCTCCCCAATAACCCGCTGCCGATGGAAAGCAGCGAATGCAGTCACAGACCGAGCATTATTGCCCTTCCCTGGGAAACTGGATAGCACGGCCCGACCAAACGTCCCCATACACCGAGGACAGGCAGAGGAAACTCCGAAGAGTTTATAAACTGATCACTCGGCCTTCCAGCAGGATTAAGCGAGAACCAGAGAGAGTGAAACTGCCATTGGGCCTCACTGAGTAAATCGGGGTCAGTGAACTCGAGATTCTCGAGTCAGGATGAGCCAGCGGTTGAGGGCGCTGTATTCAGATCGCAGTTTCGCCTGGTGGTGTGGTTTTGAATCCTCAATCTTCACATTCAGTCCTTTGCTTGTACGAAATTCTTTCTTGTGCGTGAGGCTGGAGGTAATGTTTCTGCCCAGTTGATTTGTTGCTTCCAGAAAACCAACCCGACATCCGTCCCCGGCAGATTTATTTTTATTTGTTGTAAGAATGTGCAGTGTTTGAGGTCATAAGAACACGGCCCGTGGAATCAGTCCATTGTGGCATTGACCAGTTGTTCCAATACCTTAGCCACGAGCCTCATCTGGCTGAATGGGAATCCAGATGTGGCAATTTACAATTGCGATTATTAAATAAAAATGAATCATGGACACGTCTTGAGGCGTGTGATCTCAATACTCATATTCGCATGTGGACTTTAAACTTTTTGTGTGTTGTTGATAAAATGGTGAAAAGCAGAGTGTGTGAATGTTTTGATCGTTGTGAGTGCTTTACTTCCTCGGTTACTGAATGGTGGGAGATGTTTGTTATGAAACAGACACATATGAAGTACACCTCACTGTATATTGTGTGTGTGCAAGATGTTTTCTGCTAAAATTCGTTCATGTGACTTAGACAATGCCACCATAGCCACATTTGCGGCTAGTCAGCAATTTCTCTTGGACAACATTGACATAGAGCATGGCCGAGTGCACTGAGTCCTGACATTGATGCTTCAGGACTGTCCGGGTGGGATTCGATTTTCGTCTCCAACAATCTTTCGACAGCAACGGAAAGATTGGCGGATGCTGTTGCATAAACAACACAGTCAAACAAACACACACTCTTTGTATGCACTCACTTGAGTTTATACAAGAGTGGGGGGCACTAGTTCATGTACTTTAACTGAGGCGGCACTAGTTGGGGTTGTATGATAGAGTGGAGCAGCCGTTGCCCTTCTGTATTACTAAGGTGGGGAATTTAACAAAGACTGCACCAGATACCTTGCATCACGAGCACGAAACATTTTTAACCAAGTCCTAAAATACCGCCTTTAAATGAGAACGGGTGACAATTCAACACAGGAAAAACACAACAAACTCATTAATCTTTCGACTGTCACTTGGTAATCAAGGTGGAAAGCCAACTAAGTGGAACATTGTTCAGGGATGTCCTGTTCACAAAAGGCTGGACAAATCCAATCCGGCAAATTACCGCCCAATCAGTCTACACTCAATCATCAGCAAAGTGATGGAAGGTGTCGTCGACAGTGCTATCATGCGGCACTCACTCACCAATAACCTGCTCACCGATGCTCAGTTTGGGTTTCGCCACGATCACTCGGCTCCAGGCCTCATTACAGTCTTGGTCCAAACATGGACAAAAGAGCTAAATTCCGGATGTGAGGTGAGAGTAACTGCCCTTGACATCAAGACAGCCTTTGACCGATGTGTCTTCAAGGAGCCCGAGGAAATTGGAAGTCAACGGGAATCAGGGGGAAAACTCTCCAGTGGCTGGAATCTTACCTGGCACCAAGGAAGATGGTAGTGGTTGTTGGAGGCAAATCATCTCCGCCCGAGGACATCACTGCAGGAGTTCCTCAGGTCAGTGTCCTCGACCCAACCATCTTCAGCTGCTTTATCAATAGCCTTCCCTCCATCATAAGGTCAGAAATGGGGATATTCGCTGATGATTGCACAGTGTACAGTTCCATTCGCAATCCCTCAAATAATGAAGCAGTACGTGCCCGCGTGCAGCAAAACCTGGACAACAATCAGCCTTGGGCTGATGAGTGGCAAGTAACATTCAAGTGCCAGGCAATGACCAACTCTAACAAGAGAGAGTCCAACCAACTCCCCTTGACATTCAACGGCATTATCATCGCTGAATTCCCCGCCATCAACAGCCTGGGGCTCACCATTGACCAGAAACTGAACTGGACCAGCCAGATAAATACGGAGGCTACAAGAGCAGGTCAGAGGCTGGGTATTGTGCGGCGAGTGACTCATCACCTGACTCCCCAAAGTCTTTCTACTATCTACAATGTACAAGTCAGGAGTGTGATGGAATACCCTTCACTTGCCTGGATGTGTGCATCTCCAGCTTCAATCAAGAAGCTCGACACCATCCAGGACAAAGCAGCCCGCTTGATTGGCACCCCATCCATCACCATAAACATTCACCCCCTCCACCACCGTGGGTGCAGTGTGTACCATCTACAGGATGCACTGCAGCAATTTGCAAGACTTCTTCGACAAACCCGCGACCTCCATCACCTAGAAAGTCAAGGGCATATGGCACATAGGAACAACACCGCCTGCATGTTCCCCTCCGAGTCACACACCATCCTGTCTTGGAAATATATCTCCGTTCCTTCATCGTCGCTGGGTCAAAATGCTGGAACTCCCTACCTTACAGCACTGTGGGAGAACCTTCATCCACACGGACTTCAGAGGTTCAAGGAGCTGAATCACCACCACCTTCTCAAGCACAATTAGGGATGGCCAATAAATGCTGGCCTTGCCAGCGATGCTCACATCCCAAAGAAATCGTAGAAAGTTTACAGCACGGAAGGACGCCATTCGACTCCATGCAATCGTAATCCAGCTATTCCCACTCTCCCGTCCTTTTTCTGTCGCCCTGCAATTTTTTTCCCTTCAAGCACTTATCTAGTTTCCTTTGAATCTGCCTTCACCACCCCCTCTGGCAGTGCAATCCAGATCCTAACCATTCGCTGTTTAAAAAAAGTTTTTCCTCATGTCAGCTTTGGTTCCTTTGCTAATCACCTGAAATCTATGTCCTCTGATTCTCGACTCTCCTACCATTGGGAACAGTTTCTCTCAATCTACTCTGTCTAGACTTATCATGCTTTTGAATACCTCTATCAAATCTCCCCGCAACCTTCTTTGTTCCAACGAGAACAACCCCAGCTTCTCCAGTCTGTCTAAGTAACTAAAGTCACTCATCCCTGCAATCATTCTAGTATATCTCTCCTGCACCCTCTGTAAGGCCTTCACATCTTTCCTGAACTGCGGTGCACAGAACTGGACACAATAGTCCAGTTGTTGCCGAAACAGTGTTTTATATTGGTTCATCATGACTTCCATAGCTTGTTACTCGATGCCTCTATTTATGAAGTCCAGGATCCAATTTCCTTTTCAACCGCTTTCTCAACCTGTTCTGAAGTCTTCAACGATTTGTGCACATAAACCACCAGATCTCTCTGGGCCTGTACCCATTTTGGAGTTGTACCCTCTAGTTTATATTGCCTCTCCTGGTTCTTCCTACCGAAATGTATCATTTCGCATTTCTTTGCATTAAATTTCATCTGCCACGTGTCCGCCAATGCCACCGGCCAATCTATAACCTCTTGAAGTCTGTCACTGTTTACTACCCTTCCAAGTTTTGTGTCATCTGCAAATTTTGAAATTGTGCCCTGTACACCCAAGTCCAAGTCATTAATATAAATCAAGAAAAGCAGTGGTCTCAGCATTGACCCCTGGGGAACACCATTGTACACCTCCCTCCAGTCCAAAAAACAACCAATCACCACTACTCTCTGCTTCCTGTCCCTTATCCAATTCTGTATCCATGTTTCTACTGCCCCCTTTAATCCATGGACCTCAATCTTACTGATAAGCCTATCCTGCGAAACTTTATCAAACACCTTCTGAAAGTCCATATGCACCGCATCAACTCCGTTGCTTCATCAACCCTCTCTGTTAACTCATCAAAAGACTCTATCAAGTTAGTTAAAGACGATTTGCCTTCAACAAACCCATGCCGGCTTTCCTAATCAAGCCTCAGTCGTCCAAGTGACTGTTAATTCTGTCCCGGATTATCGTTTCTAAAAGTTTCCCCACCATTGAGGTTAAAGTGACTGGCATATAGATGCTGGCTTTATCCTGACACCCTTTTTTGAACAAGGATGTAACATTTGCAATTCTCCAGTCCTCTGGCACCGCCCCCGTATTTATAGATGTTTAGAAAATTATAGCCAGCAGCTCTGCTATTTCCACCCTCACTTCCCTCAGCAGCCGACGATGCATCCCATCCGGCCGGTTGACATATCTACTTTAAGTACAGCTGGCCTTCCAAGTACCTCTTCTTTATCAATGTTTAGCCCATCCAGTATCTCAACCATATTTTCCTTTACTGAGACTCTGGCAGCATCTTCTTCCTTGGTAAAGACGTATGAAAAGTATTCATTTAGTATCTCGGCCATCCCCTCTGCCTCCATGAATCGTTCTCTTTTATGGTCCTGAATCAGAGTAGGGCTCCTACTGCCCGTTTAATATTTACATGCCTGTAGAAGACTTTTGGATTCCCTTTTATATTGGCCGCCAGTCTATTCTCATACTCTCTCTTTGCCCCTCTTATTTCCTTTTTCACTTCCCATCTGGACTTTCTATATTCAGCCTGGTGAATGAATGAATGAAAAACATGTTGGATTTCCGTCAGTCGGAAACAGAAAGTTATTGGTTGATTAATGGCGATTTGAACAACTGTTCGTCTTTTTACTTAGTTGAATGATTTTTGCGAAATTAATAGAGCAAACTATTTTGTAAAAGTTAATTTCCTGAAGGAAAACCGGCCCGTCTCCCAGCACTGAGAACATTTGTAGACGGCAACTATCTTCCGAGCATTTCCTATAACTGTTTGCACAGCAGCGTTTCCGTAGTGTAGTGGCTATCACGTTCGCCTCACACGCGAAAGGTCCCAGGTTCGAAACCAGGCGGAAACATTTTCAAAACGTTATCCACTAAAAATCAATAAATATGAAAAAACGCAAGAATTCACTCTGTGGTGAAATATGAATAAAATACAAAACCGGTATATTTTCCTTTCTCTGTTCAGTTCGACACACACTCAAACATTACACAGATACCGAAAATGTCTCTCCTTCACTCCAGTTTCCTGCCCTGACTGTGCAGAATTTCCCTCTCAAAGCTCCTCATTGCGACTGGTTTTAGTTGATTTGTGAGAGACCATTAAAGGACCCTGAAGAGCGGCCTCGGTTAATAACTACAGTTCGAAACAGCATTGCAGCCGCGGCAACAAACACATCAGTTTTTCGAAGTTCGATGTTCCCCAGCTCCCGGATTGAGTGCGGCCACGACAGCAACGACATTCAGGCCGCCTGTCCGGCCCCGCTCCCTCCAATCACAGGTTGCTGGCGGAAAGCTGCAAATGCCGCCTCAGACAGCGCAATACTGCCCATCCCTGGGGGACAATATACCACCGAAGCTTTCACCACACATCGCAGGTATCATCTGTCCCGCAGTGTTCTTGCTTCGCTGCAAACACAGAACTTGCCAGCTGTTTCAATGTTTATTGTCTGAACAAGGATTTGAACTCTGCACACTCAAATCACGAGCCGCTTATGGAAGTCTGATAGTCCACCGACTGAGCTACCCAGATTCAATATTACAAAAAGATCCATTATACAGATTTATGGTAGGACTCTGAATTATCCCTCGTTGACGTCGAACTGGGGTGAAATCCCTTTTATAAAATTCTCAGTAACATGTTGAGGAGAATCCTTGTTTCTGTTGAACATGATGTAAGAAACAGACAGCGAATTCGTGAGTTTACAATTCTTCCTGTTTGTGCCAAATGTCGTGTCATTCGTTTGCACCAATTAAAATAACATTTCACCCAGTGGCTCAAAAGCTAATCTTGTCCCATACGGGAGTTAGAAAAGGCCTCTCGATCTATCAGCATATTATCATCTGTAAGCTGAATAATTTCACCCGTTACACAGTGACATCAGGCAGAATATTTCCCTTCCAAATTTTCCCCACACGAAACTTCCAACCGATGAATATCGGCTTCACGAAAAGAAGAATTGTGTGTTTGGTTCTTCAGATTTAAAGATTTCGTACCGGCCCCTTTGCGGCATCAGCTGACGCTAATCGCCCCCTCTCCCACCGTAAACAATTAAACTCGCACCTACTGTTGTAAGACGGTAGGCCAGAGGAACCCAAGTGCCCACATGGGAACACTAAGAAGTAGATGCGTGACGGAACATACCAGTTGTACCTTGAACTCCGGTCAAAATGTTCGGAGTAAAATGTTCGACTGTTCTCGGTGAGGCTGAAACTCACAACCTGGGCATTTCTGAAACTGATAAAAGTGCCGCTCGCTGACCGCTTGCGCTACAAGAGCTTCGAGATCTTTCTCCGATTTCTCCAAGAAGCCTCCAATCAAGATGCGCTTCGATAAATATCCGCAGTGACCTTTAAAAGCCGTGGAATCTGAAACAAAACCCCAGACGATAAGAGCCTTTAATTATATTATTATTAACTTAGGGACAATTTTTGATGGTACTTTAAGGAGTATTTGGGGAAAGTGTGAGACGAAATTGGGAAACTCTCTCTGGGCTGTCGTTGATTGAAGAGATGGGCGTTATTTCATTTGAAAACCGAGGCTCGGAACTTTCTGATGGAGAAGTGTGACAGAAGATTGTGGTTCGTGACAGTTGCCGAGGAGATCCAGAGGAAAGGGAGAAAAGTCAAAGTCACAGCTGTGACAGCTCAAGTGCTCTGCTTAGCTGTAATATTTAAAAAGTAATGTACAGTACAGAGCAAGCCGATTTGGTATCGGTTATCAAAAATACTATAAGACACGGGGTCAAACGCGGATTTGTGAAGAGGGAACTGATTTAACCGCCAGACCGAAATCATTCCCCATGAATCTGAAGCGTCTTGCGGAAAACGGCAGCGCGAACTGTGACGTTCGTGTCATGACTTGAAAGACCCTCGAATTACCGACAGTATCTTTGAACGAGTTGTGTCAGCAAAACCGTGATTGAAGCCGCTTTGCATTTGTCAAACGTGTAGGTGACGATATTGGGATTGATAAAGGTCGATATCAAATATTTGAAATATTACCATACGTCATGACCCGAAAATTGACTGTAAAATCGAGTTTTTCCTGTAAGTCGTGAATTGAAGGGAAAGGCGCACCAATCAGATCAGAGATAATGTATAAAACTTGATATCAACCACCAGGTTTCCCCTTTTTTCGGCGTTTAAAACAATCTATTTCACAGTTTGTCAAACCCGAAACAGCCTCTGGGATTTGTTGATTGGAATTTCAATGCAAATTGGGACCGTCACTAAGTATCGGAACAAATATACCCGCTGAGGTTTCGGGGTTGTTACTGGTTTATTGATATCAGTGAGTCACCGATTTTAAACTAGCTGAGGGTCTAAACCTGAGGTAAGAGCCTGGGATAGACAAGAGATTCTTCAATGTATCAAGTTAAATTACACTGATTCTTCAAACACTGCACATCACATCCCTTAAACATTGTTACCTGTTACTATATAAAACTGGTGAGGGTGGAAACGGGAAACAACGGAAAAAACCTTCATTGTATCCAACTTATTAATATTATTATTATACAAACAATGTACAGCCTATCCCATAAAAAAACTCAATGCTAAACCAGTCGTCAGTTCCAGAGCCGCTGTGCCCGTGATGTGATTTGCATCCGATTCTGACTGACTTAGTATCAGACGCGCTCCCGTCAACAGAAAACGGTTGTGGCCGGATTCATAAGAGAAAAATGAGGACCGACCTCCGCATAACCTGTCTTCATAATTTAACCATTTTAGCCCCGGTATCATTCTGGTGAATCTGCGCTGCACCCCCTCCAAGGCCAACATTTCCTTCCTGAGATGTGGTGCCCAGAACTGAATGCAATACTTTAAATTGTTTCTCAGCAGGGATTTCTATCTGTCACATACTTCCCCCCTTTGAATATCGGCTTCCCTGAAATAAAGGCCAACATCCCATGAGACATTTAAATTAATTTTTCTCCCATTCCACTGGCTTTGAGCGATTTCTGTACTTGGACCCCTGAATATCTCTGCTCCTCCACAGTTCCTAGCTTCTCACCATTTAGAAAATACTCTGATCTATCTTGCTTCGGTCCAAAGTAAATGAGCTCACACTTGCCCATTTTGAAAGTTTGAACAGACTGGGGCTCTTCTGTATAGAAAAGAGAAGACTCGGGGGTGACCTGATCTAGGACTTTAAGATTATGCAAGGGTTTGATAGGTTCGACGTAGATAAGGTGTTTGCACTTGCGGAGGTGAGGACTCCAAATCATTGGAGCCATGAACATCAGGTATTCACTATTTAATTCAATATGGCATTCAAGAGGAACACATTCACCCAGAGAGTCGTTAGAATGTGCAATTCGCTCCCACAAGGAGTAGTTTAGGCGAATAGCATGGATTCGTTTACGGCGAAGCTAGATAAACACATGGCCAGTCAGCCTAACCTCGGTCAGACTGAAGGTATTCCATTAAATCTACACTGTACTTCCTCCACAGCCAATACTGGGAGGAGGGGACTGTTGGCTGACAAGCCTCAGCTACACCAGGAGTATCTCTGTACCTTTCAACTCGCTGTCTCACTGCACGTGTATTTAAAGTGTATCGTAGGACGGTGTGTGAGTGTCTCTGTACCTTTAAACCCTCTGGCTCTCTACACAGGTATTGACAGTGTATTGTAGGACGATGTGAGTGTCTTTATACCTTTAAATTCTCTGTTTCACTGCACAGCATTGACAGTATATTGTAGGATGGTGTGAATGGGATGAGGTTCTGTGGGGCGAAGTGTAGCCGATTGGGAGCAGCGCCCGTTTGCGGGTTGAGTATTGCACGCTTGATTTTCTCGCTCCCTTATTTCTTTCTCTCTTTCTTTCTTTCATCGCCTTATATCCTATCCTTTCTTTCACTCTCTTTTCATTTCTATTATTTCATTCTTTTTCTTTCTGCCTCCAGCACCTTTGTCTGTGTCCTGTCTTTGTTCTCTCATGTTTCTCTGCTGAAAGATCCATAATTCAGACCCGCCGCTTCTTCCAGATTTTTTTCCTTCCACAATCATGGTCTATTTCATTGACACTTTTCTGCGGCCTTGCCTACTCTAACCCTCACTTTCACAGTCTTACACCTTTGAGTTTGCACTGCATCGACCGCTGTTTCTCGGGGGCACATGTCCCGTTCGCATCAATGTCCATTTGTGCCTTGAAACCAGTCGATACATTTCCATCTGCTCCAGAGACGAGCTCAAAGAAAGCAGGGCTGGCATTCGGAAGGACAGCGCATACTTTTCCGTGAAATTTCCATGGGGTATCTTGTGATACGCGGGATGTTAACTGAAGAACTGGGTTTTGTTTTCATGGTCGTTGGCGCTTTTCCCCGAGCAGTTGATGTGCGGGAGAGACGGGCGGCGCTGCACAGCTGCGAATGAGGGCTGAAAGGTGCACTTTTGGCAATCTGGGCGGTGCAGGAAGGTCGGAAATGTTCCGCTTGATCTTAATATGTCTGTGGAAATGTCCGATTGAAAAGTAATGAGGAGAAATGAAAAGAGCGGCAATGGTGAAAAGGTGTCGATTACAGGAGATTGGCCGTGAGCGAAAGGTCCTTGTAAAGCTCGGCGCGGAGGGGATTTTGTTCGGAAACGGCAGACTTTAAGCGCGTGAGGAAAGTAAAGTGCGAGCTGCGTCCTTGGGTCAAATTGGGTGTTTTCAGGACAACAGCCATTGTGAAAGCACAAAAATGAAAACAGAAAATGCTGAAAACGCTGAGCAGGTCAGGCTGCACCTGTGGAGAAAGAACCAGAGGGAACGTTCCAGCTCTATGACCTTTATCATCAGAACTGAATGGTTTACTATTTGCGTGAGTAACTGCGCTGTCCAAGATGCGGACTTACATCTCTGAATTATGTAGATTCGTATCTCACTGCTGCCAGAATTTGTAGAGTTTTTCATTTTGGCCGCCTCACCAAAAACCCTTCTTTGACAAGAAGTGCTTTTCTGCATTGCTGGTTTACACCTGTTTGAACAATTCAGCAAAGTCTGGATTGCCACCCAACTGTTTCTTAGACGGAGGTGTTGGGACTGTAAGGCGTGATCTCGGTGAAGTATCAACCAATGTGCACAATGGCGCCCTGGTGAACCGAGCACCTCTTATAGTCAGTATAATATAAAAGATATCTAACATAATTATGAATTTCTTCTTTGCATCACACAAGGATTTATTATCAGAGAATGTACATGAGCAGGTCGATTTCCGTCACGCTCCGGTCGCTTTGCATCGCCTCCCACAAATAGAATAGAATCAGAGAGAGGTCACAGCACGAAAAGAGTCCATTCGGCACATCGAGTCCGTGCCGGCTCTCTGCAAGTGCAATCCAGATAGACCCACTCCCCCACCCTATCCCTGTAGCCCTGTATTTTCTTTCGTTTCAAATACTTATCCAGTTCCTTATCGAAGACTTTGAGTGAATCTGCCTCCACCACCCCCTCGGGCGGTGTATTCCAGACCCGAAACACTCGCTGTGTGGAACAGTTTTTCCTCATGTCACCTTTGGTTCTTTTGCCAAACACCTTAAATCTATGTGCTCTGGTCCTTGAACCTTCCGCCAATAGGAACAGTTTCTCTCCATCTACTCTATCCAGATCCTTCATGATTTTGAATAACTCTATCAAATCTCCTCGTAACCGTCTCTGTTCCAAGCAGAACAACCCCAGCTTCTCCAGTCTATCCATGAAATTAATACCCCATATCCCTGGACTCTTTACAGTAAATGTCTTCTGTTGGGATTTGGTATTAACATCGCCGAACCCCCACCATCAACATACTAGTGGTTATCATTAACCAGAAACATAACTGGACCAGCTACATAAATACTGTGGTTGCAAGAGCAGATCAGAGGCTGGATATTCTGAGCCAAGTCACTCACCTTCTAATTCCCTAAAGCCGTTCAACCATCTGCAAGGCGCAAGTTGAGTGAGTTGGAAGTCTTATGTGATGGTCATCGACCTGAAACGTTCACTCTGTTTCTGTGTCCAAAGATTCTGCCTGACCTGCTGAGGATAAACACATTTGCAGTTTCTATTTCAGGCTGGCAACATAGCCAGTATTTTCATTTTGAATAAAGGCCCTTTCGGTTATTTCCTAATGCGACGAGGTGGCCGAGCGGTTAATGCGATGGACTGCTAATCCAGTGTGCTATGCACGCGTGGGTTCGAATCCTATCCTCGTCGGTATTTTGTTCAAGTTTTGTTTCTCTCATTCAGTCCACCCAGAAGATCGGGTCAAAGTCCCATCCTTCTCGAAACGGCAGACCGTGGGTATTGCATTGTTTGCTGAAGTCAGCAACAGTTCCTTCCAGGAAGGTGTTGAGATTGTATGGTCGCGAAGTATCAGATTTTACATTGGTGTCATTGTAAAAAGAGTAAATCTTATGGTCAACGTAAGAGAAACGTATGGACCACAATGAAGATTTATGACCGGATCATTCCGTGTCTGTGTCCGTTAAAAAGGGACGTACTGTTAGTCCCGGATTATTCCGTGTCTGTGTCTGTTAAAAAGGGGTGTGCTGTAAGTCCCGGATCATTCTGTGTGCGTTTTACCCGATTTTCTTGAGACCTTTTTCCTTCTGAACTGAAATGACGATCCTCTCTCGACACGAAGGATCACCGCCTGCTTCGGGCAACTGGTAGGAAAAATAACAAAAACTGATGAGACCAAGTTCATTTTGCTGGGCTTCCATTTCAATCTCCGCACTCTATCCCCCATTCAGTCCCACCCCCGCCTGGACATTGTAAGCTGCGATATTCATAAGGGAATGGAGAAGCCGAATATCACGGTTATAATTTTCTTGGTTCCTCAACAACGAATAGCATCAATTTCAATGATTCAGAAGGTTATCATAGAATCAGAGAATTTACAGCACAGAAGCAGGCCATTCGGCCGTCGTGCCAGTGTCAGCATTTTCGAAGATCTGTCCAAATTAGACCCACACCCCAGATTTTTCCCCATAACACTGCAAATTAGTCCTCTTCAATTATGTCCAATTGCCTTTTGAATGATCCTATGGAATCTGCTTCCACCACCCTTTCAGGAAGTGCGTTCCTGGTCTTAACAACCCTCTGTGTGAAAAAAATTCTTCTCAATTCCCCTCTTGTTCTTTTGCCAATTATTTTAAATCTGTGATCTCTGGTTACCGACCCACTTGCCAGAGGAAACAGTTTCTCCCTACTTGCTCTTTCAAAACCCCTCATTATTTTGAATATCTCTATTAGGTCTCCCGTTAACCATCTCTGCTGTAAGGACAATAATCCCAGCTTCTCCAATCTCTCCACAGAACTGAAGTCCCTCATCACTGGTGTCATCCAGGTCAACCTGCTCTGAATCCTCTTCAATGCCTTTTCATCCTAAAGTGTGGTGCCCAGATCTGTACAATGTACTTCAGCTGAGGGCTAACCAATAATTTGTAAGGATTAGTATGATTTCCTTTTTTAATATTCAATGCCCCGATTCACAAAGCCAAGTATCCCATATGCTTTCTTAATCACCTTATTAACTTGCCCTGTTTTCTGAATATGAACCCCCAGGTCCCTCTGCTCTTGGAACCCCCATAAATTGTTCCATTTAGATTATACTGCCTCTCCATGTTCTTCTTCCAAAAGTGCATCACTTCACACTGATCGGCGTTAAATCTGTCACGTGACTGCCCATTTCACCAGTCTGACTTTGTCCTCCTGAAGTCTGCTATTATCTTGCTCACTATTTACCACGTTACCAAGTTTTGTATCATCCGCAAACTTCGAAATTGTACTCCCTATTGCCACATCCAAGTCATTTATATATAACAAGAAAAGCAATAGTCCTAATACCGACCCCTGGGGGATTCCACTGCATATTTCTCTCCAGTCAGAAAGACATCCGTTCACCACGAATCTCGGCCTCCTATCCTTTAGCCAATTACTTGCCCACGTTTCCACCGACCCTTTAATCCCACGTGCTTCTAGTTTTCGAATAAGTCTGTAATGTGTTCATTTCTAAAATGTGTCCTCAAAATAAATATATCCCTATAATTTTATTGTTAAACAATGAGAATACAGATATTAAATCGAGTGCTCGATCGGGTTCATTCCCATTACCCGAAGGTGACGGGACCCGAGGACGGGGAATCCGATCTGGGTTTATTTTTTCCGAAAACGGAGACGGAAAATAGCAAATCTCATCCCGTTGAAATCCAACAATTGGACGAAGAACCGACAGCCTTTTCCCATCCCGGGTTTGCAGACCTGGCTGTTGAAGGAAGCCTGATAAGTCCATTAGGGATCAACAGCGAAAGTGAAGAAACGCAGACAGAGATAGATAGATACATGCAAAGAAAAATAGTATAAATCTCCAATTCTGTGATTGAGCAGAATTTAGGTGGCAGCTTAAAGGAAATTCGTCGCATGCCGTGAAATCTTAGACGTGTACATGGGGCTGGATTCTTACATTATTTCTGAAAAAAGTAAACACTGCCTGGTAAAGACAGCTCTTATTTATTTGACCATTTTACAGTGGCGGTGTGAAGTGATTTCGAATCTCAGTGAATTTCAAGACCATGCTTGACCCACTCGTTTGGTCACCCACAGGTAGCACGCGGTTGTAGACTGCGCAGGATTATCACAGGAACTCTGCCAGACTGCATGTTCCAGACTTGTATCCAACGCTACACGTGCAGCCTGCAGCCGTGTGTGGATTGGTGGTTCAGTGTAGAATCCACGCCTGCGACGGGAAACCAGGGGTTTGGTTCCAGGCCAATGCAGCTTCCTTTACCTTTTGTATCTGTACCCATGAGATCGCCTGAATTGGGATAAATTCATGTGCCGGCTTCAATCTGTACAACTTCTTGAAAGATTATCTTCATTTCGTCCACGTGTCTTTCGTGGACAAACCCTCTGCATTCTGTCCTCTGGTGTTCAAACATGCTCGGCTGGAGATAAATCAAACCTGCCTTCTGCACTTGCTTCAAAGATGTGAGAAGCCAATTGGTGTTTTTTGACGAAAAATGGGGAAGCAAGGGGGCTCATACCGGGATTTGAACCAGTGAAACTCCCTGAGCGAGAATCAGATCCAAAGTCCAACTGGGAACAGAGCCGTGCAGCCACTGTAAAATTTCGCTGCCACGCAGCCGATCCGCCATCCTTTCAGAACACCATGGCCATCCAATCTCGCTTTCTTGTACGATATACGATGTAGAGCAATATCAGGTTCTAAACTAATTATTTCAGGTCAACAATATTCGTCTCTCTTTATCAAATTTGTTTTGAATGTACGACTTGTATTATCAAGTAACACTTTACAGAATGAATTACTCTGAAACGACATTGTCGTCTGTCTCGGCATCGTCATAGTTTACACTCCACCATAAGTACACTTTACTCAAATTGCTGCTTTCATTCACCATGAGAACGAAGAGCCACGGATGTGGAAACATTAGCTACGAATTTATCAGCTGGGTTGCACCTTTCCTTTTCCTACTTCCTCAGTCTTTTTTTTCTTTACCCTTCTCTGCAATTGTTGCAATTTAGATCAGCCATCGCCGTTCAAGGAAGCCTGAGAAGTCCATTGTGGACAATACGGAGAGACAAGAGACGGAGACATGGAGAGATGGAGAGATGCATGCAAAGAAAATAAAGAGCATAAATGTCAGGTTTTGCAAACTAGCAGAATTTATGTTACAGATTGGGAGAGATTCCTTCTTCGGTATTGAAATCTTGCAAGAGAAGATTGGACACAACTTAAAAGCACCGGCCTCGCTGGAGAATCTCTCATTCTGGGAGAGAGATAAATGCGGTCAATTAACTCCAATTAATCTATTTCAGCACTGAAGGGATCTTGAAACAATAGCTCTGCGAGCAGAATTCAAACCTGGGCAGGAAAACCTCAATTGAATTTTGAGTCCAACGCTTTAAAAACTCGGCCACCGCAGCTGTAAACGGCATGTTCATTCAGATCGGATTCCAAATGGACACATGCTGCTGTTACAAACGCGCGCATTGATGGTGCTTGGGGTCGAATTCTTACTTGTTACGCTGGAGACCTTGGTTCGATTCCCGATACAATGCAGGATCATTCTGTAACAATGAGGAGCTGAGGAGCAATAGTATACTATTTCGCCCCTCGAGCCTTATGCGCAATTCAGTGAGATCTTGGTTGATATGTGACCTAACTGCATATTATCGCCTTAGCCCCATGTCCCTTCATGCCTTTGGTTAACAAAAATCTATCAATTTCAGTTTTAAAATTGACAATTGAGCTCGCATCAACTGCCGTTTGTGGAAGAGAATTCCAAACTTCTACCTCCCTTTGCTTGCAGAGGTGTTTCCCAACTTCACTCCTGAAAGTCCTGACCCTAATATTTAGGCTATGTCCCCGAGTCCGAGACATGCTAACGGGTGGAAATAGTTTTTGTTCTATTTACCCCATCAGTTCCCTTTAATATTTTGAAATGTTCGATCAAATCAGCACTTAATGTACTGTATTCGAGGCAAACCCGAGTTTATGTAATCTCTCCGCGTAATTTAAACTGTGGAGTCCAGGTAACATTCTAGTAAATCGACGCTGCACTCCCTTCATAGCCAATATATCCTTCCTAAGGTGCGTTGCCCAGAACCGAAGGCAATACTCCAGGTGTGGTCTAACCAGAGCTTTGTATAACTGTATCATAATGCCTATCCCCTTGAATCTAGTCCTCTGGATATAAAGACCAACATTCCATTAACCTTTTTGATTATTTTTTGTACCTGTCCATGACATTTTAATGATGTATGTTCATGGACACCAAAGTCTTTTTGGACCTCCACTGTTTCGAGCTTTTCACCATTTAGAAAGTACTCTGATTTATCCTTTTAGGTCCAAAGTGGATGACCTCACACTTGACGAAATTCATATCGATTTGCCACAATTTTGCACATTCATTTTTTATATTAATGCCTCTCTGTAATTTTATGCTTTCATCTGCACTGCTTACAATGCTGCCCATCTTGGTGTCATCGGCAAACTTGGACATGTGGCTTTCTATCCCGTCACCTAATATCCGCCTGAATTGGGAAAAATCCAAATTGAGTTTCAATCTCCTCATCTTCTTGAGACATTTTATTTGCTTCATGTGTATTGCGCCGACGAAACTTCGGCATTCAGTCCACTGGAGCTCAAACATCCTCTGGATATAATTCAGTTCCACCAACAGCAGAACTGAAAAGATGTGAGAAGACAATTGGTGACTTTTCACGAAAAGGAAAAACACATGAGGGCTCGTCCGGGATTTGAACCCGGAACCTCTCGCATATCACTCAATGAAACTCCCTAAGCGAGAATCATATCCCTAGACCAACGAGCCGCTGTTACTTTAGCTTTGCAGCCAGTGTAAAAGTTGGTTGCGTCTCACAGCCGATCGACCATCCTATCAGACCATTTCGATCCATTCAATCTCGTTTTCTGTTCGGGTGGACAGCAATATCAAGTTGTGCACTAACTATTTCCATTCACCAATATTAGTCTCCCTTTACCAAATTGCTTTCGAGTGCACGACTTGAGTTATCAAGTAAGACGTTTCAGAATTAGTTGCTCTTAAAATACATTGCTTGTGAGGATACTCGGAGTCGTATCGATTTCTGGCACGCTCTGTTCCCTTTGCATTGCAACCGACACATAGAATTGAATCATAGAAAGCTGACAGCACGGAAAGTGGCCATTCGCGCCATCGAGTCCGTGCGAGATCTCTGCAAGAGCAATCCAGCTAGAACCACTCCCCCACCTTTCCCCGAAGCCCTGCATTTTTTTTCCCTTTCAAGTACCGATCCAGCTCCCCTTTGAAGGCCATGATTGAATCGGCCTCCATCACACCCTCGGGCAGTGCATTGAGATCCGAACCTCTTGCTGTGTGAAAAAGTTTTTCCTCATGTCACCTTTGGTTATTTTGCCAATCACTTTAAATCTATGTCCTCTGGTTCTTGACCCTTCCGCCAATGGGAACAGTTTCTCTCCATCTTCCATGCCGAGATCCTTCATGATTTTGAATACCTCTATCAAATCTCGACAAAACCGTCTCTGTTCCAAGGAGAACAACCTCAGATTCTCCGGTCGATCCACGTGAGTAAAGTCCCTTATCCCTGGAATTATGATCGTATTTTTTTTCTGCACCCCCTCGAAGGCCTTCACATCTTTCCTGAAGTGCGGTGTCCCGAACCCCACACAAAATTTCAGTTGTGTTCGAACCAGTGTGTTATAAAGTTTCATCCTGACTTCTATACTTTTGTACTTTTGTACTCTATACATCTATTTCTAAAGCCCAGGATCCCGTATGCTTTTTAACCGCTTTCTCAACCTGCCCTGCCACATTCAACGATTTGTACACATAAACACCTCTTTGTTCCTCTACCGCTTTTACATTTGTGCCCTGGAGTTTATTTTGCCTCTCCTCGTTTTTCCGACCGAAATGTATCACTTCGCATTTTTTTGCGTTAAATGTCATCTGCCCCGTCTCCGCCCATGCCACCAGCCTGTCTATATCCTTTGAAGTCTATTACTATCCGTATCACTGTTTACTACCCTTCCAAGTTTTGTTTCATCTGCAAATTTTGAAATTGTGCTCTGTGCACTCAAGTCCAAGTGATTAATATATATCAAGAAAAGCAGTGGTCCCAGCACTGATCCCTGGGGAACGCCACTGTACACCTCTCGCCTGTTCGAAAAACAACAGTTCACCAGTAATCTGATTCCTGCTGTTCGTCAATTCTGCATTTATGTTGTTTCTGCCCCGTTTATTCCATGGGCCGCAATCTTGATGAGAAGCCCACCATGTGGCACTTTAGCAAACACCTTTTGAAAGTTCACATACACCACATCAACTAAATTGCCCTCATCTATCCTCTCTGTTACCTCATCAATAAACTCTAACAGTTCAGTTAAACACGATTTGCCTTTAACAAATCCGTGCTGCCTTTCCCTAATCAATCCACCCTCGCCCAAGTGGCTGTTAATTCTGTCCCGGGTTATGGTTTCTAAACGTTTCCCCACCACTGAGGTTAAACTGACTGGCCTATAATTGCTGGGTTTAGCTGTACACCCTTTTTTGGACAAGGGTGTAACCTTTGCAATTTTCCAGTCCGCTGGCACCACACACATGTTGATAGATAATGGCCAGTACCTCCGCAATTTCCACCCTTACGTCCCTCAACAACCGAGCATGCATCCAATCCGGACGTGGTGGCTTATCTACTTTAAGTACAGCCAGCCGTTCAAGTGCCTCTTCTTTATCAATTTTTAGACCATCCAGTATCTCAACGATAACTTCCTTTGCTGAGACTCTGTCTTCTTGGTAAAGATAGATGCAAAATACTCATTTGTTACTTCGGCCATCCCCTCTGCCTCCATGAGTAGATCTCCTTTATCGTGCCTAATCGGCCTCACCCCTCCCCTTACTACCCGTTTCCAGTTTGCATGCCTGTCGAAGTCTTTTGGATTCCCTTTTATGTTGGCCGTCAGTCGATAGTCATATTTCTCTTTGCCTCTCATTTCCTTTTTCACTTCCCCTCTGAACGCCCTAAATTCGGCCAGGTGAATTAACGCATAAAAAAGTCAGCATTACTTTCAGCCGGAAACAGAAAGTTACTGGTTGATCAATGGCGATTTGAACAAGTATTCGTCTTTTTTACAGAGTTGAATGAGTTTTGCGAAATTAATACAGTGAACTAATACAGTAAAGTTGAATTCCTGATCGGGAACCGCCTCAGACAGCGCATTACTGCCCATCCCTGGGAAACAAGATACGATCGAAACTTTGACAACACATCGCAGGTCCCGCTGCAAAGACACAGCTTGCCAGCTGTTCCGAAATTTGGAGCCTAGACAGGGAGTTAAACACTGGACCTTCAGCTCACTGCCCACTTTGAAAGTCTGATACTCTACCGACTGAGCTACTCAGGCTCGATACTACATAAGCTCCCATCGTACACATTCATGGGAGATCTCTGAATTATCCCTGCAGCCGTCGAACGAGGGTAAGGTCCGTTTGATAAAATTCTCAGCAACGTGTTGAGGAGAATCCTTGTTCCTGTTGAACAAGATGTAAGAAACATGGACAGTGAACTCGTGAGTTTACAATTCTTCTTGTTTGTGCCAAATGTCTTGTCATTCGTTAGCAGCAATTAAAATAACACTTTACCCAGCGGCTCAAAAGCTGAACTTGTCTCACACGGGAGTTGGAAAAGGCCTCTCGACCTTTCAGCGTATTAACATCTGTAAGCTGAATAATTTCACCCGTGACACAGTGACATCAGGCAGCATATTTCTCTTCCAAATTTTCCCAACAAGAAACTTCCAACCGATGAAAATCGGCTTAAAGAAAATAATTGTTTGTTTGGTTCTTCAGATTTAAAGATCTTGTACCGGCCCCTTTGCCATATGAGCTGCCGCAAAAAGCCCCCTCTCCCCCTGTGAACAAGTAAACTGGCACCTGCTATTGAAAGACGGTAGGCCAGAGGAACCCAAATGCCCACATGGGAAAACTACGAAGTCGATTGTTGACCTCCATACGTTTGTCCCACAAGAGCGTATTGTAAAAACGACTGGTTGTTAACAAGATGCGTTATGGAAGATACCATTTGTACCTTGAACTCCGATCAAAATGTTCGGAGTAAAAGGTTTGATTGTTTTAGAAGACGCTCGAACTCACAACCTGGTCATTTCTGGAGCCCATACAGCTATAAATAAGTAACGCACGCTTAACAATTGTGCAACACGAGAGCAGCGAACAACCGACAGCATCAGCGCTCCTGCCAAACAGCTTCATTTTCGGTCTCTCAATTATCACTTCGAGATCTTTCTCAAACAGAAGCCTCCAATCAAGATGCGATTCGTTAAATAACAATTCCTAAATCAAGAGAGTTTTGATCGATCATGACTAAAGTATGTACAATTTCCTCACCTGTTCCTTTTAATCCCCTGGGGTGGAAACCATCAGCTCCTGGAGATTTATCTTTCTTCCGCCTCCTCATTTTCTCCATTGCCATTATTTTACTTGTACTGAATCCCCTTGATTTATTAACAGTTTTCCTCGTGTCTCTGGTATGTTAGCCTCATCCATTTCTGTGACGACCGATGCAAAGTAAAAATTTAGCAACTCTGCCATTTCCTGATTTTCAATTACAATATCACCTCCATCTGTCTTTAAGCGGCCCACATTACTCTAAGCCTCCCTTCTTTCTCTGAATATACTCGTAAAAATCTTGAGAGTTGTCCTCATTTTCCCTCATAAGTTTTTCTCCTTTTCCCTTTTTGCTCCTCTTGCGATTTTTTTAGTTTCAGCACGACAATAAACAACACTTCGCTGTAAAGTTCGGCTCAATAGTTCTCCAATGTCAGAGCGAGAATTGTCTGAAGCCCTGATTTATTTCATGTCACAAATACAATCACACATAATCATCCGTGTATCAACTCACTGAAGGGTACACAAAGATAAACTCAGCGAGAAATGCAGTCAGTGTCGGAATGCACAGGTGAACGGACAAGCGAAATGGACAGAGACAAAACGGCCTGAACCCCCAACAGTGAAGTGTCGCTGATAGATATTAGTGAGGAGGTGGGGGCACCATGTCATCAATTGGCGCTGTGGCTTAGTTGGTTAAAGCATCTGTCTAGTAAACAGAAGATCCTGGGTTCAACTCCCAGTCGTGCCTTGTGCAGTTCATTATTTTACCTAATTTATGGAGTAAAGCGACAAAATAACAATGTGGTGTTCGTTTTTGTTCAGGTTTCAGGAGGAAACGGATAACAGAATGACTGTTCAAAAACGCCCTTTTATTCCACAGACAGACCTCTCAGAGAATGTGTCTGTAACACGTTAATTTGAGGACACGTTCTTGTTTCTGGGCTCGTTGGGATCGGGGTATAATTCACGATTTGAGGTTCAAAGCCGGAAGACATCCTAATTTGGATCAAGACTTGTGATCTTGACCTGCGGGACAAACGTTTGCAAAGAGGAAAAAGAAGTCCTCAAATTGCTCGACCTGAATCTCCAAGCCCAGATGAAATAGATCCCAGGTTGTTAACAGAAGCAATGAAGGAAATAGCGGAGGCTCAAACCATCATTTTCCAATCCACCCTGGCAAAAGGTGTCGTGCAGGAGGATTTGAGGATTGCTAACGTTCTACCATTGCTGAAAAAGGGGTAAAGGGATAGATCGAGTAAATACAGGCCAGTCGGCCTAAACTCGATGGGAAGTATGAATCGTCATTTAGAAAGGCACGGATTAATCAAGGACAGTCAGCGTGGATTTGTTAAGGGATGGTCGTTTGAATTGAATTATTTGAGGAGGTATCAAGGAGGATCGATGAGGGTATCGCGATTGATGTAGTCAACATGGATTTTAGCGAGGCTTTTGACAAAGTCCTACAGGGCAGATTTGTCAAAAATGTAAAAGCCCATTGGATCCAAGGGACATTGGCAAGTTGAATCCAAAATTGGCTGAGCAGCAGGAAGCAAGCGGTTGTGGTCGACGGGTGCTTTTGTGACTGGAAGGCTGTTTCGAGTGGGGTTCCATGCGGCTTCGTACCAGGTCCCTGCTTTTCATGGTACAGATCATTGATTTAGACTTAAATGTAGGGGGCATGATGAAGAAATTTGCAGATGATACAAAAATTGTTCCTGTGGTTGAGAGTGAGGAGGAAAGCTGTCGACTGCAGGAAGATATCCATAGAGCTGACAGGTGGAAAGAAAAGTGGCAAATGCAATTCAATCTGAAGAAGTGTGACGTAATGCATTTATTGAGGGGGGGCAAAAAGGCAAGGGAGTATATGACAAATATTGCAATTAATTTGCCATTTACACGCCCATTCTGCAAATTTACTAATGTCTTCCTTTATTATTCGCATTTTTCTTTGTATTAACTACAGCTCGCAATTAGGTGTCGTCCCTAAGTTTTGAAATTGTACTTCCGATTCCCGTGTCCAAATCATGAATGTAAATTTTGAACAAAAGTGGTCCCAGCACCGATAAATTGTGAAAAACAGTGGTCCCAACACTGATAAAGTGTTTACAACAGTGGTCCCATCACTGATATATTGTGAACAACAGTTGTGCCAGCATCGATAAATTGTGAACAACCGTGGCCCAGCACCGATAAATTGTGAACAGCAGTGGTCCCAGCACCGATAAATTGTGAACAACTGTCGTCCCAGGAATTTTGATCTTGAACTGCAGTTGAAACTTTTGCACAAAAGAAAATAACGTCCCCAAATCGTCCCACGTGAATCTCAAATGCTTTGGGAAGAAGTTCAATAGAAACAATCAGGACTTAAAAGGCACCTCAACGACCTGAACTTTCGTTGAATGAATTGTGTTAGCCATTGCATTCGACCGTGAAATCGCTCTTGACTTTCATCTCATTGAAGCAGAGTGTGGCCGCTTTGCATCTGTGAGCATGTCGGTGGCGTCTTTACATTTGTAAACAATTTTACAACACCAAGTTATAGTCCAGCAATTTTATTTTAAATTCACAAGCTTTCGGAGATTTCCTCCTTCCTCAGGCAAACATTTGCCTGAGGAAGGAGGAAATCTCCGAAAGCTTGTGAATTTAAAATAAAATTGCTGGACTATAACTTGGTGTTGTAAAATTGTTTACAATTGTCAACCCCAGTCCATCACCGGCATCTCCACATCACGTCTTTACATTTGATATTGATCGCTTCCAATTTGTAAAATTTCATCAATCGTCAGGAAAAAGAAACCGAGAATCGAGTTGTCCCTCTAAGTGATGAGCTGAAGGGATAGGTGATCCAAGCAGATCTGGAAAATGCGTGGTGCAATTGGTCAGGAGTTCCAAATCCACCCTCCAGCCACTCGGCAATTATATTGAATGAACTTTACTCTGGCCCAGTGTCGCCGCACTGAAATCGAGTATTTCTCCGGCATGTTTTTCTTCATAGTTGCTGGTTTAAGAGTGAAGACCGGCTGGTTGGATTTTCACTCCTACAAGCTTTAATCATTCATTTTTCACTGATTGCAGACAGTTGTTACATTGGTCGCTGCAATCTCAAAGTTTAGCCCAGTGAATTATTGGTTTAGCAGGTGATCTCTTCACTTGTTCTCGGCGGTGTTATCCGTTAGCGTGAAAGTTTGATTGTTCGAGCCCTTATTTTATTTTTCCTCAGGATTCATCGCCTCAAAGTTCCAGGGTTTCAACGCATGTTTTGGAATCAAGAAAATGTACCGGAATCATTGCAAGCTGAGCAGGGCTGATATTCTACCATTTACCCTGCGGTCGGGAATCAGGCACATGAATCATATAAAGGAATGGAACATTGGCTTCACGGTAATTACAATTCTCCTTGACAGACAAACCCCGAAAGGCCCGAAGGGAGGCCGCATTCACAGCAGGAGAGCTGGTTCGCTGTGACATGGAGATTTCTGTAGTGAGCGAGACCAGACTGTTTCTATGTTCAGAGAATAAATTTCACACCCTTTATTTTGGAAAAGCAAAACGGTGGGGATTTTTGTCATAGCACGATGCCTCTCGTGTTGTATCAGATGTTCCTCGTTGCGTTACTTTCATCTTGATCGGAGAACCAGTTCGGGTGCTCCTGTGATAAACAGCGACAATTGCCAGTTAATGTTAAATTTAACAACGACTCCACTGCGTTTTTAATCCCACTCTTAAGATGCAGTCTATAAAATGAAAAAAAATCATCACATTCAAAGCATAAAAATCTTATTAAAGTTTTGACTGTCTCTCGGTAACCACGTCAATATCGCCTTCAGTCTGAAATAGAAAGTTATCGATTGATTCATGGTGATTAAAACAGGGATTCAACTACGAACAGGATTTAATTAGCTTCATGTAATTAATTTAATAAGTTCATAACTCTTTTTAAAGTTAATTCCCTGACTGGGAATCGAACCTCGCGGCGGTGTGAGTACCGAATTCTCACCACCAGGCCATTGGGGAGTTCCCAAGATTGCGCACGAGACAAAGTGGAACTGATGACATTATTTTTTCTTTCGCTCTTTCCTGATTCATTCAGCTCTGTGTTTATTCTCAGGCCTCTTATCTCTCCTTCTTTTCAGGTTCTGACCGCGGATATTCCTGTGGCGAAATATCAATAATATAGAACATCTCACAGCCCCGGTATATTTGCTGTTTCTCTGTGCAGTTCTGTGCAAAATCAAACGGCACGCAAATACCGACAGTGCCTCTCTCTCACTCCCCACAGAAGCAGCAGGAGATGCCACCTTAAACTGCCAGTTGCTTCAAACGATTCATGATGGACCTGCGTGACCTTGCAGTTTTCCAAGGAGCTGCATTCAGTGCGTGAATTTTGGAAATGGAAACATGTCCATCAGCAGCTTGTGGTCGTATTTTACCTCACTTTCCATTTCATGTACATGCCTACTTGCACTTGGTGATGTCATTGCCTGAACATCACCTCTGTCGCGATATTATTTCGAACAGAAAATGCCATTTTGTGCCAGCAGTTTGTCTGGCAGGAAAATGACCTGAATTACAAAGGGCCAAGTAGGAAAGGCCGCGTTGCTCTGCTTGTTGGCAGCAAAGAATTTTCAGCGTTTCCTTGGGGTTTAGTGTTTAGGATTCGGCGCTTTCATCACCACGGCAAAGGTTCGATTGTCGGTCTCAACATCCGCATATTATACACTCTACCATAAGTGTACTGTACTCAAATTGCTGATTTTTTCATTGTGAGGGGAAGAAACATAAATGTGTGGACATTAATTACGAATTCATCAGCTGGGTTGCACCTTTTCTTTTCCTACCGTCTCAGTCTTTCCATCTTTACCCTTCTCTGCTGGTGTTGCAGGTTCCATCATTCTTCGCTGTTCACGATGCCTGAGAAGTCCATCAGGAGAAAACAGGCAAAGTCAAGAGACAGAGATAGGGAGAGATTAAAACATAGAAATAAATTGTATAAATGTCAAGTTCTGCGAACGAGCAGAACTTGGAATGGAGCTTGGGAGAGATTCCTTCACGTGTCTTGCAATTTTGCGAGAGATCATTGGGCTCCGAGTTAAAAGCGTCGTTGGCGATGGAGCACCTCTCTGAGGGAGCGAACAAGGTCCGTTCGTTCAAGTTCATATTAATTTGAACACTGAACAAACTTTAAAAAGTAGCGCTGCGAACAGGATTCGAACCTGTGCAGGGAAACCCCATTGGATTTCAAGTCCAACGCCTTAACCACTCGGCCATCGCAGCGGCAAACATCGATCATGCACAGCTATAAATCAGAATGCGTAGGGTTATCACACGAGATCTGTGACACTTTGTTCTCTCAGACAGGTTTCCAACTGGAAACTTACAGCTTGTTAATGTGCTGACTTTGCTGTTTCGGTGATAGAATTCTCATTTATCACGTGAGAAACCGGGGTTCGATTTCCGGTTCGTTTTGGATTATTTTCATTCTCCATTCATACGATCGCGTGAATTGTGCGACATTCGCCCTCAGCTTCAATCTGCGCACCATTTCGAGACATTTTCCATTCTCCACGTGTGTTGCGTCGAAGCTGGGTTGGAAAATCACATTGCAAGTCGAACGCCTTAATCATTGGGTCATCGCAGCTGCAAGCGACAAATCCCACACGGCTGCAGAAGAGAATGAAGAAGGTTATGACAGGAGAACTCTGAGACTGTATGTTCTTTGAGACAGGTTTCGAACTGAACACATGCCGCGGGCTGCGATGCGGACTTTGTTATTTCAGTAATAAAATTCTTGCATTCTGCGCGGGAGGCGCGGGTTCGATCACCACCCAATAGAGGAGCATTTTCATTCTCCATTCATGAGGTCACGTGAATTGTGATCCGTTGACATTCAGCTTCAATCTGAACACCATCTTGTGATATTTTCCTTTCTCCGTGTGTGTTGTCGTCGACAGAACCTCTGCATTCTGTCCTCCATGCACTGGAATTAAGATAATCCTGCCGACGACACCGCTGACAAGACGTGAGAAGCCAATTAGTGATTTTGAACTAAAAATGGTAACACCGCAGGGCTCGTCCGGGATCTCTCACAGAACAATCAGCAAATCCCCAAAGCGAGAATCATACCCCAAGATCAACGAGCCACTGATAACAGAGGGGTGCAACCAATGCAGAATTCTGTGCCACCCACAGCCGATCGGCCACCATTCTCTCCATCCTATCACTTTTTCTGTTCCGATGTACGGCAATGTGAAGACGTACATTAACTATTTCATATCAACAATATTAGCCTCTCTTTACCACATTCGTTTCGAATGTGCGAGTTGTAATATCAAGTGCGACTTTGCAGAATTAATTGCTCTAAAGCTACATTGTTGTCTGTCTCGGCATCCGCAGATTATCCACTCCACCACAAGTATAACAGTGACTACACTTCAAAAATACTTCATTGGCTGTAAATCGCTTTGGGAGGTCTTGATGTCGTGAAAAGCGCTTCGTAAATACAAGATTTTGTTTTTGTACTGGGCTAAAAGTACTGATGATTTCACTATGAGTACGAAGAGACATCAATATGTGGACATTGGCTACGAATTCATCATCTGGGTTGGTCCTTTACTTTGCCTCCCGTCTCAGTCTTTCGATCTTTACCGTTCTCTGCTGGTGTCGCAGGTTCGATGAGCTTTGGCCGTTCAAGGAAGCTTGAGAAGTCCATCAGGGGAAAACAGAGAGGGACAGAGACAGGGAGAGATAGAGAGATAAAAGTAAAGAAAAAAAAGTCTGAATATCAAGTTAGCAGAATTTGAAATGAAGCTTGAGAGAGATGGAATCATACACTCATAGAATCGTTACTGCACAGAAAGAGGCCATTCGGCCCATTGAGCTTGCCCCGGCTCTCTTTAAGAGCAATCCAGTTAGTCCCATTCCCCCGTTCTTTCCCTGTAGACCCGCAAATATTTTCCTTCAAATATTAATCTAATTCCTTTTCGAAAGTCACGATTAAATCTGCTTCCACCACCCTTTCAGGAGATCTATTCCAGATTATAACTACTCGCCGATTTAAAACGTTTTTCCTCATATCGCCTTTGGTTCTTTTGTCAACCACCGTAAATCTGTGTCCTCTGGTTCTCGACCCTTCCGCCAACGGGAGCAGTTTCTGTTTATTTACTTTATCTAAACCCGTCATGATTTTGAACACTTCTAGCAAATCTCCTCTCAACCTTCCCGCCCTAAGGTGAACAACCCCAGCTTCTCCAGTCTATCCACGTAACTGAAGTCCCTCATCCCTGGAACCATTCCAGTAAATCTTTTCTGCATCCTCTCTAAGGCCTTCACATCCTTCTTAAAGTGCGGTGCCCAGAACTAGACACAATATTCCAGTTGCGGATTATTGTGAAGTTTCCTTCACGCACCTTGAAATTTTGCATGACCATTGGGCTCCCAATTAAAAGGCTCTGCCGCGATGGAGGATCTCTCTGAGAGAAGGAAATGAGGCCCGTTATTTCCAGTTCATATTTATTTGAGCATTGAACAAAACTTTAAACAATAGCGCCGCGAGCAGCATTCCAATGATTCACCGAAAGACCCTGTCCAGTTTCAGATCTAACGCCTGAGCCACTCGGCCATCACAAGCAGCGAGTGCTGGTAATGCAGGGCTGTAAATCAGAATGTGCAAGGTACTCAGAGGAGGTTTGTGAAATTATATGTTGTTTCAAACAGGTTTCCAACTGGACACAGAGAGCCCGATGCCATGCAAACGTTGCTGTTTCACTGGTAGAATTTGCACTTACCACGCGAGGGAACAGGGTTCGTATTCCCGACCAATTAAGGAGCATTTTTATTCCGCACCTCTGAGATCGCCTGAATTGGGATAAATTCACCTTCAGTTTCAATCTGCACACCGCCGTGAGATATTTTACTCTCTCCGTGTGTGTTGCGTCGATAAACCGGCTGCATTCTGGCCTCTGGACCTCAAACATGCTCGAGAATTGAATCAATGCTGCTTTCTGCAACGCTGAAAAGATGTGAGAAAGAAATAAGTGAATCTTCACTGGAAATAGTGAAACAGGAGGGTTCTGGGGTTTGAACTGGGGACCTCTCGCATATCAAACAGTGAAACGGCCAAAATGAAAACCATAATCCGAGAACAAGGAGCCGTCAGTAACACAACCGGACAAACAGTCGAAAATGTCCCTGTTACCCACAACCGATCGCCCATTCATTCAGACCGCTTCTGTCCATCGAATCATAGAATGGTTACAGCACAGATGGAGGCAATTCGGCTCATCGAGCCTGTGGCGGCTTTTTATAAGAGCCATCCAATTAGTCCCATTCCCCGGCCTTTTCCCGGTGCTCTGTATTTTTCCCCTTGAAATTCCTTTTTTTATTCACGATTCAATCTGATTCCACCACCCTTTCAAGCAGCGCATTCTAGATCAGAACTATTCGCTGCGAAATGAAGTTTTTCCTCATATCGCCTTTTGTTCTTTTGCAATCACCTCAAATCTGTGTCCTCTGGTTCCCGACCATTCCGCCAATTAAAACAGCTTCTCTTTGTTTACTTTATCTAAACTCTTCATGACTTTGAACGCTTCTATCAAATCTCCTCTGAACCTTCTCTGCTCTAAGGCAAACAACCCCAGCACTAGGCAAATGCGGTCAAATGGCTTCAATTAATTAATTTGATCATTAAACAGACCTTTAAAGACAGGCCTTGTTTTGTGGAAGTCTGAGCTCGTGGTTTAAATCGCTGGTTTCAATGTTTGGTGCGTTTCTCGATTCTAATTTTACCACTGACAGAATTTCTGCAATTATCCATTTTGACCTGTTCACAGAAATCCCGATTGCAGTGCAATGGAGCAGAGGATATGAAAGAAGCTGAAAGTGAAAGTGCAGATATTAGATTCATCACAGTGACTGGACACGTTTCCACAGGTAATGACCTCTCACCTTCAGATTCTTTCCAGCAGAGTGGGACAGGTGATCAGAGTGACCGGGCTCCAGCGGCGCAATCAGTCCTTATATTAGTTACAGGCTCAGGAAATACCGGGGTTTTTAATTCGAATCTCAGCAAGATCAAACAATCCTTTTCCTTGTGAACATTTCGACCGGAGTTGAAGGTAAAATTGATGTGCTCCAAAATTCATTTAATTATCTGAATTGCCATGTGGTTCCTCCGGACTACGCGGTTGCAAGAGCAGATGAGATGTTTGGTATTACTTGTTTACAGGAGGGAGGCTGCAGTTTTGTAGACACAAACTATGATTTTGATCCATCTTCAAATCGTGGGATTTAACTGGAGCTTTAAACCAGCGCCAGAGGCCGCTCAGCCAGGATACTTTCCATCTTACACTTCAGGAGCTAGTTTTACAGGAATAGAATTACTGCAAGCAAGAATTCTACCCCTGAAGCACCAATGCTCGCACGGCAGCAGGATGCATGTGTCCAGTTAGAAACCTGTCTGAAGGAACATGCAGACTGACAGAGCCGGAAGTCCAGCAGATTGACTTTCGGTCTGAGCAGATGATGAGTCTCCTTCTTGAGAGCGTTTCGCCAATCCAGCTCAGAGTGGTTTAACAATCATGAATTCGGGTGTGACTGGAGCCACTTGTGTCAGATGAAGTGTCGGGGGCAGTTTCACATCCTTGACGGACATTAATGATCCTGTTGCGGTTTTGCTGCAAAATTTCACTTCCCAGCTCCCGAACTAAAATGCAACGCCGTTGCAACTCGAATCCACAACCTTTGAATAGCTTATCAAACAAAACAAGTAGAAGTCCAACACACCAGCCGTTGCGTCACAGGGTCAGTTGCCAAAAAAACCCGAATAAAAAGAAAGACGTGTTTCTCCGGTCCAGGGGCAAAGTGACAATGGATTTTATTCAAAAAACTGTCCCCTCGAATCTGTCTTCATTTTTTTTTTGTAAAGCTTCGATTTTAAAAGTTATGAAAAGCCGAAATAAATAAAGTAAATTATAAGAATCGAATCCATGATCATGGCATTACAACACTCTAAGCAACTGAGTTAACCGGCCGTACTGACGGTCCATTAGACATTTTAATTAATTACTGTACCTGTACGCTAGTTGGTAGCGCTTTCTGTACTTGGACCCCTAAATCTCTCTGCTCCTCCACAGTTCCCAGTTTCTCACCATTTAGAAAACATTCTGATTTATCTTTCTTAGATTTAAAGTGGATGACCTCGCTCTCCCCCACATTGAACTATATTTGCCGCAGTTTTGCCCACTCACTGAAACTATCAATTCCCACTTTTCAACTTCCTGCTTCGATCTTCATGACTTGTTGCGTCACCAGAAGGCTGCGTGTTCAAATCACGGGGTAACCGTTACTTTTCGAGCTGATCGGATTCTGGATCGTTCCGGAATGAATATTTCATCTGCTTTTTCTCAATAAACAGAACCTTGCTGTAAAGTCTGCTTCCCTGGTTCTCAAATTTCAGGAAGGCGTCTCATTCTGCCCTCGACTTTTGATCTTGACCTGCGGTTGAAACTTTTGCAAAGAGGGAAAAGAAGTCCCCAAATCGCTCCACGTGAATCTCAAACGCTTTGGGAAGACGTTCAGTTCAAACAATCAGGAATTTAAAGGCACCTCAATGACCTGCACTTTCTTGGAATGAGTTTTGTCCGCCATTGCATTCGACCGTGAAAGCGCTCCCGGCTTTCATCTCACTGAAGTGAAGAGTGTGACCGCGTTTCATCTGTCAGAGTGGAAGTGACGAGTTTGGGGTCGGTATGGGTCGTTTACAACTTTTGAAATCTCACCAAGCAGCAGAGAAAAAGAAACTTAGAATCAAATTGTCCCTGTCAGTGATGAATTGAAGTGAATATCGCTCCAAGCAGATCTGGACAACTCGCAGTGCAGCCGCACAGGAGTTCCAAATCCACCTTCTCGCCACTCGGCAATCGAATGAACTGAACTTTACTCTGACCCCGTGTCACCGAGCTGCAATCGAGCATTTCTCGGCCACACTTTTTCTGAACATCATAGTTACTGGTTTAAGAGTGAAAACTGCCGTCCGCTTCACTGTAAGTGCAAGAGACAACTTTGTAGACACCGTGTAGTGTCACAGACCTGCTCGTCGGACCTGCTCATTTCATCTCATCTCATTTTCAGTGAACCTGAATATTACTGGAATGGAGAATGGCGAATCACAGCTCGATAAATCAATCCTCTCGACCACGAGGTGACTGAGTCTTCCAACACACAGGTGTTTAATGGCAAAGTGAGTTTAATGTTCAGGAATAACAGAGCACAGATTTTCACTCGTGCAAACTTCACACACTTTATTTTGGAAAAGTAAACTGATAGCAGAGAGAGGTGATATTAATCGCTGCAACCTGATTTTTTAGCTCGTTGAATCAGTGGTTCAGTACTACACGGGTACTGTCTCTGTGGCGCAATCGGTTAGCGCGTTCGGCTGTTAACCGAAAAGTTGGTGGTTCGAGCCCACCCAGAGACGGTGGGGTAACGTTTATCTTCATGGTCTCGCATTTCATGGTTTCTGATATTTGTTTTGGCTATAAAACAAATGCCCGCTTTCGATGGCCAGCTGAGGACGGCCGATCTTCCACCATTTAACCTGTGATTGGCTTCGGGGAAATCTGAATTCTTCTTGACAGACAAGGTCCGAAGGTTGCAGGAGAGGCGCTTCACTCTGACATGGATATTTCTGCAGTGAGCGACACCAGACTGTTTCCACAATGAATGTCACTCCCGTTTATTTTGGAAACGCAAAATTGTATTCACATTCCGATGGGTTTCACATTGTATTCACATTCCGATGGGTTTCAGTTGATTTGTGAGAGATCATGAAAGGATCCTGCAGCGCGGCAACAAATCCTTACATCCGAGTATCTGCACCCTTAAATCCGAGTATTTGCACCCTTACACCGGAATATCTGCACCCTGACAACGGAGTATCTGCACCTTTAAATACGAGCATCTTCACCTTTACAGCAGAGTATCTGCACCCTTACAACGGAGTATCTGCACCTTTAAATACGAGGATCTGCACCTTTACAGCAGAGTATCTGCACCCTCACACCGGAGTATCTGCACCCTCACACCGGAGTATCTGCACCCTCACACTGGAGTATCTGCACCGTTGCACCGGAGTATCTGCGCCTTTACAACCATTAACTCATCAATTGTCCCCAATCATCTTTATCAGCGTCAGGAGCCCCAAACAAAACTCAACAGTGAAGAAATTGGCTTTATGATTCTTCACTAATGTACGGACACACTTTTATTTACGGCACTGAAAGGGAGGTTTGGGGAAAGTGGCCGCTGATACTCAGAAACTACTGCTTGTTGCTTTTTCTTTCCAGCGGGCTTGTTGGTATAGGGGTATGATTTTCACTTTGGGTTTGTTGTTTGAAACATGTGAGAGATCCAGGATTCAAATCCCGGTCGAGCCCTCATTTCCCCCCCAACCCCCCGAACTTTTGATCTTGAGCTGCTGTAAAACTGGCAGGGTGTTTGGAGGTATCTCATTGACCTCATGTCCTCTGAATGCATTTTACTTGCAATTACAATTGACCTTGAAACCGCTCTCGGATTTCATCTCACTGAAGCAGAATGTGGCCCCTTTTTGTTTCAGCGTGGAGGTGACGAGGTTGTGGGTGATAACCGCGGGCACACCTGTCCGGACATTGGTGTTCAGAATGTACAAAATGCTGTCTCAAATATTCTGTTGTCATCCAGGGAGCTCTAGTTTTGCATGCCCAACCTTTCCAATGGAAAGAATGTGTCCAGTCTGCACTAGAAATATCTCCTCACTCAAGGCCTCCCATTGCTCATTTACTGTTTTACCTGCCAATCTTTGATTCCAATCCACCTGGACCCGATCACTTTTCAACTCGCTGAAATTCGCTCTTCCCAGTTGAGTATTTTCATACTTGATTTTTCCTTGCATTGTCCATAACTACACTAAACCTGCTGCAAATGCTCCCCCAGAGAATCATGCTCCACTTGCCCCACTTCTTTCCCCTAAATAAATCCAACACTGCTTCCTTCCTCGTTGGGCTGAAAACATACGGATTAAGAAATTTCTCTTGTACACATTTCAGGAATTGCTCGCGCTCTTTTACTTTTACACTGCTATTTCCCAGTCTATATTCGGATAAATGAAGTTCCCTTTTATCACTACTCTAAAATTATTGCATCTTTCTGCAATTTACCTGCCAATTTGCTCCTCTTTCTCCTTCCCACTATTTGGTCGCCTGTAGAATGCATCCAGCAGCGTAATAGCTCCTCAATTGTTCCTTGATTCTAACCAAAAAGATTCTACCGTTGAACCCTTAAGCATGGCGACCCTTTCTACCGCTGTAACAGTATTTTTGATCAATAATGCCTGCTCCCCTCTACCCCCTCCCCCCACTTTTTTCCCTGCCTTTCCTGAATACGTTGCAGCCAGGAATATTTAAGTGGCCATTCCTCCGCTTGTTTGAGCCAGGTCTCCATTACTGACACTATAACATAATCCGATGTTACCACTTGTGTCTGCAGCTCACCAACATTATTTACGAAGTGTGTTAAACACAACATCAGGGCATAAGGGTGTTACAAGTTCTATTGCCCAATTAAATGTTCTATGCATTAATGTACGTAGCATAAGAAATAAAACAAGTGAATTAGAAGCGTAAATTCAGCTTATAGTGCATGATGTAGTGCTCATCACTGAGACCTGACTACAAACTTGGCATGACTGGCAGATCAATATTTCAAGTTATAAGCCGTTTAGAAAGGATAGGGACATTGGAAATGGCGGTGGAGTAGCGATATTTAGGAGTGATACTATTACTGCATTAGAAAGAAGAGATATCAGTAAAGGTGAGCACGCAGTAGAAAGGCTTTGCGTAGAAATTAGCAACAGAATAGAATGCAAGACGTTGGTGGAGTTGTTCATAGACTTCCGGACAGCAGTGAAAAAGTAACAGGATACACAGAATCGGAGAGGGTGTTAGGGGTCTGGAACTCACTGTCTGAAAGGGTGGTCGAGGCAGAAAATCTCAACTCATTTAAAAAGTACTTGGATGTGCATCTGAAGTGCCGTAACCTACAGGTCTATGGACCAAGTGTTGGAAAGTGGGATTAAGTTGGTAGCTCTTTTTCGGTCGGTACAGACACGATGGGCTGAATGGCTTCCTTCTGTTCTGTCACTTTCTATGATTCTGTGATCCGTGTGTGGAGGGATTCGCTCAATCATCAGACGTGCTGAGACACCAGCGAGTTCACATCTGATTGCAGGGCTTGGATTCTGCTGTTAATCGCATCCAGGACTGCTGATATTAATAACCCCTATAACTGAGCTGGAGTTTAATATTCTGGATATCTGTTAAATGAATCAGCTTTGTTTTAAACACCTTGTTGTGGATTTTGGTTTTTCCCACCTGAGTGTTTAGCATCACCTGGCGAGAGCTCAGAAAGGACAATCTGGGAGGAGGATTGGCCTTTGGGAACAGAACTTCTGCCTGGACACAGTCCTTCAGGGCCACACTGAGAGTGGTAAACGGCACTTTGGTCTTTCCCGTCTCTCTTCACTGACAGCAAAGTCGCCGTCCGGCGTCCAGTCTAAAAATGACTGTGGTAATTATTCTATGAAGATTTAACCTGTTTGTGAGACAGTCCTGAGTCAACTATTTAAGGCAGGCGTTAACTGATTTAAAATAAACCCGATTAAAAGAAATGGGTTCTGAATTGTGATTTCCGTGAAGCCAATGTTCCATTCCTTTATATGTTTCATGTGCCTGATTTCCGACCACAGGGTAAGTGGTGGAATATCAGCCCTGCGCAGCCGGCTATGATCACGAAACATTTTCTTGCAGACCAAACACACATTGAAACCCTGGAAATTTGAGGCGATGAATCCTGAGGGAAAATGAAATAAGGGTTCGAACCATCAAACTTTCTCGCTAAGTGATAGCACCACCGAAACAGACGAAGAGATCACCTGCTAAACCAATAATTTACTGAGCTAAACTTTAAGATTGCAGCCACCAATATAACAGCTGTCTACTGTCAGTTTACTTCTCCAATATGAATGGTTGAAGCTTGCAGGAGTGAAAATCCAACGAGCTGGTCTTCACTCTTAAACCAGCAACTGTGAAGTTAAGAGAAACGTGCCGGAGAAATACTCGATTTCAGCGCGGTGACACTGGGCCAGTGTAAAGTTCAGTTAATATGATCGCTGAGTGGCGAGAGGGTGGATTTGAAATTCCTGAGCGACCGCACTGTGCATTTTCCAGATCTGCTTGTTGCACCAATCCCTTCAATTCTTCACTTGCAGTGACAATTCGATTTTCGGTTTATTTTCCCTGAGGCTTGGTGAAATTTTTAAAATTGAAAGAGACCAATATCAAAGCAAACCTCGTCAATGACATGCTCACAGATATAAAGCGGCCAGACTCTGCTTCAATGAGATGAAAGGCCAGACCGGTTTCAAGGTCGAATTCAATTGCAAGCAAAGCTGGTTCAATGAAAGTGTAGGTCATTGACGTGCCTTGAAAGGTAGTGATTGTTTGAACTGAATTTCTTCCGAAGGCGTTTGAGATTGAGGTGGTGTGATTTGTGGACTTCTTTTCCCTCTTTGCAAAGTCTGAACCGCAACTAAAGATAAAAATTCTCAGGCTAAAATGGGGATTCTCCGGAATATGAACCTCGAATCGAGAATTATACCCCGACCTCAACGAGCCCAGAAATAAAAACTTGTCCTGAGGTGAAGATGTTACGCTCACATTCTATGAGAGGTCAGTCTGTAAAATAAAAGGGCATTTTGAAGAGATATTCTGAGAAGTTCCGTATTGGACCCTGAACAAAGTACAAACACCGCACGCTGTTTTTGCTGGTCAAATTCATTACATATCATAAATTCCACAAAAGCACCACGGGGAGTTGAATCCAGGACCGGAGTTCTTTAACCAACTGAGCCACGGAGCCAATCCACGGGAACGCTTCTCACTTCCTCTCATTAATATCTATGCTACACGTCATATTCTGTTGGGGGTTCAGACTGTTTTATCTTTATCAATTTCATAGAAACATAGAAAATAAGAGCAAAAGTAGATCATTCGGCCCTTCGGGCCTGCTCCGCCATTCAAAATGATAATGGCTGATGTCTAACTCAGCACCCTGTTCCCGCTTTTTCCCCAGATCCCTTGAACATTAAGAAATATATCTATCTCCTTCTTGAATACATCTAATGACTTGGCCTCCACTGCCTGCTGTGGTAGAGAATTCCACAGGTTCACCAGCCTCAGCGAAGAAATTTCTCCACATCTTGGTTCAAAATGACATACCCCCTATCCTGAGACTGTGACCCCTGGTTCTGGACTCCCCAACCAACGGGAACATCCTCCCTGCATCTAGTCTGTCTAGTCCTGTTGGAATTTTATATGTTTCGATGAGATCACCCCTCATTCTTCTAAACGCTAGTGAATACAGGCCTAGTCATACATCATCCTGCCATCCCAGGAATCAGTCTGGGAAACCTTCATTGCACTCCCTCCATGGCAAGGACATCCTTCCTCAGATATGGAGACCAAAACTGCACACAATACTCCAGATGTGGTCTCACCAAGGTCCTGTACAACTGCAGTAAGACATTCCTGCTCCTGTACTCAAATCCTCTTGAAATGAACGCCAACATACCATTCGCCATCATAACTGCTTGCTGCATCTGAATGCTCGCTTTCAGCGACTGGTGTACAAGGACACCCAGGTCTCGTTGCACCTCGCCATTTTCCCAATCTATCACCATTCAGATAATAATCTGCATTTCTGTTTTTACAACCAAAGTGGATAACCTCATTTATCCACGTTATACTGCATCTGCCATGTTCTTGCCCACTCACCCAACTTGTCGAAATCACATTGGACCGCCTCTGCATCCTCCTCACAGCTCACATTCCACCCCAGCTTTGTGTAATCTGCAAACTTGGAAATGTTACATTACGTTCCCTCATCCAAATCATTGATATATATTGTGAACAGCTGGGGCCCCAAGCACTGATCCCTGCGGTACCCCACTGGTCACTGCCTGCCACCCGGGAAAAGACCCATTTATTCCTACTCTTTCCTGTCTGTCTACCAATTCTCAATCTATGGCAGTATATTCCCCCTATCCCATGTGCTTTAATTTTGCACACTAACCTCTTGTGTGGGACCTTATCAAAAGCCTTCTGAAAATCCAAGTACACCACATCCACTGGTTCACCTCTATCTATTCTACAAGTTACCTCCTCAAAAAAGTCCAGTAGATTTGTTAAGCATAATTTCCCTTTCATAAACCTATGCTGACTTTGTCCAATCCCGTTAATGCCTTCCAAGCGTTCTGTTATCGCATCTTTTAAAATAGACTCGAGCATTTTCCCCACGACTGATGTTAAGCTAACTTATCAGTAATTCCCTGTTCTTTCTTCCTCGTTTTTTCAATCATGGGGTTACATTTGCCACCCTCCAATCTGTCGGAACTGTTCGAGTCTGTAGAATTTTGGAAGATGATCACCAATGCATGCACTATTTCCAGGGCCATTTCGTTTAATACTCTGGGATGTAGATTATCAGGCCCTGGGGATTTGTCAGCCTTCAGCCCCATTAATTTCCCGAGCACTTTTTCTTTAAAACTAATCCTGGTTTCCTTCAGTTTCTCCCTCAGTCGACCCTTACTTCCCTAACATTTCTGGAAGGTTGTTTGTGTCCTCCTTTGAAGACAGAACCAAAGTATGTGTTTAATTGTTCTCCCATTTCTTTGTTCCGCATTTGACTGTAAGGGACCGACATTTGTCTTCACTAATCTTTTTCTCTTGACATTTATAGAACCTTTTACAGTCAGTTTTTGTGTTGCCGGCTAGTTTACTCGTACTGTACTTTCCCCCCTCTTAGTCCACCTTTGCTGAGTTCTGAACTGCTCCCAATCCTCAGGCCTGCAGCTTTTCCTGGCAATTTTATATGTCTCCTCTTTGGAACTAATGGCTAATTTCTTTTATAAGCCACGGTTGAGCCACCGTTCCAGTTTTATTTTTGTGCCAGACAGGAATTAATAATTGTTATCATTTCTCCACATGTTCTTTATATATTAGCCATTGCCTATCCACCGTCATCCCTTTTTGTCAAGTTCTCCAATCTATCCGAGCCAACTCACTTTCGTAATTTCCTTCATTTAGATTCAGCACCCTAGTTTCGGATTTAACTACTTCACTCTCCATCTTAATGATGAATTCTATCATGTAATGGTCGCTCTTCCCTAAGGGAGCCCGCATAAGATTGTTAATCAATCCTTTTTCATCGCACAATACCGAATCTCGGATGGCCTATTCGCTAGTTGGTTCCTCAATGTATGAGTGTACATGATTTATTTCTAGACTCCAGGAATTCCTCCCCCACTGTATTATTGCTAATTTGGTTTGACCAAGCTGTATGTAAATTTAAGTCTGATTATGGTTTACCTTTCTTGCCTGTGTCTCTAAATTCCTGTTTAATGCCCTCTCCTACATCTCCACTAATGCTTGGGGCCAATAGATAACCCCGACCAATGTTTTCGGCCCCTTGGTGTTAACATAGATTCCACAACGTGAGTTTCCGAGCCAATATCCTTACTCACTATTGCATTGATTTCCTCCTTTACTAACAACGCTACTCCACCTCCTTTCCATTTTTGCCTGTTCTTCCTAAATATTGAAGACCCCCAGATGTTCAGTTCCCATCCTTGGTCACCCTGCAGCAATATCTCATTAAACTATGTCATACTCGTTAATATCTATCTGCGCTGTAAATTCATCGACCTTATTGCAAATGATCCGCACATTAACACCTTTAGACTGTTCAAGATTGCTAGTCATCTTTGTATTATTTTGCACTATGGACCTATTTGTTTATCACCATGTTTGCTCTGCCTGCCACTATTGCTTCTTCCCGTTCTGTTTCGTTTCTATCATTGTTTCCCTCTCCTCCGTCTTCCTGCTCTGGTTCCCATCCCCCTGCCATTCTAGTTTCAACCTTCCCCAACAGCACTAGCAAACAGCCCCATGAGGACATCGGTCTGGTCCGGTGTTACCCGTCCCATCTTCCGCAGAACCGGTCCCAAAGTCTCAGGAATTTAAATCCCTCCCTCCTACACCATCGCTGTAGCCATGCAATCATCTCGTCTAGTCTCCTGTTCCTGTAGTCGGAGAGACCAGCAGCCAGTGGTCGTGCAAGGAGAGCCCAAAATTCTCCCGGCTTGGCAAACTGGTCAATCGATGCCCTCAGGGAAGAGGCAATTCCAGAGATATGGGCCCAGAACCAACCCACAGGATCAGAGTTAGAGGCAAGGGAACGAGTAATTCCTTCTAGACACCATTTTACGACAAACCCACCACAGCTTTGACCCGGATCTCATTCCGAATTGGGGATGTTGCAATTGTTGGCTGCAGCAAAAACAATTCTCAAAACAGACACCAATTTAACTCACTGCAAAGAGCACAATCCAGCGAGCATTTGGAAGATAACGAAACCAGAATCATCTAT
Organism: Heptranchias perlo; assembly: GCF_035084215.1. Classification (NCBI taxonomy): domain Eukaryota; kingdom Metazoa; phylum Chordata; class Chondrichthyes; order Hexanchiformes; family Hexanchidae; genus Heptranchias; species Heptranchias perlo. The sequence continues at coordinate 8,520,481 of NC_090344.1, read as the reverse complement.
AACAGGATTTTATTATCCAACAGACACATCTACAGTTCCATGGAGCTGCACTCGGAGTCCAACCTGCCGCCCTGCTCCATTTTCCACATAGCAACAGTCCCGACCAACAGGGCCACGGAGAGCAGCGCTACCCCAACCGCTAATCCAGGAACACGGAAGGGGGAATCAACAGCAGTATCTGTGGGGAGAATCCAGGGTTAGATGGGCACCAGTTACTCCATCACTAGACACAGGTGGAGCGCCCTGCTTTACCTTTCTCGTCCTGGTGGATCAGAGCAGCCAATCTCGCCTCACCTTCCAGGAAAAGGATGGGTCCATCAGCGGTCACCAATACCCCAGAATGGTCATCGGCGCTTCTTCGCCTCTCTGGGGCGAAGGAGAGAAAGAGATAAGAGTTCATGGTGAATGATTAAATCTTCATCTGTCTGGAAATCCTGAATCAGATGGCCTCATGCAAAACACATCAGGGCCCTGGGTACCGGACAGAGTTTGGAGATCGCAGTTCCGGTTATAATTCCATCCGGTTCTCACCAAACGGATTCTCAGAAGGACGTGCAAACTGAGCAGAGGTCGCAATCGCTGCTGCCATAATGGCCAGTCTGGTCTCCTGGTGAAGGAGGCACTGTTTGATATAAAACTGCGGGTCAAAGTAGTGTGAGACACTCAATTGGCCAGGTGTCCGGCCCCGGGACATCCGTTCGGTTCCACCCTGAATTCCCAGTGTCAGAATGATGATAGTTAGATGCTGGTTTAATGTTCTCCAAGGTCAAGGGTGGACTATTCCGAACCGGATGTGGAACACACCCGTGCCAACAATTGGAGGATTCTGCTCCTCAGGGGTCGGCAAGTAGGGCAGCTCAGCATCCGGGCTAGTAGCAAGGAGCCAAAAATACCTCATTCATCCCAGCTCAAGGATCAGAGCGTCCTTCACAATTACTGACCTGGTGCAAGATGTGCTCAGACCCGCTGCCCTAGATTGCTATTCGAATAGAAACCTGCACCGAATGGAACTGGACAAATTCCCAGAACCGCCAGATTCGGGACAGTCACCCTGTGCCCAGTGTTCAGCCCCTTGCTGAGGGAGCCCCATGTCCAGATGTCCAACACCAAACCCTCCCCATCAGCGATTAGTTTCTATTCAGATCACAGGTACTTACTGGGGCTGCAGGGAGCCGTGCAGTTCTCTCGAGTGGAAGGGTAGCAAACCTCAGCACTGCAGTGGAAATAAACCTGCAAAGGGACAGTGCGGTATGGTCAATCCCACAACTCCCAGTCAGGAGATTAATGCTTCTACAGTCAACCGACCAACAGGGGCCTGCTCAGTTAAGAGCCAGGGAACAAGTGATACCAAGTGACCGGGAAAGAAGCACTGAAGGAAACTCACCTCCCCTGAAAGAGCCCGGCCCGAAACTCGGTCCCAGAAAGCGAACGTGCTGACCACAAAACGATTATGGTGAGTTGGGAACAGCAAATGGGAAGCAGAGTTTACCGGGAGTAGGCGGGTTTTGTAGTTATCACCAGCAAAGGGGCACCTGGAACAGAGACAGAGGGGGAGTCACACGGTTATAGGTTTACATGAAACCAATTATACCAGCGTCTGGAACAAAATATCAACTTCGAAGGAATATTTCCCCAATCACTAACCCGGACTGAAGTAACGATTTCTGTATTAATCCCCGCCCATGTCGCCCCCACCCCAATCCCACACTACCCAAGCTCCCTTACCTCTCCACCAGGAGGTCCCATCGGAGCCCCGAATACGGCTCGGCAGTGGGGGTCGCCCAGCAGTCATTGAGCACCAGCACAAGGGACGGATCGTTCCGGTTCAGAACACGAACCTCCACAAACACGGGGTCCCGGAGCACACTCACGATCGGGTAGTCACTGGCCACGTACCAGCTCCGGTAGCCACCATCTGAAAAGAGAAAAATGAAGGGTGGGCACTATTTGGAGAGAGCCTGAATTTGGACACTACTATCAGCGAGCACTCGTTACCTCTCGCTATTCTCAGCTCCAGAAGCAGGATCCCGGCCTCAGTGGCAGGCAGTGGCGGAGAAAGGGTGTAAACTCTGGGCTTCACCTGCAGATCAGACTCCTGGCTTCCCTTGTAACTGCACTGGACATGGAGCCTGCAAGAGAACGGACATGGCTGGAGAATTCAGCTCCTCAGTCTCCACCCGCTGAATGTGCTCCTATTCTCACCTGAACGGGCTGTCCCGAGTCACCGATCCCAAAGCGCCATCCAAGATCTCAAACTCACCCAACACATCCGTTTCATACAGGATGTTCACCCCGTCCAGCTGCAAGAGACAAAAGACCATCAGTCCCGAACTGAGCCATTGATGTGACTCCCAGCCCGCAATACCTACCCGCTGAGTAGCGCCACATTCAGTGACTGCGAACTGAAAGAGCACAGTGTCTGCAGAGGCCACGGTCGGACTGCACTCAGCTCCGTCTCCATCCTTCAGATGGAGGGTTGTTAGGTTTACAGGAGGCAGCGTCAAATCCTTGGAGATCGCGATCAGGACCCGCCCATCCTTGGTGCAGACTGCAAGAGAGGCAATGAAAGGCGGTTAGTTGCCCCACGGGGTGGGTCAAGGGAAACGTTACCGGGAGGGGGACAAACCCCACCCATGTTTAAATTTCTATCCCACCCCATTATCTGTCTAATGGAAACCAATGGACCAAGTTCAGCTCACCACCGCGCTGCTTGGATTTAAATTGCCCGCATCTCCGAAAGAAATCAAATATCAAATCCAAATGGTCAGTGGCAGCAGGGGCCGGGGCTCATTCACTCTGCCCTTACTCAGTGCGACTCCCAAGTCACCGAACAACAGTAGAATGATTCGAACTGCAGATACTGGGTCAAAGGGCGATTAACTATTGCCCTTTCTGTGTCTGATTAACAGCACCCCCAATCACACCATCAAATCTACTCTGCGGGATTGGAAGCTCAATCCCACCAGCGGTTCCACTCTCCGGACCGGAAAAGTTTGAATCGCCAACTGGCGTTGTAGGACAGGAAGGAAAAAGATGAAACTGTCCAGGGAAAACGCGTGCAGCTTGATGGCGGGTGACCCTGGAAAGTCCTGGCCCAGAATATAGACGGACCAAGAATACACCCACCTGGCAGATTGTTCAGTGAATAGAAGCACGGCGGCGCATCCCGGTTCACCGCATCGAAGCAGCAGCCTCTCTGCACACACTCAATGGCTTCAATTCCCGGAAATCCGCAGTCTTTGCGGTTTTTAGGAGACAACCAACATTTATCGGCGGGGAAAAGAAGAGAGGGCGGCTGAGCTGAACAGATTACAACAAATAAAAAAACAAGAATCCCCAACCCCTCCATTATAACAAGCGAACTCTCCGAACTAATTAATAATGGAAAGCCGACTCCCCCTTTTATAGCAGCGCTGTTTAACCCGCAGTAACGGAATGTCCCAATCAGCCTGAGGCAGAGTCCGTGGCCCACGGGCTCCCGAACATCAACCCGCATTCGCACGGCTCACACGGATGGGCCTGTTTTTAATGGCAGAATAAAGGTGAGACTGGGTCCAACGACAATTTTATTTCTTCATCACAACCAAACTGGAACCAAATCGCATGATTTGTTTTTTTCTTGCTTTTTTAGTCACCTTTATTTTTTAGACCGAACGTCACCGATAATAGTTTATTAAAAATAGGCCCCATCTCCGTGTGACCGGTTGGAATGCGGGTTTTTTAATACTAATTAATAAACAGAGTGAAATCAATATGTTATTGTCCAGATACGGTACGGTAGCAGAGTGGTTGTGACACTGAAATAGTAATCTAGCAGGCCTGGCTGAATCATCTCCAAGTCATAAGTTCAAATCCCGCCACGGCAGCTGAGGAATTTAATTTCAATTAATTAAATAAAATCTGGAATTAAAATACTGGTATCAGTAATGGGTTCCTATGAAACTACCGGATTGTCGTGAAAATACATCTGGTTCACGAATATCCTTCAAAGAAGGAAACCTGCCGTCCTCACCCGGTCTGGCCGAAATGTGACTCCAGGCCCACAGCAATGTGATTGATTCTTAATTGCCCTCTGAAATGGCCGAGCAAGCAACTCAGCTGCATAAAACTCGCTGAAAAAAAGTCATAATAAGAATAAAACCGGACGGACCACTCGGCACGGGACACGACAAAGGTCAAAACAAGCCCAGTTGACCCCACAAAGTCCTCCTCACGAACATCTGGAGACTTGTGCCAAAATTGGGGGAGCTGTCCAACAGACGAGTCAAGCAACAGCCTGACAGAGCCATGCTCACAGAATCATGCTTTTCAGCCAACGTCCCAGACTCTTCCATCATCATCCCTGGGGATGTCCTGTCACACCGGCAGAACAGATCCGACCAGAGGTGGCGGTACAGTGATATACAGTCAGGATGGAGTGGCCCTGGGTGGTCATCAACATTGAATCTGGACCCCATGAAAACTCACGGCAGAAGGTCAAACATGGGCAAGGAAACCTCCTGCTGATTACCAGCCACCGTCCTCCCTCAGCTGATGATATCAGTCTTCCTCCATGTTGAGCACCACTTGGAGGAAGCACTGAGGATAGCAAGGGCACAGAATGTACTCTGGGTGGGAGACTTCAATGTCCACTGCTGACCGTGCTGGTCGAGTCCTGAAGAATTTTGCTGCGAGACTGGGCCTGCATTCGATGTTGAGCGAACCAACACGAGGGATAAACTTACTTGACCTCGTCCTCACCAATCGACCTGTCGCAAATGCATCTGTTCCATGACACCACTGCACAGTACGCATGGAGACGAAGTCCCGTCTTCGCACTGAGGATACCATCCAACGTGTTCTGTGACACTACCATTGTGCTAAATGGGATAGATGCAGAACAGATCGAGCAGCTCAAAACTGGGCATCCATGAGTTGCTGTGGGCGATCAGCAGCAGCACAATCTGTAATCTCATGGATCAGCATATCCCTCACTCTACCATTACAAACAAGCCAGTGGATTAACCCTGGTTCAATGAGGAGTGTAGAAGAGCATGCCAGGAGCAACACCAGACGTCCAAATAATGAGGTGCCAACCTGGTGAAGCTACAACTCAGGACTACATGCATGCTAAACAGCGGAAGCAACATGCTATAGACAGAGCTAAGCGATTCCACAACCAACGGATCAGATCAAAGCTCTGCAATCCTGCCACATCCAGTCGTGAATGGTGGTGGATAATTAAACAAGTCATGGGAGGAGGAGGCCCTGTAAACCTCCCGATCCTCAATGATGGCAGAACCCAGCACGTGAGTGCAAAAGACAAGGCTGAAGCGGTTGCAACCATCTTCGGCCAGAAGTGCCGTGTGGATGATCCATCTGGGCCTCCTTCCGATATCCCCAAAATCACAGAAGCCAATCTTCAGCCAACTCGATTCACTCCACGTAATATCAAGGAACGGCTGGAGTGCACTGGATACAGCAAAGGCGATGGGCCCGGACAACATCCCGGCTGTCGTGCTGAAGTCTTGTGCTCCATAACTAGCCGCCCCTCTCGCCAAGCTGTTCCAGTACAGCTACAAGACTGGCATCTACCCGACAATGTGGAAAATTGCCCAGGTATGTCCTGTCCAAAAAAGCAGGACAAATCCAATCCGGCCAATTACCGCCCCATTAGTCTACTCTCGATCATCAGCAAAGTGTTGGAAGGTGTCGTCGACAATGCTATCAAGCGGCACTTACTCACCAATAAACTGCTCACGGATGATCGTTTGGGTTCCGCCAGGACCACTCAGCTCCAGAACTCATTACAGCCTTGGTCCAAACATGGACAAAAGAGCTGAATTCCAGAGGTGAGGTGAGAGTTACAGACCCTTGATATCAAGGCAGCATTTGACCGAGTGTGGCACCAAGGAACCCTCGTAAAATTGAAGTCAATGGGAATCAGGGGAAAACTCTCGAGTGGCTGGATTTATACCTAGCACAAAGGAAGATGGTAGTGGTTGTTGGAGGCCAATCATCTCAGCCCCAAGGCATTGTTGCAGGAGTTCCTCAGGGCAGTGTCCTCGGCCCAACCATCTTCAGCTGCTTCATCAATGACCTTCCCTCCATCATAAGGACAGAAATGGTGACGTTCGCTGATGATTGCAGTGTTCAGTTCCATTCGCAATCCCTCAAATAATGAAGCAGTCCGAGCCCGCATTCAGCAAGACCTGGACAAGATCCAGGCTTAGGCTGATAAGTGCCAAGTAACATTGGCGCCAAACAAGTGCCAGGCAATGACCATCTCCAACAAGCGAGAATCGAACCACCTCCCCTTGACATTAAACGGCATTGCCATCGCGAATCCCCCATCATCAACATCCTGGGTTCACCATTGATCAGAAACTCAACTGGACCATCCATATAAATAGTGCGGCTGCAAGAGCAGGTCAGAGGCTGAGTATTCTGCGGCGAGCGACTCACCTCCTGACTCCCAAAGCCTTTCCCCATATACAAGGCACAAGTCAGGAGTGTGATGGAATACTGTCCACTGGCCTGCATGAGTGGAGCTCCAACAACACTCAAGAAGCTCGACACGATCCAGGACAAAGCCGCCCGCTTGATTGGCACCCATCCACCACCCTAAACGTTCACTCCCTTCACCACCGACCCACAGTGGCTGCAGTGTGTACAATCTTTGGGATGCACTGCAGCAATTCGCCAAGGCTTCTTCGACAGCACCTCCCAAACCTACGACCTTTTCCACCAAGAATGACAATGGCAGCAGGCACATGGGAACAATACCACCTGCACGTTCCTCTCCAAGTCACACACCATCCCGACCTCGAAATATATCGCCGTTCCTTCATCACTGCTGGGTGAAAATACTGGAACTCCCTACCTAACAGCAGTGTGGGATAACCTTCACCACACGGATTGCAGCGGTTCAAGAACGCGGCTCACCACCACCACTCAAGGGTGATTAGGGATGGGCAATAAATGCTGGCCTCGCCAGCGACGCCCACATCCCATGAACGAATATATATAAAAAAACTTAAATACTGTGGCTACAATAGCAGGTCAGATGCTGGGCATTCTACGGCGAGTGACTCAGCTCATGACTCTCCAAAATCTTTCTACCATCTACAAGGCACAAGTCAGGAGTGTGATGGAATACCCTCCACATGCCTGGACGAATGCATCTTCAACAACAATCAAGAAGCTAGGCACCATCCAGGACAAAGCAGCCCTATTAATTGGCACCCTATCCACCATCTTTAACATTCACTCCCTCCAGCGCACCGTGGCTGCAGTGTGTACCATCTACAAGATGCACTGTAGCAATGCAATTCGCCAAGGCTTCTTCGACAGCACCACCCAAACCCGCGACCTCTACCAGCTAGAAGGACAAGAGCAGCAGGCGCATGGGAACAACACCACCTGCACGATCCCCTCCAAGTCACACACCATGCTCACTTGGCGCTGGGTCAAAATCCTAGAACTACCTGCCTAACTGCACTGTGGGAGAACCTTCACCACACGGACTTCAGCGGTTCATGAAGACGGCTCACCGTCACCTTCTCAAGGCCAATTAGGGATACACAATAAATGCTGGCATTGCCAGCGACGGACACTTCCCATGAAATCATAGATTTCGGACAAATGTTGCAGTACGGAAGGAGGCCATTCGGCTCTATATAACAGCAATCCAGCTCGTCCCACTCCCCCACCGTTTCCCCGTAGCTGTGCAATTCTTTTCCTTTCAAGTAATTATCCAGTTCCCTTTTGAAGGCCATGATTGAATCTGCCTCCACCACCCCCTCGGGCAGTGCATTCCAGGTCCTAACCATTCGCTGTGTAAAGAAGTTTTTCCTCATGTCACCTTTGGTTCTTTTGCCAGTCACCTGAAATCTATGTCCTCTGTTTCTTGACCCTTCTGCCAATGAGAACAGTTTCTCTCCATCTATTCTGTCTAGACCCATCATCATTTTGAATACCTTAATTAATTCTACTCGCAACCGTCTCTGTTCCAAGGAGAACAACGCAACTTCTCCAGTCTATCCAAGTAACTAAAGTCTCTCATCCCTGGAATCATTCCAGTAAATCTTTTCTGCACCCTCTCGAAGGCCTTCACATTTTTCCTAAAGTGCGGTGCACAGAACTGGACACAATACTCCAGTTGTGGCCAAACCAGTGTTTGATAAAGGTTCATCATAACGTCCATGCTTTTTTACTCTATGCCTCTATTTATAAAGCCCAGGATCCCGTATGATTTTTAACGGCTTTCTCAACCTGCTCTGCCACCTTCAAAGATTTGTGCACATAAACCCCCAGAACTCTCTGAACCTGTGCCCCTTTTAGATTTGTGCCCTCTAGTTTATATTGCCTCTCCTCGTTCTTCCTACCGAAATGTATCACTATGCATGTTTCTGCGTTAAATTTCATCTGCCATGTGTCCGCCATGCAGCCAGTCTGTCTATCGCCTCTTGAGGTGTATCACTATCCTTCACAGTGTTCACCGCCATTCCAAATTTTGTGTCATCTGCAAATTTTGAAGTTGTGCCCAATACACCCAAGTCCAAGTCATTAAAATATATCAAGAAAAGCAGTGGTCCCATCACTAACCCCTGGGGAACAACACTGTACACCTCCCTCCAGTCCACAAAACAACCGCTCACCACTACTTTCTGTTTCCTGTCCCTTAGCCAATTCTGTATCCATGTTTCTATTGCCCCCTTTATCCATGGGCCGCAATCTTACTGATAAGCCTACAGTGGGGCACTTTATTAAATGCCTTTTCAAAGTCCACATACACCGTATCAACTGCATTGCCTTCATCTACCCTCTCTGTTGTCTCATCAAAATATTCCATCATGTTAGTTAAACACGGTTTGCCTTTAACTAATCCGTGCCGGCTTTCCCTAATCAATCCACACTCGTCCAAGTGATTGTGAATTCTGTCCCGGATTATCGTTTCTAAAAGTTTCCCCAACACTGAGGTTACCTGACTGGCCTCTTGTTGCTGGGTTCACCCTTGCACTCTTTCTTGAACAAGGGTGTAACATTTGCAATTCTCCGCTCCTCTGCACCACCGCCGTATCTTTGGATATTTGGATGATTATGGCCAGTACCTCTGCAATTTCCCCTCTTACTTTTATCAGCAACCTAAGATGCATCCCATCCGGATCGGGTGACTTATCTACTTTAAGTGCAGATAGCCTTTCAAGTACCTCTTTTTTATCAATGTTTCGCCCATCTGGTATCTCAACTATATCTTCCTATACTGTAACTCTGGCAGCATCTTCATCTTTGGTAAAGACAAATGCAAAGTATTCATTTAGTCCCTGAGCCACCCACTCTGCCTCCATGAATGGATCTCCTTTATGGTCACTAATCAGAGTAGGGCTCTTACGACCCGTTTAATGTTTACATGCCTGTGGAAGACTTTTGGATTCCCTTTTATGTTGGCCTCCAGTCTATTCTTATACTCTCTCTTTCACCCCCTTATTTCCTCTTTCACATCCCCTCTGAACTTTCTATATTCTGCCTGGTGAATGAATATATAAAAAAAAGTTAGGATTTCCGTCAGCCTGAAACAAAAAGTTATTAGTTGATTAATGGCGATTTGAACAACTATTCGTCTTTTTTCAGAGTTTAATGAGTATTGCGAAATTAATACAGTAAACTATTTTGTAGAAGTTAATCCCCTGAACGGGAAAGGGACCCGTCTCACACACTGAGAGCATTTGCAGACGGCAGCTATTATCTGAGGGTTTCCTATAAAATTGTGTGTAACAGCGTTTCTGTAGTGTAGTGGTTATCACATTCGCCTGACACGCGAAAGCTCCTCGGTTCGAAACCGGGCAGAAACATTTTGAAAACGTTACCCACTAAAATTCAATCAGTGTGAAAAAAGCAAGAATTCAGTCTGTGGTTAAATGTGAATAAAATACCACACCTCACAGAACAGGTATATTTACCATTCTCTGTATAGTTCAATACAAACTCAAACACTACACAGAGACAGACAGTGTTTAACACTGACTCACGTTTCCTGCACTGACGGTGCAGAAAGCCCCTCTCAAAGCTGCACATTGCGAATAATTTCAGCTGATTTGTGAGAGATCATTAAAGGCTCCTGAAGTGCAGCTTCGGTTAATAACCACAGTTATAGACAGCATTGCGGCCGCGGCAACAAACATCAGTTTTTCGATGTTTGATATTCCCCAGCTCCCGGATTGATTGAGGCCACGACAGAAACAACATTAAGCCCCTCTTTCGGCCCCGCTCTCTCCAATCACACGTTGCTGGCGGGAAGCTGCAATTCCCGCTACAGACAGCGCATTACTGCCCATCCCTGGGAAACAAGACACCACCGAAGCTTTGACAACACATCGCAGGCATCGTCTGTCCCGGAGCTGTTGCTCCGCAACAAAGGCAGAATTTACCAGCTGTTTCAAAATTTATACCTTGAACACTGGACCCTGATATCACTACCCGCTTTAAATGTTTGATGCTTTAACGAACGAGCTACCCAGGCTCGCTAATCGTTTAGTTCCCATCTTAAATATTCATAAGAGGACTCTGAATTAACCCTCTAAGACGTCGAACAGGGGTGAGGGTCCCTGTTCTAAAATTCTCAGTCACGTGTTGAGGGGTATCCTTGATTTTATTGAACATCATCTAAGAAACATGGACAGTGAACTCGTGAGCTAAAATTCTTCTTGTTTGTGCCAAATGTCTTGTCATTCGTTAGCACCAATTAAAATAACACTTTACCCATTGGCCCAAAAGCTGAACTTGTCCCACACGGGAGTTGGAAAAGGCCTCTCGATCTTTCAGTCTATGAACATCTGTAAGCTGAATAATTTCTCCCGTTACACAGTGACACCAGGTAGCATATTTCCCTTCCAAATTTTCTCCACACGAAACTTCCAACCGATGAATATCCGCTCAACGAAAAGAATAATCGTATGTTTGGTTCCTTCGATTTAAAGATCTCATCCCGGCCCCTTTGCCATATCAGCTGACGCAGAGATCCCCCTCTCCCTCGAAAACAACGAAACTCGCATCTGCTCAAGCAAGACGGAAGGCCACATGGGAACACTAAGAATTAGATGCATCATGGAACATACCAGTTGTACTTTGAACTCCGGTCAAAATGCCCGGAGTGAAATGTTGGATTGTTGAAGGTGAGACTGAAACTCACAACCTGAGCACTTCCAGAGCCCATACTGCTTTCATCAGTACCGAAATAACAGTGTTTCTGACAAACAGCTTGATTTTCGGCCTCTCAATGATCGCTTCGGAATCTTAATCAAAGAGAAGCCGTCAATCAAGAGGCGCTTCGTCAAATATCCGCAATGATCTTTAAAAGCCGTGGAATCTGAACAAAACTCCAAAAGATAAGAACTTTTATTTATATTATTATTAACTGAAGGACATTTTTGCATGGTACTTCATGGAGGATTGAGGCAAAGTGGGACCTGAGACTCAGAAACTCTCTCTGGGCTGTCCGTGACTGAAGAGATGGACGTTATTTCATTTGAAAACTGAGGCCCGGAACTTTCTCGTGGAGAAGTGTGACAGAAGATTGCAGTTGGTTAGTGGCAGTTGCCGGGGAGATCTGGAGGAGAGGGAGAAAAGTCAAAGTCACAGCTGCGACTGCTCAAGTGCTCTGCTTCGCTGTAATATTAAAAAGTAGTGTACAGTACAGGGCAGTGTGCTAGGCCCAACCATCTTCAGCTGCTTCATCAATGACCTTCCCTCCATCATAAAGTCAGAAATGGGGATGTTCGCTGATGATTGCACGGTGTTCAGTTCCATTCGCAACCACTCAGATAAAGAAGCAGTCCGTGCCCGCATGCAGCAAGACCTGGACAACATCCAGGCTTGGGCTGATGAGTGCCAAGTAACATTCGCGCCAGAAAAGTGCCAGGCAATGACTGTCTCCAACAAGAAAGAGTCTCACCATGTCCACTTGACATTCAACGGCATTACCATCGCCGAATCCCCAACCATCAACATCCTTGGGGTCACATTGACCAGAAACGTAACTGGACCAGCCACATAAATACAGTGGCTGCAAGAGCAGGTCAGACGCTGGATATTCTCCTGACTCCCCAAAACATTTCCACCATCTACAAGGCACTAGTGAGGAGTGTGATGGAATACTCTCTACTTGCCTGGATGAGTGCAGCTCCAACAACACTCAAGAAGCTCGACAACACCCAGAACAAAGCAGCCCGCTTGATTGGCACCCCATCCACCACCCTAAACATTCACTCCCTTCACCACCGGCGCACAGTGGTTGCAGTGTGTACCATCCATAGGATGCACTGCAGCAACTCGCCAAGGCTTCTTCGACAGCACCTCCCAAACCCACGATCTCTACCAGCTAGCAGGACAAGGACAGCAGGCAGATGGGAACAATACCACCTGCACGTTCCCCTCCAAGTCGTTGGTTCAAAATCCTGGAACTCACGACCGAACAGCAGTGTGGGAGAACCTTCACCACACGGACTGCATCTGTTCGAGAAGGCGGCTCACCACCATCTTTTCAAGGGCAATTAGTGATAGGCAATAAATGCCAGCCTCGCCAGCGACGCCCACATCCCATGAACGAATAAAAAAACCCTCAACCAAACAAACAGACCTTTTGGATGGGTTCACTAATTGGGAATCGGATTTTACTGCTGTGTTTGGGCACACGGTTCCACACTGCTGAACTCCCAGCCCCTTCCATCAGCACTCGCTTTCTTTCACACACCGACTGGATTTCAACATGTTGCTGTTCCATCTGAAATTCATCAACGGTCTCTCTGCCAAAATATCGAGTGAATCCTAATGCTTGGTATCCTGGCAATTCCCCACGCTCACCATTAGTCTTTGGTCCTTCCAGCATGCTGCATGCAGTGACAAAATCTGTTCTTCCACCGAAGTTTTCTGCTGACTGGATATTTTCAACATTCTCGATTTGGGTGCATGGGCAGGTCATATTGTATGGTCAGACTTTCTTGTCCTCAGAATCCAGGGCTTTGCATTCAAAAAAAGAAAATAAAAGCGCTTTTATTCTGACTCAGCTCAGACGAAAGGTCATCGACCTGAAACATTAACTCTACTTCTATATCTAAAGATTCTGTCTGAAATGCTGACGATTTCCAGCATCGACTGTTATTATTTCAGATTGGCAACATAGCCAGTATTTTCATTTTGAATAAAAGGGCTTTCCAGTTTCTGCTTATGTGACGCGGTGGCCGAGCGGTTAAGTCAATCGATTGTTAATGTATTTTGCACTGCACGCGTGGGTTCGAATCCCATCCTCGTCGGTGTTGTGTTGAAGTCTTGTTCCTCTCATTCACTCCATCCAGAAGGTGTGGCTGTTGGTCCCAAGCTTCTCGAAACGGCAGACGGAGGTTTTTGCGTTGTTTGCTGCAATCAGCAACAGTTCCTTCCACGAAGGTGTTGAGATTGTGAGATCGCGACGTAACAAACGGACAGCGGTGTCCTGGTAAAAAGAGTCGATCTTGTGGTCAACGTCAGAGAAACTAATCGAACATAATTGTGATTTATATCCTGGATCATTCCGTGTCTGTGTCTGTTCAAAAGGGATGTGCTGTAAGTCCCGGATCATTCCGTGTCTGTGTCTGTTTAAAAGGGATGCGCTGTAAGTCCCGGATCATTCAGTGTCTCTGTCTGTTTAAAAGGGATGTGATGTAAGTCCCGGATCATTCCGAGTCTGTGTCTGTTTAAAAGGATTTGCGGTAAGTCCTGGATCATTCCGTGTCTGTGTCTGTTTAAAAGGGATGTGCTGTAAGTCCTGTATCATTCCGTGTCTGTGTCTGTTTAAAAGGGATGTGCTGTCAGTCATGTATCATTCCGTGTCTGTGTCTGTTTAAAACTGATGTGCCGTAAATCCCAGATTATTCCGTGTCTCTGTCTGTTGAAAAGGTATGTGCCGTAAGGCCCAGATTATTCATTTTCTGTGTCTGTTTAAAAAGCTGTGCTGTAAGTCCCGGATCATTCCGTGTGCGTTTCACCCGATTTTCTTGATACCTTTTTTTCCTTCCGAACTGAAATGACGATCCTCTCTCGAGGAGAAGGTTCACCGCCTGCATCGGGCAACTGGTAGGAAAAATAACAAAAACTGATGAGACCATGTTCATTCCGCTGGGCTTCCATTCCAATCTCCGCACTCTATCCCCCATTCATCCCCCCCTCCCCCAGATATTATAATCTGCGATATTCATAAGGGAATGGCGAAGCCGAATATCACGATTATAATTTTCTTGTTTCGTCAACACTGAATAGCATCAATTGTAAAGATTCAGAAGGTAATCATGGAATCCTACAGCACAGAAGGAAGCCATTCGGCCGTCGTACCTGTGCTGGCTCTTTCGAAGACCTTTCCATTTCGACCCACACCCCATATTTTTCCCCATAACCCTGCAAATTAGACCTCTTCAATATGTCCAATTGCCGTTTGAATGATCCTGTGGAATCTGCTTCCACCACCCTTTCAGGAAGTGCGTTCCTGATCTTAACAAACCCTCAGTGTGAAACAATTCTCCTCAATTCCCCTATAGTTCTTTTCCCAATTATTTTAAATCTATGACCCACTTCCCAGAGGAAACAGTTACTCCCTACTTGCTCTTTCAAAACCCCTCATTATTTTGAATATCTCTATTAGGTCTCCCGTTAACCATCTCTGCTGTAAGGAGAACAATCCCACCATCTCCAATCTCTCCATGTAACTGAAGTCCCTCATCATTGGTATCATCCAGGTCAACCTGCTCTGAATCCCCTTCAATGCCTTTTCATCCTTAAGTGTGGTGTCCAGAACTGTACATATCGTCCAGCTGAGGCCTAACCACTGATTTGTAAGGATTAGTATGACTTCCTTTTTTTGTATTCAATGCCCCTATTTACAAAGCAAAGTATCCCTTATGCTTTCTAAACCGCCTTAACAACTTGCCGTGTTTTGTGAATATGCACCTCCAGGTTCCTCTGCTCTTGCATAAATTGTTCCATTTAGATTATACTAACTCTCCATGTTCTTCTTCCAAAAGTGCATCACTTCGCACTGATCTGCATTGAATCTGTCACGTGACTGCCCATTTCACCATTCTGTCTCTGTCCTCCTGAAATCTGCTACTATCATGCTCACTATTTACAACTTTTTCAACTTTTGCAATATCCGCAAACTTCGAAACTGTACTCCCTATTCCCACATCCAAGTCATTTATATATAAAAAGAAAAGCAATAGTCCTGGTACCGACCCCTGGGGGATCCCACTGCATGTTTCCCTCCAGTCAGAAAAACATCCGTTCACCACCACTCTCTGCCTCCTATCCCTTAGCCAATTACGTGCCCGCATTACCACTGGTCCTTTAACCCCACGTGCTTCTAGTTTTCGAATAAATCTGTTACGTATTAATTTCTAAAATGTGACCTGAGAATAGCTGTCACCCCGTTATCTTATTCTTAAGCAATGAGAATACAGATATTAAGGCCGAGTGATAGATCAGGTGCATTCCCATGACCCGGAGGTGACGGGACCTGAGGAGGGGAAGGCCCATCTGGGCCTTCAGATGTTCCGTCTCCGTTTTCCGAAAACGGAGACGGAACATCGCAAAGATCATCCCGTCGAAATACAACATTTGACTGAAGATCCGACAGCCATTTTCCATCCGGACCTAGCCGTTCAAGGAAGCCTGATAAGTCCATCAGGGGAAAACACAGAGAGAGAGAAGAAATGCAGACAGAGGTAGAGAGAAGCACGCAAAGAAAATAATAGCACAAATCTCCACATTCGGTGATTAAGCTGAATTTAAGGTGCAGCTTAAATTAAACCCCATATCGTGAAATCTTATAGGTAAACATTTGGCTGGATTATCTCTTTATCTCTGAGAGAAGTAGTGCCTCGTAATTACAGCTCATATTTATTTGAGCATTTCGCACTATGAGTGTGAGTTGGTTTTGAACGCCCAGGTGAATTTCAAAGTCCATGCCTTGCATAATTCGCTCGTTACCCCACAGGTACCGCGCGGCTGTGAAACAGGCTGCCCAGGAGCTTTGGAGACTGCATATTCAAGACATATGTCCAACGCTACACGTGCAACCTGCAGCTGTGTGTACATTAGCGGTTCAGTGGTGGAACCCTCGTCTGCCGGTGGGAAACCAGGGGTTTGGTTCCAGGCCAATGCAGCATCCTTTACCTTTTCATTCTGCACACATGAGATCGCCTGAATTGTGATAAATTCACGTGCCGGCTTCAATCTGTAAAAATTCTTGAAAGATTATCTTCATTTCGTCTACGTGTGTTTCGTGGACAAACCCTCTGCATTCTCTCCTCTGGTGCTCAAACATGCTCTGCTGGAGATAAGTCAAACCTGCCTTCTGCACCGCTGAAAAGATGTGAGAAACCAATTCGTGACTTTGGATTAAAAATGGGGACACAACGGGGCTCATCCGGTTTGAACCAGTGAAACTCCCTGAGCAAAAATCAGACCCAAAGGCAACGGAGACGTTCAGCGAGGGTAAAATTCCGCTCCCATATACCCGATCCGCCATCCTTTCAGAACGCGATGTCCATCCAATCTCGCTTCTTGTACCATGTACGATGCAGAGCAATATCAGGTTCTGCACCAATTATTTCACATCAACAATATTAGTCTCTCTTTATCAAATTCGTTTTGAATGTACGACTTGTAATATCAAGTAACACTTTACAGAATGAACTGCGCTGAAACGACATTGTCGTCTGTCTCGGTGTCGTCACAATATGCACTCGACCAGAAGTAAACTTTACTCAAATTGCTGCTTTCATTCACGATGAGAGCGAAGAGACGGAAGTGGACATTTGCAGTTAGTCGATGTACCAGCATTGGTGGTTCAGTGGTCGAATTCTCGCCTCCCACGCGAGGGACTCGGGTTCGATTCCCGGCCAATGCAGGATCGTTTTGCATTCTGCACCAATGAGCAACTTGGGAACTGGATTCGGCCATTTCGCCCCTCGAGACTGTTCCGCAATTCAATGAGATAATGGCTGATCTGTGACTGACCTCCAGAAAACCGCCTGAGCATCAGAAACCTTAATTCCTTTGGTTCACAAAAAACTATCAATCTCAGGTTTAAAATTAACAATTAAGCTCGCATCAACAGCTATTTGCGAAAGAGAGCTCCAAACTTCTACCTCCCTTTGCTTGTGGAAGTGTTTCCCAACTTCACTCCTGAAATTGCTGACTCTAATGTTTATGCGATGTCTCCTCGTCCCAGGCACCCAACGAGCAGAAATAGTTTCTCTCTATCTACCCCAACAGTTCCCCTTAATATCTTGAAAACTTCGATGAAATCAGCCCTTAACCTACCAAATTCCAGGGTATACAAACCTCGTTTGTGTAATCTCTCGGCGGAATTTAACCCTTGGAGTCCAGGTATCATTGTGGTAAATCGACACTGCACTCCCTCCACAGCCAATTTATCCTTCCGCAGGTGCGGTGCCCAGAACTGAACACAGTACTACAAGTGTGGTCTAACCAGATATTTGAATAGCTGTAGCATAATGTCTATTCTCTAGTATTCTATTCCTCTAAATATAAAGGCCAGCATTACATTAAACTTTTTGATTATTTTCTGCACCTGTCCATGACATTCTAATGACTATGTAGCTGGACCGCTAAGTCCCTTTGGACCTCCACAGCGTCGAGCATTTCATCATTTAGAAAGTATTCTGAAATATCCTCCTCAGGTCCAAAGTGGATGAACTCACACTGGACTAAATTGAAATCCATTTGTCACAGTTTTGCCCATTCATTTATTATGTTAATGCCTCTCTGTAATATTGTTCATCCATCTGCACTGCCTACAATGCTGCCCATCTTGGTGTTATCGGCTAATTTGGATATGTGGCTTTCTATCCTGTCATCTAATATCAATGAGGCCGCCTGAAGGTAACTTCACATCGAGCTTCAATCTCCTCATCAGCTTGAGACATTTATTTACTTCACATGTGTTTCGCCTTGGAAAGTTCCGCACTCTCACCTCTTGATCTTAAAAATGCTTTACATATAATTCAATTCGACCAACAGCAACACTGAAAAGGTATCAGAAGCCAATTGGTGACTTTTCACAAAAAGCCTTCTAGTTGTCAGGGTCGTCGTGGATTCGAACCCGGGACCATTCGGATCATTAATCAATAAAATCCCCAAAGTGAGAATCATACCCCGAGAAAAACAAACCACTGGCTGTCGCAGAGCCAGTATAAATGTCCGCTGCCTCCCACAGCCGATCAGCCATCTTTCAGACCGTTTCTGTCCATCGCATCTCGTTTTCTATTCTGGTGTACAGCAATATCAACTTGTGCACTTACTATTTTCAGTCACTAATATTAGTCTCCCTTTACCTAATGGTTTTGACTGTACGACCTGTATTATCAAGTAAGACGTTTCAGAATTCGTTGCTCTGAAACTACCTTGCTTGGGAGGATACTGATAGGTGCAGATGAACACAGGGACCTTGAAGTGCATGCCCACAGATCGTTGAAGGTAGATGGACAGGTAGATAAGGTGGTTAAAAGGCATACCGGATACTTTCCTTAATTAGCCGAGGCATAGACTGCAATAGCAGTGAGATTATGCTAGAACTGTACATAACATTAGTTAGGCCACAACTTGAGTACTGCGTGCAGTTGTGGTCATCACATTACAGGAAAGATGTGATTGCACTGGAGACTCGTGACTCCCCGAAACCTTTCTAACATCTACAAGGCATAAGTCAGGAGTGTGATGGAATGCTCTCCAGTTGCCTGGATGTGTGCAACTCCAACAACACTCAGGAGGCTCGACACAACCCAGGAAAAAGCAGCCCACTTGATTGGCACCTCATCCACCACCTTAAACATTCACTCCCTCCACCACCAGCGCACCGTGGCTGCAGTGTGTCCCATCCACAAGATGCACCTCCCAAACCCGCGACCTCTACCACCTGGAAGGACAAGGGCAGAAGGCACATATGAACACCGCAACCTGCACGCCCCCTCCTAGTCACACACCATCGTTACTTGGAAATATATCGCCGTTCCTTCATCGTCACTGGGTCAAAATCCTGGAACTCCCTACATTGCAGCACCGTGGGAGAACCTTCACCACACGGACTGCAGCGGTTCAAGAAGACGGATCACCTCCATCTTCTCAAGGGCAATTAGGATTGGGCAATAATTGCTGGCCTTTCCACCGACGCTGACATCCCATGAATGATTAAAAAAATGTTAGGATTTCCTTCAGTCTGAAACAGAATGTTGCTGGTTGATTAATGGCGATTAGAACGAGTATTCGTCTTTTTTACAGAGTTTAATGAGTTTTGCGAAATTAATACAATAAACTATTTTGTAAAACTTAATTCCCTGAACGGGAATCTGACCCGGCTCTCGCACTGAGAGCATTTGTAGACGGCAGCTATCATCTGAGTTATGCCAATATGCATTTACACAGTGAACTTTTCGTCGTGCAGTAATTATCACGCACGCCGAACACACTCAATAACTCCGGTTCGAAACCGAGCGGAAACATTTTGAAAACGTTATCCACCAACAATTAGTGAATATAAATGAAGCAAGAATTCACTCTGTTGTTAAATATGAAAAAAAACACAACACCTCATGGAACCTCTGTACAGTTCTACACAAACTCAAGCAAACAGAGTTACCGACAGTGTCTCTCCCTCACTCCCGTTTCCTGCCCTAACGGTGCAGAAAGCCCCTCTCAAAGCTGCACATTGCGACAGATTTCAGTTGATTTGTGAGAGATCATTAAAGAATCCTGCAGCTCTGCCTCGGTTAATAACTGCAGTTCTAAACAGCACTGCATCCATCAGTTTTTCGATTTTGATGTTCCCCACCTCCCGGATTGAGTGAAGCCACGACAGCAACAACATTCAGGCCGCCTGTCCGGCCCCGCTCTCTCCAATCACACGTTGCTGGCGGAAAGAAGCGAATGCCGCCGAAGAAAGCGCATTTCTGTCCATCCCTGGGAAACAGGATACCACCGAAGCTTTGACAGCACATCGCAGGCCTCGTCTGTCCCGCAGTTGTTGCTCCGCTGCAAAGACAGAACTTGCCAGCTGTTTCAAAATTTACAGCCTGAACCAGACTTTGAACCTTCAGATCATTATCGGTTTTTAAAGTCCGATGTTCTTCCGATTGAGCGACCCGGACTCGCGATTAGAAAAGTTTCCATTATGCAGATTCCTGCACTATGAATTATCCCTCGTTGACGTCGAACCATGATGAGGATCCCTTTTTGAAAATTCTCAGTGACGTGTTGAGGGGATTCCTTGTTTCTGTTGAACATGATGTAAGAAATGTGGAGAGCGAACTCGTGAGTTTACAATTCTGTTTGTTTGTGCCAAATGTCTTGTCAATCGTTAGCACCAATTAAAATAACACTTTACCCAGTGGCTCAAAAGCGAAACTTGTCCCACACGGGAGTTGGAAATAACCTCTCGACCTTTCAGCGTATTAACATCTGTAAACTGAATAGTTTCACCCGTTACACAGTGACACCAGGCAGCAGATTTCCCTTCCAAATCTTCCTCACACGAAACTTCCAATCGACGAATATCCACTCAACGAAAAGAAGATTTGTGTGTTTGGTTCTTTAGATTTAAGGACCTCGTGTAGACCGCTTTGCTTTATCAGCTGTCGCTAATCGCCCCCTCTTCCCTTATAAACAAGTAAACTCGCACCTGCTATTGCAAGACGGTCGGCCAGAGGAACTCAAGTACCCACAAGTGCCGACATAGGAACACTGAGAAGTAGATACCTTATGGAACATGCCAGTTGCACCTTGAACTCCGGTCAAAATGCTCGGATTGGAAGGTTTGTCTATCCAAGGTGCGACTCGAATTCATAACCTGGGTATTTCTAGAACCCTCTAATTACCGCAGGCTGACCGATTGCACCACAACCTTATACACCCAGAAACGCTACTCACTGTGCTATCTAATTTGATGCTAGCGACAAACGTGGCGATACGGCTTCCTATACCTTCACCTACGTTATTTATACATATAGTCAAAAGCTAATGCCCCAGCACTGATCACATCCTGCCAATTTGAGTACACACCTTATTATTCCGGCTCTCTGTCTCCCACCTTCTAACCAACTCCGAACCCATTTCATTAGGTTGCCTTAAATTCTACGCACTCTCATTGTTGTTCACAGCTTCTTATGTGGTACCTTATCGAATGCATCTGGAAGTGAATATTATATAACACCCAAGGAAACTCCATTATCTACCACGTTAGATACACCTTCAAAAAGTTCAACTAGTTTTGTTAGACTTGACTTACCCTTTACAAATCCATGCTGGCTCTCGCTGATGACTTCATATTTATCCAAGTGTTCAGTCATTATTTCCCTAATAACAGATACTGGTAACTCCCCCACAACAGACTTCAGACTAATGGGTCTTTAATTTCTAACTTTATCTCTCCTACCCATCCTAAATAATGGAGTGAGATTGACAATGTTTCAATCAAAGGAACAATTCCTGAATCAAGAGGCTTTTGAACGATCATGACTAAAACATGTACCATTTCCTCGCCGATTCCTCTTAGTCCCCTGGGATGGTAACCATCAGGTCCTGGAGATTTGTCTATCTTTCGTCTCATTATTATCTCCATTACCATTATTTTACTTATACGAATCCCCTTGATTTATTTTCAGTTTTCCTCGTGTCTCTGGTATGTTAGCTCCATCCATTTCTGTGAAGACCGATGAAAAGTAAATATTTAGCAACTCTGGCATTTCCTGATTTTCAATTACAATATCACCTCCATCTGTCTTTAAGGGGCCCACATTACTCTTAGTCACCCTTCTTTCTCTTAAGATACGTGTAAAAACCTTGATTGTTGTCAATATTTTCCCTCACAAGTTTATCTCTTTTTCCCTTTTTGGACCTCTTACGATTTTTTAGTTTCGGCACCATAATAAACAACACTTCGCTGCAAAGTTTGGGTCAATAGTTGTCCAATGTCAGAGCGAGAATTGTCTGAACCCCTAATTTATTTAATGTAACAAACACAAGCACACATAATCATCCGTGTATCAACGCACTGAGTGACACACAAAGTTGAACAGAGAGAAATGCAGGCGAAATTGGGATGCACAGGTTAACGGACAAGCGAAACAGACAAAGATAAAACGGTCTGAACCCCAAACAAACAGTAACGTGTCACTGATAGATATTAGTGAGAGGAGGTGGGCGAACAATGGTATCAAGTGGCGCTGTGGCTTAGTTGGTTAAAGTATTTGTCTTTTAACAGGCGATTCTGGGTTCAACTCCCAGCAGTGCCTTCCGTAATTTATTGTTTTCACCTAATTTGTGGAATTAAACGACAAAATAAGAGTGTGGAATTTGTATTTGTTCAAGTTTCAGGAGGAAACGGATATCAGAATGACTGATCAAAAACGCCCTTTCATTGTGCAGACAGACCTCTCATAGAATGTGTCTGTAACACGTTAATTTATTTGTTTTTGGGCTCGTTGGAGTTGTGGTATAATTCACGATTTGAGGTTTAAACCCGGAAGTTGTCCTAATTTTGACCGAGACTTGTGATCTTGACCTGCGGTGCAAACTTTTGCAAACAGAAAATAGAAAGTACCCAAATCATTCCGCCTGAATCCCCAGGCCCGGATGAAATATATTCCAGGTTGTTAATAGAAGCAAGAAAGGAAATAACGGATGCTCTGACCATCATTTTCCAATCATCTCTGGTTACAGGTGTGATGCCGGAGGATTGGAGGACTGCTAAAGATGTACCGTTGTTTAAAAAGGGAGAAAGGTGTAGATCGAATAATTACTGGCCAGTCAGCCGAACCTCGGTCAGGCTGAAGGTCTTCCATTAAATCTACACAGTACTTCCTCCACAGCCAATACTGGGAGGAGGGGACTCTTGACTGACAAGCCTCAGCTCCATCAGGAGAGGGAAACTGACCCTCGCTCTCTCTTATTCCTGGGATGTGCTACTTTTGAACAAAAAGGTAAGTGTCTCTATACCTTTAAACTCGCTGTCTCTCTGCACAGGTATTGAAAGTGTATCGTAGGACGGTGTGTGAGTGTCTCTACACCTTTAAACTCGCTGTCTCACTGCACAGGTATTGAAAGTGTATCGTATGACTGTGTGTGAGTGTCTCTATACCTTGAAACTCGCTGTCTCACTGCACATGTATTGAAAGTGTATCGTAGGACGGTGTGTGAGTGTCTCTATACCTTGAAACTCACTGTCTCACTGCACAGGTATTGAAAGTGTATCGTAGGACGGTGTGTGAGTGTCTCTATACCTTGAAACTCGCTGTCTCACTGCACAGGTATTGAAAGTGTGTCGTAGGACGGTGTGAGTGTCTTTATACCTTGAAACTCTCTGTTTCACTGCACAGCATTGACAGTGTATTGTAGGATGTTGTGAATGGGACGAGGGTCAGTGGGGCGAAGTGCAGCCGAATGGGAGCAGCGCCCGTTTGCCGGGTGAGTATTGCACGGTTGTCTTTCTCTCTCCCCTCTTTCTTTCTTTCTTTCTTTCATCGCCTTCTATCCCATCCTTTCTTTCACTCTCTTTTCATTCCTCTTAATTCGTTCTTTTTCTTTCTGCCTCCAGCACCTTTGTCTGTATCCTGTCCTTGTTCTCTCATGTGTCTCTGCTGAAAGATCCAAAATTCAGACCCGCCGCTTCTTCCAGACTTTTTTCCTTCCACAATCATGGTCCATTTCATTGAGACTTTACTGCGGCCTTACCGACTCTAACACTCACTTTCACATTCTTATGTCTTTAAGTTTGCTCCACATCGACCGCTGTTACTCGGGGGCACATGTCCCGTTCGCACCAATGTTCATTTGTGCCTTGAAACATTCCCACCTGCGAGACTGCTCCAGAGACAAGAACGAAGAAAGCAGGGCTGGCAATCGGAAGGACAGCGGCATACTTCTCCGTGAAATTTCCATGGGGTATCTTGTGACACGGGGGACGTTAACTGAAGAACTGGGTTTTGTTTCCATGGTCGTTGGAGCTTTTCCCCGAGCAGTTGATGTGTGGGAGAGACGGGCGGCGCTGCATCGCTGCGAATGACGGCTGAAATGTGCACTTTTGGCAATCTGGGCGGTGCAGGAAGATCGGAAATGTTCCGCTTGATCTTAATAGGTCTGTGGAAATGTCCGATTGAAAAGGAATGAGGAAAAATGCAAAGAGCGGCAGTGGTGAAAAAGTGTCGATTACAGGAGGTTGGCAGTGAGTGAAAGGTCCTTTGAATGTCCGGCGCGGAGGGGATTTTGTTCGGAAACGACAGACTTTAAAGCGCGTGGGGAAAGTGAAGTGCGAGCTGCGTCCTTGGGTCAAATTGGGTGTTTTCAGGAAAACAGCCATTCTGAAATCATAAAAATGAAACCAGAAAATGCTGAAAACATTCAGCAGGTCAGGCAGAACCTGTGGAGAAAGAGCCAGAGGTAACGTTTCAGCTCTATGACATCTTTCAGCCGCAACGAATCGATTGCCATGTGGGACAGTGGCTTAGTTTTCGAAAATGTTAGATTTGGTTTCTGAATTACAAGGTTCGAATTCCACCGCTGTAAGAATTTGCTGGTGCTGTTCAGTTTGGTCTCTTCACCAAAAATCCTTCTTTTCTAAGAAGTGCCTTTCCGCATTGCTGGCGAACATCTGTTTGCTCAAATCAGCAAAGTCAAATTAGCACCTAAACTGTTTCTTGCACGGAGGTGTTGGGAGTGTAAAGTGTGATCTCTGTGAATTATCA
Source organism: Heptranchias perlo (assembly GCF_035084215.1). Classification (NCBI taxonomy): domain Eukaryota; kingdom Metazoa; phylum Chordata; class Chondrichthyes; order Hexanchiformes; family Hexanchidae; genus Heptranchias; species Heptranchias perlo. Next base: position 8,495,717 of record NC_090344.1, on the reverse strand, counting down.
ATCAAAGTGCACAATGGTCCCCTGGTAAACCGAGTATCTCTAGTGGTCAGCATAAGATAAAAAATAAGTACAATAATTATGAATTTCTTCTTTCCCTCACACTAGGATTTATTATCAGGGAATGTACATGAGCAGGTCGATTGACGTCACGCTCCGGTCGTTTTGCATCGCCTCCTACAAATAGAATAGAATCATAGAAATGTTACAGCACGGAAAGAGGCCATTCGGCACATTGAGTCCTTGCCGGCTCTCTGCAAGAGCAATCCAGCAAGACCCACTCCCCCGCCCTTTCCCTGGAACCCTGTATTTTTTCCTTTCAAATACTTATCCAGTTCCCTTTTGAAGGCCATGATTGAATTTGGCTCCAAGACCCCCTCGGGCGGTGCATTCCACATCATAACCACTCGCTGTATAAAAAAAGTTTTTCCTTCAACTTTGGTTCTTTTGCCAAAGACCTGAGATCTATGTGCTCTGGTCCTTGACCCTTCCGCCAACGGGATCAGTTTCTCTCTATCTACTCTCTTCATGATTTTGAATACTTCTATCAAATCTCCTCGCAACCGTCTCTGTTCGAAGGAGAACAACCTCAGCTTCTCCAGTCTATCCATGTAACTAAAGACCCTCATCCCTGGAATCTTTCCAGTAAATCTCTTCTGTGGGAGATTACCATTACCATGGCATTACCATCGCCGAATCCCCCCGAGTAACATCCTGAGGATCACCATTGACCAGAAACTTAACTGGGCCAGCCACATAAATACTGTGGCTGTAAGAGCAGGTCAGAGGCTGGATGTTCTGCGGTGAGTGACTCACCTCGTGACTCTCCAAAGCTGTTCTCCGATCTGCAAGCCGCAAGTCAGGAGTGTGATGTAATACTCATGTGATGGTCATCGACCTGAAACTTTAACTCTGTTTCTATATCTAAAGATTCTGCCTGACCTGCTGAGGATATCCACATTTACTGTTTTTATTTCAGATTGGCAACATAACCAGTATTTTCATTTTGAATAAAAGGGATTTCGCAGGTTTCCTCATGTGACGAGGTGGCCGAGAGGTTAAGGCGATGGACTGCTCATCCATTGTGCTCTGCACGCGTGGCTTCGAATCCCACCCTCGTCGTTATTGTGTTTAAGTCTTCTTTCCCTCATTCAGCAGGTCTGGTTAAAGTCCCATCCTTCTCGAAAAGGCGGGCAGAGGTTTTTGCGTTGTTTGCTGAAATCAGCAAAAGTTCCTTCCACGAACGTGTTGAAATGAGAATGGCCGCGAAGTGTCAAAGAGAAAAGCGGAGTCATTGCAAAAAGGAGCAAATCTTATGGTCAACGTAAGAAAAACTTATGTTCCATAATGATGATTTATGTCCGGATCATTCCGTGCCTGTGTCTGTTTAAAAGGGATGTGCTGTAAGTTCACCACTACTCTCTGCCTCCTTCCCTTTAGCCAATTATGTGCCCAGGTTATCACCTGCCCTTTAATCCCACGTTTCCGAATACGTCTGTTATGTGTTAATTTCTAAAATGTGTCCTGAGAATAGCTGTAGCCCCGTAATTTTAATCTTAAGCAAAGAGAATACAGATATTAAGACCGAGTGATAGGTCGGGTTCATTTCCGTGACCGGACCCGAGGAGGGGAATTTCCATCTGGGTTTATATTTTCCGAAAGCGGAGACGAAAAACAGCAAAGCTCATCCCGTCGAAATAAAGCAACTGGACTGAAGATCCGACAGCCTTGTCCCATCCCGGGTTTCCAGACCTGGCCGTTCAAGGAAGCCTGATAAGTCCATCAGGGGAAATAGAGAGAAAGAAGAAACACAGACAGAGATAGAGAGATGCATGCAAAGAAAAATAGTATAAATCTCCAAATTCTGTGATTGAGCAGAATTTAAAGTACAGGTTAAAATAAATTCAGTCTCATGTCGTGAAATCTTTTAGGTGAACAATGGGCTGGATTATCCTTTATGCTCTGAGGGAGTAAACACTGCCTGGTAACTACAGCTCTTATTTATTTGAGCATTTCACAGTGGCGATGTGAGGTGGTTTCAAGCCCCCATTGAATTACACGGCTATGTTTGACCCACTCCTTACGTAACCTACAGGAACTGCACGGCAGTGGTTCAGACTGCGTAGGGTTATCACGGGAACTCTGCCAGACTGCATGTTCTGGACATGTACCCAACGCTACACGTGCAGGCTGCAGTTGTGTGTGCATTAGTATTTCAGTGTTAGTATCTTCGCCTGCCGGTGGGAAATCAGGGATTTGGTTCCAGTCCAATTCAGCATCCTTTACCTTTTGTATTCTGTACCCGTGAGATCGCCTGAGTTGGGATAAATTAGTTTGCCGGCTTCAGTCAGTCCAACTTCGAGAAAACTTGTCTTCATTTCGTCTCAGTGTGTTGCGTGGACAAACCCTCTGCATTCTGTCCTCTGGCGCTCAAACATGCTCTGCTGGAGATAAGTCAAAACCGCTGAAAAGCTGTGAGAAGCCAATTGGTGATTTTTGACCAAAAATGGGGACACCACGGGGCTGATCCGGCACTTGAACCAGTGAAACTCCCTGAGCGAGAATCAGACCCAAAGACCAACTGGCAACAGAGCCGTGCAGCCACTGTAAAATTTCGCTGCCTTGAAGCCGATCCACCATCCTTTCAGAACGCTCTGTCCCTCCAATCTCGCTTTCTTGTACGATGTACGATGTAGAGCAACATCAGGTTGTACACGAATTATTTCACATCGACAATATTAGCCTCTCTTTATCAAATTCGTTTTGAATGTACGACTTGTATTTTCAAGTAACAATTTACAGAACGAATTGCTCCGAAACGACATTGTCAACTGTCTCGGCATCGTCATAGTTTACACTCTACCATAAGTATACTTCACTCAAATTGCTGCTTCCATTCACTATGAGGGCGAAGAGACATAAATGTGGGTACATTAGCTCCGAATTTATCAGCTGAGTTCCACCTTTACTTGTCCAACCGCCTCAATCTTTTTATTCTTTCCCCTTCTCTGCTGGTTTTGCAGTTTCGATCAGAATTACATCGGGGACAACACAGAGAGACAAGAGTCAGAGACAGGGGGAGATAGAGAGATGCACGAAAAGAAAATAAAGAGTATAAATGTCAGGTCTTGTAAACTAGCAGAATTTAAGTTACAGATTGGGAGAGATTCCTTCTCGGGTCTTGAAATCTTTCAAGAGAAGTTTGGGCACCCAATCAAAAGCACCGGCCACGCTGAAATATCTGTCATGCTGAGCGAGAAATAAATGCGGTCAACTAACTCCAATTTTTCTATTTCAGCATTGAAGAGATCTTTAAACAGTGACGCTGCGAGCAGAATTCAAATCGAGGGAGAAAAACACCATTGGAATTTTGAGACCAACGCTTCAATCACTCGGCCATCCCAACGGCAAACGGCATGTTCGTTCAGAGATCATTTCAAATGGAAACAAGCAAGGCATCCTTTATGAGCATTGGTGGTTCAGGGGTAGAATTCTCGCCTGCCACGCGGGAGACCCGGGTTCGATTCCCGGCCAATGCAGCAAGTTTTTGCATTCTGGACCATGCGGAACTGAGGAACAGGATTGGGCCATTTGGGCACCTCGAGCCTGTTCCACAATTCAATGAGATCATGGCTGATCTGTGACGTAACTCCATATATGGGCATGAGCCGCATATCTCTTGATAACTTTGGTTAACAAAATAATTTCAATCTCAGCTTTAAAATCAACAATTGAGCTCGCATCAACTGCCGCTTGCGAAAAAGATTTTCAAACTTCCACCTCCTTTTGCTGATAGAAGTATTTCCTAACTTCAATCCTGAAAGTCCTGACTCTAATGTTTCGGCCCTGTCCCTCCATCCTGGACTCCCCAACCAGCGGAAATGGTTTCTCTCCATCAACCCCATCAGTTCTCATTAATATCTTGAAAACTTCGATCAAATCAGCCCTTAATCTACTAAATTTCGGGGAATATAGCCCTAGTTTGTGTAATCTCTCCTCGTAATTTAAGCCTTGGAGTCCAGCTATCATTCGAGTAAATCTACGCTGCACTCCATTCACGGCCAATATATCCTTCCTAAGATGCGGTGCTAGAAATGAACACAGTACTCCAGGTGTGGTCTAACAAGAGGTTTGTATCGCTGTAGCATAATGTCTATCCCCTTGTCGTCTAGTCCTCTAGATATAAAGGCCAGCATTCCATTAGCCTTTTCGATTATTTTCTGTACCTGTCCATGATATTTAATGATCTATGTACATGGACCCTATGTCCTTTTGGAACTCCACAGTTTCGAGTTTTTCTCTATTTAGAACGTATTCTGATCTATCCTTTTTAGGTCCAAAGTGGATGACCTCACACTTGCGTCAATTCAAATCCATTTGCCACAGTTTTGCCCATTCATTTATTATATTACTGTCTCTCTGTAATTTTATGCCTCTATCTACTCTGCTTACAATGCTGCCCATCTTGGTGTCATCAGCAAACTTGGATATGTGGCTCTCTATCCCATCATCCAATATCAATGAGACCGTCTGAATTGAGATAAATTCACAGTCAGCTTCAATCTCCTCATCATCTTGAGACATTTTATTTACTTCACTTGTGTTGTGACATGCAAACTTCCGAACTCTGTCCTCTGGAGCTCAAACATTCTCTGGATGTAATTCAATTCTACCAAAAGCAACACTGGAAAGATGTCAGAAGCCAATTGGAGACTTTTCACTAAAAGCAGCGAGACAGCAGGGCTCGTCCGCGATTTGAACCCAGGACCTCTCGCATATCAATCAATAAAATCCCCGAAGCGAGAATCATATCCCGAGACCAACGAGCCGCTCTCACTGTGCAGCCAGTGTAAACGTTCACTGCCTCCGGCAACTGCTCGGCCATCCTGTCAGACCTCTTCTGTCCATCCAATCTCGTTTTATATTCCGGTGTGCAGCAATATCAAGTTGTACACTAACTATTTCCAGTCACCAATATTAGTCTCCCTTTACCAAATTGGTTTCGACTTATGACTTGTATTATCAAGTGAGACGTTCCAGAATTAGTTGCTCTGAAACCACATTGCTTGGGAGGATACGGAGAGGTGGAGACGAACAGCGGGAACGTGGAGTGCATGTCCACAGATCACTGAAGGTAGCAGGACAGGTAGATAAGGTGGTTAAGAAGACATTCGGGATACTTTCCTTTATTAGCCTAGGCATAGGATATAATAGCAGGGAGGTTATCTGACAACTACATAAAACACTAGTAAGGCCACAGCTCGAGTACTGCGTACAGTTCTGGTCACCACATTAGGGGAAAGATGTGATTGCTCGAGAGAGGGCCATGATGTGGAGATGCCGGTGATGGACTGGGGTGGACAAATGTAAGGAATCTTACAACACCAGGTTATAGTCCAACAATTTTATTTTAAAATCACAAGCTTTCGGAGATTATCCCCTTCGTCAGATGAATGAGTGAAAGGTTCTCAAATCGCATATCTTATATTAGGCTGGGACAGCATCACACCAATCAAAAGGTGTCGTTGTTGTTCAAACAGGCCAGTCACGGAGAACAGTACGTCCCAGTACACTGAATAAACATTGTGTCAATTACACAGACAGAGAGAAAGAGACCCAAATGGCAGAGAGAGAGAGAGAGAGAATATTAAAGGGTACAGAGGAGATTTACGGCGACGTTGCCAGGAGTTGAGAATTTTAGCTATGATGAAAGATTGGATAGGCTGGGATTGTTTTCTTTGGAACCAAGGACATTTAGACTCTTATTGTCCAAGTAGCATGCGGCCTCCTTGTTCTTTCTACCAAAATGCTCCACTTCACCCGCATCTGCATTTAGATTCATTTGCTAATTATACACCCATTTTGCCAGTTTATTGATGTATTCTTGTATTTGGTCGCAATCTTCATCAATATTATCTATACCCCACCCCACCCACCCACAGCCCCCCGCCCCGCTAATCTGGTGTCATCCGTAAATTTTGAAATTGTACTTCCGATTCCCGAGTCCAAATCGTTTATGTAAATTGTGAACAGTGTCCCAGAACCGACCCTTGTGGAACACCTCATTCCACCTTATACAGTCTGAGTAGCGACCCTTAACCCCTGCTATCTGTTATAGAGCAGTGATCAAGAGCAACTTCTTTACGTAGGGAGTTGTGAGACTGTGAAATTCACTTCCACGGTTAGTGTTTGGGGCACAAAGTACTGTAATGACAAGTGGTCCTCATGTTTTTATCCAAGACAGGCCTCAGCCCAGTCATTTACTCCAAATGTTGATGCAATGGTTCAAGCTAAGAGGTGCCAGGTATCGGGAGCCGCAGTAGCAGTAAATGAAACCCAAATGCAAGCAAGCACCAATATAGTCCATCTTCATCTATTTCTAGTTTACAACTTTTGTTGAATGTGGCCCAGGCCAAGTGCCAGGATATCGGATCAGGCCCACCATAGAAAATGAGTTTCGCACCCCTGAGATAGACAATGTGAATCGGATTACCCTCATCCACTAATCCGGTAACTTCTTCAAAAAACTCAAGCAAGTTTTTGAGACACGACCTTCTTTCCCGGAAGCCGTGTTGAGTATCTCTAATGGCTCCTTCTTTTTCCCCGTGATAATAAATAGCATCTCTTAGGATCCCTTCAAGCATCTTCCCTCTGATCGAGGTCACACTGATGGGCCTGTCATTCCCTGGCTATGATTTGTCCCCGTTAATGAAAATGGGAACGACGTGAGCTACCTTCCAATCCCAGGGAACAATCCCTGACTCTATTGAGCAGTTGTAGATACAGGCAAGGGGCTCACAGAGCACCCGTCCCATCTCTTTAAACACCCGGGGGTGGATATCATCTGGACCCGGAGCACAAAGTATTTTGAGATTTCATATTTTATCCAAGATCACATCCCTTTCTATTTTAATATTTATGATGCTATTGTCGACAGCACATCCCACAGCTGGAATCTGAGCATCATCCACAGGAGTGTAGACTGATGAGAAATACTCATTTAACAGCTGTACCATAGCCCAGGGATCTGTCCTGAACTGTCTTTCAGTGGACCTAAACCATCTTTAATGGTCTTCTGACTCATGACGTAGCTGGAAAATCTTTTACTATTATTACCACAATTGTGCACCATCTTCTTTTCCAAAGATCTCTGAGCTTCTTTAACGGCTGCTTGTGTCTCCATCGATTGTGGGTGATATTTGTCCCAATTCTCCTGTAAACTGAATTGATCCTGATCCGATCTGGGTTAAATGTAAGACAGTTCTGGGAGTCAGGAATCATTCACCCCGAGACCTACACTGACATGTAAGGTTTCCTCTGGTTCCTCGGCATATATTTGTCAAGATACCGAAACCCAGCTTTCTTACAGTCCACTCCTGGAGGCCCCACTCCCTGAGCCTGCAACCTTCAGCAGGGTCAGTGGTGGAGTTCCGCAGCAGGAGTGATCCCAGAGTAACTGTCGAGATCGCCCCCACCCCGTGGATGGTCAGGGTCGTGTATCTTTCATTATCCTGGTGTCCAACACAAAGACAACAATCAAACAGGGAATTCTGGCAACACACTGCAGGTCCTTCTTTGCCTCCAGATCAAATGCCTGTTGTACAATTGTACCAGCAGTTAACAGGCTCCTATGAATTAACTCTTCTGCTATTTTATTGCACGCTTTAACCCATTGATTTTAAATGGGTTTATTTTCGCCTGCCTTAATTGGTGGACTCAGGACTGTCACACAAACAATTTAAATCTTCATAGAATAAATACCAGTTATTTTTAGACTGGAGACTTAAACCTGCCGTTTCACTTCCAGTCAGGAATCGATTACAGTTTTACACCAATCTCTGATTTGACAGCACTTTTCCAGCATTCACCATTGTCCTTCTTGACTCCATTGGAAAGGACCCTTCTGTTCCGTGCCGAGGAGATCTGAACCATGAAAGAGTGCGGCTGGGACACATTTCTTACACGCAAGATAAACCCGCACGGCGACTTTACTGTCAGTGAAGAGAGACGAGAAAGACCAAAGTGCCGTTTGCCCCTCTCAGTGTGGCCCTGAAGGACTGTGTCCAGGCTGAAGTTCTGTTCCCACCGGACGATCCTCCCCGCAGATTGTCCTTTCTGAGCTCCAGACAGGTGATGCTAAACACTCAGGTGGGAAAGACCAAAATCAACAATAAAGTGTTTAAAATAAAGCTGATTTATTTTACAGATATTCAGAATATTAAACTCCAGCCCAGTTATAGGGGTTATTAACATCAGAAGAAACAAACCCCAACTGTCAGAATGAACATGGTTCAGTCCTGGATGGGATTAACAGCAGAATCCAACCCCTGCAGTCATATGTGAACTCGCTGGTGTCTCAGCACGTGTGATGACTGAGTGAATCCCTTCCCACACACGGAGCAGGTGAACAGTCTCTCCCCAGTGTGAGTGTGTTGGTGTTTCAGCAGATCATTTGTGCTTTTAAAGCCCTTCTCACAGTCAGAACATTTAAAAAGTCTCTCCCCAGTGTGAGTACGTTGGTGTGTCAGCAGATTCCTTTTGCTTTTATATCTCTTCCCACAGTCAGAACATTTAAAAGGTCTCTCATCAGTGTGAACTCGCTGGTGTCTCAGCAGGTTGGATGACTCAGTGAATCTCTTCCCACACACAGAGCAGGAGAATGGCCTCTCCCCAGTGTGAACTCGCTGGTGTATCAGCAGGGTGGATGACTGAGTGAATCTCTTCTTACACACGGAGCAGGAGAATGGCCTCTCCCCAGTGTGAACTCGCTGGTGTTTCAGCAGGTTGGATGACTGAGTGAATCTCTTCTTACACACGGAACAGGAGAATGGCCTCTCCCCAGTGTGAATTCGCTGGTGTCTCAGCAGGGTGGACGAACGAGTAAATCTCTTCTTACACACTGAGCAGATGAACGGCCTCTCCCCAGTGTCACTGTGCTGATGTCTCAGAAGTTTGTTTCTGCTTTTAAAGCTCTTCCCACAGTCAGAGCATGTAAAAGGTATCTCATCAGAGTGAACTCGTTGGTGTGTCAGCAGGTGGGATGACTCAGTGAATCTCTTCTTACACACGGAGCAGATGAACGGCCTCTCCCCGGTGTGTCTGCGTCGATGAATTTCCAGCTGTGACGGGTAATTGAATCCCTTCCCACAGTCCCCACATTTCCACGGTTTCTCCATGGTGCGGGTGTCCTTGTGTCTCTCCAGGTTGGACGATCAGTTGAAGCCTCGTCCACACACAGAACACGTGTACGGTTTCTCCCCGCTGTGAATGGTGTGATGTTTTTTCAGGCTGTGTAACTGGTTAAAGCTCTTTCCACAGTCAGTGCACTGGAACACTCTCACTCGGGTGTGTGTGTCTCGGTGCTTTTCCACTCACACTGATGTTTCAAATCTTTTCCGAAAGACAGAACAGACAAACATTTCTCCTTCCACATTCAAAGGCCGATGATATTCAGGTCCTGATGAATCGAGTGACTCTGTCAGATCTTGACGTGGTCTTTGGTTTGAGTTTCCTGTCTGCAAATCCACCCCTTCAAATACCCTGTAAAAGGAGTTTATAAAAGTTATCACTGTAAGTACAGGAAACAAATTTAGAACAGACAATTCTCGTTTCTATGGAACATTCTTTACTCTCTTGTTCCCTCAAAGCTGTAAATCCCCATCTCACACACTCTCCCTCCTCCCTGAGCTGAAATCCAAACCCATCGCATCATCTTTCAGTGGTGCTAAACCATGAGTGAAAGGGTGAGAGAGTGAGTGTGAGAGAGTGAATGTGAGAGAGTGAGTGTGAGATAGTGAATGTGAGAGAGTGAGTGTGAGAGAGTGAATGTGAGAGAGTGAATGTGAGAGAGTGAGTGTGAGAGAGTGAATGTGAGAGAGTGTGAAAGAGTGAATGTGAGAGAGTGAATGTGAAAGAGTGAATGTGAGAGAGTGAATGTGAGAGGGTGAATGTGAGAGAGTGAGTGTGAGAGAGTGAATGTGAGAGAGTGAGTGTGAGAGAGTGAGTGTGAGAGAGTGAATGTGAGAGAGTGTGAAAGAGTGAATGTGAGAGAGTGAATGTGAAAGAGTGAATGTGAGAGAGTGAATGTGAGAGGGTGAATGTGAGAGAGTGAATGTGAGAGAGTGAATGTGAGAGAGTGAATGTGAGTACAGCAGTGGGCTCGGTGTGGAGAATGAAGTGGGGCAGGTGGAGCATGTTTCAGTGGGGCAGCAGTGATCATAATCTCATTAGGTTTAGAACAGTTATGGAAAAGGACAAGGGACAAACAAATGTGAAAATTCCTAACTGGAGGAGGGCGAATTCCAGTGAGTTAAAAAGGGATCTTGTCCAGGTGGATTGGAATCAAAAATTGGCAACAAAACAGTAATTGAACAATGGGAGGCCTTGAAGGAGGAGTTGGTTTGAGTACAGAGCAGACAGATTCCCACGAGGAGGAAAGGAACGGCCTCCAAAGCTGGAGATCCCTGGATGACAAAAGGTGTAGAGATCGTTATTTCTCCTTCATTTTTAGACGCTCCCTGACCGATCACTATTTCTCCTTCATTTATAGACGCTCCCTGACCCACCATTATTTCTCCTTCATTTATAGACACTCCCTGACGGATCAGCATTTCTACTTCATTTACAGACGCTCCCTGACCGATCACTATTTCTCCTTCATTTATAGACGCTCCCTGCCCCACCATTATTTCTCCTTCATTTACAGACGCTCCCTGACGGATCAGCATTTCTACTTCATTTACAGACGCTCCCTGACCGACCACCAATTCTCCTTCATTTACAGACGCTCCCTGACCGACCACCAATTCTCCTTCATTTACAGACGCTCCCTGACCGATCACCATTTCTCCTTCATTTACAGACGCTCCCTGAGAATTCCCAGTTTACACCGCGCATGCGCGGGGCCGCGGCCTTTTGTTGAGAGTTGGTCCGGAGCGAAACGGGAGAAACCGGAAACCGGCGGGTAGTGAGGGGGGATAATGTTCACTGTTTTATATTCGGGTCTGGGGCCGCACTCGGGGTTTGTGAAGCCTGAGCCTGGGCCTGAGCCCGGACCCGGGCCCCGGGGTTTATTGATCCTCTTGCTCCGATCCTCTCACCTGCACCGAACGCGCTCCTCCCGCAGCCTCCACTGACCGCGCATGCTCAGGACACGCTGCCTTATCATGAGTCATTATTGCGCCTGCGCACTGGGCTCCTCTGATTCAGATAGGGCACAATCTCTACCGCGCGGCATGCTGGGTGCTACCGCCGCCATTGCTTATCGTAATGTCTGTACGAAAAGCAAAAACATTTGAAGCAGGGAGAGCGCGTTTGGATCAAGGATAATGAAATAAACTGAAAGCCCAGCCCTTCGTGCCATTTAAACCGGCACAAACACACGGCATAGAAGCCACCCCACACACACTTTGGTGAACTCCAGAAAATATTTTATTCGGTAACTTGTATTAATTTCGTTTTATTAATTGTTGCAACTGACGGGTTCAATTAATGTTTATTTTCCAACTGCACCTCAGAACCGTCAGTTTCTCAATTAATCCCGCTATGGTGATTAACGAGATATCCGGACCAAAAGGAGCAGCAGGAATTTATTGCAATTTCCTGTAACGAGTGGGGTGCCACAGCGATCAGTGCTGGGGCCTCAACTTTTTACAGTATATAATAATGGCTTGGATGAAGGAACAGAGTGTCTTGTGGCCAAATTTGTTGATGATACAAAGATATGTGGAAAAGCAAGTTGCGATAAGGACACAAAGTGACTGGTAGATGGAATATAATGTGGGAAAATATGAAGTCATGCACTTTGGGAGGAAAAATAAAAAAGCAAAATATTATTTGAATGGAGAAATACTACAAAATGCTGCGGTACAGAGGAATCTGGGTGTCCTCGTACATGAAACATAAAAAGTCAACATACAAGTGCAGCAGGTAATCCGGAAGGCAAACGGAATATTGGCCTTTATTTCGAGGGCGTTGGAGTGTTAAAGCAGGGAAGTCATGCTACAACTGTACAGGGTGCTGGTGAGACCACATCTGGAGTACTGCGTACAGTTCTGGTGACCTTATTTAAGGAAGGGCATACTTGCATTGGAGGCAGTTCAGAGAAGGTTCACTCGGTTGATTCCGGGTATGGAAGGGCTGTCTTATGAGGAAAGATTGATCAGGTTGGGTCTATAATCATTGGAGTTGAGAAGAATGAGAGGAGATCTTATTGAAACATACAAGATTCTGAGGGGACTCGACAGGGTAGATACTGAGAGGTTGTTACCCCTCATGGGGGAATCTAAAACTAGGAGGCATAGTCTCAGAATAAGTGGTCGCCCGTTTTAGACGGAAATGAGGAGGACTTTCTTCTCCCAGAGGGTTGTGAATCTTTGCAATGCTTTACCCCTAAAAGCTGTGGAGGCTGAGTCATTGAATACATTCAAGGCTGAGTTCGACAAATTTTTGATTCGCAAGGGAGTCAAAGGATATGGGGAAAGGGCGGGTAAGTGGAGTTGAAGTAAACATCAGATCAGCCATGTTCTCATTAAATGGCGGAGCAGGCTCGAGGGGCCGAATGGCCTACTCCTGTTACTCTCTCTTATGATCTTATGGTCTTATGGTAAATTGACTGGAGGGATGAGAGAACAGTTGGTCCTCCAACCAATCGGAGTGTGTGAGGGGCGTGAGTTGCGGCACTGAATGGGCGGGTCTAAGCCCAGATGTCCCCATTGTCTGAAGCATCATCGTAAAAAAATAATTTATCTTAAGCTCCAGGAGCAAACTCGACCTTTCTGTTGTGGCTTGAAACAGATGAAACCAGATGAGGTGGAGCAAACATTTCAACATTTGTTGGATAAACACATTAATTAAGAATAGCCAACATGGATAATTTGAGATAACTCGAGTCTTCTGATAAAGGGAATGTAGCGGTGGTTGTGCAGATGGATTGTGCAAAGGTATTTGATAAGATGCCGGACAGGAGGCTTGTTGATAAAATTAATACTCACGGTATTAAAATGAATGCGGCAGTGTGGATAGGAAGTTGTGTAAAGGGCAGAAAACAGAGAGTAGTTGTTAATGGATGTTCTTCAGACAGGACAGATGTAAACAGTGGTATCCCCCAGGGTCAGTGTTGAGACCATTGCTCTTCTCAATATTGAGAATGATCTGAGCTTGGGTATGTGGGACACAAGGTGAAAATCTCTCGATGACGCCAAATTTGGCAGCGTGGGGAACTGTGAAGAGGAGTCAGTGACGTCATTGTGACGTCCACAGGTTCGGAATCAGGCAGGTGAAGTTTAATGGAGAGAAATGTGACGTCATACATTTTGAGAGGAAGAAAAATGAGATGAAATGTAAACTAAATGGTCAAAGTTTTAAAGTAGAGGAGCAGAGAGACTTAGGGGTGGAAGGTTCTAACTAATGCATTGTCTTATTAATTAACAAGTCTGAGAGTCAGCAACTTTAATACCTTATTAAGAAATATATGAACAAATTCTCTTTCCTCTACCGTACCGGAGTAAACATGCAAGTCCCCCGTGCAGACGAGATGAACCCTCTGGATGGAACATCAGGCACCCTGAGCTTGATCTCCGGTGTCTCCACTCCCGACTGCCCCTTACATCAGTATCCCATCACTTTTATACACTGTAGTGACCCAACCCTGTCACTGGAGCTGGAACTTCCCTTGTCTGTGGTTTACAAGGACACATTGCTTGGTTCCTAGCAGTTATTTTTATTCAGTAGCATTCTCATGACCCCTGAACTACCTTGCTTACTGTTAATTAGAATCATGGAATCAAAGGAATTTACGGCACAGAAAGAGACCGTTCGGCCCATCGCGTCTGTGCCAGCCGAAAAAGAGATATCCAGCTTAATCCCACTGTCCAGCTCTTGGTCTGTCGCCTTACAGTTTACAGCACTTCAAGTACATACCCACGTACTCTTTAAATGCGATGAGAGTGTCCGCCTCTACCATCCTTTCAGGCAGTGAGTTGCAGACCCCACAACACTTGGGCGAAAGAATTTCTCCTCAGCTCCCCAATAATCCTCCCATCAATCACTTTAAATCTATGCCCCTGGTTACTATCCTCTCTGTGAAGGGATATGGGTCCTTCCAATCCACACTAGGCCCCTCATAATTTTGTACACCTCAATTAAATCTGCATTCAGCCTCTTCTGTTCCAAAGAAAACATCCCCAGCCTATCCAATCTTTCCTCTTAGCTAAAATTCTACAGTCCAGGCAACATCCTTGTAAATCTTTCTTGCCTTGCATAAAATGTCTGCTATTTGAAAGTCGTAACATTGATCAAAGTCTGCGTTAAGTTTTCTTGCCATTTGTGTCAAGATTTGGAAAAGATCTGTTACCTGACTCTTTTAATGTTGCCGACCTTTAACTGTAACTCACAGTGTCTGAGCAGTTACCGTTATCATTGGACTTTTATGTATCTTCTTGTGCTCCATCTTCTGAACAACACAAGCTGATCACAGCAATGTTTTCTTCAAATGGAATCCCAGTGTGAAAAAATGCACAATTTCAGAGCGAAGCATCATATGCAAGATTGGTGGGAGATGCGACTGGAGATAATGGGCCTGGGGCAGTGAGAACATCTCTTGAGCATTAAGATATTCAGTATCCGAAGAAGCAGGGAGATGAGGTCGTTGTGTCTATTGATCCAGGTATCTGCAAAATCCATCGTCTCTCAATGCCCAGCATCATTCTTCCCCTCTCCTGCTTTCCAGTTAAGGTTTTTTACTCGTTCAGTCGCAGTATTTGCTTTGAACATCTAATTCACCGGCATCTGGAGGAGCAGAGGAAGCTGGAGATAAAGTAGTGACAGAAACAGAAGGAGATGGCTCGTGATGGCAGAATCTTGTGTGTGTCAATTGCTTCAAGTGAGACATGACAGTCCTGCGTTGCCTTGCACCTTTCCCAGGAGCTGCACTGATTCGGTGCGTGCGTTTTGGAAATGGAAACAGTTACACCAGCAGCTTGTGGTAATATTTCCCCTCACTGTCCATTTCATGTACCTGCCGACCCGCACTTGGTGCTGTCGTTGTCTGAACAAGTCTTTCATGTTCGAACAGTAAATTCCATTTTGTGCGAGCAACTTGTCTGGGACGAAAGTGACGTAAGTTTCAAAGGGACAAGTCGGAAAGCAGCGTTGGTCTGCTTGCTTCAATGAAAATTGCAGCAGATTCGCTGGTGGTCCAGTGCTGAGGACTCGGTGCTCTCACCGCCGCGCCACCATGTTTGATTCCCGATCAGGGAACTTGACTTTCCTGGTGTTGTTCAAAATAGCACCAACCAAATTCCCCTGACTGAGCACAAAGCTCGCTCCTGATCAGCCTGAGCAATTTCACCGCTCCTGCTTGAACAGCCAGCAGCCCATCATTCTTCAATTTCACAACCCATAAGAGCGATACACAATGCACTTTCTTGCCTTCTGTAAAATGCCTCCTGTTCGAAAGTCGTGCCGCTCATCAAAGTCTGCATGAAGTTTTCTTGCCATTTCTGTCATGATTTGGAAAATATCTGCTGCCTGACACTTTAAAGGTTGCCAATCTTTAACTGTAGCTCACAGTGTCCGAACAGTCACTGTTATCATTAGCCTTTGATGGATCTTTTTGCACTCCATTTCCTGAACAACACCAGCTGATCACAGCATCGCTTTCTTCAAGTTGAATCCCAGTGTGAAAAAATGAACAATTTCAAAGCTGAGCAACGTGTGCAAGATTGGAAGGAGAGTGCGAGTGGAGATAATTGGCTTGGATCAGCGATCTCTTGAGCATTCAGACATTCATTATCTGAAAGAAGCACGGAGATGAGATTTTTGTCTCGATTTATCAGTGTAGAAAAGAAGCAGAGAGTTGAGATCCGTTTGTCCATTCATCCTGCAACAGACAAAATCCTTCGCCTCTCAATGCCCAGCATCTTTCTTTCCAACTCCTTGCTCTGCAGGGAAGTCTTGGTTTCATTTACTCTCCTTGTTTTCAGCAAACATCTAATTCACCTGGCAGATCTGGCCTTGTCTTCCAGTCATAATACGTCCCATCGTGCTGACATCATGTTAACAACTCAAGATAAGCTGTTTTATGTTCATGGAATGCATTCGAGACAGTTTTCTAGATCAATATGTCGAGGAACCAACAAGGGAACAGGCTATTTTAGATCTAGTATTGTGTAATGAGACTGGATTAATTAGCAATCTTATAGTAAATGAACCTCTGGGGAAGAATGATTATAATATGATAGAATTTCAGATTGAGTTTGAGAGTGATGTCGTTAAGTCCGAAACTAGGGTCTCAAATTTAAACAAAACCAATAACGGAGTTATGAGGGGCGAGTTTGCTAAGGTGGTTTGGGAAATTAGATTAAAAATATTATGGTAGATGATCAATGGCGAACATTTAAATAAATAATTCATAATTTCTCAACAAAATTACATTCGCTTGAGGATTAAAAACACCACCGGAAAAGTGGCCCAACCTTGGCTAACTGGAGAAATTAATGATAGAATTAGATTAAAAGAGGCTTACAATGTTGCCAAAAAGAGTAGTAAGCCTGAGGATTAGGAGGGTTTTGGAAATCAGCAAAGGATGACCAAGAAATTGCTAAAATGGGAGAAAATAGAATGATGTTAAACCAGCAAGAAATATAAAAATGGATTTGGAGAGCTTCTACAAGTATGTATAAAGGAAGAGATTAGCGAAAGTAAACATGGGTCCCTTGGAGGCAGAGACAGGAGAATTTATATTGGAGAATAAGGAAATGGCAGAGACGTTAAACAAGTATTTTGTATCTGTCGTTATAGTAGAAGACACAAAAATCATACCAGAACTATTGGGGAACCAAGGTTCTAATGAGAGTGAGGAACCTAAAGCAATTAAGATGAGTAATGAAAAAGTACTGGAGGAATTAATGTGACTAAAAGCTGACAAATTCATTGGCCCTGGTGGCCGACATCCAGGGTTTTAAAAGAGGTGGCTGCAGAGACAGTGGATGCATTGGTTTTATCTTCCAGAGTTCCCATGATTCTAGAAAGGTCCCCATGGATTGGAAGGTACCAAAAGTAACCCCGCTATCCAAGAAAGGAGGCAGAGAGGAAACAGGGAACGACAAGCCATTTAGCCTGAGAATAGTAGGAGGGAAAATGTTAGAATCTATTACTGGGGACTTGATAACAGGACATTAGAAAATCATAACATGATTAGGCACATGCAACACGGTTTTGTGAAAGGGAAATCGTGTTTGACAACTCTGTTAGAGGTTATGAGGGTGTAGATAGCAGGGTAGATAAGGGAGATCCAGTGGATATAGAATATTTGGATTTTCAAAAGGCAATCGATAAGGTGCCACACAAAAGTTTGGTGGACAAGATTTGGGCTCATGGGATAGTGGGTAATATATTAACATGGATTGAGGATTTGTTGATGTACATAAAAGAGAAAGTCGGAATGAACAGGTAATTTTCGGGTTGGCAGGTTGTAACTAGTGGGGTGCCGTAAATATCAGTGCTTGGGACTCAGATATTTACAATCGATATTAATGACTTAGATGTAATGACCGAGTGTAATGTATCCAAGTTTGCTGACGAGATAAAACTAGGTGGGAAAGTAAGCTGTGAGGAGGACGCAAAAAGGATGCAAAGTGATACAGAAAGGTTAAGTGAGTGGGCGAGAATTTGGCAGATGAATTATAACGTGGGGAAATGTGAGGTTATTCACTTTGGTAGGAAGAATAGAAAAGCAGAATATCTTTTTAAAGGTGAGAGACAGAGAAATGTTGGTATTCAGGGGGATTTGTGTGTTCTTGCACACGGATCACAGAAAGTTAACATGCAGATGCAGCAAGCAATTAGGAAAGCAAATGGTATGTTGCCCTTTATTGTGAGGTGGTTGGATTACAAAGATAAGGAAGCCTTGCTGTAATTATATAGGGTTTGGTGAGACCGCATCTGGAGTACTGTGTACAGTTTTGATCCCTTACCTGCGGAACGATACACTTGCCTTAGAGTGCGTGCAACAAAACTTCACTGGATTGATTCCTGGGATGAGAGGGTTGTCTTGTGAGGAGAGATTGAGTAGAATGGGCTATATTCTCTGCAGTTTTCAATAATAAGGTGATCTCATTGAAACATATAAAATTCTTAGAGGGCTTGACAGGTTAAATGCTGGGACGCTGTTTCCCCTAGCTGGAGAGTCTAAAACTAAGGGTCATAATCTCAAGATAAGGGGCCGGCCATTTAGTGCAGAGATGAGGAATATATTGTTCACTGAGAAGGTTGTGAACCATTGGAATTCTCGACCCCAGAGGGCTGTGGATGCTGAGCCATTGAATAGATTCAAAACTGAGATGGATAGAATGTTGGACACGAAGGAACTCAAGGGATATGGGGACAGGTCGGGAAAGTGGAGTTGAGATCGAAGATCAGCGATGACCTTATCCAATTGGCGAAGCAGGCTCGAGGGACTGCATGGCCAACTCTTGCTCCTTTCGGTCCGCTGGAAAAGCAGAACTTGCCAGCTGTTTTAAAAGTTTTAGCCTGAACAGGGACTCGAACCCTGGACCCTCAGATCACTACCTGTTTTAAAAGTCTGATGCTCTGCCGACTGAGCTATCCAGGCTCGCTGCTTAATTAATTTCCATCATACAGATTCATGGTCGGACTCAGAATTATCCCTGTCGATGTCCAATTCGGGTGAGGATCCCTTTTCTCCAATTTTCAGCAACGTGTTGAGGAGAATCCTTGTTTCTGTTGAACATGATGTCAGAAACATGGGCAGTGAACTCGTGATTTTGCAATTCTTCTTGGTTGTACAAAATGTCTTGTCATTCGTTAGCAGCAATTTAAAAAAAAAACACCTTACCCAATGGCTCCAAAGCTAAACTTATTCCACATGGGAGCTGGAAAAGGCCTCTCGACATTTCAGCCGATCAACAATTGAAAGCTGAATAATTTCACCCGATACACCGTGACACCAGGCAGCAGATTTGCCTCCCGAATTTTCCCTGCACGACACTTCAAACCGATCAATACGTGCTTCACGGAAAGAAGAATTGTGTTTTTGGTTCTTTAGATTTAAAGATGTTGTGCCGGCCGCTTTACCATTTCAGCTCTCGCCAATTGCCCCCACTCCCTCCCATAAACAAATAAACTCTCGCCTGCTATTGCAAGACGGGAGGCCAGAGGAGCCTCAGTGCCCACATGGGGACATGAAGAAGTCGATGCGTTGTGGAACCGTTTGTACCTTGAACTCTGGTCAAAATGTTTGGAAGGTTCAACTATTGACATGGCGCTGGAGCTCACAATCTCGAGGGTATAATTATTATAGAAATGACGCGGGCTGACCGATTGCGCCACTGGAGCCGCGCACGGTCTGTGTCACCAGTGCTCCCATCAAACAGCTTCATCCTCGGTCTCTCAATTATCGCTTCGTGATCTTTCCCACACAGAAGCCTCCAGCCAAGAGGCGATTCGTTAAACATCCGCAGCGACATTTGAAAGCCGTGGAATCTGAAACAAAACCCCAGACGATAAGAACTTTTAATGATATTATTATTATTAACTTAAGGACAATTATTTTCATGCTACTTTGAGGATTTGGGGAAATTGGGATCTGAAACTAAGAAACTCTCTCTGAGCTGTCGTTGATTGAAGAGATGGGCGTTATTTCATTTAAAAACCGAGGCTCGGAACTTCCTGATGGAGAAGTGAGACAGAAGATTGTGATTAGTGGTAGTTGCCGGGGAGATCGAGAGGAGAGGGAGAAAAGTCAAAGTCACAGCTGTGACAGCTCAAGTGCTCCGCTTATCTGTAATATTTAGAAAGTAATGTACAGTACAGGACAAACCAGTTTGGTATCGGTTATCAAAAATGCTAAAAGTCCCGGGTTCAAAGGTGGATTTGTGAAGAGGGAACGGATTTAAACGCCAGACCGAAATCATTCCCCATGAATCTGAAGCGTCTTACGGAAAACGGCAGTGCGAACTGTTATGTTCGTGTCATGACTTGAAAGACCCTCCAATTACCGACAGTATCTTTGAACGAGTTGTGCAGCCAAACCGCGATTGAAGCCGCTTTGCATTCGTCAAACGTGTAGGTGACGATATTGAGAGTGATAAGGGATGTTTTCAATTATTTGAAATCTCACCATGTGACCCGAAGATTGACGGCAGAATCGAGTTTTTCCTTTAAGTCCTGAATTGAAGGGAAAGGCGCTGCAAACAAGTCGGAGAAATGAAGAGCGGAAAATGTGGATGAAACTTGCAAGAGTGAAAATCCCTGCATGTTGGAAGACCCAGTCCCCAGTGGTGGAGAGGATTGGTATTTCAAGCTGTTTCACAGCTCACACACACACCATTGGCTCATTTAATCACCTTCAACAACTCGATGACATCATCACTTAATCTTCTATACACAAGGAAATACAAACCTTGTCTGTGCAACCTGTCCCGCACAACTTAACTATTTTAGCCCCGGTATCATTCTGGTGAATCTGCGCTGCACCCCCTCCAAGGCCAATATATCCTCCCTGAGGTGTGGTGCTCAGAACTGAATGCAGTACTCGAAATGTGGTCTCAGAAGAGTTTATATAACTGTAACATAGCGTACACCCCTTTGAATTCCAGCTCCCTTTAAGATGAAGGCCAACATTCCATTAGCCTTTTGGGTTATTTTTTGCAAATGTCCACTGACTTTTAGTGATTTCTGCACTTGGACCCGAAAACATCTTTCCTCCTCCACAGTTCCGAGCTTATCATCAGTTAGAAAATATTCTAACCTATCTTGCTTAGGTCCAAAGTTCATACTTCCCCATATTGAAAGATTGAACAGACTGGGGCTCTTTTCCATAGGAAAGAGAAGGCTGAGGGCTGAGCTGATATCGGACTTCAAGATTATGCAAGGGTTTGATAGGTCAGATGTAGAAAAGGTGTTTGAACTTTTGTTGGTGATGATTCCAAAACTTGGGGCCATAAATAAAAGTCACCAATTAATCCAATATGGCATTCAAGAGAACCATATATACCCAGAGACTCGTTAGAATGTGCAACTCGCTACCTCAAGAAGTAGTTAAGACGAATCGCATGGATGCGTTTACGGGGAAGCTAGATAAACACATGGAGGAGAAAGGAATAAAGGAATAAAAGGGTTTGCTCATAAGGTTAGATGAAGAGGCGTTGGAGGAGGTTCGTCTGCAGCATAAACACCGGCATAGTCTAATTGGGCCGAATTGTCCGTTTCTGAGATGTACATTCTATGTAATTCTATGTAAGCTCCATCTGCCACAGTTTTACCAACTCACTTAATCTATCAATTTCTCTTATAACTTTATGCTCCGACCTGCACCACTCACTGTGCCTCCTAACTTGGTGTCGTCGACAAACTTGGATATGCGGCTCTCATTCATTCATCTACGTCATTTAAGCATATAGTTAAAAGCTGATGGGCCGGAACAGATCCCTGGGGGACACCACTAATCACATCCTGTCAATTTGAGCACAGATCCATTATCCCTACTCTCTGTCTCCTAACTCCCAACCAACTCCCTACCCATGTCTATGGGTTGCTTTAATTTCCATGTGCTCCCATTTGTGTTAACAGTCTCTCATGTGGCACCTTATCGAATGCCTCTGGAAGTCAATATACATAAAACACCCAGAGACACTCCATTATCTACCACGTTATTATATCTTCAAAAAGTTCAACTAGTTTCGTTGGACTTGACTTCGACTTTACAAATCCATGCTGGCTCTCTCTGATCAATTCATGTGTATCCAAGTGCTCAGTCATTCTTTCCCTAATAACATATACTGGTAACTTCCCCACAACAGACGCCAGAATAATAGGTCTGTAATTTTCTACTTTATCTCTCCTCCCCTTCCAAAATAATGGAGTGACAGTGCCAATTTTTCAATCCATGGAACAATTCCTGATTCAAGAGAGTTTTGAACGATCATGACTGAAGCATGTACAATTTCCTCACCGATTCCTTTTCATCCCCTGGGATGGTAACCATCAGGTCCTGGAGATTTGTTTATCTTTAGTCCAATTACTTTCTCCATTACCATTATTTTACTTGCACTGAATCCCCTTGATTTATTTTCAGTTTTCCTCGTGTCTCTGGGATATTACCCTCATCCTTTTCTTTGAGTGTTTAGCAAGTCTGCCATTTCCTGATTTTCAATTACAATATCGCCCCCATCCGTCTTTCAGGGGCCCACATTACTCCAAGTCACCCTTCTTTCTCGTTGTGTACTGTTAATACCGTGAGAGTTGTCCGTATTTTCCTTCACAAGTTTTTCTCGTTTTCCCTTTTTGCACCTCTTAAGATTTTTTTTAAATTTCAGCACCACGATAAACAACACTTCGCTGTGAAATTTGCTTCATTAGTTCTTCAGTGTCAGAGCGAGAATTGTCTGATCCTCTAAATTATTTAATGTAACAAACAAACACAAGCAAACATATCCATCCGTGTATCAACGCACTGATGGACACACACAGATAAACACAGCCTGAAACGCAGGCAGTGTCGGGATTCACTGGGAAACGGGCAACCGAAATAGACAAAGATGGAACAGTCTGAACCCCCAACAGAATGTGACGTGTGGCTGATAGATATTAATGAGAGGAGGTGAAAACCACAGCCAGGAATTTGCTCCGTGGCTTAGTTGGTTAAAGCGCTTGTCCAATAAACAGGAGATTCTGGGTTCAACTCTCAGCGGCGCCTTTATGTAATTTATGATGTTGAGTGAATCTGACATGCGAAAACAGACAGTGTGGTGTTTGTCCTTGTTCAGAGAGCCAACACAAAATTGATCAAAATGTTTCTTCAAAAATGCCCTTTCAATTTTCAGATCGACCTCTCATGGAATGTGACCGTCGCACGTCAATGGAAGGACACGTTCTTGTCTCTGGGCTGGTTGAGGTCGGGGTATAATTCTCGATTCGAGAGTCGAAGCCCGAATTAAACCCGGGACTTTTGATCTTGACCTGCGGTTCAAACTTTTGCAAAGAGGGGAAAGAAGTCCCCAGATCACTCCATTTGAATCTCAAGCACCTTCGGAAGAAGTTCAGTTCGAACAATCAGGACTTTAAAGGCACCTCAATGACCTGCACTTTCATTGAACGAGCTTTGCTTACAATTGCATTCGACCTTGAAACCGCTCTGGGCTTTCATCTCACTGAAGCAGAGTGTGTCCGCTTTGTATCTGTGAGCATGTCAGTGACGAGGTTCGCTTTGATATTGGTCGCTTACAAATTTTAAAATTTCACCAAGCATCGGGGAAAAGAAACCGAGAATCGAATTTTCCCTGTAAGTGATGAATTGAAGGGATTGGTGCTCCAAGCAGATCTTGAAAATGCGCAGTGCAGTCGCTCAGGAGTTCCAAATCCACCCTCTCGCCACTGGGCGATCATATTAACTGAGCTTTACTCTGGCCCAGTGTCACCGCGCTGAAATCGAGTATTTATCTGGCACGTTTCTCTTAACTTCATAGTTGCTGATTTAAGAGTGAAGACCGGCTCGTTGGATTTTCACTCCTGCAAGCTTCAATCATTCATTTTGGACTGACAGTAGACAAATGTTATATTGGTCACTGCAACCTCAAAGGTTAGCTGAGTGAATTATTGGTTCAGTCGGTAAATTCTTCACCTGTCTCGTGGTGCTATCGTTTAACGCGAAGGTTTGATGGTTTGAGCCCTAATTTTATTTTCCCTAAGGATTCATCACCTCAAAGTTCCAGGGTTTCAATGTGTGTTTTGTCTGCAAGAAAATGTACCGTGATCATTGCCGGCTGAGCAGGGCTGATATTCCACCATTTACCCTGTAGTCGGAGAGCAGGCACATCAATCACATAAAGGAATGGAACTTTGGCTTCACAGAAATCACAATTCATAACCCATTTATTTTAAGCGGGTTTATTTTAAATGAGTTAACGCCTGCCTTAAATGGTCGACTCAGGACTGTCAGACAAAGAGGTTAAATCTTCAGAGAATAATTACCAGTCATTTTTAGACTGGATGCCGCACGGCGACTTTGCTATCAGTGAACAGAGCCAAGGAAGACCAAAGTGCCGTTTGCCCCTCTCAGTGTGGCCCTGAAGGACTGTGTCCAGGTTGAAGTTCTGTTCCCATCGGACGATCCTCCCCCCAGATTGTCCTTTCTGAGCTCCAGTCAGGTGATGCTAAACACTCAGGTGGGAAAGACCAAAATCTACAACAAGATGTTTGAAACAAAGCTGATTTATTCAACAGATATACAGAAAATTAAACTCCAGCCCAGTTATAGGGGTTATTAACATCAGAAGAAACAAACTCGAAATGTCAGAATGAAAATGGTTCAGTTCTGGATGTGATTAACAGCAGAATCCAACTCCTGCAGTCACTTTTGAACTCCCTGGTGTCTCAGCACGTGTGATGACTGAGTGAATCCCTTCCCACACACGGAATCATGGAATCACAGAAAATTACAGAACAGAAGGAAGCCATTCGGCCTATCGTGTCTGTGCCGGCCGAAAAAGAGCTATCCAACTTAATCCTACTTTCCAACACTTGGTCCATAGCCCTGTAGATTACGGCACTTCAAATGCACATCCAAGTACTTTTTAAATGAGTTGAGGTTTTCTGCCTCGACCACACTTTCAGACAGTGAGTTCCAGACCCCTAACAACCTGTCCGCTTTTGTGTATCCTGTTACTTTTTCACCGCTATCCGGAAGTCCATAAACAACTCCCACCAAAGTCTTGTATTCTATTCTGTTACTCATTTCTACGCAAAGCCTTTCTAATGCGTGCTCACCTTGACTGATATCTCTTCTTTCCAATGCAGTAATAGTATCCCTCATCAATATCGCTACTCCACCGCCTTTTCCAATGTCCCTATCCTTTCCAAACGGCTTATAACTTGAAATATTTATCTCAGTCATGCCCAGTTTGTCGTCAGGTCTCAGTGATGAGCACTACGTCATGCACTATAAGCTTAATTTACGCTTCTAATTCACTTGTTTTATTTCTTATGCTACGTACATTAGTGTATAGAACATTTAATTGGGCATTGGAACTTGTCCGACCTTTATGCCCTGATGTTGTGTTTAACATCCTTGGTAAATAAGGTTGGTGAGCTGCAGACACAAGTGGTAACATGGGATTATGTTATAGTGTCAATAATGGAGACCTGGCTCATACAAGTGGAGGAGTGGCCACTTCGATATTCCAGGCCACAACGTATTCAGAAAAGGCAGGGGAAAAAAGGAGGGGGGGCGGGGCTAGAGGGGAGCAGGCACTATTGATCAAAAATACTGTGACAGCGGTAGAAAGGGTTGACATGCTTAAGGGTTCAAAGGCAGAATCTATTTGTTTAGAATTAAGGAACAATTGAGGAGCTATTACGCTGCTGGATGCATTCTATCGGGGGACCAAATCGTGGGAAGGAGATAGAGGAGCAAATTGGCAGGTAAATTGGAGAAAGATGCAATAATTTTAGAGTAGTTATAAAAGGGAACTTCATTTATCAGAATATAGACTGGGATATAGCAGTGTAAAAGTCAAAGAGGTCGAGCAATTCCTGAAATGTGTACAAGAGAAATTTCTTAATCTGTATGTTTTCAGCCCAACGAGGAAGGAAGCCGTGTTGGATTTATTTAGGGGAAAGAAGTGGGGCAAGTGGAGCATGATTCTCTGGGGGAGCATTTGCAGCAGGTTTAGTGTAGTTATGGAAAATGCAAGAAAAAATCAGGCATGAAAATACTCAACTGGGAAGAGCGAATTGCAGCGAGTTGAAAAGGGATCGGGTCCAGGTGGATTGGAATCAAAAATTGGCAGGTAAAACAGTAAATGAGCAATGGGAGGCTTTGAGTGAGGAGATAGTTCGGGTACAGACTGGATACATTCTTACTCGGGGAAAGGTTGGGCATGCAAAACTAGAGCTCGCTGGATGACAACAGAGTATTTGAGACAGCATTTTGTACATTCTGAATACCAATGTCCGGACAGGTGTGCCCGCGGTTCTCAACCACAACCTCGTCACCTCCACGCTGACAGATAAAAAGCGGCCACATTCTGCTTCAGTGAGATTAAATCCGAGAGCGGTTTCAAGGTCAATTGCAATTACAAGTAGAATGCATTCAGAGGACGTGAGATCATGGAGATACCTCCAAACACCCTGCCAGTTTGAACAGCAGCTCAAGATCTAAAGTCTGGGGGGGAAATGAGGGCTCGTCCGGGATTTGAACCCGGGATCTCTCACATATTTTAAACAACAAACCCGAAGCGAGAATCATACCCCAAGACCAACGAGCCCACTGAAAAAAAAAAGCAACAAGTAGTGGTTTCTGAGTATCAGCGGCCACTTTCCCCAAATCTCCCTTGAAGGACCGTGAACAAAAATGTGTCCGTACATTAGTGAAGAATCATAAAGCCAATTTCTTCACTGTTGTGTTTTGTTTAGGTCTCCTGACGCTCATAAAGATGATTGGGGACAGTTGATGAGTTATCGGTGTGAGGGCGCAGATACTCCGGTGTGAGGGCGCAGATACTCCGGTGTGAGGGCGCAGATACTCCGGTGTGAGGGCGCAGATACTCCGGTGTGAGGGCGCAGATACTCCGGTGTGAGGGCGCAGATACTCGGATTTAAGGGTGCAGATACTCGGATGCAGTGATTTGTTGCCGCGACTGAAATGCGGCTTAGAACTGTTGTTATTATCCAAGGCAGCGCTGCAGGATCCTTTCATGATCTCTCACAAATCAACTGAAACCCATCGGAATGTGAATACAATTTTGCGTTTCCAAAATAAAAGGGAGTGACATTCATTGTGGAAACAGTCTGGCGTCACTCACTGCAGAAATATCCATGTCAGAGTGAAGCGGCTCTCCTGCAACCTTCGGACCTTGTCTGTCAAGAAGAATTCAGATTTCCGCGAAGCCAATCACAGGTGAAATGGTGGAAGATCGGCCGCGCTCAGCTGGCCATCGAAACCGGGCATTTGTTTTGCAGCCAAAACAAACATCAGAACCAGGAAATGCGAGACCGTGAAGATAAAAGTTTCCCCACCGTCCCTGGGTGGGATCGAACCACCAACCTTTCGGTTAACAGCCGAACGCCCTAACCGATTGCGCCACAGAGACAGCACACGTTTGCTGTTGAACTCCTGATTCAACGAACTAAAAATTCAGTTTGCAGCGATCAAAATAAGTTCTCTCCACTATCAGTTTACTTTTCCAACATAAAGTGTGTGAAGTTTGCACGAGTGAAAATCTGTGCATTATTATTCCTGAACATTAAACTCACCTTGCCATTAAACACCTGTCTGTTGGAAGACTCCGTCCCCTCGTGGTCGAGAGGATTGATTTCTCGAGCTGTGATTCGCCATTCTCTATTCCAGTAATATTCAGGTTTGCTGAAAATGAGATGAGATGAAATGAGCAGGTCCGACGAGCAGGTCTGTGACACGACTCGGTGTTTCCAAAGATGTCTCTTGCACTTACAGTGAAGCGGACGGCAGTTTTCACTCTTAAACCACGAACCATGATGTTCAGAAAAAGTGTGGCCGAGACATCCGCGATTTCAGCGCGGTGACACTGGGTCAGAGTAAAGTTCAGTTCATGCGATTGCCGAGTGGCGAGAAGGTGGATTTGGAACTCCTGTGCGGCTGCTCTGCGAGTTGTCCAGATCTGCTTGGAGCGATATTCACTTCAATTCATCACTGACAGGGACAATTTGATTCCAAGTTTCTTTTTCTCTGCTGCTTGGTGAGATTTCAAAATTTGTAAACGACCCACACCGACCCCAAACTCGTCACTTACACTCTGACAGATGTAACGCGGTCACACTCTTCACTTCAGTGAGATGAAAGCCGGGAGCGATTTCACGGTCGAATGCAATGGCGAACAAAACTCATTCCAAGAAAGTGCAGGTCATTGAGGTGCCTTTAAATTCCTGATTGTTTGCATTGAACGTCTTCCCAAAGCGTTTAAGATTCACGTGGAGCGATTTGGGGACTTATTTTCCATCTTTGCAAAAGTTTCAACCGCAGGTCAAAATCAAAAGTCGAGGGCGGAATGAGACGCCTTCCTGAAATTTGAGAACCAGAGAAGCAGACTTTAGAGCAAGGTTCTGTTTATTGAGAAAAAGCAGATGCAATATTCATCCCGGATCGATCCAGAATCTGATCAGCTGGAAAAGTAACGATTACCCCGTGATTTGAACACGCAGCCTTCTGGTGACGCAATAAGTCATGAAGATTGAAGCAGGAAGTTGAAAAGTGGGAATTGATTGATTCAGTGAGTGGGCAAAACTGCGGCAAATATAGTTCAATGCGGGGTGAGCGAGATCATCCAATTTAAATCTAAGAAAGATAAATCAGAATGTTTTCTAAATGGTGAGAAACTGGGAACTGTGGAGGAGCAGAGAGATTTAGGGGTCCAAGTACAGAAAGCGCTACCAACTAGCGTACAGTACAGAAATTAATTAAAATGTCTAATGGACCGTCAGTACGGCCGGTTAACTCAGTTGCTTAGAGTGTTGTAACGCCATGATCATGGATTCGATTCTTATAATTTACTTTATTTATTTCAGCTTTTTATAACTTTTAAAATCGAAGCTTTACAAAAAAAAATGAAGACAGATTCGAGGGGACAGTTTTTTGAATAACATCCATTGTCACTTTGCCCCTGGACCGGAGAAACACGTCTTTCTTTTTATTCGGGTTTTTTTGGCAACTGACCCTGTGACGCAACGGCTGGTGTGTTGGACTTCTACTTGTTTTGTTTGATAAGCTATTCAAAGGTTGTGGATTCGAGTTGCAATGGCGTTGG
This sequence comes from Heptranchias perlo, assembly GCF_035084215.1. NCBI lineage: Eukaryota > Metazoa > Chordata > Chondrichthyes > Hexanchiformes > Hexanchidae > Heptranchias > Heptranchias perlo. The sequence goes on along the minus strand of NC_090344.1, from coordinate 8,466,921 downwards.
ATTTTAGTTCGGGAGCTGGGAAGTGAAATTTTGCAGCAAAACCGCAACAGGATCATTAATGTCCGTCAAGGATGTGAAACTGCCCCCGACACTTCATCTTACACAAGTGGCTCCAGTCACACCCGGATTCATGATTCTTAAACCACTCTGAGCTGGATTGGCGGAACTCTCTCAAGAAGGAGACTCATCATCTGCTCAGACCGAAAGTCAATCTGCTGGACTTCCGGCTCTGTCAGTCTGCATGTTCCTTCAGACAGGTTTCTAACTGGACACATGCATCCTGCTGCCGTGCGAGCATTGGTGCTTCAGGGGTAGAATTCTTGCTTGCAGTAATTCTATTCCTGTAAAACTAGCTCCTGAAGTGTAAGATGGAAAGTATCCTGGCTGAGCGGCCTCTGGCGCTGGTTTAAAGCTCCAGTTAAATCCCACGATTTGAAGATGGATCAAAATCATAGTTTGTGTCTACAAAACTGCAGCCTCCCTCCTGTAAACAAGTAATACTAAACATCTCATCTGCTCTTGCAACCGCGTAGTCCGGAGGAACCACATGGCAATTCAGATAATTAAATGAATTTTGGAGCACATCAATTTTACCTTCAACTCCGGTCGAAATGTTCACAAGGAAAAGGATTGTTTGATCTTGCTGAGATTCGAATTAAAAACCCCGGCATTTCCTGAGCCTGTAACGAATATAAGGACTGATTGCGCCGCGAGAGCCCGGTCACTCTGATCACCTGTCCCACTCTGCTGGAAAGAATCTGAAGGTGAGATTTCCTTACCTGTGGAAACGTGTCCAGTCACTGTGATGAAACTAATATCTGCACTTTCACTTTCAGCTTCTTTCACATCCTCTGCTCCATTGCACTGCAATCGGGATTTATGTGAACAGGTCAAAATGGATATTTGCAGAAATTCTGTCAGTGGTAAAATTAGAATCGAGAAACGCACCAAACATTGAAACCAGCGATTTAAACCACCAGCTCACACTTCCACAAAACAAGGCCTGTCTTTAAATGTCTGTTTAATGATCAAACAAATTAATTGAAGCCATTTGACCGCATTTGCCTAGTGCTGGGGTTGTTCGCCTTAGAGCAGAGAAGGTTCAGAGGAGATTTGATAGAAGTGTTCAAAGTCATGAAGAGTTTAGATAAAGTAAACAAAGAGAAGCTGTTTTAATTGGCGGAATGGTCGGGAACCAGAGGACACAGATTTGAGGTGATTGCAAAAGAACAAAAGGCGATATGAGGAAAAACTTAATTACGCAGCGAGGAGTTCTGATCTGGAATGCGCTGCTTGAAAGGGTGGTGGAATCAGATTCAATCGTGACTTAAAAAAGGAATTTCAAGGGGAAAAATACAGAGCACCGGGAAAAGGCCGGGAAATGGGACTAATTGGATGGCTCTTATAAAAAGCCGCCACAGGCTCGATGAGCCGAATTGCCTCCTTCTGTGCTGTTACCATTCTATGATTCGATGGACAGAAGCGGTCTGAATGAATGGGCGATCGGTTGTGGGTAACAGGGAAATTTTCGACTGGTTGTCCGGTTGTGTTACTGACGGCTGCTTGTTCTCGGATTATGGTTTTCATTTTGGACGTTTCACTGTTTGATATGCGAGAGGTCCCCAGCTCAAACCCCAGAACCCTCCTGTTTCACTATTTCCAGTGAGGATTCACTCATTTCTTTCTCACATCTTTTCAGCGTTGCAGAAAGCAGGATTGATTTAATCCTCGAGCATGTTTGAGGTCCAGAGGCCAGAATGCAGCCGGTTTATCGACGCAACACACACGGAGAGAGTAAAATGCCTCATGGCGGTGTGCAGATTGAAACTGAAGGTGAATTTATCCCAATTCAGGCGATCTCAGAGGTGCAGAACAAAAATGCGCCTTAATTGGTCGGTAAAACGAAACCTGTTCCCTCGCGTGGTAAGTGCAAATTCGACCAGTGAAACGGCAACGTTTGCATGGCATCGGGCTCTCTGTGTCCAGTTGGAAACCTGTTTGAAACAACATATAATTTCACAAACCTCCTCTGAGTACCTTGCGCATTCTGATTTACAGCCGTGCATTACTGGCACTCGCTGCTTGTGATGGCCGAGTGGTTAAGCCGTTACATCTGAAAATCGACAGGGTCTTTCTGTGATTCATTGGAATGCTGCTCGCGGTGCTATTGTTTAAAGTTTTGTTCAATGCTCAAATAAATATGAACTGGAGATAACGGGCCGCATTTCCTTCTCTCAGAGCGATTCTCCACCGCGGCAGACCTTTTAATTGGGAGCCCAATGGTCTCTTGCAAAACTTCAAGGTGCTTGAAGGAAACTTCACAATAATCCACAACTGGAATATTGTGTCCAATTCTGAGCACCGCACTTTAGGAAGGATGTGAAGGCCTGAGAGGTGGCACAGAAAAGATTTACTGGAATGGTTTCAGGGATGAGGGACTTCAGTTACGTGGATAGACTGCAGAATCTGGGGTTGTTCTCCTTCGGGCAGGAAGTTTGAGTGGAGATTTGATAGAAGTGTTCAAAATCATGACGGGTTTAGATAAAGTAAATAAAGAGAAACTGCTCCCGTTGGCGGAAGGGTCGAGAACCAGAGGACGCAGATTTTCGGTGGTTGACAAAAGAACCAAAGGCGACATGAGGAACAACGTTTTAAATCAGCGAGTAGTTATAATCTGGAATGCATCTCCTGAAAGGGTGGTGGAAGCGGATTTAATCGTTAATTTCTGAAAGGAATTGGACAAGTATTTGAAGGAAATATATTTGCGGGTCTACAGGGAAAGAACGGGAAAATGGGCCGAACTGGATTGCTCTTGAAGAGATCCGGGGCAGGCTCAATGGGCCGAATGGCCTCCTTCTGTGCAGTAACGATTCTATGAGTGTATGATTCCATCTCTCTCAAGCTTCATTTCAAATTCTGCTAACTTGATATTCAGGCTTATTTTCTATACTTTTATCTCTCTATCTCTCCCTGTCTCTGTCCCGCTCTGTTTTCTCCTGATGGACTTCTCAGGCTTCATTGAACGGCCCAAGCTCATCGAACCTGCGACACCAGCAGTGAACGGTAAAGATCGAAAGAATGAGACGGTAGGAAAAGTAAAGGACCAACCCAGATGATGAATTCGTAGCCAATGTCCACATATTGATGTCTCTTCGTCCTCATAGTGAAATTATCAGTGCTTTTAGCCCAGTATAAAAACAAAGTCTTGTATTTATAAAGCGCTTTTCACGACATCAAGACGTCCCAAAGCGCTTTACAGCCAACGAAGTATTTTTGAAGTGTAGTCACTGTTATACTTGTGGTGGAGTGGATAATCTGCGGATGCCGAGACAGACAACAATGTAGCTTTAGAGCAATTAATTCTGCAAAGTCTCACTTGATATTACAACTCGCACATTCGAAACGAATGTGGTAAAGAGAGGCTAATATTGTTGATATGAAATAGTTAATGTCCGTCTTCACATTGCCGTACATCGGAATAGAAAAAGTGATAGGATGGACAGAATGGTGGCCGATCGGCTGTGGGTGGCACAGAATTCTGCATTGGTTGCACCCCTCTGTTATCAGTGGCTCGTTGATCTTGGGGTATGATTCTCGCTTTGGGGATTTGCTGATTGTTATGTGAGAGGTCCCGGACGAGCCCTGCGGTGTGACCATTTTTAGTTCAAAATCACTAATTGGCTTCTCACGTCTTGTCAGCGGTGCAGTCGGCAGGATTGTCTTAATTCCAGTGCATGGAGGACAGAATGCAGAGTTTCTGTCGACGACAACACACATGGAGAAAGGAAAATGTCAAAACATGGTGTTCAAATTGAAGCTTGATGTAAACGTATCCGAATTCACATGATCTCATGAATGGAGAATGAAAAATGCTCTTCTGTTGGGCGGTGATCGAACCCGGGCCTCCCGCGCAGAAAGCAAGAATTTTGTTACTGAAATAACAAAGTCCACACAGCAGCCGGCGGCATGCGCTCAGTTTGAAACCTGTCCAAAAGAACATACAGTCTCAGCGTTCTCCTGTCATAACCTTCTTCATTCTCTTCTGCAGCCGTGTCGGATTTGTCACTTGCAGCTGCGATGACCCAATGATTAAGGCGGAGGACTTGCAATGTGATTTTCCAACCCAGCTTCGACGCAACACAGGTGGAGAATAGAAAATGTCTCAAATGGTGCGCAGATTTTAGCTGAGGGCGAATGTCGCACAATTCACGCGATCTTATGAATGGAGAATGAAAATAATCCGAAACGAACCGGAAATCGAACCCCGGTTTCTCACGTGATAAATGAGAATTCTATCACCGAGACAGCAAAGTCAGCACATTAACAAGCTGTAAGTTTCCAGTTGGAAACCTGTCTGAGAGAATAAAGTGTCACAGATCTCGTGTGATAACCCTACGCATTCTGATTTATAGCTGTGCATCATCGATGTTTGCAGCTGCGATGGCCGAGTGGTTAAGGCGTTGGACTTGAAATCCAATGGGGTTTCCCTGCGCAGGTTCGAATCCTGTTCGCAGCGCTACTTTTTAAAGTTTGTTCAGTGTTCAAATTAATATGAACTTGAACGAACGGACCTTGTTCGCTCCCTCAGAGAGGTGCTCCATCACCAACGACGCTTTTAACTCGGAGCCCAATGATCTCTTGCAAAATTGCAAGACACGTGAAGGAATCTCTCCCAAGCTCCATTCGAAGTTCTGCTTGTTCGCAGAACTTGACATTTATACAATTTATTTCTATGTTTTAATCTCTCCCTGTCTCTGTCTCTTGACTTTGCCTGTTTTCTCCTGATGGACTTCTCAGGCATCGTGAACAGCGAAGAAGGATGGAACCTGCAACACCAGCAGAGAAGGGTAAAGATGGAAAGACTGAGACGGTAGGAAAAGAAAAGGTGCAACCCAGCTGATGAATTCGAAATTAATGTCCACACATTTATGTTTCTTCCCCTCACAATGAAAAAATCAGCGATTTGAGTACAGTACACTTGTGGTAGAGTGTATAATATGCGGATATTGAGACCGACAATCGAACCATTGCCGTGGTGATGAAAGCGCCGAATCCTAAACACCAAACCCCAAGGAAACGCTGAAACTTCTTTGCTGCGAACAAGCAGAGCAACGCGGCCTTTCCGACTTGGCCCTTTGTAATTCAGGTCATTTTCCTGCCAGACAAACTGCTCGCACAAAATGCCATTTTCTGTTCGAAATAATATCGCGACAGAGGTGATGTTCAGGCAATGACATCACCAAGTGCAAGTCGGCATGTACATGAAATGGAAAGTGAGGTAAAATACGACCACAAGCTGCTGAATACAGCTCCTTGGAAAACTGCAAGGCCACGCAGGTCCATCGTGAATCGTTTGAAGCAACTGACAGTTTAAAGTGGCATCTCCTCCTGCTTCTGTGGGGAGTGAGAGAGAGGCACTGTCGGTATTTGCGTGCAGTTTGATTTTGCACAGAACTGCACAGAGAAACAGCAAATATACCGGGGCTGTGAGATGTTCTATATTATTGATATTTAGCCACAGGAATATCCGCAATCTGAAGCTGAAAAGGAGAGATAAGAGGCCTGAGAATAAACACAGAGCTGAATGAATCATGAAAGAGCGAAAGAAAAAAAAATGTCATCAGTTCCACTTTGTCTCGTGCGCAATCTTGGGAGCTCCTCAATGGCCTGTTGGTGAGAATTCGGTACTCTCACCGCCGCGAGGTTCGATTCCCAGTCAGGGAATTAACTTTAAAAAGAGTTATGAACTTATTAAATTAATTACATGAAGCTAATTAAATCCTGTTCGTCGTTGAGTCCCTGATTTAATCACCATGAATCAATCGATAACTTTCTATTTCAGACTGAAGGCGATGTTGACGTGGTTACCGAGAGACAGTCAAAACTTTAATAAGATTTTTATGCTTTGAATGTGATGATTTTTTTTCATTTTATAGACTGCATCTTAAGAGTGGGATTAAAAACGCATTGGAGTCGTTGTTAAATTTAACATTAACTGGCAATTGTCGCTGTTTATCACAGGAGCGCCCGAACTGGTTCTCCGATCAAGATGAAAGTAACGCAACGAGGAACATCTGATACAACACGAAAGGCATCGGGCTTTGACAAAAATCCCCACCGTTTTGCTTTTCCAAAATAAAGGGTGTGAAATTTATTCTCTGAACATAGGAACAGTCTGGTCTCGCTCACTACAGAAATCTCCATGTCACAGCGAACCAGCTCTCCTGCTGTGAATGCGGCCTCCCTTCGGGCCTTTCCGGGGCTTGTCTGTCAAGGAGAATTGTAATTACCGTGAAGCCAATGTTCCATTCCTTTATATGATTCATGTGCCTGATTCCCGACCGCAGGGTAAATGGTAGAATATCAGCCCTGCTCAGCTGGCAATGATTCCGGTACATTTTCTTGATTCCAAAACATGCGTTGAAACCCTGGAACTTTGAGGCGATGAATCCTGAGGAAAAATAAAATAAGGGCTCGAACAATCAAACTTTCACGCTAACGGATCACACCGCCGAGAACAGGTGAAGAGGTCACCTGCAAAACCAATAATTCACTGGGCTAAACTTTGAGATTGCAGCGGCCAATATAACAACTGTCTACAGTCAGTGAAAAATGAACGTTTAAAGCTTGTTGGAGTTAAAATCCAACCAGCCAGTCTTCACTCTTAAACCAGCAACTATGAAGAAAAACATGCCGGAGAAATACTCGATTTCTGTGCGGCGACACTGGGCCAGAGTAAAGTTCATTCAATATAATTGCCGAGTGGCTGGAGGGTGGATTTGGAACTCCTGACCGATTGCACCACGCATTTTCCAGATCTGCTTGGATCACCAATCCCTTCAGCTCATCACTTAGAGGGACAACTCGATTCTCGGTTTCTCTTTCCTGACGATTGATGACATTTTACAAATTGGAAGCGATCAATATCAAATGTAAACACGCCACCGACATGCTCACAGATGCAAAGCGGCCACACTCTGCTTCAATGAGATGAAAGTCAAGAGCGATTTCACGGTCGAATGCAATGGCTAACACAATTCATTCAACGAAAGTTCAGGTCGTTGAGGTGCCTTTAAAGTCCTGATTGTTTCCATTGGACTTCTGCCCAAAGCATTTGAGATTCACGTGGGACGATTTGGGGACGTTATTTTCTTTTGTGCAAAAGTTTCAACTGCAGTTCAAGATCAAAATTCCTGGGACGACAGTTGTTCACAATTGATCGGTGCTGGGACCACTGCTGTTCACAATTTATCGGTGCTGGGACCACGGTTGTTCACAATTTATCGATGCTGGCACAACTGTTGTTCACAATATATCAGTGATGGGACCATTGTTGTTAACACTTTATCAGTGGTGAGACCACTGTTGTTCACAATTTATCGGTGCTGGGACCACTTTTGTTCAAAATTTACATTCATGATTTGGACACGGGAATCGGAAGTACAATTTCAAAACTTAGGGACGACACCTAATTGCGAGCTGTAGTTAATACAAAGAAAAATGCGAATAATAAAGGAAGACATTAGTAAATTTGCAGAATGGGCGTGTAAATGGCAAATTAATTGCAATATTTATTATATACTCCCTTTCCCCCCCCCCCCCCCCACTAATTGCATTACCTCACATTTCTTCAGATTGAATTGCATTTGCCACTTTTCTTTCCACCTGTCTGCTCTATGGATATCTTCCTGCAGAAGACAGCTTTCCTGCTCACTCTCAACCACAGGAACAATTTTTGTATCATCTGCAAATTTCTTCATCATGCCCCCTACATTTAAGTCGAAATCAATGATCTGTACCATGAAAAGCAGGGACCTAGTACGAAGCCGCATGGAACCCCACTCGAAACAGCCTTCCATTCACAAAAGCACCCGTCGACCACAACCGCTTGCTTCCTGCTACTCAGCCAATTTTGGATTCAACTTGCCAATGTCCCTTGGATCCAATGGGCTTTTACATTTTTGACAAATCTGCCCTGTAGGACTTTGTCAAAAGCCTCGTTAAAATCCATGTTGACGACATCAATCGCGATACCCTCATCGATCCTCCTTGATACCTCCTCAAATAATTCAATTCAAACGACCATCCCTTAACAAATCCACGCTGACTGTCCTTGATTAATCCGTGCCTTTCTAAATGACGATTCATACTTCAGCTCGAGTTCAGGCCGACTGGCCTGTATTTACTCGATCTATCCCTGTCTCCCTTTTTCAACAATGGTACAACGTTAGCAATCCTCAAATCCTCCTGCACGACACCTTTTGCCAGGGTGGATTGGAAAATGATGGTCAGAGCCTCCGCTATTTGCTTCCTTGCTTCTGTTAACATCCTGGGATATATTTCATCTGGGCCTGCAGATTCAGGTCGAGCGATTTGAGGACTTCTTTTTCCTTTGCAAACGTTTGTCCCGCAGGTCAAGATCACAAGTCTTGGTCCAAATGAGGATGTCTTCCGGCTTTGAACCTCAAATCGTGAATTATACCCCGATCCCAACGAGCCGAGAAACAAGAACGTGTCCTCAAATTAACGTATCACAGACACATTCTCTGAGAGGTCTGTCTGTGGAATGAAAGGGCGTTTTTGAACAGTCATTCTGTTATCCGTTTCCTCCTGAAACCTGAACAAATACGAACACCACATTGTTATTTTGTCGCTTTATTCCATAAATTAGGTACAATAACGAGCTGCACAAGGCACTGCTGGGAGTTCAACCCAGGATTTCTTGTTTACTGGACAGATGCTTTAACCAACTAAGCCACAGCGCCAATTGATGAGATTGTGCCCCACCTGCTCTCACTAATATCTATCAGCGACACTTCAATGTTGGGGGTTCAGGCCGTTTTGTCTCTGTCCATTTCGCTTGTCCGTTCACCTGTGCATCCCGACACTGACTGCATTTCTCGCTGAGTTTATCTTTGTGTATCCTTCAGTGCGTTGATACATGGATGATTATGTGTGATTGTATTTGTGACATTAAATAAATCAGGGATTCAGACAATTCTCGCTCTGACATTGGAGAACTATTGAGCCGAACTTTAAAGCGGAGTGTTGTTTATTGTGGTGCTGAAACTAAAAAAATCGTAAGAGGAGCAAAAAGGGAAAAGGAGAAAAACTTATGATTTAAAATGAGGACAACTCTCAAGGTTTTTACGAGTATATTAAGAGAAAGAAGGGAGGCTGAGAGTAATGTGGGCTGCTCAAAGACAGATGGAGGTGATATTGTAATTGAAAATCAGGAAATGGCAGAGTTGCTAAATTTTTACTTTGCATCGGTCGTCACAGAAATGGATGAGGCTAACATACCAGAGACACGAGGAAAACTGTTAATAAATCAAGGGGATTCAGTACAAGTAAAATGATGGCAATGGAGAAAATGAGGAGGCGAAAGAAAGACAAATCTCCAGGAGCTGATGGTTTCCACCCCAGGGGATGAAATGGAACAGGTGAGGAAATTGTACATACTTTAGTAATGATCGATCAAAACTCTCTTGATTGAGGAATTGTTATTTAACGAAGCGCATCTTGTTTGGAGGCTTGTGTTTGAGAAAGATCTCGAAGTGATAATTGTGAACAATTTTACAACACCAAGTTATAGTCCAACAAATTTATTTTAAATTTGGAATTTAAAATACATTTGCTGGACTATAACTTGGTGTTGTAAAATTGTTTACAATTGTCAACCCCAGTCCATCACCGGCATCTCCACATCATAATAATTGAGAGACCGAAAATAAAGCTGTTTGGCAGGAGCGCTGATGCTGTCGGTTGTTCGCTGCTCTCGTGTTGCACAATTGTTAAGCGTGCGTTACTTATTTCTCGCAGTATGGGCTCCAGAAATGACCAGGTTGTGAGTTCGAGCGTCTTCTAAAACAATCAAATCTTTTACTCCGAACATTTTGATCGGAGTTCAAGGTAGAAATGGTATCTTCCATAACGCAACTTGTTAACAACCAGTCGTTTTTACAATACGCTCTTGTGGGACAAACGTATGGAGGTCAACAATCGACTTCTTAGTTTTCCCATGTGGGAATTTGGGTTCCTCTGGCCTACCGTCTTTCAATAGCAAGTGCCAGTTTACTTGTTCACAGGGGGAGAGGGGGCTTTTAGCGGCAGCTCATATGGCAAAGGGGCCGGTACAAGATCTTTAAATCGGAAGAACCAAACACACAATTCTTCTTTTCTTGAAACCGATATTCATCGTTTGGAAGTTTCGTGTTGGGAAAATTTGGAAGAGAAATATGCTGCCTGGTTTCACTGTGTCACGGGTGAAATTATTCAGCTGACAGATGTTAATACGCTGAAAGGTCGAGATGCCTTTTCCAACTCCCGTGTGGGACAAGTTCAGCTTTTGAGCCGCTGGGTAAAGTGCTATTTTAATTGCTGCTAACGAATGACAAGACATTTGGCACAAACAAGAAGAATTGTAAACTCACGAGTTCACTGTTCATGTTTCTTACCTCTTGTTCAACAGAAGCAAGGATTCTCCTCAACACGTTGCTGAGAATTTTATCAAACGGACCTCACCCTCGTTCGACGGCTGCAGGGATAATTCAGAGATCTCCCATGAATATGTACGATGGGAGCTTATGTAGTATCGAGCCTGGGTAGCTCAGTCGGTAGAGTATCAGACTTTTAAAGTGGGCAGTGAGCTGAAGGTCCAGCGTTTAACTCCCTGTCCAGGCTCCAAATTTCGGAACAGCTGGCAAGCTGTGACTTTGTTGGGGGACCTGAGATGTGTTGTCAAAGTTTCGATAGTATCTTGTTTCCCAGGGATGGGCAGTAATGCGCCGTCTGAGGCGGTTCCCGATCAGGAATTCAACTTTACTGTATTAGTTCACTGTATTAATTTCGCAAAACTCATTCAACTCTGTAAAAAAGACGAATACTTGTTCAAATCGCCATTGATCAACCAGTAACTTTCTGTTTCCGGCTGAAAGAAATGCTGACTTTTTTATGCGTTAATTCACCAGGCCGAATTCAGGGAGTTCAGAGGAGAAATGAAAAAGGAAATGAGAGGCAAAGAGAAATATGACTATTGACTGACGGCCAACATAAAAGGGAATCCAAAAGACTTCGACAGGCATGCAAACAGTAAACGGGTAGTCAGAGGAGGGGTGAGGCAGATTCGGCACGAAAAAGGAGGTCCACTCATGGAGGCAGAGGGGATGGCCTGGGTACCAAATGAGTACTTTGCATCTATCTTTACCAAGAAGCTGCTGCCAGAGTCTCAGCAAAGGAAGTTATCGTTGAGATACTGGATGGTCTAAAAATTGATAAGGAAGAGGCACTTGAACGGCTGGCTGCACTTAAAGTAGATAAGCCACCCGGTCCGGATGGGATGCATGCTCAGTTGCTGAGGAAAGTAAGGGGGGAAATTGCGGAGGTACTGGCCATAATCTACCAACATCCTTAGATATGTGGGTGGTGCCAGAGGACTGGAAAATTGCAAAGGTTACACCCTTGTCCAAAAAAGGGTGTACGGCTAAACCCAGCAATTATAGGCCAGTCAGTTTAACCTCAGTGGTGGGGAAACGTTTAAAAACGATAACCCGGGACAGAATTAACAGCCACTTGGACGAGGGTGGATTGATTAGGGAAAGGCAGCACGGATTTGTTAAAGGCAAATCGTGGTTAACTGACCTGTTAGAGTTTTTTGATGAGTTAACAGAGAGGATAGATGAGGGCAATTTTTTTGATGTGGTGTATGAGGACTTTCAAAAGGTGTTTGCTAAAGTGCCGCATGGTAGGCTTCTCATCAAGATTGCGGCCCATGGAATAAACGGGGCAGAAACAACATAAATGCAGAATTGACGAACAGAAGGAAACAGATTACTGGTGAACTGTTGTTTTTCGAACTGGCGAGAGGTGTACAGTGGCGTTCCCCAGGGATCAGTGCTGGGACCACTGCTTTTCTTGATATATATTAATGACTTGGACTTGAGTGCACAGAGCACAATTTCAAAATTTGCAGATGAAACAAAACTTGGAAGAGTAGTAAACAGTGATAAGGATAGTGATCGACTTCAAAGGATATTGACAGGCTGGTGGCATGGGCGGAGACGGGGCAGATGAAATTTAACCCAAAAAAATGCGAAGTGATACATTTCGGTCGGAAAAACGAGGAGAGGCAAAATAAACTCCAGGGCACAAATGTAAAAGCGGTAGAGGAACAAAGAGGGGTTTATGTGTACAAATCGTTGAATGTGGCAGGGCAGGTTGAGAAAGCGGTTAAAAAGCATACGGCATCTTGGGCTTTAGAAATAGATGTATAGAGTACAAAAGTATAAAAGTATAGAAGTCAGGATGAAACTTTATAACACACTGGTTCGAACACAACTGAAATTTTGTGTGGGGTTCTGGACACCGCACTTCAGGAAAGATGTGAAGGCCTTCGAGGGGGTGCAGAAAAAAAATACTATCATAATTCCAGGGATAAGGGACTTTACTTACGTGGATAGACCGGAGAATCTGAGGTTGTTCTCCTTGGAACAGAGACGGTTTTGTCGAGATTTGATGGAGGTATTCAAAATCATGAAGGATCGAGACATGGAAGATGGAGAGAAACTGTTCCCATTGGCGGAAGGGTCAAGAACCAGAGGACATCGATTTAAAGTGATTGGCAAAATAACCAAAGGTGACATGAGGAAAAACTTTTTTACACAGCGAGAGGTTCGGATCTGGAATGCACTGCCCGAGGGTGTGATGGAGGCAGATTCAATCATGGCCTTCAAAGGGGAGCTGGATAAGTACTTGAAAGGAAAAAAAATTGCAGGGCTTCGGGGAAAGGCGGGGGAGTGGTTCTAGCTGGATTGCTCTTGCAGAGATCTCGCACGGCCTCGATGCCGCGAATGGCCTCTTTCCGTGCTGTAAGCTTTCTATGATTCAATTCTATGTGTAGGTTGTAATGCAAAGGGAACAGAGCGTGCCATAAATCGACACGACTCTGAGTATCCTCACAAGCAATGTATTTTAAGAGCAACTAATTCTGAAACGTCTTACTTGATAACTCAAGTCGTGCACTCGAAAGCAATTTGTTAAAGGGAGACTAATATTGGTGACTGGAAATAGTTGGTGCACAACTTGATATTGCTGTCCACCCGAATCGAAAACGAGATTGGATGGATCGAAGTGGTCTGAAAGGATGGGCGATCGGCTTTGAGAAGCAACCAACTTTTACGCTGGCTGCACAACTAAAGTAACAGCGGCTCGTTGGTGTTGGGGTATGATTCTCGCTTAGGGAGTTTTATTGAGGTCCCGGGTTCAAATCCCGGACGAAACCGCATGTGTTTCGCCTTTTCGTGAAAAGTCACCAATTGTCTTCTCACATCTTTTCAGTTTTGCTGTTGGTGGAACTGAATTATGTCCAGAGGATGTTTGAGCTCCAGTGGACTGAATGCCGAAGTTTCGTCGACGCAATACACATGAAGCAAATAAAATGTCTCAAGATGATGAGGAGATTGAAACTGAATTTGGATTTTTCCCAATTCAGGCGGATATTCGATGACGGGAGAGAAAGCCACATGTCCAAGTTTGCCGATGACACCAAGATGGGCAGCATTGTAAGCAGTGCAGATGGAAACATAAAATTACAGAGAGGCATTAATATACTAAATGAATGTGCAAAATTGTGGCAAATCGATATGAATTTCGTCAAGTGTGAGGTCATCCACTTTGGACCTAAAAGGATAAATCAGCGTACTTTCCAAATGGTAAAAAGCTCGAAACATGGAGGTCCAAAAAGACTTTGGGGTCCATGAACATACATCATTAAAATGTCATGGACAGGTACAAAAAATAATCAAAAAGGTTAATGGAATGTTGGTCTTTATATCCAGAGGACTAGATTCAAGGGGATAGGCATTATGATACAGTTGTACAAAGCTCTGGTTAGACCAGACCTGGAGTATTGCCTTCAGTTCTGGGCAACGCACCTTAGGAAGGATATATTGGCTATGAAGGGAGTGCAGCGTCGATTTACTAGAATGTTGCCTGGACTCCACAGTTAAAATTACGCGGAGAGATTACATAAACTCGGGTTTGCCTCGAATTTAGTAGATTAAGTGCTGATTTGATCGAACATTTCAAAATATTAAGGGGAACTGATGGGGTAAATAGAAAAAAAAAGATTTCCGCCCGTTAGCGTGTCGAGGACTCGGGGTCATAGCCTAAATATTAGGGTCAGGACTTTCAGGCGTGAAGTTGGGAAACACCTCTGCAAGCAAAGGGAGGGAGAAGTTTGGAACTTCTTCCGCAAACGGCAGTTGATGCGAGCTCAATTGTGAATTTTAAAACTGAAATTGATAGATTTTTGTCAACCAAAGGCATTAAGGGACATGGGGCGAAGGCGATAATATGCAGTTAGGTTACATATCAACCAGGATCTCACTGAATTGCGCATGAGGCTCGAGGGGCGAAATAGTATACTATTGCTCCTCAGCTCCTCATTGTTACAGAATGATCCTGCATTGTATTGGGAATCGAACCAAGTTCTCCAGCGTCACAAGTTAGTATTCAACCCCAAGCACCATCAATGCGCGCGTTTGTAACAGCAGCATGTGTCCATTTGGAATCCGATCTGAATGGACATGCCGTTTACACCTGCGGTGGCCGAGTGTTTAAAGCGTTGGACTCAAAATTCAATTGAGGTTTTCCGCCCAGGTTTGAATTCTGCTCGCAGAGCTACAGTTTGAAGATCCCTTCAGTGCTGAAATAGATTAATTGGAGTTAATTGACCGCATTTATCTCTCTCCCAGAATGAGAGATTCTCCAGCGAGGCCGGTGCTTTGAACTTGTGTCCAATCTTCTCTTGCAAGATTTCAAGACCCAAGAAGGAATCTCTCCCAATCTGTAACATAAATTCTGCTAGTTTGCAAAACCTGACATTTATACTCTTTATTTTCTTTGCATGCATCTCTCTATCTCTCCATGTCTCCGTCTCTTGTCTCTCTGTATTGTCCACAATGGACTTCTCAGGCTTCCTTGAACGGCGATGGCTGATCTAACCTGCAACAATAGCAGTGAAGGGTAAAGAAAAAAAAGACTGAGGAAGTAGGAAAAGGAAAGGTGCAACCCAGCTGATAAATTCGGAGCTAATGTTTCCACATTCATGGCTCTTCGTTCTCATGGTGAATGAAAGCAGCAATTTGAGTAAAGTGTACTTCTGGTGGAGTGTAAACTATGACGATGCCGAGACAGACGACAATGTCGTTTCAGAGCAATTCATTCTGTAAAGTGTTACTTGATAATACAAGTCGTACATTCAAAACAAATTTGATAAAGAGAGACTAATATTGTTGATCTGAAATAATTAGTTTCGAACCTGATATTGCTCTACATCGTATATCGTACATGAAAGCGAGTTTGGATGGCCATGGTGTTCTGAAAGGATGGCGGATCGGCTGCGTGGCAGCGAAATTTTACAGTGGCTGCACGGCTCTATGACCAGTTGGACTTTGGATCTGATTCTCGCTCAGGGAGTTTCACTGGTTCAAATCTCGGTATGAGCCCCCTTGCGTCCCCATTTTTCGTCAAAAACCACCAATTGGCTTCTCACATCTTTGAAGCAAGTGCAGAATGCAGGTTTGATTTACCTCCAGCCGAGCATGTTTGAACACCAGAGGAGAGAATGCAGAGGGTATGTCCACGAAAGATACGGAGACGAAATGAAGATAATCTTTCAAGAAGCTGTGCAGATTCAAGCCGGCACATGAATTTATCCCAATTCAGGCGATCTCATGGTGCAGATACAAAAGGTAAAGGAAGCTGCTTTGGCCTGGAACCAAACCCCTGGTTTCCCGTCGGCAGGCGAGGGTTCTACACTCAACCACCAATCCACACAGGGCTGCAGGCTGCACGTGTCGCGTTGGATACAAGTCTGGAACATGCAGTCTGGCAGAGTTCCTGTGATGAGCCTGCGCAGTCTACAACCGCGTGCTACCTGTGGGTGACCAAACGAGTGGGTCAAGCATGGTCTTGAAATTCACTGAGATTCGAAATCACTTCACACCGCCACTGTAAAATGGTCAAATAAATAAGAGCTGTAGTTACCAGGCAGTGTTTACTTTTTTCAGAAATAATGTAAGAATCCAGCCCTATGTACACGTCTAAGATTTCACGGCATGCGACGAATTTCCTTTAAGCTGCCACCTAAATTCTGCTCAATCACAGAATTGGAGATTTATACTATTTTTCTTTGCATGTATCTCTCTATCTCTGTCTGCGTTTCTTCACTTTCGCTGTTGATCCCTAATGGGCTAATTAGGCTTCCTTCAACAGACAGGTCTGCAAACCCGGGATGGGAAAAGGCTGTCGGTTCTTCGTCCAATTGTTGGATTTCGACGGGATGAGATTTTCTATTTTCCGTCTCCGTTTTCGGAAAAAATAAACCCAGATGGGATTCCCCCTCCTCGGGTCCCGTCACCTCCGGGTAATGGGAATGAACCCGATCTAGCACTCGATTTAATATCTGTATTCTCATTGTTTAACAATAATATTATGGGGATATATTTTTTTGAGGGCACATTTTAGAAATGAACACATTCCAGACTTATTCGAAAACTAGAAGCACGTGGGATTAAAGGGTCGGTGGAAACGTGGGCAAGTAATTGGCTGAAGGATAGGAGGCCGAGATTAGTGGTGAACGGATGTCTTTCTGACTGGAGAGAAATATGCAGTGGGATCCCCCAGGGTTCGGTATTAGGATTATTGCTTTTCTTGTAATATATAAATGAATTGGATGTGGCAATAGGGAGTACAATTTCGAAGTTTGCGGATGATACAAAACTTGATAACGGAGTAAATAGTGAGGAAGATAGCAGCAGACTTCAGGAGGACAAAAACAGACTGGTGAAATGTGCAGTCACGTGACAGATTTAACGCCGATCAGTGTGAAGTGATGCACTTTTGGAAGATGAACATGGAGAGGCAGTATAATCTAAATGGAACAATTTATGGGGGGTTGCAAGAGCAGAGGGACCTGGGGGAGCATATTCAGAAAACAGGGCAAGTTGATAAGGTGGTTAAGAAAGCGTATGGGATACTTGGCTTTGTAAATAGGTGCATTGAATACATTAAAAAGGGAAGTCATACTAATCCTTACAAATCATTGGTTAGCCCTCAGCTGAAGTACATTGTACAGATCTGGGCACCACACTTTAGGATGAAAAGGCATTGAAGAGGATTCAGAGCAGGTTGACCTGGATGACACCAGTGATGAGGGACTTCAGTTGTGTGGAGAGATAGGAGAAGCTGGGATTGTTCTCCTTTCAGCAGAGATGGTTAACGGGAGACCTAATAGAGGTATTCAAAATAATGAGGTGTTTTGAAAGAGCAAGTAGGGAGAAACTGTTTCCTCTGGCAAGTGGGTCGGGAACCGGAGATCACAGATTGAAAATAATTGGCAAAAGAACTAGAGGGGAATTGAGGAGAATTATTTTCACACAGAGGGTTGTTATGATCAAGAACGCACTTCCTGAAAGGGTGGTGGAAGCAGAATCCATACGATCATTTAAAAGGCAATTGGACATAATTGAAGAGGACTGATTTGCAGTGTTATGGGGAAAAATCTGGGGTGTGGGTCTAATTTGGACAGATCTTCGAAAACGCCGACACTGGCACGACGGCCGAAAGGCCTCCTTCTGTGCTGTAAGATTCTATGATTCTATCATTACCTTCTGAATCATTGCAATTGAAGCTATTCTTTGTTGAGCAACCAAGAAAATTATAACCGTGATATTCGGCTTCTCCATTCCCTTATGAATATCGCAGATTATAATGTCCAGGCGGGGTGGGACTGAATGGGGGATAGAGTGCGGAGATTGGAATGGAAGCCCAGCAGAATGAACTTGGTCTCATCAGTTTTTGTTATTTTTCCTACCAGTTGCCTGAAGCAGGCGGTGAACCTTTTTCTCGAGAGAGGATCGTCATTTCAGTTCAGAAGGAAAAAGGGTATCAAGAAAATCGGGTAAAACGCACACAGAATGATCCGGGACGAACAGCACACCCCTTTTAAACAGACACAGACACGGAATGATCCGGACATAAATCATAATTATGGTGCATAAGTTTCTCTTACGTTGACCATAAGATTTGCTCTTTTTACAATGACACCAATGTACAATCTGATACTTCGCGACCTTACAATCTGAACACCATCCTGGAAGGAACTGTTGCTGATATCAGCAAACAATGCAAAACCCTCCGTCTGCCGTTTCGAGAAGGATGGGACTTTCACCAGACCTTCTGGGTGGACTGAATGGGAGAAACAAAACTTAAACGCAATAACGACGAGGATGGGATTCGAACCCACGCGTGCAGAGCACAATGGATTAGCAGTCCATCGCCTTAACCTCTCGGCCACCTCGTCGCATGCCGAAATATGCGAAACCCCCTTTATTCAAAATTAAAATTCTGGCTATGTTGCCAATCTGAAATAAAAACTGTAAATGTGTATATCCTCAGCAGGTCAGGCAGAATCTTTCGACATAGAAACAGAGTTAACGTTTCAGGTCCATGACCATCACATGAGTATTCCAACTCACTCAACTTGCGCCTTGTAAATGGTTGAACGGCTTTAGGGAGTTAGAAGGTGAGTCACTTGGCGCAGAATATCCAGCCTCTGACCTGCTCTTGTCGCCACAATATTTATGTAGCTGGTCCAGTTAAATTTCTGGTTAATGATGACCACTAGTATGTTGATGGTGGGGGATTCGGCGATGTTACTAACGAATCCCCACAGAAGAGATTTACTGTAATGATTCCAGGGATGAGGGGTATAAGTTTCATGAATAGATTGGAGAAGCTGGGGTTGTTCTGCTTGGAACAGAGACGGTTACGAGGAGATTTGATAGAGGTATTCAAAATCATGAAGGATCTAGACAGAGGAGATAGAGAGAAACTGTTCCAATTGGCGGAAGGTTCAAGGACCAGAGAACATAGATTTAAGGTGTTTGGCAAAAGAACCAAAGGTGACATGAGGAAAAACTTTTCGACACAGCGAGTGTTTAGGATCTGGAATACACCGCCCGAGGTGGTGGTGGAGGCAGATTCAATCATGGTGTTCAATAAAGAACTGGATAAGTATTTGAAACGAAAGAGAATACAGGGCTACAGGGAAAGGATGGGGGAGTGGGTCTGTCTGGATTGCACTTGCATAGAGCCGGCACGGACTCGATGTGCCGAATGGCCTTTTTTCGTGCTGTGACCTTTCTATGATTCTATTCTATTTGTGGGAGGCGATGCGAAGCGACCGGAGCGTGACCTAAATCGACCTGCTCATGTACATTCCCTGATAATAAATCCTTGTGTGATGCAAAGAAGAAATTCATAATTATGGTGCATATCTTTTATATTATACTGACGATAAGAGGTACTCGGTTCACCAGGGCGCCATTGTGCACATTGGTTGATACTTCGCCGAGATCACCCCTTACAGTCCCAACACCTCCGTCCAAGAAACAGTTGGGTGGCAATCCAGACTTTGCTGAATTGTGCAAACAGGTGCAAATCAGCAATGCGGAAAAGCACTTCTAATCAAAGAAGGGTTTTGGTGAGGCGGCCAAAATGGAAGGGTGCACAAATTCTGGCAGCAGTGAGATTCGAACCCACATAATTCAGAGATGGAAACCAGCATCTGAAACAGCGCAGTTACTCACGTACATGGTAAGCCATTGAGATCGGATGACAAAGCTCATACAGCTGAAACGTTTCCTCTGGTTCTTTCGCCACAGGTGCTGCCTGACCTGCTTAGCGTTTTCAGCATGTTCTGTTTTCATTTTTGTGATTTCACAGTGGCTGTTTTCCTGAAAACACCCAATTTGACCCAAGGACGCAGCTCGCACTTTACTTTCCTCACGCGCTTAAAGTCTGCCGTTTCCGAACTAAATCTCCTCCACGCCGAGCTTTCAAAGGACCTTTCGCTCACGGCCAATCTCCTGTAATCGACACCTTTTCACCATTGCCGCTCTTTTCATTTCTCCTCATTCCTTTTCAATCGGACATTTCCACAGACCTATTAAGATCAAGCGGAACATTTCCGACTTTCCTGCACCGCCCAGTTTGCCAAAAATGCACATTTCAGCCGTCTTTCGCAGCTATGTAGCGCCGCCCGTCTCTCCCGCACATCAACTGTTCGGGGAAAAGCGCCAACGACCATGGAAACAAAACCCAGTTCTTCAGTTAACATCCCCCGTATCACAAGATACCCCATGGAAATTTCACGGAAAAGTCTGCGCTGTCCTTCCGAATGCCAGCCCTGCTTTCTTAGAGCTTGTCTCTGGAGCAGATCGAAATGTATCGACTGGTTTCAAGGCACAAATTAACATTGATGCGAACGGGACATGTGCCCCCGAGAAACAGCGGTCGATGGAGAGCAAACTTAAAGCCGGAAGAATGTGAAAATGAATGTTAGATTCGGCAAGGCCGCAGGAAAGTCTCAATGAAGTCGACCATGATCGTCGAAGGAAGGAAAAGCTGGAAGAAGCGGCAGGTCTGAACTGTGGATCATCCAGCAGAGACACATGGAGAACAAAAACAGGATAAAGACAAAGGTGCTGGGGAAGAAAGAAAAAGCACGAAATGAGAGGAATGAAAAGAGAGTGAAAGAAAGAATGGGAGAGAGGGAGGTGAAAGAAAGAAAGAGAGAAAGAAAGATAGAAGGGAGAGAGAAAATCAAGCGTGCAATACTCACCCCGCAAACGGGCGCTGCTCCCAATCGGCTACACTTCGCCCCACAGACCCTCATCCCATTCACACCATCCGTCAATACACTGTCAATGTTGTGCAGTGAAACAGAGAGTTCAAAGGCATAAAGACACACACATCATCCTAAAATACACGTTCAATACCAGTGCAGAGAGATGATGTGGAGATGCCGGTGATGGACTGGGGTTGACAATTGTAAACAATTTTACAACACCAAGTTGTAGTCCAGCAATTTTATTTTAAATTCACAAGCTTTCGGAGGCTTCCTCCTTCCTCAGGTAAATGTTCAGGAGCTCCTTGAAGCCTACGCATTTATACATATAGAACAATACACGGTGTTTACAGAATGCCCCTGCAACTGCCCGTTGCCAAGGCAATCACCGTGTTCAGACAGAGAGGTGTCACCTGCAGAACCCCCGAGTACACATTCAACAAAAAAACAAACAGGAAAAAAAACAGAGAGAGGCAGAAACATCCGGAAGTCAGAGAAAGCCAGCAAATGACCCATTATATTAAAAACAGATAACATTTGTTCGCTGGTGGGGTAACGTGTAGCAGTCATGGACATTCATCCACCGACCTTCGGGTAAGCGTACTCCAAGGTGGCCTTCGAGACACACGACAACGCAAAATCGTCGAGCAGAAATTGATAGCCAAGTTCCGCACCCATGAGGACGGCCTCAACCGGGATCTTGGGTTCATGTCACGCTACACGTTACCCCACCAGCGAACAAATGTTATCTGTTTTTAATATAATGGGTCATTTGCTGGCTTTCTCTGCCTTCCGGATGTTTCTGCCTCTCTCTGTTTTTTTTCCTGTTTGTTTTTTTGTTGAATGTGTATTCGGGGGTTCTGCAGGTGACACCTCTCTGTCTGAACACGGTGATTGCCTTGGCAACGGGCAGTTGCAGGGGCATTCTGTAAACACCATGTATTGTTCTATATGTATAAATGCGTAGGCTTCAAGGAGCTCCTGAACATTTACCTGAGGAAGGAGGAAGCCTCCGAAAGCTTGTGCAGAGAGACAGAGAGTTTAAAGATACAGAGATACTTACATACTATCCTACAGTACACATTAAACATCCGTGCAGTGAGTCAGAGAGTTTACAGGTACAGAGACACTCACAGCGTCCCACAATACACTTTCAATCATGTGCAGTGAGACAGAGCGTTTAAAGATATAGAGAAATTCAACTTCTTTTTTCAAAAGTGGTACATCCCAGAAGCAAGAGAGAGCGTGGGTCAGTCTCCCTCTCCTGATAGAGCTGAGGCTTGTCAGTCAAGAGTCCTCTCCTCCGTGTATTGGCCGTGGAGGAAGTGCAGAGTAGATTTAATAGAATACCTTCAGCCTGACCGAGGTTAGGCTGACTGGCCTGTAATTACTTGATCCATCCTTTTCTCCCTGTTAATACAACAGCACAACTTTAGGAGTCCTCCAATCCTTCGGCATATCATCTGTAACCAGGGAGGATTGGAAAATGTTGACCAGAGCCTCCGTTATTTCCTTCCTTGCTTCTGTTAACAGCCTGGGATATATTTCATCGGGGTCGGGAGATTCAGGTGGAGTGATCTGCGGACTTCATTTTCCTCTTTGCAAAGATTTTCACCGCAGGTCAAGATCACAAGTCCAGGTCCAAATTAGGACTACTTCCGGGTTTGAACCTCAAATCGTGAATTATACCCTGACCTCAACGAGCCCAAAAACGAGAACGTGTCTTTAAGTTAACCCGTTGCTGACACATTCTATGAGAGGTCTGACTGTCCAATGAAAGGGCGTTTTAGAAGAGTCAATCTGATATCAGTTTCCTCCTCAAACCTGAACAAATACCAATTCCAAAGTGCCATTTTGTCGCTTAATTCCACAAATTAGGTAAAAATAATTAGTTATGCAAAGCACTGGTGGGAGTTGAACCCAGGATCTCCTGTTTACAAGACAGATGCTTTAACCAACTAAGCCACAGCGCCCATTCATGATAGCTCAGCTCCACCTCCTCTCACTAATATCTATCAGCGATACGTCACTGTCTGTTTGGGGTTCAGACCGTTTCATCTTTGTCTGTTTGGTTTGTCCGTTCACCTGTGCATCCCGATGCTGCCGACATATCTCGTTTTGTTTATCTTTGTGTCTCCATCAATGCGTTGATATACGGATGAGTATGTGTACTTATGTTTGTTACATTAAATAAATTACCGGTTTAGACAATTCTCGCTCTGAAAGTGAAGAACTATTGAGACGCACTTCACAGCAAAGTATTGTTTATTTTGGTGCTGAAAATAAAAAAACCGGAAGAGGTCCAAACAGGGAAAAGGAGATAAACCTGTTAGGGAAAATGAGGACAACAGTCAAGATTTTTACCAGTATATTAAGTGAAAGAAGGGAGGCTTAGAGTAATGTGGGCCGCTTAAAGACAGATGGAGGTGATATTGTAATTGAAAATCATGAAATGTAGAGCTGCTAAATATTTACTTTGCTTCGTTCGTCACAGAAATAAATGAGGCTAACATATCAGAGATATGAGGAAAACTGTAAATAAATCAAGGGGTTTCAGTATAAGTAAAATAATGGCAATGGAGAAAATAATTAGATGAAAGATAGACAAATCTCCAGGACCTGATGGTTACCATCCCAGGGGACTGAGAGGACTAGGTGAGGAAATTGTACATGCTTTAGTCATGATCGTTCAAAATCTCTTGATTCAGGAATTGTTCCTTTGATGGAAACAATTTCAATGTCACTCCATTATTTGGGATGGGTAGCAGAGATGATGTTGGAAATTATAGACCCATTAGTCTGACATCCGTTGTGGGGAAGTTGCCAGTATCCGTTGTTAGGGAAAGAAAGATTGAGCACTTGGATAAACATGAATTGATCAGGGAGAGCAAGCATGGATTTGTAAAGGGTAAGTCAAGTCTAACAAAACTAGTTGAACTTTATGAAGATGTAACTAACGTGGTATATAATGGAGTGTCCATGGTTGTTATATGATATTGACTTCCAGAGGTATTCGATAAGGTACCATATAAAAGACTGTTAACGACAATGACAGTGCGTAGAATTTAAGGCAACCTAATGAAATGGGCAGGGAGTTGGATAGAAGGTGGGAGACAGAGTCCCGGTATATAAATGACATAGACGAAGGAATAGAGAGCCGTGTATCCACGTGTGTCGCTGACACCAAGATAGGTGTCGCAGTGAGTCGTGTAGATGGAAGCATAAAGTTACAAAGGGAAATTGATCAATTAAGAGAGTTAGCAAAACTGTGGCAGATGGAGCAACATCGAATTACATGGAAAGTACATCACGGAAACAGGCAATTCGGCCCAACTAGACAATGCCGGTGTTTATGCTGCAAACAAGCCTCCGCCAACCCCATTTAATCAAACCCTATGAGCAAACCCTTAGATTCCTTTCTCCTCCATTTGTTTTTCTAGCTTCGCTGTAAACGAATCCATGCTATTCGCCTAAACTACTCCTTGTGGGAGCGAATTGAACATTCTAACCACTCTCTCGGTGCATGTGTTCCTCTTGAATGCCATATTGAATTAAATTGTGAATACCTTATATTCATTGCCTTAATGATTTGGAGTCCCCACCTCCACAAATGCAAACACCTTATCTACGTCGAACCTATCAAACCCTTGCATAATCTTGAAGTCCTAGATCAGGTCACCCCTCAGCCTTCTCTTTTCTATACAGAAGAGTTCCAGTCTGTTCAAACTTTCAATATGGAGAAGTGTGAGTTCATCTACTTTGGACTGAAGCAAGATAGATCAGAGTATTTTCTGAAAGGTGAGAAGCTAGGAACTGTGGAGGAGCAGAGAGATTTAGGGGTCCAAGTACAGAAATCGCTAAAAGCCAGTGGAATGGTCGAAAAATTGATTTAAATGTCTCATGGGATGTTGGCCTTTATCTCAAAGAAGCTGGTATTCAAAGGGGGAGAATGTTACAGATAGAAATATCTGCTGAGACCCCATTTAAAGTACTGCATTCAGCTCTGGGCACCACACATCAGGAAGGAAATATTGGCCTTGGAGGGGCTGCAGCGCAGATTCACCAGAATGAGACCGGGGCTAAAATGGTTAAATTATGAGGACAGGTTATGCGGAGGTCGGTCCTCATTTTTCTCTTATCGATCCGGCCCCATCCGTTTACTGTTGACGGGAGCGCGTCTGATACTAAGTCAGTCAGAATCGGATGCAAATCACAGAACCGGCACAGCGGCTCTGGAACTGGCGACTGGTTTTACATTGAATCTTTTTTATGGGATAGACTGTACATTGTTTGTATAATAATAATACGTTTGATACAATGAAGGTTTTTTCAGTTATTTCCCATTTCCACCCACACCAGTTTTATACAGTAACAGGCAACAATATTTCAGGGATGTGATGTACAGTGTTGGTTGAATCAATGTAATTTAACTTGATATATTGTAGAATCTCTTGTCCATCCCAGGCTCTTACCTCAGGCTTAGATCCTCACCTAGTTTAAAACCAGTCACTCACTGATATAAATAAACCAGTAACAACCCCGAAACCTCAGCGGGTATATTTGTTCCGATACTAAGTGACGGTCCCAATTTCCACTGAAATTCTCGATCAGCAAATACCAGAGGCTGTTTTGGGTTTGACAAACTGTGAAACAGATTGTTTTAAAAGCCGGAAAGAGGGAAAAACTGGTGGTTGATATTAAGTGTTGTACATTAACTCTTTCTGTTTCCGATTTACAATTTATCTTTGTGTGTGACTGACAGGAGCGGCTATAACGGAGCCCAGTGACTGGGTAACGAGCTGCACTGAATCATTGTCCTGTGTTACAGACCGGCTCGTTAGACCTGTTCATTCCGTCTCATCTCATTGTCAGCAAACAGGAAATTACTGAAGTTAAGGCTGGTGAATAACAGCTCGAAATATCAATCCTCTACACCACTGGGGATAGAGTCTTCCGAAAAACAGGGATTTTCACTCGTGCAAATTTCATCCACATTTTCTGCTCTTCATTTCTCTGATCTGTTTGATGCGCCTTTCCCTTCAATTCACGACCGACAGGAAAAACACGATTTTATCGTCGATTTTCTGGTCAAGAGGTATGGTGAGATTTCAAATAATTGAAATCGAACCTTATTAACGCCAATATCGTCACCTACACGTTTGACAAATGCAAAGCGGCTTCACTCACGGTTTTGCTGCACAACTCGTTCAAAGATACTGTCGGTAATTGAAGTGATGACACGAACATCACAGTTCGCGCTGCCATTTTCCTCAAGACGCTTCAGATTCATGTGGAATGATTTCGGTCTGGCGGTTAAATCCGTTCCCTCTTCACAAATCCGTCTTTGAACCTTTAGTATTTTTGAGAACCGATACCAAATCGGTTTTCCCTGTACTGTACATTACTTTTATAAATATTACAGATAAGCAGAGCACTTGAGCTGTCACAGCTGTGACTTTGACTTTTCTCCCTCTCCTCTCGATCTCCCCGGTAACTGCCACTAACCACAATCTTCTGTCACACTTCTCCATCAGAAAGTTCCGAGCCTCGGTTTTCAAATGAAATAACGCCCATCTCTTCAATGAACGACAGCTCAGGGAGAGTTTCTCAGTTTCATTTCACACTTTTTCCAAATCCTCCTTAAAAGCACCATCAAAAGTTGTCCTTTAGTTAATAGTAAGATCAATAAAAGTTCTTATCTTCTGGGGTTTTGTTTCAGATTCCAGGCCTTTTAAAGTTCACTGCGGATATTTATCGAAGCGCATCTTGATTGGACGCTTCTTGGAGAAATCGGAGAAAGATCACAAAGCGATAATTCAGAGACGGAAAATGAAGCTGTTTGACGGGAGCACTGATAGAACCGATTGTGCGCTGCTCTTGTGGCGCAAGCGCTCAGCGTGCGGTACATTTATGAACTCCAGAAATGCCCAGGTTGTGAGTTTGAGCCTCATCTGGAACAATCGAACATTTTGAGTTGAAGGTACAACTGGTATGTTCCATAACGCATCTACTTCTTAGTGTTCACATGTGAGCACTTGGGTTCCTCTGGCCTACCGTCTTGCAATAGTAGGTGTGAATTTACTTGTTCATAGGGGAGAGGGAGCTATTAGCGACAGCTGATATGGCAAAGGAGCCGGTACGAGAACTTTCAATCTAAAGAACTAAACATACCATTCTTCTTTTCGTTCAGCGGATATTCATCAGTTGGAAGTTTCGTTTGGGGAAAATCTGGATGGGAAATATCCTCCCTGGTGTCACTGTGTAACGGGTGAAATTATTCAGCTTACAGATGTTCATACGCTGAAAGGTCGAGAGGCCTTTTCCAACTCCCGTGTGGGACAAGTTTAGCTTTTGAGCCACTATATACAGTGTTATTTTAATTGCTGCTAACGAATGACAAGACATTGTTAAATAATAGCTACATCATTAAATAAATTTAAAACAGAAATAGATAGTTTCCTGGAAGTAAAGGGAATTCGGGGTTCCGGGGAGCGGGCAGGAAATTGGACATGAACTTAGATTTGAGGTTAGGATCAGATCAGCCATGATCTTATTGAATGACGGAACAGGCTCGAGGGGTCGATTGGCCTACTCCTGCTCCTATTTCTTATGTTCTTATGTTCTTATTTGGCACAAACACGAGAATTGTAAACTCACGAGTTCACTGTCCATGTTTCTTACATCATGTTCAACAGAAACAAGGATTCTCCTCAACACGTTGCTGACAATTTTATAACAGGGACGCTCACCCAATTTCGACGTCCACGATGGATAATTCAGAGTCCTACATTGAATATGTACTATAGGAACTTAACAAATTGCGAGCCTGCGTAGCTCAATTGGTGGAGCAACAGACTTTTAAAACGGGTAGTGATCTGAGGATCCAGTGTTCTGGTTGTAAATTTTGAAACAGCTGGCAAGTTCTGTCTTCGCAGCGGAGCAACAACTACGGGACAGACGATGCATGTGATGTGTTGTCAAAGCTTCGTTGTAAACTTCTTTCCCAGGGATGGGCAGTAATGCGCTGTCTGCAAGCGGCAATGGCAGCTTCCCGCCAGCAACGTGTGATTGGAGAGAGCGGGGCCGGACAGGCGGCCTGAATGTTGTTGCTCTCGTAGCCTCACTCAATGCGGGAGCTGGGGAACATCAAACATCGAAAAACTGATCTGTTTGTTGCCGCGGCTGCAATGCTGTTTATAACTGTATTTATAAACAGGTAACACCTGTCTGTCTGCACACTGATTGCCTTGGCAACAGGCAGTTGAAAAAAACTGTGTTATCACCGAGCATTGTTCTGTGAATTATAAATGCGACTTCATTTCGAGGATTTCATTTCCACATCGTTCACCTGAGGAAGGAGGTAGCCTCCGAAAGCTTGTGAATTTAAAATAAAATTGCTGGACTATAACTTGGTGTTGTAAAATTGTTTACAATTTATAAACCGAGGCAGCGCTGCAGGATCCTTTAATGACCTCTCACAAATCAACTGAAAACAATCGCAATGTGCAGCTTTGAGAGGGGATTCCTGCACAGTCGGGACATGAAACGTGAATGAGGGCGAGATGTGTATTTCTGTCGTGTTTGAATGTGTATTGAACGATACAGAGAATGGAAAATATATCGGTTCTGTGAGGTGTGGTATTTTATTCACATTTTACCACAGACTGAATTCTTGCTTGTTTTCAGACGAATTGATTTTTAGTGGGTAACATTTTCAAAATGCTTCTGTCAGGTTTTGAACCGGGGACCTTTCGCGTGTTAGGTGAACGTGATAACCACTACACTACAGAAACTCGGCTGCTCACTTTGCTATGGGAAACCCTCAGACGATAGCTACCGACTGCAAATGCTCTCAGTGTGGGAGGCGGGTCCCTTTCCCGTTCAGGGAATTAAATTCTGCAAAATAGTTGACTGTATTAATTTCGCAAAACTCATTAAAATCTGAAAAAAGACGAATAGTTGTTCAAATCGCCATTAATTAACTAATAACTTTTTGTTTCAAGCTGACAGAAATCCTAACTTTTTTTTAATTCATTCACCAGGCAGAATATAGAAAGTTCAGAGGGGAACTGATAGGGGAAATAAGAGGGGCAAAGAGAGGGTATGAGAATAGACTGGCGGCCAACATAAAAGGCAAACCAAAAGTCTTCCACAGGCATGTAAACATTAAACGGGTGGGAAGAACCCGACGCTGATTCGGGATCATAAAGGAGATCGACTCATGGAGGCAGAGTGGGTGGCCCAAAAATATTGCTGCCCACTTTGAAACCGGGAACTTTTCGTGTGTGGCAAACGTGATAACCACAACACTGCAGAAACTGTGCTGCACATGTTGTTATAGGAAACCCTCAGAACACAGCTGCCGTCTGCAAATGCTCTCAGTGTGGGAGAAGGGTCCCTTTCCCGTTCAGGGAATTAACTTCTGCAAAATAGTTTACTGTATTAATTTCGCAATACTCATTGAACTCTGAAAAAAGACGAATAGTTGTTCAAGTCGCCATTAATCAACTAATGACTTTCTGTTTCAGGCTGACGGAAATCCTAACTTTTTTTTCATTCAATCACCAGGCAGAATACAGGAAGTTCAGAGGGGAACTGAAAGGGGAAATAAGAGGGGCAAAGAGAGGGTATGAGAATAGACTGGCGGCCAACTTAAAAGGGACTCCAAAAGTCTTCCACAGGCATGTAAACATTAAACGGGTCGTAAGAACCCGACTGTGATTCGGGAGCATGAAGGAGATTTGACTCATGGAGGCAGCCCAAAATTTTTTTTGCCTGGTTTTGAACCGGGGACTTTTCGCGTGTTTAGTAGCCGTGATAACCACTACACAACAGAAACTCTGCTGCACACGTTGTTTTAGGAAACGCTCAGAAGACAGCTGCCGCCTACCAATGCTCTCAGTGTGGGAGGCGGGTCCCTTTCCCGTTCAGGGAATGAACTAAGGCAAAATAGTTTACTGTATCAATTTCGCAATACTCATTAAACTCTAAAAAAAAACGAATACTTGTTCAAATCGCCATGAATCAACTAATAACTTTCTGTTTCAGGCTGACGGAAATCCTAACTTTTTTTTATTTATTCACCAGGCAGAATATTGAAAGTTCACAGGGGAACTGACAGTGGTAAGTAGAGGGGCAAAGAGAGTGGATGAGAATAGACTGGCGGCCAACATTAAACGGGTAGTAAGAACCCGACTCTGATTCGGGAGCATGAAGGATATCGACTCATGGAGGCCGAGGGGGTGGCCCAAAAATGTTATTACCTGGTTTTGAACCGGGGACTTATCGCGTGTTTCGCGAACGTGATAACCACGACACTACAGAAACTCTGCCGCAGCCGTTGCTATAGGAAACCCTCAGAAGATAGCTGCCGTCTGCAAATGCTCTCAGTGGGAGACGGGTCCCTTTCCCGTTCAGGGAATTAACTTCTACAAAATAGTTTACTGTATTAATTTCGCAATACGCATTAAACTCTGAAAAAAGACCAATCGTTGTTCAAATCGGCATTAATCAACTAATAACTTTCTGTTTCAGGCTGAGGGAAATCCTAACTTTTTTTTATTCATTCACCAGGCAGAATACAGAAAGTTCAGAGGGGAACTGAAAGGGGAAATAAGAGGGGCAAATAGAGAGTATGAGATTAGACTGGCGGCCAACATAAAAGGCAATCCAAAAGTCTTCCACAGGCATGTAAACATTAAACGGGTAGTGAGAACCCGACTCTGATTCGGGAGCATCAAGGGGATCGATTCATGGAGGCAGAGGGGGTTCGGCGAATGTGATAACCAGTACATTACAGAGCCTCTGCTGCACACGTTGTTTTAGGAAACCCTCAGAAGATAGCTGCCGTCTGCAAGTGCTCTCAGTGTGGGAGACGGGTCCCTTTCCCGTTCAGGGAATTAACTTCGACAAAATAGTTTACTGTATTAATTTCGCAATACTCATTAAACTCTAAAAAAAAGACGAATAGTTGTTCAAATCGCCATTAATCAACTAATAACTTTCTGTTTCAGGCTGACGGAAATCCTAACTTTTTTTTTTATTCATTCACCAGGCAGAATATAGAAAGTTCAGAGGGGAACTGAAAAGGGAAATAAGAGGGGCAAAGAGAGGGTATGAGAATAGACTGGCGGCCAACATAAAAGGCAATCCAAAAGTCTTCCACAGGCATGTAAACATTAAACGGGTCGTGAGAACCCGACTCTGATTCGGGAGCATCAAGGAGATCGACTCATGGAGGCAGAGGGTTTGGCCCAAAAGACTGTGGACCAAACTCTGGAAAGTGGGTTGAGGCTCGATACCTCTTTTTCGGACGGCTCAGACACGAAGGGCCGAATAGCCTCCTTCTGTGGGGTAACTTTCTATGATTTTATGATTCCATGATATGTTTGCCGTCTGTCTCGGAATGGTGTTCATATACAATCTACTATAAGTATACTTTAATCAAATTGGTGCCTCTGTTTCACTGCGAGAGAGAAGAGGCATTAATGTGTAGACATAGGCTCCAGCAGCTGGATTGCCCCTTTACTTTTCCTCCTGTCCCAATCTTTCTTTAACCTCCTCTGCTGGTGTTGCAGGTTAGATCAGCAATCGCCGTGCAAGGAAGCCTGAGAAGTCCATCAGGGGATAACACAAGAGACAGAGACAGGGAGAGATAGAGAAATGCATGCAATGAAAATAAACTGTATAAATAGAATTATACAGTCATTATTTTTTGAGTTCGTTCATGGGATGTGGGCGTCGTTGGCGAGGCCAGCATTTATTGCCCATCCCTCATTGCCCTTGAGGTATGGTTACAGTACAGAAGGAAGTTATTCAGCCAATCGAGCCCGTGCAGGCTCATTGTCAGAGCAATCCAGTTCGTCCCATTCCCCCGCTCCTTCCCAGTTGCCCTGCATTTTTTCCCTTCAAGTACTTATCAAATTCCTTTTTGAAAGCCACGATTGGATCTGCTTCCACCATCCTTTCAGGCTGCGCATTCCAGATTACAACTACTCGTTGGTAAAAAAAGTGTTTCGTCATGTCGCCCTTGGGTCTTTAGCCAATCACCTTAAATCTGTGTCCTCTGCTTCTCGACGCTACCGCCAATGTGAACAGTTTCTATTTATTTACTTTATCTAAACCTTACATTATTGTGAACACTTCTATCAAATCTCCTCTCAATGTTCTCTGCTCCAAGGAGAACAACCCCAGCACGGGGTAAATGCGGTCAATTAGCTTCAATTCATTTATTTGAGCATTAAACAGCTCTTTAAACGTTGCTGTGACATTATGGTAGCGCGGCCTCGCGGTCTAAGCAGTTCCATCAAATTTCTACGGAGGCGTGGGTTTGAACCCCACTGCTGTTAGAATTTCTGCCAATGTTAATTTTGGCCTGTTCGCAGAAAACCCGATTGTCGTGCGATGGAGCAGAGGATGTGAAAGAAGCTGAATGTGAGAGTGCAGATATTATTTTCATCGCAATGACTGGACACGTTTCCACAGGTAAGGGCCTCTCACCTTAAGGTTCTTTCCAGCAGAGTGGGACAGGTGATCAAAGTGACTGGGCTCTTGCGGCGCAACCAGTCAGTGCGCGGTCCTTATATGACAGTCCAGGGCCGGGAAATGGCGAGGTTGTTAGTCGAGGCCCACCGAAACCAACCAATCCTTTTCCTTGTGAAAATTTCGGCCGGAGTTGAAGCTACAATTAGTGTGTTCCAAAATGCATCTAGTTATTTGCATAGCCGTGTGGTTCCTCCGGCGTATGCTGTTGCAATAGCAGATGAGAACATTTCGGACTGAGATGAGGAGAAATTTCTTCAATCAGAGGGTGGTGAACCTATGGAATTCTCTACCACAGAAGACTGTGGAGGCCAAGTCAATGAATATATGTAAGAAGGAGCTGGATAGATTTCTAGACACAAAAGGCATCAAGGGGTATGGGGAGAGAGCGGGAATATGGTATTGAGGTCCAGGATCAGCCATGATCGTATTGAATGGCGGAGCAGGCTCGAACGGCCGAATGGCCAACTCCTGCTCCAATTTTCTAAATTTCTATTTACAATTGGTGTGTTCCGTAATGCATCTAGTTATTTGTTCAGCCATGTGGTTCCTCCGGCCTACTCTGTCGCAATCGCAGATGAGATGTTTAGTCTTCTTAGTTTACAGAGGGAGGCTTCGGAATTGGAGCCACAAACTATGATTTTGATCCATCTACAAATTGTGGGATTTAGCTTGAGTTTTAAACGAGCGCGTTAGACCGCTCAGCCACGATACTTTCCATCTTGCGATCTTCAGGAGCTACTTTTACAGGAATAGAATTACTGCAAGCAAGAATTCTACCCCTCAAGCACCAATGCTCGCACGGCAGCAGGATGCATGTGTCCAGTTAGAAACCTGTCTGAAGGAACATCCCGTCTGACAGAGCTGGAAGTCCAGCAGATTGTCTTCCGCGGTAAGCAGATGATGAGCCTCCTTCTTGAGAGTGTTTCGCCAATCCAGCTCAGATTGGATTAAGCATTATAAATTCGGGTGGGACTGGAGCCACTAGTATAAGAGAAAGTGGATGGGGGCTGTTTCCCTTCCTTGACAGATATTAATGATCCTGTTCCGGTTTTGCTGCAAAATTTCACTTCCCAGCTCCGAAATCAACGAACTAAAATTTAACGGTGGTGCGATGCGAACACACAATTTCTGAGCGAAAACTCCGATGTGCTCCCCATTGCGCGACTAAACCGGTTATGAATTATATGATTTCACATTACCCATATGCTGCTTATGAACTTTTGATGCGGTAGAGCAAGTGGTTCGAAAGCTCAGTGGGGTTTCAAATGAACTCATGAGAAAGTTTGTCAATGCATAGTGCTCTCTCTCCCTCTTTCTCTTCCTTTTGCTCTCTCTCGCTTTCTCTCTTGAGCTCTCACTCTCCCCGTTTATCTATAGAGGGGTCGAATGCAAAGAGGTGGAAGTTATGTTTCAGCTGCACAGAGCTCTGGTGAGACGCCATCTGGCGGACTGCATTCAGTTCTGGGCACCCCACCTCAGGAAGTCTGTATTAACCTGGAGGCTCGAGGGGCTGAATGGCCTATTCCTGTTCCTATTTTGCAATGAATGAAACAATAATTGAAGAATCGAGACGCTAATGTATCAGGATGAGTGAGTGAAGAATGCTTTCTGTTTGAAGTACTGATTTCATTAATTGAATATCCTCAGTGACTCAGCTCAGTGCAGTCCAGTCGAAACACCTGCTCGCACAAAGTGGCATTTTCTTGAGAACACGAAAGACTTGTTCAGGCCATGACAGTACCGAGTGGGGATAGTCCTGTGCATGAAATGGAAAAGTGAGGTGAAATACTCCCACAAGCAGCGGATGTCTCTGTTTCCATTTCCAAAATGCACGCACGCACGGGCCGAATCGATGCAGCTCCTGGGAAAGCTACGAGTCGAGGCAGGGCTGCAGTGGATCATTTGAAGCAACTGAAACGCAAAAGATTCCGCTCTTTTCACGTGGCATCTCCTGTTTCTGACTATTTTTCCCCTCCCGCTTCCTCTACTCCTCCAGCTGCCAGTTGAATTAGATGCTTGATGAAAACACAGGGGAATTCATGAATCCCATCCTGACCTGGACAGCAGGGAGAGAGGGAAAGAACAATGCTGGCCATTGAGAAGGGATGGATTTTGCACATGCCCGGAAAATAGACACAAAGATCTCATCTCCCTGCTTCTTTGGTATGTGGGATATCTTAATGCTCAGGTGATGATATCACTGCCCCCCGGCCCATGATCTCCACTCGCACTCTCCTTCCAATCTCGCACACCTTTGCTTAGATTTGAAATCGTGTAAGTTTTCACACTGGGATTCAATTTGAAGAAAGCGATGCTGTGATAACCTGGGGCTATTGAGGAGTTGCAGTGCAAGAAGGCTAATGATAACAGTGACAGTTCTGACACTATGAGCGACAGTTAAAGATGAACAACATTTAAAGTCTCATGCAGCAGGTCTGGGTCCAAATCTTTCACGTGGCATGTCCTTCTGCTCCTGTCACTCATTTACCTCCACGGAGAGTTCATTTGGAATTCCTGTGCGGCTGCATTGCGCATTTTCCAGATCTGCTTCGAACAATCGGGACTTTAAAGGCATTGCAATGACCTGCACTTTCTTTAGATGAGTTTTGTTCGCGTTGCATTCGACTGTGATATCGCTGTCGGTTTCCATCTCAATGAACCAGACTGTGACCGCATTGTATCTGTCAGCGTGTCAGTGGCGAGGTTGGGGTCAGCACGGGTCGTTTTCAACTTTTGAAATCTCACCAATTACAAGAAAAAAGAGACATTGAATCAAACTGTCCCTGTCAGTGATGAATTGAAGTGAATATCGCTCCAAGCAGATCTGGACAATGCACAGTGCAGCCGCACAGGAGTTCCAAATCCACCCTCTCGCCACTCGGCATTCGCATTAACTGAACTTTACTCTGACCCAGTGTCACCGCGCTGAAATCGAATGTTTGTCAGCCACATTTTTTCTTAACACCATAGTTACTGGTTTAATGGTGAAAACTGCCGTCCGCTGCACTGTAAGTAAAAGAGACAATTTTGTAGACACCGTGTAGTGCCACAGACCTGCTCGTTGGACCTGCTCGTTTCATCTCATCTCATTTTCACCACACCTTTATATTACTGGAATGGAGAATGGAGAATCACAGCTCGATGAATCAATCCTCTCTGCCACGATGGGACTGAGACTTCCAACATACAGATGTTTAATGGCAAGGTGAGATTAATGTTCAGAAATAATACAGCACAGATTTTCACTCATGCAAGCTGCACACACTTTATTTTGGAAAAGTAAACTGATGGTAGAGAGATATTATATTGATCGCGGCAACCTGAATTTTTAGCTCGTTGAATCAATGGTTCAAAAGCAAACGTGTCGTGTCTCTGTGGCGCAATCGGTTAGCGCGTTCGGCTGTTAACTGAAAGGTTGGTGGTTCAAGCCCACCCAGGGACGGTAGGGAAACTTTTACCGGAAGATTCGTGGTCTCGTATTTCCTGGTTTCAAATACATGTTTTGTCTGCAAAAAAATGCACGGTTTCGATGGCCAGCTGAGCACGGCCGATCTTCCACCATTGAACCTGAGATTGCCTTCACGGAAATCAGAATTCTTCTTGACAGACAAGGTCCAAAGATTGCAGGAGAGCCGCTTCACTCTGACATGGATGTTTCTGCAGTGAGTGACACCAGACTGTTTCCACAATAAATGTCAGTCCTTTTATTTTGGAAACGCAAAATTGTTTTCGCATTCTGAAGGGTTTCAGTTCATTTGTGAACTCCACCACTGACACTGCTGAAGGTTGTAGGCTCAGGGAATGGGACCTCCAGGAGTGGACTGTAAGAAAGCTGGGCTTCGGCATCCTATCAAATTTATACCGAGGAACCAGAGGAAACCTTACGAAGGAACCGTCTGGGGTTTTGCCTGTTAGTTTAGGTCTCAGGGTGAATGATTCCTGACTCCCCGAACTGTCTTACATTAAACTCAGGTCAGATCAGGATGAATTCAGTTTACAGGAGGATAGTGTCAAATATTACCCACAATCGAGGGAGACAAAAGCAGCCATTAGAGGAGCTCAGAGATCATTGGAAAAGAAGATGGTGCAGAATTGTGGGAATAAAAGCAAACGCCTTTTCAGCTGCGTCAGGAGTCAGAAGACCATTAAAGATAGTTTAGGTCCACTGAGAGACAGTTCAGGGCAGATTCCCAGGCTATGGCACAGCTGTTAAATGACTATTTCTCATCAGCCTACTCTCCTGTAGATGATGCTCAGATTCCAGCTGCGGGATGTGCTGTCAACAATAACATCATAAATATTAAAATAGAAAGGGATGTCATCTTGGATAAAATACGAAATTTCAAAATAGATTGTGCTCCAGGTCCAGATGATATTCACCCACGGGTGTTTGAAGAGATGCGACGGGTGCTCTGTGAGCCCCTTGCCTGTATCTTCAACAGCTCAATAGAGTCAAGGATTGTCGCCTGAGATTGTAAGGTAGCTCACGTAGTTCCCATTTTCATTAAAGGGGACACATCATAGCCAGGGAATGACAGGCCCATCAGTGTGACCTCGATCAGAGGGAATGTGCTTGAAGGGATCCTAAGAGATGCTGTTTATGATCACGGGGAAAGAGAAGGGGCCATTACAGATACTCAACGCGGCTTCTGGAACACAAGGTCGTGTCTTACAAACTTGCCTGAGTTTTTTGAAGAAGTTGCTGGGTTAGTGGATGAGGGTAATCCGCTTCACGTTGTCTATCTCAGGCTTGTCAAACTAATTTTCGATGAAGAGCCTGATCCGATATCATGGCACTTGGCCTGGGCCACATTCAGCAAAAGTTATTAAACTAGAAATAGATGAAGATGAACCATATTGGTACTTACTTACGTTTAGATTTTATTTACTGCTACTGCTGCTCCCGCTACCTGGCACCTCTTAGCTTGAACCATTGCATCAATATTTGGAGTAAATGACTGGGCTGTGTGATGTCTTGGATAAAAACATGAGGCCACTTGTCATTACAGAACTTTGGAAGTGATTTCCACAGTTTCACATTCCCTGTGTAAAGAAGTTTCTCTTGATCACTGCACTAAAGCAGAAAGACGGGGTTAAGGTTCGCTACTGAGACTGCTAAAAGGTGTAAAGTGCTGTTCCACAATGATCGGTGCTGGGACCACTGTTCACAATTTATATAAACGATTTAGACTCGGGAATCGGATGTACAATTTCAAAATTTACGGATGACACCAGTTTGGGGCGGGGTATAGCTGATACTGATGAAGACTACAAGAATATACAAGAAGACATTAATAAACTTTCAGAATGGGGGTGTAATTGGCAAATTAATTTTAATAAAGATGAGGATGAAGTGGAGCATTTTGGTCGCAAGAACAAGGAGGCCTCATAATGCTTGGACAATAAGAGTCTAAATGGGGTAGAGGAGTAGAGGGATCTGGGGACACAGATACACAAATCACTAAAATTAGTGATGCAGGTTAAAAAGGCCATAAAAAAGCAAACCAAGCTCTAGGGTTCATTTCTAGAGGGATAGAATTGGAAAGCTATGTTAAATTTGTATAGAATCTTGATTGGTCTACACTTGGAGTACTGTGAACAATTCTGGTCTCCATATTAGAAAAATGATATAGAGATACTGGAGAAGGTGCAAAAAGGATGTCACCATATAAGTGGTCGCTGGATTTGGTGTCTCTGTGCAACTGATCCCTGTATTTGGTGTCCCAATGTAAGTGGACCCTGGATTTGGTGTCTCTGTGTAAGTGGTCCCAATATTTGGTATCCCTGTGCACGTGTCCTTGGAATTGGTGTCTCCGTGTCAGTGATTCCTGGATTTGGTGCCCCAGTGTAAGTGGTCCCTGGATTTGGTGTCCCAGTGTAAGTGGTCCCTGGATTTGGTGTCCCAGTGTAAGTGGTCCCTGGATTTGGTGTCCCAGTGTAAGTTGTTCCCGGATTTGGTGTCCCGTATAAGTTGCCCTCTCTTTGGTGTCACAGTGTTCGCGATCCCTTGTGTATTGAGGCATCGCTCGTGGAAGTTTTCTCCACTTTCCACTTTTGCAAAAATTGTTGCCAGCTTATTAAAGCCGTTAACTGGCTCTCGGGTAGGCACAGAAAAAAATAGACCTCGTCAGTTTCCCGGAGAATGACAGGTCTGAATTCGAGTTAGAGAACATTTAGCAATTAAACCAGACTGGGCGGGTCGGGTCTGAGTTGCGACTTACTAACGGAAAAGTAGCGGCCAGTTTACTTCGCACCATGGGGAATTGCTGAGCACTCGGGTATCTGTATAATTTATTCATTTATTATGTTTGTTGCCTCCCTGTCACCAACCTCGATGGGATGACAATAATTAATTTTCTTTCATCAATTCCGGCTTTCAATGGCGGGGCATATCCCCACAATCCCCCGCGCCTCAGAATGTGCCCTTTCAATGACTACAGGAGATCAATGCGCAGTGGCAGGACCGGGCCACGCTCTGAGCAGTGCGAGTGGTGGCGAAGGACTGAGGAGGAACAGGCGAGTCGGAGGCCGGTAGAAGACGGGGGAGTAATTGAACCTGTGGGTAGGTGGAGAAGCTTCACAAGCACCTGATGGCGTCTTGAGGCCACAAATACGAGTCCACAGGCCCAGTGTTTGCACCTCAGTGACAGGCCCGACCAGCAGCCGTCGGAAAATCAGTGTGACTGGCCGCTGTCTTGCCAGCGGAAGTCATGGTAGAATCTTGGATTTGGTGTCTCAGTGCAAGTGTTTCCTGGATTTGGTGTCCCAGTGTAAGTTTCCCTCGATTTGGTGTCACAGTGTACGTGGTCCCTTGTGCATTGAGGCATCGCTCGTGGAATGCGCGTCCACCTTGGCACAGGTACAATGAGTGGGCGGGGCTTCAGGGTCCCAGTGACCGGGAACAATGAGTGGGCGGGGTTTCCGGGTCCCAGTGACCAGGAGAAAAAATTATTGCCTCATTTATTTTGTTCTCACTCTGCCCACAATGGGTGTAGAACTGAATCCAATCAGAGGAGAGGGAGGGAGAAAACTGGGAGTGGAGGGAGGAAATATTGGAGATGGTGGGATGGGTTTGGATTTCAGCACAGGGAGGAGGGATAGTGTGTGGGACGGGGGATTTCAGGCTTTGACGGAAAAGAGAGGATAGAAAGTTCCATAGAAACTAGAATCATCTGTTCCAAATTTCGATCCTGTGTTTGGAGTGATGACTTTTGTAAACTCTTACAGGGTATCAGAAGGGGAGGATTTGCAGACGGGAAATTCAAACGAAAGATCACGTCAAGATCTGACAGAGTCACTCGATTCACCAGGAATATCATCGGTCTTTGAATGTGGAAGGAGAAATGTTTGTATTTTCTGTCTGTGGGAGAAGATTTCAAACATCAGTGTGAGTGGAAAAGCACAGAGACACACACACCCGAGTGAGAGTGTTCCAGTGCACTGACTGTGAAAAGAGCTTTAACCAGTTACACAGCCTGAAAAATCACCGCACCATTCACAGCGGGGAGAAACCGTACACGTGTTCTGTGTGTGGACGAGGCTTCAACTGATCGTCCAACCTGGAGAGACACAAGGACACCCGCACCACGGAGAAACCGTGGAAATGTGGGGTCGGTGGGAAGGGACTCAATTACCCATCAGAGCTGGAAACTCATCGACGCAGTCACACTGGGGA
This sequence comes from Heptranchias perlo, assembly GCF_035084215.1. NCBI lineage: Eukaryota > Metazoa > Chordata > Chondrichthyes > Hexanchiformes > Hexanchidae > Heptranchias > Heptranchias perlo. Next base: position 8,427,010 of record NC_090344.1, on the reverse strand, counting down.
GAGGCCGTTCACCTGCTCCAAACAAAACAGGACAAGCACAGTTTCCGATCTGGGGTGCGTTTCCTGATCTCACCGGAGTGGTACTGAGCCCCACAGAGCAGGAATCGCCCAGGTTCAGTCCCAGGCCTGTGCTGAATTTTCTATTGTCAGGCTCGTGGTTTCGAGACGTGGTTTGTGTTATAATTTTTAGGCTGATTTCACAGGCGGTCCCCAGTTCAAAATTCCCACGGCAAAGAGTTCAAGGAGTTTTTGATATAAATTAGATTCAAGGGCAGTATCAGAAATGTCCTCCTTGATTTTGGACCTTGATCTCTCTCCAACCGCTCGCTGCTACAGATTGAAAGTTATTTCAATTCACCTGCAGCTCGGGATCATTGCGGATCAGAGTGTCTTCGGGCCCATCTCTCCCTTCAGAGCCCATCAATGCCGGGAAAAGAATGGAAATTTTACAGACATTACGTGTTCTGTAACTTCTCATGAAAACTAAAGTGTTTTTCACTCCGTGTCCAACACTGTGAGGTCTCCCCTGGTGTGTCCACTTTCTTTGTTCAAAACACTTCGGTGTATTTCGTTCCGTGTCCATAACTGTGAAGTCTCCCCTGGTGTATTAGCATTTTGTATTTATAAAGAGTGTAAATTATTAGCCGGGTGTTAGTGTGTTGGGGGTTTGAGGGTGAGCTCTGATTCACGCTCCCTGATGGATTGAATGGAGGAAAGAATGAATGAGAGAGAGGCGCGATGTGGGAGACGGGATGATGGAAGAATGTGTCCACGAACCGAGTTAAATATGGCCCAAACACAAGATAATACAAAATGCTAATACATATCATCAGCAGAACATTAACAAAACCTGAGCTCCGAGATCTGGTCAGGTCCCATTCCCCCGAAGTAAGGAATGAGCGGGAGAGGCAATTCTACCCGGTTTATGTTTTTTTTTAAAAGCAACGCCACACTGTCCATCTTGGGATGGAGCCGAAATAGCTCAGCTGAGAATGCGAAAATTTGAAAGTCCCTGGTTCAATTCCGAATTTCAGCAAAATTTGTTTTTTTGGATCTCGTTCTTTTGGTCGAATCTCGCTTTAATTTACACTGAAATTTTAACCGGCGCTGGAGGCCTGGGGACGGAGTCGAGAGGCATCAAGATTGAGAAATATTGATAGCATCTTTATTTAGCTTTATTTCTTTCTGCATTTTTCACTGTTTTTTGCCTGTCTCAGTGCCGGGCGAACATCTGATTTGAAACATTTGATTTCTAAACTGATGCCTTTTCCTCATCTCGGGGCGGCCAGATACGCTTTGTCTGTTTGTTACTGCTTGTGACCATTAAAGAGAAAAAGCCCCGAGTTAAAGGTTTAAACCGGCAGAGAGATAACACAGCGGGAATAAAACTCGTTGCCTCACATTGTTAGATACTGAATGACACAGGTTGTAATGTGTGTCAGTAAACATACCCGGATACTGAGTGACACAGATTGTAATGTGTGTCAGTAAACATACCCTGATACTGAGTGACAGAGGTTGCAACGTGTGTCAGTAAACACACCCGGATACCGAGTGACACAGGTTGTAATGTGTGTCAGTAAACATACCCGGATACTGAGTGACACAGGTTGTAATGTGTGTCAGTAAACATACCCGGATACTGAGTGACACAGGTTGTAATGTGTGTCAGTAAACATACCCGGATACTAAGTGACACAGATTGCAATGTGTGTCAGTAAATATACTCGGATACTGAGTGACACAGATTGCAATGTGTGTCAGTAAACATACCCGGATATTGAGTGACACGGATTGCAATGTGTGTCAGTAAACATACCCGGATACTGAGTGACACAGATTGTAATGTGTGTCAGTAAACATACCCGGATACTGAGTGACACAGATTGTAATGTTTGTCAGTAAACATACCCGGATACTGAGTGACACAGGCTGTAATGTGTGTCAGTAAACATACCAGGATACTGAGTGACACAGATTGTAATGTGTGTCAGTAAACATACCCGGATACTGAGTGACACAGATTGTAATGTGTGTCAGTAAACATACCCGGATACTGAGTGACACAGATTGTAATGTTTGTCAGTAAGCATACCCGGAAAAATGGTTCCGGAAATGGAAAGAAATAGAGAGATAGGATAGAGAGAAAAGAGACAGATGGAAATAGATCGAGAAACGGAAAGGTGCGTGAGAAAAGAAGGATAAATGAAAAATTAAAAGAAAGATGTGTTCCTCCGCCCCAGGGGCAAAGATATATCAAACATTGTAAAGAATGTTATTCCATAAACTATTCCTTCCAACTGATTGCTTGAATTTGCTTTTTTTTAAAATCTGAATTTTCAAAGTTCCAAGAAGAACGTGATAGATAACTGATGGTACGTACGGGGAACGAACCTGCGATTGTATGATGCTATTAGCACCACGCTCGAACCAACTGAGCTAACCAGCCATTCACCAATTTCACGCCCATTCGCCATTTTGTCGGCCATCGGCTTGGGGCGCTCGTTGAGTGGTCTGTGTTTTACTTCTCACACTGCGTAATACGGTTATTGCACGAATATAGAACAAACCACATCCCTTAAACATTGTTACTTGGTTCCCTTAAACATTGCACTCATATATACACACACAGTTCATATATAAACATCGCACTCATATATACACACCCACAGTTCATATATAAACATCGCACTCATATATACACACCCACAGTTCATATATAAACATCGCACTCATATATACACACCCACAGTTCATATATAAACATCGCACTCATATATACACACCCACAGTTCATATATAAACATCGCACTCATATATACACACAAACAGTTTATATAAACATCGCACTCATATAAACATAACCACAATTCATGTATAAAAATCGCACTCATATCTACACTCCCACAGTTTATAAAAGAACAGCGCTCTCCGAAGACACACGTATTTAATATCGACCCAAAGTCCTGTTTATAGTTCTCACCAAAGTCTGAACACGGAAAGCTTAACTGTTTTCCAGATACTGTCCGTCCTGCTTTGCATTTTCAGCATCGGATTTCCTGCAGATCGGCAAAGGGATCGCAATATCGGTCCTTGTGGTGAATGCTGCTTCTAACGGACGTCTCGGTGTCCAGGAGTTGGCGGGGATTGGAAAGCTCTTGTGTCTCACGACGTGTCTGAAAGGTCCGTATACACATGAAGGTCCACACCTCGTGCTGCAATGTTAGCGTGCCTGACATCAACTTAAAAGGCGGCGTGCTCGAAACACGTTGTGGTCACAGTTTCTGTCTGCACATCACTGATCCTAAATCATTGAAGATGGAATGTTTTCTTTGCTGCTTCACCTTAAATAAAATCTCATAACGAAGTTTGATTCTTCCCTCCCTGTCAGAGGGAAAATTGCATATATCCGAGCCAGGTCGGAGTCGAACCTACAGTCTTCTGATCCGTACTCAGACGCGTTATCCATTGCGCCACTGGCCCATGTGATAATTTGTGTGTTTTATTTCATTTTTCATTCAGAATCAACCCGCAGATTGACAGAGAGAGATCAACACAGCGAGAGATACAGACAGTATCGCTGAACACAGCGAAATAGACAATAGATATAGAAATGTACCAAACGGCCTCAAACTCCAACAGACAGTAGCGAGTATCAGACAGGTATCAGTGAGAGGAGGTGGTGAAGTTGCAGCTTGAATTGACTCCGTGGCTTAGCTGCTCAAAGTGCCCGTTTGGTCGGGGCCTTTATTGTCTTAAGCCTTCGATGTGATATTTACCCAATTTGTGAATTGAACAACAAACTAACACAGGGCGGTGTTTGTCTTGGTTCCGGAGCCAACAAGGAAAGGATTCCAGAACTGCAGTGCGGAAGTGATCCTTCACTGCACAGACGGACCGATCATACAATGTGTCCGAAACACGTTTCAAGGATATTGCTCCAGAGGGCTGATTTTACAAACTTCTGTACTGACAACCAGCAACCGAATCTCTATTAAAAGTTGCGAAACGAAATTCTTTTCATCGCAGTTTTCGGTGTTCAGCTTTTGTAAAATTGGTAGAAACTCATTTTGAACACATCTTGGTATCAATGAGAATGTCAGGCACAGGATAATTTGGATGGAACCGTCTCTTACAATAAGTACAAAGTTTAATAGATCACAAAGTGAAAAAGCCAATCCAATCTCTTAGTCTCTCTCCGTCACTTTCTCGGTGAGTGAACGTAAACCAACAGAAGAAGCTAAAACAGTTTTGTTTGTTTCTTTTTCCCTCGGGCGAATACAGTTGAAGAGAATGATTTCTATTTCCTGCTGGAAAAATAACTGGAATGAGCAGTGTATCTGGTTCCCATGGAAATATCCACGTTTATATCTCACATTTACACTGAAACCTTCCTTCCTCACTAATTATCGGAAACTTTTGGTCAGATTCAATCACACTTCAGAAGTCCAGAAGCGCAAAGGAAGGTGGACACCTCATGGTGACGTCACCTACAGGCGAGGGAGGTTTGCAGTTTCACCTGGAGCTGTAAATTTATAAACTCCTTCCAATGTACAAACTCCCCTCAACAACAGCAATTCAATTCTAACTGATCTGAGACTTTGGCCATTTATGGTGATTATACTTTGTGGAGTTAAAGCAGCAGTAAAATCCGTTGTGTGTTATATACATAGCCGTTTATTCAATATAAACCATTGTCACCCGACCTACAATGAGCAATGCCACACGGGGTATGTTAGGTTACCACCAGTTCTGCCTCCAGCAGTTGTTCTCTCGGTCACACATCCGGCACCACCTCTCGGTCTCACACTTCAGAGTCACGCCTGTATATAAACACATTCCTGCTTCAGACTTTTACCTGAAGGTTAACAAATCACAATTCAAAAGGGAGGGAACAAACAACTCAAATATTTAAGAACGTTAACAGATAGAAAATTCACCAAAAATGCCTGAGAACAAAATGAAGCAAATGGATCAAGATGAACAATTAGCAAAATGTCACAATTAAAGAAAGGAGAAGGGGAACCGATCAAATCGCTCCAAATAGTTTTTGAAAAATCGTTTCGCTTTTCATCTTAGTTTCTCCTTTCAGTTGGGGACGAGCATCTGGAAATATTTTTCGTTACATCATAAAGAGAATTAGAATACAAATTTCTGCAATTGTTTTACCACTCTATAGGTTTAGAGGGATGTTGTGAATATATGTTCCACATTGAAACGTAAGTGGATTAATAAAATAAAATGAGGAAATTTGTTTCAGAACATGATCGGTTGCTTTTCCATGTTGGATATCGCGATATACTTATTTACGCAACTGTTATTTGCGAAATGATTCTTCCCTCCCTGTGAGAGGGAAAATCGCATCAATCCGAACCAGGTAGGAGTCGAACTTACAGTCTTCTGATCCGTACTCAGACGCGTTATCCATTGCGCCACTGGCCCATATGATAACGTGCGTGTTTTATTTCATTTTTCATTCAGAATCAACCCGCAGATTTATTTTTATATCTGTGCAGGAAAGTAAATCCCCATTGGATCATTTCCAGGAACCGGTCAAGTGCTTAAATTAGTTTGTCAAACCCAAAACATCTGCTGGGATTAACTGATTGAAATTTTCACTGGAAATCGAGACCATCACAAAGCATTGGAACAAATATACCGGCTGAGGTTTCGGGATTGTTACTAATTTATCTAAATCACTGCGTCACCTATTTTCAGCAGCGTGAAGCTACAAATCTAATGATAAGTGTCTGGGTCAGAGAAGGAACAGATGAAAGTATCAAATGTAATTGCACTGATTCCACAAGCACTGCACACCACATCCCTTTAACATTGTTAACTGTTTCTACATAAAACTGGAGAGGGTGTAAATGGAAAGTAACAGAAAAAAAAGCTCATTAACGTATCAAATTTAATTTTAATATTGTTGCACAAAGACTGAACAGCCCTTTCCTAAAACATTGTCCCGGTCTAAAATCAGTCGGCAGGACCCGAAGCCAAAGTGAAAATGCAATGATTTGAATCTGGTTCAAACATGCAGATTTCTGAACGGGAATCACACTGTTGTTCTTGTACCAGGTCCACAGCAAACTGTTGAAAGTGGAGTTGGAGCCATTGGCGGGCGATTGGTCCGGACCGCCACTGCGGCTCTCGGAATATTCGAGGTCGAAGCAGCTGCAGTCAGACCGTCTCAACGACAGAACACGATCCTCGCTCCCGAGCAAAGAGCATACTTGAATCTGTGGCGCAATGGCTAGGGTGTTGCTATTTCTACGTAATGTATTAGCGAAGGTGTTCAAAAGTTGTGGTTTCGAGTTTCACCAAAGTTGGATTTTAGTTCAGGGTTCGGTGTTTCGGGCGATGGGAAGTAAAATTTTGCAGCAAAACCGCAACAGGATCATTAATGTCTGTCAAGGACGGGAAACTGCCCCCGACACTTCATCTTATACAAATGGCTCCAGTCACACCCGAATTCATGATTCTTAATTCACCCTGAGCAGGGTTGGTGAAACACTCTCAAGAAGGAGACTCAACATCTGCTCAGATGTAAAGTCAATCTGTTGGACTTCCGGCTCTGCCAGACTGCACGTTCCTTCAGACATGTTTGTAACTGGACACATGCATCCTGCTGCCGTGCGAGTATTGGTGCTGCAGGGATAGAATTCTTGCTTGTAGTAATTCTATTCCTGTAAAACTAGCTCCTGAAGTGTCGGATGGAAAGTGTCCTGGTCGAATTGCGCTCGAAGCAGATCTGGAAATTGCGCAATGGAAATCTTAGTGTCTATTCATCCGGGAATGTGCAAAATCTATCCCTTCTCAACGGCCAGCACCGTTCTCTCCCTCTTTCTTCCTGTTGTCCATGTGAGGATGGGTTTCATGAATTCCCTGTGTTTTCATCAAGCATTTAACTCCCCTGGAAGCTGGAGAAGTTGTTGAAGCAGGCGGGAAAGAAGATTCAGAAACAGGAGATGCCCGTGAAACGGGCCGAAACTTGTGCGTGCCAATTGCTTCAAATGATGCACGGCAGCTCTGCGTCGCCTCGCAGCTTTCCCAGGAGCTGCATCGATTTTGCCGGTGCGTGCGTGCAATTTGGAAATGGAAACAGAGACATCCGCTGCTTGTGGTAATATTTCACCTCATTTTTCCATTTCTCGCGCAGGCCCACCTGCATTCGGTACTGTCATGGCCTGAAGAAATATTTCATGTTCTCTCATAAAATGTCACTTTGAGCAGCTTACCTGGACTGTACTGAGCTCGGACACTGAAGACAGTCAAATACTGAAATCAGCACTTTAAACATTATTCCCTCACACATCCTGATGCATTAGGATCTATATACTTGAATTATTGTTTCATTCATTGGAACATAGGAACAGGAGTAGGTTATTCAGCACCTCGATCCTCGAGGCTAATATATCCTTCCTGAGGACCGGTGCTTAGAACTGAATGCAGTACTGCAGATGAAGTCTAACCAGAGCTCCGCACAGCTGTAAGATAAGTTTCACCCCTTTGCATTCCAGCCCACTTGAGATAAAGGAGGAGAGAGAGATCGCAACAGAGTGAGAGAGAGAGTAAAATGGAGAGAGTGACGGCACTCTGTATTGAACAAACTGTCGCTGTGCAGATTTCTCAAGAACTGATTTGAGCTCCCACTGAGCTTTCGAACCATTTGTTACATTTTGGCTGGAGTTCCTTAGCAGCATGTAGGTAATGTGATTGAGTGCGTTTTTAATGGGCTTGTGGCGCAATGGATAGCGCATTGGACTTTTAATGCAAATAGTTAAAAAGAATTTCAACCGTTGTAATTTCGAATTTCACCAGAGTTGAGTTATAGCGGTGGGATGTGAAATTTTCAAGCAAGTGGCAACAGGGTCAACAATATCTTCACAGGTAAACTGCCCCCGACACTCCCTCTTATACCAGTCGCTCCAGTCCGACGCAAATTCAAGATGCCAGACTGGCTGATTCAAATTCATAGCTTGTCGCTCCAAAGCCGCAGCCTCCCTGCTGGAGACAAGTAATACTAAAGTGCTGCTTTGAACCTCTCGTGTGATATTGGAACACTGTAGGGAGGAGAAACCACGTGGCAACACTAAGAAGTAGAACCATTTTGAAACACACCAATTGTACATTCAACCCTGTTCGAAATGTGCACAAGCAATAGAATTGATTGCTTGAAGTGAGTCTTGAACTAACAAACTCGGTATTTCGCGATCCTGCACTGTCATATAAACACCGCGCACTGACTAATTACACCAATACAGCCCAGTCACTTTGAGCATCTGTCACACTCTGGTGGAAAGAATCTTAAGGTGAGAGGCTTTTACCTCTGGAAACGGCTCCTGTCCTCTTGACGATTCTAATGTCTGCGCTAAAAACAGAAAATGCTGGAAACTGTCAGTAAGTCAGGGAGCAACTGTGGAGAAAAAAATAAAGTTAACGTTTCAGGCCGATGACCCTTCTTCAGAACTTGATATGAAACTTGTCATCAAGCCCCGCGCTGAGAATTTTTGGAGCAGGGACAGGAGAAGACCATTCAGCCCCTCGAATCTGCTGCACCATTTAATTAGATCCGGGGTGATCTGTCTATCAACTCTATTCACCCGACTTTGGCACATATCCCTTGATGCTCAGTCTTGAAACTTTGAATTGACGCAGCATCGAAAGCCTTCTGTTGGAGAGAGTTCCAGATTTCTATTACACATCCTGTGATAAAGTGCTTCCTGATGTATATCCTGAATGGTCCAGCTCTACTTTTGAGAATAAGCCCCGTCATCCTGGATTCTCCCAAAAGAGAGAGCCGCCGAAACCCAAGAGTGATTCATGGACCTGTGAATCTTCAATCTAACGCTCTCCTAACTGAGCGATTTTGTATTCGGTACAGGCAGCGTTTTCTTTTTCTTTGATGAACCCACAAAAGGGCAGATGGCAACTCCCTCTCGGTGAATGCGGCTCCTCGGAGGAATGGGATCAAACAAACTCCGGATCTCATACATAACACAGGCAGGTAGATCCACCTGTGAAATTAAATTGCATTTGGGTATCAGTGAGGGTAATGGGTTCTGAGAATGTATCAGGGAGTCTGATGGCTTCTTAGTGACGATCCGGTGGGGCAAGGGGATCTCAGAGAAGAGAAGGGACTGTCAGAGGGTATCAGAGAGAGTAAGGAGATCCCAGAGAGGGGAAGGGACTGTCAGAGGGTGTCACAGAAAGTAAGGAGATCTCAGAGAGGGGAAGGGACTGTCAAAGGGTATCAGAGAGAGTAAGGAGATCCCAGAGAGGGGAAGGGACTGTCAGAGGGTATCAGAGAAAGTAAGGAGATCTCAGAGAGAGGAAGGGACTGTCAGAGGGTATCAGAGAGTGTAAGGGGATCTCAGAGAGGGGAAGGGACTGTCAGAGTGTATTTGACAGTGTAAGGGGGCTGAGGGCGTATAAGTGGGTAAGGGGCACTCAGTGGGTACCAGGGAGTGTAAAGGGCGCTGACAACGTTGAAAGAGTATAATGCTCTCTCTGTGGGTATCGAAGACGGTAAGAGACAGAGCGTGTCGGAGAATATAAGGAGCTCAGGGCGAATCCAAGAGAGTAAGGTGGATTCAGGAGGAATCAGGGAGGCGAATGGATCCAGAGTTGTCATCTTCGAAATATTACATTTTCTCACCATCAACATATTTAATAACAGCAAAAAAAAATGTATTCGATTGAACTGATCATCTGCCGTGTCCCGTGTGCAAAGAATGAGAAGGTAGAATGGGGAGGGAGTGGATATTTGGTAACGCTCACGGTTTCCTTTCACACGGCACGGTGTTGAGTCTGTTTGGAGAACTGGACTTTATCAACTGGAGATAAGAGGTTGCACTTTGAAACTTTTGTCACCCAGTATGAAAAATGGGACACAAACCGCCCAACGTGGGGTTCGAACCCACAACCCTGAGATTAAGAGTCTCATGCTCTACCGACTGAGCGAGCCGGGCCGGTTGCAAAAAGTTTTCCCTTTCTCTTATTGCAGAGCTGCAGCTGTTGGCTTTGCTGCAGGGGTTCAGTTCGTCCGAGAATCTCAGGGTGGCTCTTTCTGGACACCCGATTTTCATTCTGGACTCAATCTGATGCCTTTTACCTGTCATCAAGTCCCGCGCCGAGCAGTATAGGAACATCGGAACAAGAGAAGACCATTCAGGCCCTCGAACCTGCTGCCCCATTCAATTCGATCATGAGGTGATCTGTCATGCAGCTCCATTTATTTTAGGGTACGGTTGCAGAGTGGTTGTGTAACAAAAGCCTGGTCAAATAATCTCAGAGTCATGAGTTCAAATCCTGCTAACGGCAACTGGGGAATTTAAGTGGAATTAAATAAAAAAATCTGGAATTAAAAAAAACTAGCATCAATAATGGTGGCCATGAGACGACATGCGCTGACTGAGGCTGCATTCGCTGCTTTTCGCCGGCAGCGGGTGATTGGAGAGAGCGGGGCCGGACAACATTGCTGCTGTCACGGCCTCACTCACTCGCGGAGCTGGGGAACAGCAAAAAACTGATGGGTTTTTTGCTGTATCAAAAATGCGGCTCAGAACTGCTTTTGTTAATGGAGGCAGCGCTGCAGGATCCTTTAACGATCTCTCACAAATAAACTGAAATCTGCCGGAATGTCAATATCATTTTACTTTAACAGTGAGTCCTCACTTGGAACCTTGTCTCTTAAATAGTATTCTGACTACCTTGAAGCCATTCTCAGTTTCTTGGATATTGTTCAGGTGCCTGTTATCCGACCGCAAGTGGAATATCAGCCGCGCTCAGCTGGCAATGTTTACGGTATATTTTCTTGCAAACAAGACACACATCAGAAACCTGGAAATGCGACACAAAGAATGTTAAGGTAAAAGTACCCTGCTGTCCTTGAATGGGCTCGAACGACCAACTTTTTAGTTAACAACCGAACGCGCGAACCAATTGCGCCAGAGTCACGACATTTAGCTTCATGAACAACGAATTCACCGAGCTAACGTATCAGCTTACAGCGATCAATGTAACAGCTGCCTTACTATCAGTTTAATTTTCCAAAATAAAGGGTGTGCAGCTTGCACGAGTGAAAGTCTGTGCTGTATTATTTCTGAACATCAAACTCCCCTTGCCCCTACATGCCTGAATGTTGGAAGATTCGATCCCCCAGTGGTAGAGAGGATTGATTTTTCGAGCTGTGATTCACCATTCTCTATTTTAGTAATATTCAGGTTTGCTGAAAATGAGATGAGATGAAATGAGCAGGTCGAACGAGGAGGTCTGCGACAGTACATGGTGTCTACTAATTTATCTTTTGTTCTTACACTGAAGCTTACGGCAGGTTTTTACTCTTGAAACAGTAACTATGATACCAAGAAAAAATGTTGCCAAGAAATACTCGATTTCAGCGCGGTGACACAGGGCCAGAGCAAAGATCAGTTAATGCGATTGCCAAGTGGCGAGAAGGTGGATTTGGAACTCCTGTGCGGCTGCGCAGCGCATTGTCCAGATCTGCTGGGAGCGATATTCCCTTCAATTCACCACTTACAGGGACAGTTTGATTCTAAGTTTCTTTTCTTTGGTGCTTGGTGAGATTTCAAAAATGAAAGGTATCAGAGAGTGTAAAGGGATCCGAGAGAGGGGAAGGGACTGTCAGAGAGTATCAGAGAGAGTAAGGGGATCTCAGAGTGCGGAAGGGAATATCAGAGGGTATCAGAGAGAGTAAGGGGATCTCAGAGTGCGGAAGGGAATATCAGAGGGTATCAGAGAGAGTAAGGGGATCTCAGAGAGCGGAAGGGAATATCAGAGTGTATCAGAGAGAGTAAGGGGGCTCAGGGCATATCATTGGGTAAGGGACACTCAGGGGGTATCAGAGAGTGTAAAGGGCGCTGACAAGGTTGAAAGAGGATAATGGACTCTTTGAGGTTATCGGAGAAGATAAGAGACAGAGCGTGTCAGAGAAGATAAGGAGCTCACGGAGAATAAAAGAGGATAATGGGGGTTCAGGAGGTATCAGAGAGGCGAATGGATCCAGAGTTATCATCTTCTAAACATTGCATTTTCCAACCATCAACCTATTTAATAACAGCAAAAAGTGAAGCCGATGGAACCGATAATCTGCCATGTCCCATGTGGACGGAATGAGAAAGTAGAATCGGGAGGGACCGGATATTTGGCCACGCTCACGCTTCCCTTTCACATAGCTCAGTGTTGTGTCCGTTGAGATAACTGGATTTTATTAACTGGAGATAAGAGGTTGCACTTCGAACTTTTTGTCACCCAGTGAGAAAATGGAAAACAAATCGCTTAAAGTGTGGTTTGAACCCACGATCAAGAGTCTGATGTTCGACCGACTGAGCTAACCACGCTCGTCAGAGCGCTACTTATCATTTCTATCATTGAAGAGAGGCAGCTGTTGGCTTTGCTGCAGGGGTTCGGTTCGTCGGACAATCCAAGGGCAGCTCCTTCTGAACACCCGATTTTCATTCTGGAGTCAGTCTGATGCCTTTTACCTGCCATGCAGACCTGCGCCGAGCAGGACAGGAACAGCGGGGCAAGAGAAGACCATTCAGACCCTCCAACCTGCTATCCCATTCAATTGGATCATGAGGTGGTCTGTAACTCAACTCTATTTCCCCGCCTTGGACACATATCCCTTGGGACCCGAACCGAAAAAAAGATCTATCAATATCAGTAATGAAAATTTGAATTGAGACAGAATCCACATCCTTTTGGAGGGATTTCCAGCTTTCGGCCGTATTTTTTTTGCTAAAATGATTCCTGATTTCTTGCCTCATTAATCGAGCTCCAATTTCAAGATTAAGCCCCTCATTATGGATTCCGCCAAAAGAGAGAGAGTATAAAAAGGCCGCCTTAAGCGGAGATTGAACAAAGGATCTCTGGATTTTAATTCTAATGCTACCCCATCTGAGCTATTTCTGTTTTCTGTACATGCAATGTTTTATTTTTCTATGAAAATCACATGAACGTAGATTAATAACAGCAAAAAGTGAAGCCGATGGAACCGATAATCTGCCATGTCCCATGTGGACGGAATGAGAAAGTAGAATCGGGAGGGACCGGATATTTGGCCACGCTCACGCTTCCCTTTCACGGTTTGTTCGCTCCCATTCCTCCGAAGTACTCTCGGTTAACAGAGTACTTCGGAGGAATGGGAGCGAACAAACCGTGGATCTGATCCTTAACAAAGACTGGTAGATCCACATGTGGAATTAAATCGCACTTGGGGAGCAGAGAGGTTAATGGCTCCTGAGAATGATTCAGGGAGTCTAAGGGTTTCTTCGTGTCGATCCGGTGGGGCAACCGGATCCCCGAGGCTGTAAGGGAATCAAAGGGCTTCTCAGGGGTTATAAAGGGGTATGAGGCTATGAGGTATCAAAGAGTTAACGGCACTCTCAGAAGTTATCAGAGAGGGCAAGGGACTGCCAGGTGTTATCAGGGAGAGTCAGGGTGTGTCAGTGGGTAAGGGGCACTCCGAGCGTATCAGAGAATGTAAAGGGCACGGAGGAGGTATCAAGATAACAGAGAGGGAGAGAAAAGGCTCCTGTAACCCGGGATTGAACCCTTTAGATCTTCAGTCTGACTGAGCTTTTTCGGTGCTCTGGATATCCCGGCAATTCACGTGAGGGTCTGTTAAATTTGCAATAAAACTCTTCCACAATCGCATCCTCTAAACCTCCACCCAGGACTTTCAATGGTGCAAGTTTGATGAACTTCTGCTACTTTGTAATTTGTTCTCAGCAGCAACTGTGCACATCCTTTATTTGGTCCATGACATGGCATCGAGAAGAAAATGTCGATTGCAGCTTGAGTGAAGCGGGGGACGCTTTGCACTCGTGAATTATCATACGCGAAAGAGACGGTTTGAGGGAGGTGACACCAGGCCAGAATATGTGGAACTTCTGTGCGGTCGCTCTGCGACTTTCACAGATCTGCTTGGAGCGATATTCTCTTGAATTCATCACCTACAGGGACAATTTGATTCTCAGTTCCGGTTTTCTCCTGCTCCGCTTCTGAGATAAAAGAAAACGAATCGATGATATCAACCTGAACCTCGTCACGGACACGCGACAGACTCAAAGCTCAGCACAACTCCAATCTGTTTCAGTGGGAAATTGTTTCCCAGGGTTGGACAGTAATGCGCTGTCTGAGACTGCATTCGCTGCTTTCCGCCGGCAGCGGGTGATTGGAGAGAGCGGAGCCGGACAATGTTGTTGCTGTCACGGCCTCACTCACTCGGGGAGCTGGGGAATAGCGAAAAACTGATGGATTTGTTGCTGCGGCAAAAATGCGGCTAAGAGCTACTTTTGTGAACTGAGGGAGCGCTTCAGGATCCTTCAACGATTTCTCACAAATAAACTGAAACCTGTCGGAAGGTGAATAACATTTCACTTCAATCGTGAGCCCTCCTTTTTCAACCTTGTCCGTCAAGAAGTATTCCGATTTCCTTCAAGCCATTCTCGGTTTTTTGGACATTGTTCAGACACCTGTCATCCGACCGCAGATCAAATGGCGGAAGATCAGCCGGCAACGTTTACGGTATATTTTCATGCCAACAGAACACACATCCGAAACGCGAAACAACGAATGTGAAGGGAAAAGCTCCTCATCGTCCTCGGGTGGGCTCGAACCACCAACCTTTCAGTTAACAGCCAAACGCGCTAAACAATTGCGCCACAGAGACACGACGGTTGGCTGGTTGAACAGCTAATTCACCGAGCTAACGTTTCAGATTGCAGCGATCAATGGAACAGCTGTCTCGACATCAATTAGATACTCGAAAATAATTTTAATTGGGTGCCCAATGTACTCTTGCAAAATTCAAATACACAAGAAAGAATCTCTCCCAATCTGCAACTAAAATTCTGCTACATTGCAGAACCACCCATTTATACTCGACTTTATTGACATGTATCTCTCGATCTCTCCCTGTCTCTTGTCTCCAATTTGTCCCCTGATGGACTTCTCAGGCTTCCTGGAACGGTAAAGTCTGATCTAACCTGCAACACCAGCAGGGAAAGGAAAAGGAAAAAAAGACAGAAACGTTAGGAAAAGTAAAGGTGCAACCCAGCTGATAAATTCGTAGCTAATGTCTACACATTTATATCTCTTCGTCCTCACAGTGAAAGAAAACAGCAATGTAAGTAAAATATACTTATGGTAGCTTGTTTACTGTGATGATGCCAAGACTGATGCCAACGTCGCTTCAAATTAATTAAATCTGAAAAGTAACATTTGAAAAAACAAGTCGTACATTGGAAACGAATTTAGTAAAGAGAGGCTAATATTAGTGATTGGAAATAGTGAGTGCACAACTTGATATTGCTGTCTGCAGGAATAGAAAACGAGATTGGGTGGACAGAAGCGGTTGGAAAGGATCGCCGATCGGCTGAAGACTATGGTGAAATTTTAGACCGGCTGCAGGGCTTTCTAGAAAGCGGCTCGTTGGTCTCGGGGGTATGATTCTCGCTTTGGGCGTTTTTCTAATGGAATGTGCGAGAGATCCCGGACGAGCCCTGTTATCGGACTGCTTTTTAGTGAAAAGTCACCAATTGGATTCTGACATCTTTGCAGTTGTTCGAATTGAATTATATTTGAGCTCCAGAGGACAAAGTGCAGAAGTTTCCAAGGCGCAACACACACGGAGGAAATAAAATGTCTCAAGATGATGTGGAGATTGAAGCTGAATGTGAATTTACCTCAATTTAGGCGGTCTCATTGATATTAGATGACGGGATCGAGAACCACATATTCAAGTTTGCCGATGACACGAAGATAGACAGAATTATAAGCAATGTAGATGGAAGAATGAGATTACAGAGAGATATTACTAGATTAAGTACTGCCATGTGCCGTTGCGATCGCCGAGTGGTTGAAGCGTTCAATTCAAGATCAAATGGAGTTTTCCTTCGCAGGTTTGATTTCTGCTCGCTGAATTATTGTTTAAAGATCCGTTCAATGCTCAAATAAATGAACTGGATCTAACTCACTTCATTTATCTCTCTCAGAGCATGAGAGATACTCGAGCGTGGCCGGCGCTTTTAATTGGGTGCCCAATGTACTCTTGCAAAATTCAAATACACAAGAAAGAATCTTGCCCAATCTGCAACTAAAATTCTGCTACTTTGCAGAACTAAGCGACTTTATTTACATGAATCTCTCTATCTCTCCTTGTCTCTTGTCTCTGTGTTGTCCCCTGATGGACTTCTCAGGCTTCCTGGAACGGTAAAGGCTGATCGAACCTGCAACACCAGCAGGGAAAGGTAAAGGAAAAAAAGACTGAGACGGTCGGAAAAGTAAAGTTGCAACCCAGCTGATGAATTCGTAGCTAATGTTTCCACATTTTTGTCTCTTCGCCCTCACAGTGAAAGAAAACAGCAATGTGAGTAAAATTTACTTATGGTAGCTTGTACACTCTGACGATGCCGAGACAGATGCCAATGTAGCTTCAGATTAACTAATTCTGAAAAGTATTATTTGAAAAAACAAGTCGTACATTGTAAACGAATTTAGTAAAGAGAGGCTAATATTGGTGACTGGAAATAGATCGTGTACAACTTGATATTGCTGTATTTTGGAATAGAAAACGAGATTGGGTGGACAGAAGCGGTTGGAAAGGATAGCCGATCGGCTGAAGACTATGGTGAAATTTTAGACCGGCTGCAGGGCTTTCTAGCAAGCGGCTCGTTGGTCTAGGGGTATGATTCTCGCTTTGGGCGTTTTTCTAATGGAATATGCGAGAGGTCCCGGGTTCAAATCCCGGACGAGCCCTGTTATCTCACTGCTTTTTAGTGAAAAGTCACCAATTGGATTCTGACATATTTGCAGTTGTTCGAATTGAATTATATTTGAGCTCCAGAGGACAAAGTGCAGAAGTTTCCAAGGCGCAACACACACGGAGTAAATAAAATGTCTCAAGATGATGTGGAGATTGAAGCTGAATGTGAATTTACCCCAATTTCGGCGGTCTCATTGATATTAGATGACGGGATCGAGAAACACATATCCAAGTTTGCCGATGACACAAAGATAGACAGAATTATAAGCAGTGTGGATGGAAGAATGAGATTACAGAGAGATATTACCAGATTAAGTGAATGGGCAAAACTGCGGCAAATGGATTTCAACGTAAGCAAGTTTGAGGCCGTCCACTTTGGACCTCAAAAAGATAGATCAGAAAACATATTAATGGATGTTACTCCAAAAAATTGACCTCATGACATTTTGTGTGGATTCGCTTGTTTCTCAAGTCTGCCAAACTTTTGAAAGTTACCAAAATATTGCAACAGGAACCTTATGGCCCGTACGGGGATCGAACCCGCGACCTTGGCGTTATTAGCACCACGCTCTAACCAACTGAGCTAACCGGCCATGTAGACATCTTAGCTTTATGGGCTTACCGGCGTGTTGGGTAGTTTGTGTTTATTTTTACACCAGCTGACAGGGTTTTACAACGAATATTGAATAAACCACATCCCTTAAACATTGTTACTTGTTTCTGTATATACTGTCGAGGATGTAGATCAAAATTAACAAACAAAGAGCACTTTAATGTAACAAATTAAATTCCGATCAATATTATTTTACTAACAATCAACAGCCCATCCATAAAACACTGCCCCGCTATAAAACCTGTGGGCAGGACCCTGAGCTGTCTGTCTGTCTGTCTGTTTATCCGTCTGATTGGGTCTCGGCCTTATTCTCAGGCCAGGCTTTTTGTTTGCTGGCTGCAGGCCTCGCTCCCCGACTGACTGAACAACTACCGGGCCGTGTGTCAGAATCAATGACTGTGACTGACTGTCTGCCCATTTATGGCCACATTTCTGAGTTCCTGCCTTCGCTCTGTGTCGCAGGCCTGTCTCTGTCCCTTAGGATCACAACACACCCACAAGCTTCACGACTGAACGCAGGTTTGGTCAGTCTGTCCTCGCAGGTCCTTCGGAAGCTAATGATTTTGAACTGAATTATTTTTCCTGAGTGACTTGTGAAGTTTGGTTCAGTGATATGTTTGCGAAAGAGAACGGAGGAAATAGTTAGTGTGCAACTCGACATTTCTCTACATCGGAATAGAAAACGTGATTGGATGGATATAAGAGGTCTGAAAGGATGGCCGATCGGCTGTGGGTGGCACCGAATTCTGCAGTGGCTGCAGTGGTTCATTACCGGTAATGAAAATGAGGTAATATACTACCACAAGCTGCCGGTGAAAATCATTCAATTTCCCAAATTTGACCCACCGAATCAAATGAAGCTGCTGGGAAAGCTACAAGACAACGCCGGTCTATCGGGCATCGTTTGAAGCAACTGGCAGTTTAAAGTAGCATCTACAGCCATGTAAGTACTGCCATGTGCCGCTGCGATCGCCGAGTGGTTGAAGCGTTAAATTCAAGATCAAATGGAGTTTTCCTTCGCAGGTTTGATTTCTGCTCGCTGAATTATTGTTTAAAGATCCGTTCAATGCTCAAATAAATGAACTGGATCTAACTCACTTCATTTATCTCTCTCAGAGCATGAGAGATACTCGAGCGTGGCCGGCGCTTTTAATTGGGTGCCCAATGTACTCTTGCAAAATTCAAATACACAAGAAAGAATCTTGCCCAATCTGCAACTAAAATTCTGCTACTTTGCAGAACTAAGCGACTTTATTTGCATGAATCTCTCTATCTCTCCTTGTCTCTTGTCTCTGTGTTGTCCCCTGATGGACTTCTCAGGCTTCCTGGAACGGTAAAGGCTGATCGAACCTGCAACACCAGCAGGGAAAGGTAAAGGAAAAAAAGACTGAGACGGTCGGAAAAGTAAAGTTGCAACCCAGCTGATAAATTCGTAGC
The DNA here is from genome assembly GCF_035084215.1 of Heptranchias perlo. Lineage (NCBI taxonomy): Eukaryota > Metazoa > Chordata > Chondrichthyes > Hexanchiformes > Hexanchidae > Heptranchias > Heptranchias perlo. The sequence continues at coordinate 8,408,168 of NC_090344.1, read as the reverse complement.
TAATGTCTCCACATTTTTGTCTCTTCGCCCTCACAGTGAAAGAAAACAGCAATGTGAGTAAAATATACTTATGGTAGCTTGTATACTCTGACGATGCCGAGACAGATGCCAATGTAGCTTCAGATTAACTAATTCTGAAAAGTATTATTTGAAAAAACAAGTCGTACATTGTAAACGAATTTAGTAAAGAGAGGCTAATATTGGTGACTGGAAATAGATCGTGTACAACTTGATATTGCTGTATTTTGGAATAGAAAACGAGATTGGGTGGACAGAAGCGGTTGGAAAGGATAGCCGATCGGCTGAAGACTATGGTGAAATTTTAGACCGGCTGCAGGGCGTTTTTTAGCAAGCGGCTCGTTGGTCTAGGGGTATGATTCTCGCTTTGGGCGTTTTTCTAATGGAATATGCGAGAGGTCCCGGGTTCAAATCCCGGACGAGCCCTGTTATCTCAGTGCTTTTTGGAGAAAAGTCACCAATTGGATTCTGACATCTTTGCAGTTGTTCGAGTTGAATTACATTTGAACTCCAGAGGACAAAGTGCAGAAGTTTCCAAGGCGCAACACACACGGAGCAAATAAAATGTCTCAAGATGATGTGGAGATTGAAGCTGAATGTGAATTTACCCCAATTTAGGCGGTCTCATTGATATTAGATGACGGGATCGAGAACCACTCATCCAAGTTTGCCGATAACACAAAGATAGACAGAATTATAAGCAGTGTGGATGGAAGAATGAGATTACAGAGAGATATTACTAGATTAAGTGAATGGGCAAAACTGCGGCAAATGGATTTCAACGTAAGCAAGTTTGAGGCCGTCCACTTTGGACCTCAAAAAGATAGATCAGAAAACATATTAATGGATGTTACTCCAAAAAATTGACCTCATGACATTTTGTGTGGATTCGCTTGTCTCTCAAGTCTGCCAAACTTTTAAAAGTTACCAAAATATTGCAATAGGAACCTTATGGCCCGTACGGGGATCGAACCCGCGACCTTGGCGTTATTAGCACCACGCTCTAAGCAACTGAGCTAACCGGCCATGTATGCATCTTAGCTTTATGGGCTTAGCATGGTGTTGGGTAGTTTGTGTTTATTTTTACACCAGCTGACAGGGTTTTACAACGAATATTGAATAAAACAACATCCCTTAAACATTGTTACTTGTTTCTGTATATACTGTCGAGGATGTAGATCAAAATTAACAAACAAAGAGCACTTTAATGTAACAAATTAAATTCCGATCAATATTATTTTACTAACAATCAACACCCCATCCATAAAACACTGCCCCGCTATAAAACCTGTGGGCAGGACCCTGAGCTGTCTGTCTGTCTGTCTGTCTGTCTGTTTATCCGTCTGATTGGGTCTCGGCCTTATTCTCAGGCCAGGCTTTTTGTTTGCTGGCTGCAGGCCTCGCTCCCCGACTGACTGAACAACTACCGGGCCGTGTGTCAGAATCAATGACTGTGACTGACTGTCTGCCCATTTATGGCCACATTTCTGAGTTCCTGCCTTCGCTCTGTGTCGCAGGCCTGTCTCTGTCCCTTAGGATCACAACACTCCCACAAGCTTCACGACTGAACGCAGGTTTGGTCAGTCTGTCCTCGCAGGTCCTTCGGAAGCTAATGATTTTGAACTGAATTATTTTTCCTGAGTGACTTGTGAAGTTTGGTTCAGTGATATGTTTGCGAAAGAGAACGGAGGAAATAGTTAGTGTGCAACTCGACATTTCTCTACATCGGAATAGAAAACGTGATTGGATGGATAGAAGAGGTCTGAAAGGATGGCCGATCGGCTGTGGGTGGCACCGAATTCTGCAGTGGCTGCAGTGGTTCATTACCGGTAATGAAAATGAGGTAATATACTACCACAAGCTGCCAGTGAAAATCATTCAATTTCCCAAACTTGACCCACCGAATCAAATGAAGCTCCTGGGAAAGCGACAAGACAACGCCGGTCTATCGGGCATCGTTTGAAGCAACTGGCAGTTTAAAGTGGCATCTACAGCCATGTAAGTACTGCCATGTGCCGCTGCGATCGCCGAGTGGTTGAAGCGTTAAATTCAAGATCAAATGGAGTTTTCCTTCGCAGGTTTGATTTCTGCTCGCTGAATTATTGTTTAAAGATCCGTTCAATGCTCAAATGAATGAACTGGATCTAAATCACTTCATTTATCTCTCTCAGAGCAAGAGAGATACTCGAGAGTGGCCGGCGCTTTTAATTGGGTGCCCAATGTACTCTTGCAAAATTCAAATTCACAAGAAAGAATCTTGCCCAATCTGCAACTAAAATTCTGCTACTTTGCAGAACTACCCATTTATAAGCGACTTTATTTGCATGAATCTCTCTATCTCTCCTTGTCTCTTGTCTCTGTGTTGTCCCCTGATGGACTTCTCAGGCTTCCTGGAACGGTAAAGGCTGATCGAACCTGCAACACCAGCAGGGAAAGGTAAAGAAAATAAAGACTGAGACGGTCGGAAAAGTAAAGTTGCAACCCAGCTGATAAATTCGCAGCTAATGTCTCCACATTTTTGTCTCTTCGCCATCACAGTGAAAGAAAACAGCAATGTGAGTAAAATATACTTATGGTCGCTTGCACACTGTGACGATGCCGAGACAGATGACAATGCAGCTTCAGATTAACCAATTCTGAAAAGTATTATTTGAAAAAACAAGTCGTACATTGTAAACGAATTTAGTAAAGAGAGGCTAATATTGGTGACTGGAAATAGGTAGTGTACAACTTGATATTGCTGGATATCGGAATGGAAAACGAGATTGGGTGGACAGAAGCGGTTGGAAAGGATAGCCGATCGGCTGAAGACTATGGTGAAATTTTAGACCGGCTGCAGGGCTTTCGTGCAAGCGGCTCGTTAGTCTAGGGGTATGATTCTCGCTTTGGGCGTTTTTCTAATGGAATATGCGAGAGGTCCCGGGTTCAAATCCCGGACGAGCCCTGTTATTTCACTGCTTTTTAGTGAAAAGTCACCAATTGGATTCTGACATCTTTGCAGTTGTTCGAATTGAATTATATTTGAGCTCCAGAGGACAAAGTGCAGAAGTTTCCAAGGCGCAACACACACGGAGTAAATAAAATGTCTCAAGATGATGTGGAGATTGAAGCTGAATGTGAATTTACCCCAATTTAGGCGGTCTCATTGATATTAGGTGACGGGATCGAGAACCACATATCCAAGTTTGCCGATGACACAAAGATAGACAGAATTATAAGCAGTGTGGATGGAAGAATGAGATTACAGAGAGATATTACTAGATTAAGTGAATGGGCAAAACTGCGGCAAATGGATTTCAACGTAAGCAAGTTTGAGGCCGTCCACTTTGGACCTCAAAAAGATAGATCAGAAAACATATTAATGGATGTTGCCCCAAAAAATTGACCTCATGACATTTTGTGTGGATTCGCTTGTTTCTCAAGTCTGCCAAACTTCTAAAAGTTACCAAAATATTGCAACAGGAACTTTATGGCCCGTACGGGGATCGAACCCGCGACCTTGGCGTTATTAGCACCACGCTCTAACCAACTGAGCTAACCGGCCATGTAGACATCTTAGCTTTATGGGCTTACCGGCGTGTTGGGTAGTTTGTGTTTATTTTTACACCAGCTGACAGGGTTTTACAACGAATATTGAATAAACCACATCCCTTAAACATTGTTACTTGTTTCTGTATATACTGTCGAGGATGTAGATCAAAATTAACAAACAAAGAGCACTTTAATGTAACAAATTAAATTCCGATCAATATTATTTTACTAACAATCAACAGCCCATCCATAAAACACTGCCCCGCTATAAAACCTGTGGGCAGGACCCTGAGCTGTCTGTCTGTCTGTCTGTTTATCCGTCTGATTGGGTCTCGGCCTTATTCTCAGGCCAGGCTTTTTGTTTGCTGGCTGCAGGCCTCGCTCCCCGACTGACTGAACAACTACCGGGCCGTGTGTCAGAATCAATGACTGTGACTGACTGTCTGCCCATTTATGGCCACATTTCTGAGTTCCTGCCTTCGCTCTGTGTCACAGGCCTGTCTCTGTCCCTTAGGATCACAACACACCCACAAGCTTCACGACTGAACGCAGGTTTGGTCAGTCTGTCCTCGCAGGTCCTTCGGAAGCTAATGATTTTGAACTGAATTATTTTTCCTGAGTGACTTGTGAAGTTTGGTTCAGTGATATGTTTGCGAAAGAGAACGGAGGAAATAGTTAGTGTGCAACTCGACATTTCTCTACATCGGAATAGAAAACGTGATTGGATGGATATAAGAGGTCTGAAAGGATGGCCGATCGGCTGTGGGTGGCACCGAATTCTGCAGTGGCTGCAGTGGTTCATTACCGGTAATGAAAATGAGGTAATATACTACCACAAGCTGCCGGTGAAAATCATTCAATTTCCCAAACTTGACCCACCGAATCAAATGAAGCTCCTGGGAAAGCTACAAGACAACGCCGGTCTATCGGGCATCGTTTGAAGCAACTGGCAGTTTAAAGTAGCATCTACAGCCATGTAAGTACTGCCATGTGCCGCTGCGATCGCCGAGTGGTTGAAGCGTTAAATTCAAGATCAAATGGAGTTTTCCTTCGCAGGTTTGAGTTCTGCTCGCTGAATTATTGTTTAAAGATCCGTTCAATGCTCAAATAAATGAACTGGATCTAACTCACTTCATTTATCTCTCTCAGAGCAAGAGAGATACTCGAGAGTGGCCGGCGCTTTTAATTGGGTGCACAATGTACTCTTGCAAAATTCAAATTCACAAGAAAGAATCTTGCCCAATCTGCAACTAAAATTCTGCTACTTTGCAGAACCACCCATTTATAAGCGACTTTATTTGCATGAATCTCTCTATCTCTCCTTGTCTCTTGTCTCTGTGTTGTCCCCTGATGGACTTCTCAGGCTTCCTGGAACGGTAAAGGCTGATCGAACCTGCAACACCAGCAGGGAAAGGTAAAGAAAATAAAGACTGAGACGGTCGGAAAAGTAAAGTTGCAACCCAGCTGATAAATTCGCAGCTAATGTCTCCACATTTTTGTCTCTTCGCCATCACAGTGAAAGAAAACAGCAATGTGAGTAAAATATACTTATGGTCGCTTGCACACTGTGACGATGCCGAGACAGATGACAATGCAGCTTCAGATTAACCAATTCTGAAAAGTATTATTTGAAAAAACAAGTCGTACATTGTAAACGAATTTAGTAAAGAGAGGCTAATATTGGTGACTGGAAATAGGTAGTGTACAACTTGATATTGCTGGATATCGGAATGGAAAACGAGATTGGGTGGACAGAAGCGGTTGGAAAGGATAGCCGATCGGCTGAAGACTATGGTGAAATTTTAGACCGGCTGCAGGGCTTTCGTGCAAGCGGCTCGTTAGTCTAGGGGTATGATTCTCGCTTTGGGCGTTTTTCTAATGGAATATGCGAGAGGTCCTGGGTTCAAATCCCGGACGAGCCCTGTTATTTCACTGCTTTTTAGTGAAAAGTCACCAATTGGATTCTGACATCTTTGCAGTTGTTCGAATTGAATTATATTTGAGCTCCAGAGGACAAAGTGCAGAAGTTTCCAAGGCGCAACACACACGGAGTAAATAAAATGTCTCAAGATGATGTGGAGATTGAAGCTGAATGTGAATTTACCCCAATTTAGGCGGTCTCATTGATATTAGGTGACGGGATCGAGAACCACATATCCAAGTTTGCCGATGACACAAAGAGAGACAGAATTATAAGCAGTGTGGATGGAAGAATGAGATTACAGAGAGATATTACTAGATTAAGTGAATGGGCAAAACTGCGGCAAATGGATTTCAACGTAAGCAAGTTTGAGGCCGTCCACTTTGGACCTCAAAAAGATAGATCAGAAAACATATTAATGGATGTTGCCCCAAAAAATTGACCTCATGACATTTTGTGTGGATTCGCTTGTTTCTCAAGTCTGCCAAACTTCTAAAAGTTCCCAAAATATTGCAATAGGAACCATATGGCCCGTACGGGGATCGAACCCGCGACCTTGGCGTTATTAGCACCACGCTCTAACCAACTGAGCTAACCGGCCATGTATACGTCTTAGCTTTAAGGGCTTACCCGCGTGTTGGGTAGTTTGTGTTTATTTTCACACCAGCTGACAGGGTTTTCCAACGAATATTGAATAAACCACATCCCTTAAACATTGTTACTGCAGAATTCGGTGCCACCCACAGCCGATCGGCCATCCTTTCAGACCTCTTATATCCATCCAATCACGTTTTCTATTCCGATGTAGAGAAATGTCGAGTTGCACACTAACTATTTCCTCCGTTCTCTTTCGCAAACATATCACTGAACCAAACTTCACAAGTCACTCAGGAAAAATAATTCAGTTCAAAATCATTAGCTTCCGAAGGACCTGCGAGGACAGACTGACCAAACCTGCGTTCAGTCGTGAAGCTTGTGGGTGTGTTGTGAGCCGAAGGGACAGAGACAGGCCTGCGACACAGAGCGAAGGCAGGAACTCAGAAATGTGGCCAGAAATGGGCAGACAGTCAGTCACAGTCATTGATTCTGACACACGGCACGGCAGTTGTTCAGTCAGTCGGGGAGCGATGCCTGCAGCCAGCAAACAAAAAGCCTGGCCTGAGAATAAGGCAGAGACCCAATCAGACGGATAGACAGACAGACATCTGACTCAACGTCAAAACGCAGCGTGATCGAATCACGTTGCGGTGATATCATTTTCACAGTAGCTCAAGGTCCTGCCCACAGGTTTTATAGCGGGGCAGTGTTTTATGGATGGGCTGTTCATTGTGAGTAAAATATTATTGAACGGAATTTAATTTGTTACATTAAAGTGCTCTTTGTTTGTTAATTTTGATCTACATCCTCGACAGTATATACAGAAACAAGTAACAATGTTTAAGGGATGTGGTTTATTCAATATTCGTTGCAAAACCCTGTCAGCTGTTGTAAAAATAAACACAAACTACCCAACACGCGGGTAAGCCCATGAAGCTAAAATGCATACATGGCCGGTTAGCTCAGTTGGTTAGAGCGTGGTGCTAATAACGCCAAGGTCGCGGGTTCGATCCCCGTACGGGCCATAAGATTCCTATTGCAATGTATTGGTAACTTTTAAAAGTTTGGCAGACTTTGGAAACAAGCGAATCCACACAAAATGTCATGAGGTCAAATTTTTGGAGTAACATCCATTAATATGTTTTCTGATCTATCTTTTTGAGGTCCAAAGTGGACGGCCTCAAACTTGCTTACGTTGAAATCCATTTGCCGCAGTTTTGCCCTTTCACTTAATCTAGTGATATCTCTCTGTAATCTCATTCTTCCATCCACACTGCTTATAATTCTGTCCATCTTTGTGTCATCGGCAAACTTGGATATGTGGTTCTCGATCCCGTCATCTAATATCAATGAGACCGCCTAAATTGGGGTAAATTCACATTCAGCTTCAATCTCCACATCATCTTGAGACATTTTATTTACTCCGTGTGTGTTGCGCCTTGGAAACTTCTGCACTTTGTCCTCTGGAGCTCAAAGATAATTCAATTCGAACAACTGCAAAGATGTCAGAATCCAATTGGTGACTTTTCACGAAAAAGCATTGAGATAACAGGGCTCGTCCGGGAATTGAACCCGGGACTTCTCGCATATTCCATTAGAAAAACGCCCAAAGCGAGAATCATACCCCTAGACCAACGAGCCGCTTACTAGACAGACCTGCAGCCGGTCCAAAATTTTACCATAGTCTTCAAACGATCGGCTGTCCTTTCCAACCGCTTCTGTCCACCCAATCTCGTTTTCTATTCCTCTTGACAGCAATGTCAAGTTGTACACTACCTATTTCCAGTCACCAATATTAGCCTCTCTTTACTAAATTCGTTTACAATGTACGACTTGTTTTTTCAAATAATACTTTTCAGAATTAGTTAATCTGAAGCTTCATTGGCATCTGTCTCGGCATCGTCAGTGTCCACAAGCGACCAGAAGTATATTTTACTCACATTGCTGTTTTCTTTCACTGTGAGGGCGAAGAGACAAAAATGTGGAGACATTAGCTACGAATTTATCAGCCTGGTTGCACCTTTACTTTTCCGACCATCTCAGTCTTTATTTTCTTTACCTTTCCCTGCTGGTGTTGCAGGTGAGATCAGCCTTTCCCGTTCCAGGATGCCTGTGAAGTCCATCAGGGGACAACATGGAGACAAGAGACAAAGAGAGATAGAGAGATTCATGTAAATAAAGTCGCTTATAAATGGGTGGTTCTGCAAAGTAGCAGAATTTTAGTTGCAGATTGGGCAAGATTCTTTCTTGTGTATTTGAATTTTGCAAGAGTACATTGGGCACCCAATTAAAAGCGCCGGCCACGCTCGAGTATCTCTCATGCTCTGAGAGAGATAAATGAAGTGAGTTAGATCCAGTTCATTCATTTGAGCATTGAACGGATCTTTAAACAATAATTCAGCGAGCAGTAATCAAACCTGCGAAGGAAAACTCCATTTGATCTTGAATTTAACGCTTCAACCACTCGGCGATCGCAGCGGCACATGGCAGTACTTACATGGCTGTAGATGCCACTTTAAACTGCCAGTTGCTTCAAACGATGCCCGTTAGACCGGCGTTGTCTTGTAGCTTTCCCAGGAGCTTCATTTGATTCGGTGGGTCAAGTTTGGGAAATTGAACGATTTGCACCGGCAGCTTGTGGTGGTATATTACCTCATTTTCATTGCCGGTAATGAACCACTGCAGCCACTGCAGAATTCGGTGCCACCCACAGCCGATCGGCCATCCTTTCAGACCTCTTCTATCCATCCAATCACGTTTTCTATTCCGATGTAGAGAAATGTCGAGTTGCACACTAACTATTTCCTCCGTTCTCTTTCGCAAACATATCACTGAACCAAACTTCACAAGTCACTCAGGAAAAATAATTCAGTTCAACATCATTCGCTTCCGAAGGACCTGCGAGAACAGACTGACCAAACCTGCGTTCAGTCGTGAAGCTTGTGGGTGTGTTGTCATCCGAAGGGACAGAGACAGGCCTGCGACACAGAGCGAAGGCAGGAACTCAGAAATGTGGCCATAAATGGGCAGACAGTCAGTCACAGTCATTGATTCTGACACACGGCCCGGTAGTTGTTCAGTCAGTCGGGGAGCGAGGCCTGCAGCCAGCAAACAAAAAGCCTGGCCTGAGAATAAGGCAGAGACTCAATCAGACGGATAAACAGACAGACAGATAGACAGACAGACATCTGACTCAACGTCAAAACGCAGCGTGGTCGAATCACGTTGCGGTGATATCATTTTCACAGTCGCTCAGTGTCCTGCCCACAGGTTTTAGAGCGGGGCAGTGTTTTATGGATGGGCTGTTCATTGTTGGTAAAATAATATTGATCGGAATTTAATTTGTTACATTAAAGTGCTCTTTGTTTGTTAATTTTGATCTACATCCTCGACAGTATATACAGAAACAAGTAACAATGTTTAAGGGATGTGGTTTATTCAATATTCGTTGCAAAACCCTGTCAGCTGGTGTAAAAATAAACACAAACGACCCAACACCATGCTAAGCCCATAAAGCTAAGATGCATACAAGGCCGGTTAGCTCAGTTGCTTAGAGCGTGGTGCTAATAACGCCAAGGTCGCGGGTTCGATCCCCGTACGGGCCATAAGGTTCCTATTGCAATATTTAGGTAACTTTTAAAAGTTTGGCAGACTTTGGAAACAAGCGAATCCACACAAAATGTCATGAGGTCAATCTTTTGAAGTAACATTCCTTAATATGTTTTCTGATCTATCTTTTTGAGGTCCAAAGTGGACGGCCTCAAACTTGCTTACGTTGAAATCCATTTGCCGCAGTTTTGCCCATTCACTTAATCTTGTAATATCTGTCTGTAATCTCATTCTTCCATCCACACTGCTCATAATTCTGTCTATCTTTGTGTCATCGGCAAACTTGGATATGTGTTTCTCGATCCCGTCATCGAATATCAATGAGACCGCCTAAATTGGGGTAAATTCACATTCAGCTTCAATCTCCACATCATCTTGAGACATTTTATTTACTCCGTGTGTGTTGCGCCTTGGAAACTTCTGCACTTTGTCCTCTGGAGCTCAAAGATAATTCAATTCGAACAACTGCAAAGATGTCAGAATCCAATTGGTGACTTTTCACGAAAAAGCATTGAGATAACAGGGCTCGTCCGGGAATTGAACCCGGGACTTCTCGCATATTCCATTAGAAAAACGCCCAAAGCGAGAATCATACCCCTAGACCAACGAGCCGCTTACTAGACAGACCTGCAGCCGGTCCAAAATTTTACCATAGTCTTCAAACGATCGGCTGTCCTTTCCAACCGCTTCTGTCCACCCAATCTCGTTTTCTATTCCTCTTGACAGCAATGTCAAGTTGTACACTACCTATTTCCAGTCACCAATATTAGCCTCTCTTTACTAAATTCGTTTACAATGTACGACTTGTTTTTTCAAATAATACTTTTCAGAATTAGTTAATCTGAAGCTTCATTGGCATCTGTCTCGGCATCGTCAGTGTCCACAAGCGACCAGAAGTATATTTTACTCACATTGCTGTTTTCTTTCACTGTGAGGGCGAAGAGACAAAAATGTGGAGACATTAGCTACGAATTTATCAGCCTGGTTGCACCTTTACTTTTCCGACCATCTCAGTCTTTATTTTCTTTACCTTTCCCTGCTGGTGTTGCAGGTGAGATCAGCCTTTCCCGTTCCAGGATGCCTGTGAAGTCCATCAGGGGACAACATGGAGACAAGAGACAAAGAGAGATAGAGAGATTCATGTAAATAAAGTCGCTTATAAATGGGTGGTTCTGCAAAGTAGCAGAATTTTAGTTGCAGATTGGGCAAGATTCTTTCTTGTGTATTTGAATTTTGCAAGAGTACATTGGGCACCCAATTAAAAGCGCCGGCCACGCTCGAGTATCTCTCATGCTCTGAGAGAGATAAATGAAGTGAGTTAGATCCAGTTCATTCATTTGAGCATTGAACGGATCTTTAAACAATAATTCAGCGAGCAGTAATCAAACCTGCGAAGGAAAACTCCATTTGATCTTGAATTTAACGCTTCAACCACTCGGCGATCGCAGCGGCACATGGCAGTACTTACATGGCTGTAGATGCCACTTTAAACTGCCAGTTGCTTCAAACGATGCCCGTTAGACCGGCGTTGTCTTGTAGCTTTCCCAGGAGCTTCATTTGATTCGGTGGGTCAAGTTTGGGAAATTGAACGATTTGCACCGGCAGCTTGTGGTGGTATATTACCTCATTTTCATTGCCGGTAATGAACCACTGCAGCCACTGCAGAATTCGGTGCCACCCACAGCCGATCGGCCATCCTTTCAGACCTCTTCTATCCATCCAATCACGTTTTCTATTCCGATGTAGAGAAATGTCGAGTTGCACACTAACTATTTCCTCCGTTCTCTTTCGCAAACATATCACTGAACCAAACTTCACAAGTCACTCAGGAAAAATAATTCAGTTCAACATCATTCGCTTCCGAAGGACCTGCGAGAACAGACTGACCAAACCTGCGTTCAGTCGTGAAGCTTGTGGGTGTGTTGTCATCCGAAGGGACAGAGACAGGCCTGCGACACAGAGCGAAGGCAGGAACTCAGAAATGTGGCCATAAATGGGCAGACAGTCAGTCACAGTCATTGATTCTGACACACGGCCCGGTAGTTGTTCAGTCAGTCGGGGAGCGAGGCCTGCAGCCAGCAAACAAAAAGCCTGGCCTGAGAATAAGGCAGAGACTCAATCAGACGGATAAACAGACAGACAGATAGACAGACAGACATCTGACTCAACGTCAAAACGCAGCGTGGTCGAATCACGTTGCGGTGATATCATTTTCACAGTCGCTCAGTGTCCTGCCCACAGGTTTTAGAGCGGGGCAGTGTTTTATGGATGGGCTGTTCATTGTTGGTAAAATAATATTGATCGGAATTTAATTTGTTACATTAAAGTGCTCTTTGTTTGTTAATTTTGATCTACATCCTCGACAGTATATACAGAAACAAGTAACAATGTTTAAGGGATGTGGTTTATTCAATATTCGTTGCAAAACCCTGTCAGCTGGTGTAAAAATAAACACAAACGACCCAACACCATGCTAAGCCCATAAAGCTAAGATGCATACAAGGCCGGTTAGCTCAGTTGCTTAGAGCGTGGTGCTAATAACGCCAAGGTCGCGGGTTCGATCCCCGTACGGGCCATAAGGTTCCTATTGCAATATTTAGGTAACTTTTAAAAGTTTGGCAGACTTTGGAAACAAGCGAATCCACACAAAATGTCATGAGGTCAATCTTTTGAAGTAACATTCCTTAATATGTTTTCTGATCTATCTTTTTGAGGTCCAAAGTGGACGGCCTCAAACTTGCTTACGTTGAAATCCATTTGCCGCAGTTTTGCCCATTCACTTAATCTTGTAATATCTGTCTGTAATCTCATTCTTCCATCCACACTGCTCATAATTCTGTCTATCTTTGTGTCATCGGCAAACTTGGATATGTGTTTCTCGATCCCGTCATCGAATATCAATGAGACCGCCTAAATTGGGGTAAATTCACATTCAGCTTCAATCTCCACATCATCTTGAGACATTTTATTTACTCCGTGTGTGTTGCGCCTTGGAAACTTCTGCACTTTGTCCTCTGGAGCTCAAATATAATTCAATTCGAACAACTGCAAAGATGTCAGAATCCAATTGGTGACTTTTCAGTCAAAAGCAGTGAGATAACAGGGCTCGTCCAGGATTTGAACCCGGGACCTCTCGCATATTCTGTTAGAAAAAAGCCCAAAGCGAGAATTATACCCCTAGACCAACGAGCCGCTTGCTAGAAAGCCCTGCAGCCAGTCTAAAATTTAACCATAGTCTTCAGCCGATCGGCTATCCTTTCCAACCGCTTCTGTCCACCCAATCTCGTTTTCGATTCCTGTTTCCAGCAATATCAAGTTGTACACTACATATTTCCATTCACCAATATTAGCCTCTCTTTACTAAATTCGTTTACAATGTACTTGTTTTTTCAAATAATACTTTTCAGAATTGGCATCTGTCTCGGCATCGTCAGAGTCTCCAAGCTGCCATAAGTATATTTTAGTCACATTGCTGTTTTCTTTCACTGTGAGGGCGAAGAGACAAAAATGTGGAGACATTAGCTACGAATTTATCAGCTGGGTTGCACCTTTACTTTTCCGACCGTCTCAGTCTTTTTTTCCTTTACCTTTCCCTGCTGGTGTTGCAGGTTGCATCAGCCTCTACCGTTCCAGGAAGCCTGAGAATTCCATCAGTGGACAACATAGAGACAAGAGACAAGGAGAGATAGAGAGATAAAGTCGCGTATAAATGGGTGGTTCTGCAAAGTAGCAGAATTTTAGTTGCAGATTGGGCAAGATTCTTTCTTGTGTATTTGAATTTTGCAAGAGTACATTGGGCACCGAATTAAAAGCGCCGGCCACGCTCGAGTATCTCTCATGCTCTGAGAGAGATAAATGAAGTGAGTTAGATCCAGTTCATTCATTTGAGCATTGAACGGATCTTTAAACAATAATTCAGCGAGCAGAAATCAAACCTGCGAAGGAAAACTCCATTTGATCTTGAATTTAACGCTTCAACCACTCGGCGATCGCAGCGGCACATTGCAGTACTTGCATGGCTGTAGATGCGACTTTACACTGCCAGTTGCTTCAAACGATGCCCGATAGACCGGCGTTGTCTTGTAGCTTTCCCAGGAGCTTCATTTGATTCGGTGGGTCAAGTTTGGGAAATTGAACGATTTGCACCAGCAGCTTGTGGTAGTGTATTACCTCATTTTCATTACCGGTAATGAACCACTGCAGCCACTGCAGAATTCGGTGCCACCCACAGCCGATCGGCCATCCTTTCAGACCTCTTCTATCCATCCAATCACGTTTTCTATTCCGATGTAGAGAAATGTCGAGTTGCACACTAACTATTTCCTCCGTTCTCTTTCGCAAACATATCACTGAACCAAACTTCACAAGTCACTCAGGAAAAATAATTCAGTTCAACATCATTCGCTTCCGAAGGACCTGCGAGAACAGACTGACCAAACCTGCGTTCAGTCGTGAAGCTTGTGGGTGTGTTGTCATCTGAAGGGACAGAGACAGGCCTGCGACACAGAGCGAAGGCAGGAACTCAGAAATGTGGCCACAAATGGGCAGACAGTCAGTCACAGTCATTGATTCTGACACACGGCCCGGTAGTTGTTCAGTCAGTCGGGGAGCGAGGCCTGCAGCCAGCAAACAAAAAGCCTGGCCTGAGAATAAGGCAGAGACTCAAGCAGACGGATAAACAGACAGACAGATAGACAGAGAGACATCTGACTCAACGTCAAAACGCAGCGTGGTCGAATCACGTTGCGGTGATATCATTTTCACAGTCGCTCAGTGTCCTGCCCACAGGGTTTATAGCGGGGCAGTGTTCTTTGGATGGGCTGTTCATTGTTAGTAAAATAATATTGATCGGAATTTAATTTGTTACATTAAAGTGCTCTTTGTTTGTTAATTTTGATCTACATCCTCGACAGTATATACAGAAACAAGTAACAATGTTTAAGGGATGTGGTTTATTCAATATTCGTTGCAAAACCCTGTCAGCTGGTGTAAAAATAAACACAAACTACCCAACACCATGCTAAGCCCATAAAGCTAAGATGCATACATGGCCGGTTAACTCAGTTGGTTAGAGCGTGGTGCTAATAACGCCAAGGTCGCGGGTTCGATCCCCGTACCGGCCATAAGGTTGCTATTGCAATATTTAGGTAACTTTTAAAAGTTTGGCAGAATTTGGAAACAAGCGAATCCACACAAAATGTCATGAGGTCAATCTTTTGAAGTAACATTCCTTAATATGTTTTCTGATCTATCTTTTTGAGGTCCAAAGTGGACGGCCTCAAACTTGCTTACGTTGAAATCCATTTGCCGCAGTTTTGCCCATTCACTTAATCTAGTAATATCTCTCTGTAATCTCATTCTTCCATCCACACTGCTTATAATTCTGTCTATCTTTGTGTCATCGGCAAACTTGGATATGTGGTTCTCGATCCCGTCATCTAATATCAATGAGACCGCCGAAATTGGGGTAAATTCACATTCAGCTTCAATCTCCACATCATCTTGAGACATTTTATTTACTCCGTGTGTGTTGCGCCTTGGAAACTTCTGCACTTTGTCCTCTGGAGCTCAAATATAATTCAATTCTAACAACTGCAAAGATGTCAGAATCCAATTGGTGACTTTTCAGTAAAAAGCAGTGAGATAACAGGGCTCGTCCGGGATTTGAACCCGGGACCTCTCGCATATTCTATTAGAAAAACGCCCAAAGCGAGAATCATACCCCTAGACCAACGAGCCGCTTGCTAGAAAGCCCTGCAGCCGGTCTAAAATTTAACCATAGTCTTCAGCCGATCGGCTATCCTTTCCAACCGCTTCTGTCCACCCAATCTCGTTTTCGATTCCTATTTCCAGCAATATCAAGTTGTACACTACCTATTTCCAGTCACCAATATTAGCCTCTCTTTACTAAATTCGTTTACAATGTACTTGTTTTTTCAAATAATACTTTTCAGAATTAGTTAATCTGAAGCTACATTGGCATCTGTCTCGGCATCGTCAGAGTCTCCAAGCTGCCATCAGTATATTTTAGTCACATTGCTGTTTTCTTTCACTGTGAGGGCGAAGAGACAAAAATGTGGAGACATTAGCTACGAATTTATCACCTTTACTTTTCCGACCGTCTCAGTCTTTTTTTCCTTTACCTTTCCCTGCTGGTGTTGCAGGTTGCATCAGCCTCTACTGTTCCAGGAAGCCTGAGAATTCCATCAGTGGACAACATAGAGACAAGAGACAAGGAGAGATAGAGACATAAAGTCGCGTATAAATGGGTGGTTCTGCAAAGTAGCAGAATTTTAGTTGCAGATTGGGCAAGATTCTTTCTTGTGTATTTGAATTTTGCAAGAGTACATTGGGCACCGAATTAAAAGCGCCGGCCAGGCTCGAGTATCTCTCATGCTCTGAGAGAGATAAATGAAGTGAGTTAGATCCAGTTCATTCATTTGAGCATTGAACGGATCTTTAAACAATAATTCAGCGAGCAGAAATCAAACCTGCGAAGGAAAACTCCATTTGATCTTGAATTTAACGCTTCAACCACTCGGCGATCGCAGCGGCACATTGCAGTACTTGCATGGCTGTAGATGCTACTTTACACTGCCAGTTGCTTCAAACGATGCCCGATAGACCGGCGTTGTCTTGTAGCTTTCCCAGGAGCTTCATTTGATTCGGTGGGTCAAGTTTGGGAAATTGAATGATTTTCACCGGCAGCTTGTGGTAGTATATTACCTCATTTTCATTACCGGTAATGAACCACTGCAGCCACTGCAGAATTCGGTGCCACCCACAGCCGATCGGCCATCCTTTCAGACCTCTTATATCCATCCAATCACGTTTTCTATTCCGATGTAGAGAAATGTCGAGTTGCACACTAACTATTTCCTCCGTTCTCTTTCGCAAACATATCACTGAACCAAACTTCACAAGTCACTCAGGAAAAATAATTCAGTTCAAAATCATTAGCTTCCGAAGGACCTGCGAGGACAGACTGACCAAACCTGCGTTCAGTCGTGAAGCTTGTGGGTGTGTTGTGATCCGAAGGGACAGAGACAGGCCTGCGACACGGAGCGAAGGCAGGAACTCAGAAATGTGGCCATAAATGGGCAGACAGTCAGTCACAGTCATTGATTCTGACACACGGCCCGGTAGTTGTTCAGTCAGTCGGGGAGCGAGGCCTGCAGCCAGCAAACAAAAAGCCTGGCCTGAGAATAAGGCAGTGACCCAATCAGACGGATAGACAGACAGACATCTGACTCAGCGTCGAAACGCAGCGTGATCGAATCACGTTGCGGTGATATCATTTTCAGAGTAGCTCAGGGTACTGCCCACAGGTTTTATAGCGGGGCAGTGTTTTATGGATGGGCTGTTCATTGTGAGTAAAATATTATTGATCGGAATTTAATTTGTGACATTAAAGTGCTCTTTGTTTGTTAATTTTGATCTACATCCTCGACAGTATATACAGAAACAAGTAACAATGTTTAAGGGATGTGGTTTATTCAATATTCGTTGCAAAACCCTGTCAGCTGGTGTAAAAATAAACACAAACTACCCAACACGCGGATAAGCCCATAAAGCTAAACGACATACATGGCCGGTTAGCTCAGTTAGTTAGAGCGTGGTGCTAGTAACGCCAAGGCCGCGGGTTCGATCTCGGTACGGACCATAAGGTTCCTATTGCAATGCGTTGGTTACTTTTAAAAGTTTGGCAGACTTTGGAAACAAGCGAATCCACACAAAATGTCATGAGGTCAATTTTTTGGAGTAACATCCATTAATATGTTTTCTGATCTATCTTTTTGAGGTCCAAAGTGGACGGCCTCAAACTTGCTTACGTTGAAATCCATTTGCCGCAGTTTTGCCCATTCACTTAATCGAGTGATATCTCTCTGTAATCTCATTCTTCCATCCACACTGCTTATAATTCTGTCTATCTTTGTGTCATCGGCAAACTTGGATATGTGGTTCTCGATCCCGTCATCTAATATCAATGAGACCGCCTAAATTGGGGTAAATTCACATTCAGCTTCAATCTCCACATCATCTTGAGACATTTTTTTCCTCCGTGTGTGTTGCGCCTTGGAAACTTCTGCACTTTGTCCTCTGGAGCTCAAATATAATTCAATTCGAACAACTGCAAAGATGTCAGAATCCAATTGGTGACTTTTCACTAAAAAGCAGTGAGATAACAGGGTTCGTCCGGGATTTGAACCCGGGACCTCTCGCATATTCTATTAGAAAAACGCCCTAAGCGAGAATCATACCCCTAGACCAACGAGCCGCTTGCTAGAAAGTCCTGCAGCCGGTCTAAAATTTCACCACAGTCTTCAGCCGATCGGCGATCCTTTGCAACCGCTTCTGTCCACCCAATCTCGTTTTCTATTCCTCTGTACAGCAATATCAAGTTGTACACGACCTATTTCCAGTCACCAATATTAGCCTCTCTTTACTAAATTCGTTTACAATGTACGACTTCTTTTTTCAAATAATACTTTTCAGAATTAGTTAATCTGAAGCTACATTGGCATCTGTCTCGGCATCGTCAGAGTATACAAGCTGCCATAAGTATATTTTACTCACATTGCTGTTTTCTTTCACTGTGAGGGCGAAGAGACAAAAATGTGGAGACATTAGCTACGAATTTATCAGCTGGGTTGCACCTTTACTTTTCCGACCGTCTCAGTCTTTTTTTCCTTTACCTTTCGCTGCTGGTGTTGCAGGTTAGATCAGCCTTTACCGTTCCAGGAAGCCTGAGAAGTCCATCAGGGGACAACATAGAGACAAGAGACAAGGAGAGATAGAGAGATTCGTGCAAATAAAGTCGCTTATAAATGGGTGGTTCTGCAAAGTAGCAGAATTTTAGTTGCAGATTGGGCAAGATTCTTTCTTGTATGTTTGAATTTTGCAAGAGTACATTGGGCAGCCAATTAAAAGCGCCGGCCACGCTCGAGTATCTCTCATGCTCTGAGAGAGACAAATGAAGTGAGTGAGATCCAGTTCATTCATTTGAGCATTGAACGGATCTTTAAACAATAATTCAGCGAGCAGAAATCAAACCTGCGAAGGAAAACTCCATTTGATCTTGAATTTAACGCTTCAACCACTCGGCGATCGCAGCGGCACATGGCAGTACTTGCATGCATGGCTGTCGATGCTGCTTTACACTGCCAGTTGCTTCAAACGATGCCCGATAGACCGGCGTTGTCTTGTAGCTTTCCCAGGAGCTTCATTTAATTCGGTGGGTCAAGTTTGGGAAATTGAACGATTTTCACCGGCAGCTTGTGGTAGCATATTACCTCATTTTCATTGCCGGTAATGAACCACTGTAGCCACTGCAGAATTCGGTGCCACCCACAGCCGATCGGCCATCCTTTCAGACCTCTTCTATCCATCCAATCACGTTTTCTATTCCGATGTAGAGAAATGTCGAGTTGCACACTAACTATTTCCTCCGTTCTCTTTCGCAAACATATCACTGAACCAAACTTCACAAGTCACTCAGGAAAAATAATTCAGTTCAAAATCATTCGCTTCCGAAGGACCTGCGAGGACAGACTGACCAAACCTGCGTTCAGTCGTGAAGCTTGTGGGTGTGTTGTGATCCGAAGGGACAGAGACAAGCCTGCGACACGGAGCGAAGGCACGAACTCAGAAATGTGGCCATAAATGGGCAGACAGTCAGTCACAGTCATTGATTCTGACACACGGCCCGGTAGTTGTTCAGTCAGTCGGGGAGCGAGGCCTGCAGCCAACAAACAAAAAGCCTGGCCTGAGAATAAGGCAGAGACCCAATCAGACGGACAGACAGACAGACATCTGACTCAACGTCGAAACGCAGCGTGATCGAATCACGTTGCGGTGATATCATTTTCACAGTAGCTCAGGGTCCTGCCAACAGGTTTTATAGCGGGGCAGTGTTTTATGGATGGGCTGTTCATTGTGAATAAAATATTATTGATCGGAATTTAATTTGTTACATTAAAGTGCTCTTTGTTTGTTAATTTTGATCTACATCCTCGACAGTATATACAGAAACAAGTAACAATGTTTAAGGGATGTGGTTTATTCAATATTCGTTGCAAAACCCTGTCAGCTGGTGTAAAAATAAACACAAACTACCCAACACCATGCTCAGCCCATAAAGCTTAGCTGCATATATGGCCGGTTATCTCAGTTGGTTCGAGCGTGGTGCTAATAACGCCAAGGCCGCGGGTTCGATCCCCGTGCGGGCTTTAAGGTTCCTATTGCAATATTGAGGTAACTTTTAAAAGTTTGGCGGACTTTGGAAACAAGCGAATCCACACAAAATGTCATGAGGTCAATCTTTTGAAGTAACATCCATTAATATGTTTTCTGATCTATCTTTTTGAGGTCCAAAGTGGACGGCCTCAAACTTGCTTCCGTTGAAATCCATTTGCCGCAGTTTTGCCCATTCACTTAATCTAGTAATATCTCTCTGCAATCTCATTCTTCCATCCACACTGCTTATAATTCTGTCTATCTTTGTGTCATCGGCAAACTTGAATATGTGGTTCTCGATCCCGTCACCGAATATCAATGAGACCGCCTAAATTGGGGTAAATTCACATTCAGCTTCAATCTCCACATCATCTTGAGACATTTTATTTACTCCGTGTGTGTTGCGCCTTGGAAACTTCTGCACATTGTCCTCTGGAGCTCAAATATAATTCAATTCGAACAACTGCAAAGATGTCAGAATCCACTTGGTGACTTTTCACTAAAAAGCAGTGAGATAACAGGGCTCGTCCGGGATTTGAACCCGGGACCTCTCGCATATTCTATTAGAAAAACGCCCTAAGCGAGAATCATACCCCTAGACCAACGAGCCGCTTGCCAGAAAGCCCTGCAGCCGGTCTAAAATTTCACCATCGTCTTCAGCCGATCGGCTATCCTTTCCAACCGCTTCTGTCCACCCAATCTCGTTTTCTATTCCAAAATACAGCAATATCAAGTTGTACACGACCTATTTCCAGTCACCAATATTAGTCTCTCTTTACTAAATTCGTTTACAATGTACGACTTGTTTTTTCAAATAATACTTTTCAGAATTAGTTAATCTGAAGCTACATTGGCATCTGTCTCGGCATCGTCAGAGTCGACAAGCTACCATAAGTATATTTTACTCACATTGCTGTTTTCTTTCACTGTGAGGGCGAAGAGACAAAAATGTGGAGACATTAGCTTCGAATTTATCAGCTGGGTTGCACCTTTACTTTTCCGACCGTCTCAATCTTTTTTTTCCTTTACCTTTCCCTGCTGGTGTTGCAGGTTCGATCAGCCTTTACCGTTCCAGGAAGCCTGAGAAGTCCATCAGGGGACAACATCGAGACAAGAGACAAGGAGAGATAGAGAGATTCATGTGAATAAAGTCGCTTATAAATGGGTGGTTCTGCAAAGTAGCAGAATTTTAGTTGCAGATTGGGCAAGATTCTTTCTTGTGTATTTGAATTTTGCAAGAGTACATTGGGCACCCAATTAAAAGCGCCGGCCACGCTCGAGTATCTCTCATGCTCTGAGAGAGATAAATGAAGTGAGTTAGATCCAGTTCATTCATTTGTGTATTGACCGGATCTTTAAACAATAATTCAGCGAGCAGAAATCAAACCTGCGAAGGAAAACTCCATTTGATGTTGAATTTAACGCTTCAACCACTCGGCGATCGCAGCGGCACATGGCAGTACTTGCATGGCTGTAGATGCTACTTTTAACTGCCAGTTGCTTCAAACGATGCCCGATAGACCGGCGTTGTCTTGTACCTTTCCCAGGAGCTTCATTTCATTCGGTGGGTCAAGTTTGGGATATTGAACGATTTGCACCGGCAGCTTGTGGTAGTATATTACCTCATTTTCATTACCGGTAATGAACCACTGCAGCCACTGCAGAATTCGGTGCCACCCACAGCCGATCGGCCATCCTTTCAGACCTCTTCTATCCATCCAATCACGTTTTCTATTCCGATGTCGAGAAATGTCGAGTTGCACACTAACTATTTCCTCCGTTCTCTTTCGCGAACATATCGCTGAACCAAACTTCACAAGTCACTCAGGAAAAATAATTCAGTTCAAAATCATTAGCTTCCGAAGGACCTGCGAGGACAGACTGACCAAACCTGCGTTCAGTCGTGAAGCTTGTGGGTGTGTTGTGATCCGAAGGGACAGAGACAGTCCTGCGACACACAGCGAAGGCAGGAACTCAGAAATGTGGCCATAAATGGGCAGACAGTCAGTCACAGTCATTGATTCTGACACACGGCCCGGTAGTTGTTCAGTCAGTCGGGGAGCGAGGCCTGCAGCCAGCAAAGAAAAAGCCTGGCCTGAGAATAAGGCAGAGATCCAATCAGACGGATAGACAGACAGACATCTGACTCAACGTCGAAACGCAGCGTGATCGAATCACGTTGCGGTGATATCATTTTCACAGTAGCTCAGGGTCCTGCCCACAGGTTTTATAGCGGGGCAGTGTTTTATGGATGGTCTGTTCATTGTGAGTAAAATATTATTGATCGGAATTTAATTTGTTACATTAAAGTGCTCTTTGTTTGTTAATTTTGATCTACATCCTCGACAGTACATACAGAAACAAGTAACAATGTTTAAGGGATGTGGTTTATTCAATATTCGTTGCAAAACCCTGTCAGCTGGTGTAAAAATAAACACAAACTACCCAACACGCGGGTAAGCCCATAAAGCTAATTACATACATGGCCGGTTAGCTCAGTTGGTTCGAGCGTAGTGCTAATAACGCCAAGGCCGCGGGTTCGATCCCCGTACGGGCCATAAGGTTCCTATTGCAATGCGTTGGTAACTTTTAAAAGTTTGGCAGACTTTGGAAACAAGCGAATCCACACAAAATGTCATGAGGTCAAATTTTTGGAGTAACATCCATTAATATGTTTTCTGATCTATCTTTTTGAGGTCCAAAGTGGACGGCCTCAAACTTGCTTACGTTGAAATCCATTTGCCGCAGTTTTGCCAATTCACTTAATCGAGTAATATCTCTCTGTAATCTCATTCTTCCATCTGCACTGCTTATAATTCTGTCTATCTTTGTGTCATCTCTCTCGATGTTGGCGGAATCCATAATGAGGGGTTTTAATCTTGAAATTGGAGACAGACCAATCAGGCAAGAAATCAGGAATTACTTTAGCAAACAAAATACGGCCGAAAGCTGGAACTCTCTCGGCCAAAAGGATGTGGATTGTGGCTCAATTCAAGTTTGCAAGACTGATATTGATAGATCATTTCTCGGTTTGGGTTCCAAGGGATATGTGTCCAAGGCGGGGAAGGAGAGTTGAGTTGCAGATCACGTCATGATCGAATTGAATGGCACAGCAGGAAGAGGGGCTGAATGGCCCTCTCCTGTTCCGATGTTCCTTTTCAGCTCAGCGTGGTGCTGAATGACGTTCAAAAGGCATCAGACTGACTCCAGAATGAAAATCAGGTGCACAGAAGGAGAAACCCTGAGATTGCAGAACGAACTGAACCCCTGCAGCAAAGCCAACAGCTGTCTCTCTACAATAATAGAATGGGAAGAATTTTAGCAACCAGCCCGGCTAGCTCAGTCGGTAGAGCATGAGACTCTTAATCTCAGGGTCGTGGGTTCGAGCCCCACGTTGGGCGATTTGTGTTCTATTTTTCACAATGGGTGATAAAATTTTCAAATTGCAACCTCTTTTCTCGAGTTCATGAAACCCAGTTAAAAAACAGACACAACACTGAGCTGTGTGAAATGAAACCTTGAGCGTTGATAAATATCCAGTCCCTCCCGATTCTACATTCCCTCCAGATGGGACACGGCAGATTATCGGTTCAATCGGCTTCATTTATTGCTGTTATAAAAAATGTTGAATGATCGAAATTGTAATATTTGGAAGATGACATCTCTGGATCCATTCGCCTCTCTGATCCATCCTGAGCCCCCTTACCCTCTTTGATTCTCGCTGAGCTCCTTAACTTCTCTGATACACTCTGTCTCTGACCTCAGAGAGTCCATGATCATCTTTGAACCTTGTCAGCGTTCTTTACCTTCTCTCATACCCACTGAGTTCCCCTTCCACAGATCTGCCCTGAGCCCCCTTACACTCTCTCAGACTCGGCAGTCCTTCCCCTCTCTCAGTTCTTAATGTACTTTCCGATGCCCTCTGACAGTCCCTTCCCTTCTCTGAGCCCCCTGACACTTTCTGATGACATCTGACTATCCCTTCCCCGCTCTGAGATCCCCTTACACTCTCTGATACCCTCTGACAGTCCCTTCCCCTCTCTGAGATCCCCTTGCCCCAATGGATCGCCACTAAGAAGCCATTAGGCTCCCTGATACATTCTCAGAAACCATTACCCTCCCTGATATCCAAGTGCGATGTAATTTTACAGGTGGATCGACCGGTCTGTGTTAAGGATGAGATCCAGAATTTGTTCGGTCGCTGCTACTTCGGACTCTCGGAATCTGAGAGCTCTATCGGCGATCGGTACCGATCTGCTACTATAAACTGGGTGTGGGTGTATGAGCGCGCTGTTGCTTTATAAACCGAATGAGTTTATATATGAGAGCGATGTTTATATATGAACTGTGGGTGTATATATATATGAGTGCGATGTTTATATATGAACTGTGGGTGAGTATATATGAATGCGATGTTTATATGTGAACTGTGAGTGAGTATAAATGAGCCACAGCAATGTGGTTGATTCTTCATTGCCCTCTGAAAAGGCCTAGCAAGCCACTCAGTTGTAAAATCTCGCTAGTAAAAGTCATAATAAGAATAAAACCGGACGGACCACCCGGCATCGGACCACTAGGCACCGGACACGACAAAGGCAAACCAAGCCCAGTCGACCCTGCAAAGTCCTCCTCACTAACATCTGGGGACTTGTGCCAAAATTGGGAGAGCTGTCCCACTGACTAGTCAAGCAAAGCCTGACATAGCCATACTTACAGAATCATATCTTTCAGCCAACGTCCCAGATTCGTCCATCACCATGCCTGTGTATGTCCTGTCCCACCGGCAGGACAGACCCACCTGAGGTGGCGGTGCAGTGATATACAGTCAGGAGTGAGTGGCCCTGGGAGTCCTCAACATTGACTCTGGACCCCATGAAATCTCATGGCATCAGGTCAAACATGGGCAAGGAAACCACCTGCTGATTACCACCTACCGCCCTCCCTCAACTGATGTATCAATCCCACTCCATGTTGAACACCACTTGGGGGAAGCACTGAGGGTAGCAAGAGCACAGAATGTACTCCAGATGGAGGACTTCAATGTCCATCACCAAGAGTGGCTCGGTCGTATCACTGCTGACTGAGCTGGCCGAGGCATGAAGGACATAGCTGCCAGACTGGAACTGCGGCAGATGGTGAGAGAACCAACACGAGGGAAAAAGTTGCTTGACCTCGTCGTCACCAATCTACCTGTCGCAAATGCATCTGTCCATGACTGTATTGGTCGGAGTGACCACCGCACCGTCCTCGTGGAGACGAAGTCCCGTCTTCGCACTGAGGATACCATCTAACGTGTTGTGTGGCACTATCAGCGTGCGAAATGGGATAGATTCAGAACAGGTCTAGCAGCTCAAAGCTGGGCATCCATGAGGTGCTGTGGGCCATCGGCAGCAGCAGAATTGTATTCCAGCATTATCTGTAATATCTTGGCCCGGCATATTCCTCACTCTACCATTAATAAACAAGCCAGGGGATCAACCCTGGTTCAATGTGGAGTGCATAAGAGCATGCCAGGAACAGCATCAGGCGTATCTAAAAATTAGGTGCCAACCTGGTGAAGCTTTAATTCAGGACTACATGAATGCTAAACAGCGGAAGCAACATGCCATAGACAGAGCTAAGCGAATCCACAACCAACGGATCAGATCAAAGCTCTGCAGTCCTGCCACATCCAGTCGTGAATGGTGGTGGACAATTAAACAACTAACGGGAGGAGGAGGCTGTGTAAACATCCCCATCCTCAATGATGGCAGAATCCAGCACGTGAGTGCAAAGGACAAGGCTGAAGCGTTTGCAACCATCTTCAGGAAGAAGTGCCAAGTGGATGATCCATCTCAGCCTCATCCCGATATCTCCACCATCACAGAAGCCAGTCTTCAGCCAATTAGAATCACTCCACTTGATATCAAGAAACGGCTGAGTGCACTGGATACAGCAAAGGCTATGGGCCCCGACAACATCCCGGCTGTAGTGTTGAAGACTTGTGCTCCAGAACGAGCTGTGCCTCTAGCCAAGCTGTTCCAGCACAGCTACAACACTGGCATCTACCTGACAATGCGGAAAATTGCCCAGGTATGTCCTGTCCACAAAAAGCAGGACAAATCCAATCCGGCCAATTAACGCCCCATCAGTCTACTCTCAATCATCAACAAAGTGATGGAACGTGTCGTCGACAGTGCTATCAAGCGGCACTTACTCACGAATAACCTGCTCACCGATGCTCTGTTTGGTTTCCGCCAGGGCTACTCGGCTCCAGACCTCATTGCAGCCTTGGTCCAAACATGGAAAAAAGAGCTGAATTCCAGAGGTGAGGTGAGAGTGAATGCCCCTGAAAACAAGGCAGCATTTGAGCGAGTGTGGCACCAAGGAGCTCCAGTAAAATTGAAGTCAATGGGAATCAGGGGGAAAACTCTCCAGTGGCTGGTGTCATACTTAGCAAAAAGGAAGATGGTAGTGGTTGTTGGAGGACAAACATCTCAGCCCCAGGACATTGCTGCAGGAGTTCCTCAGGGCAGTGTCCTTGGCCCAACCATCTTCAGCTGCTTCATCAATGACCTTCCCTCCATCATAAGGTCAGAAATGGGGATGTTCGCTGATGATTGCAAAGTGTTCAGTTCCATTCGCAACCCCTCAAATAACGAAGCAGTCTGAGCCGGCATGTAGCAAGACCTGGACAACATCCAGGCTTGGGCTCATAAGTGGCAAGTAACATTGGCGCCAGACAAGGGCCAGGCAATGACCATCTCCTACAAGAGACAGTCTAACCACCTAACCCTTGACATTCAACGGCATTACCATCGCCGAATCCCCCACCATCAACATCCTGGGTCTCACCATTGACCAGAAACTTAACTGGACCAGCCATATAAATACTGTGGCTGCAAGAGCAGGTCAGATATTCTGCAGCGAGTTACTCACCTCCTGACCACCCAAAGCCTTTCTACCATCCACAAGTCACAAGTCAGGAGTGTGATGGAATACTCTCCACTCGCCTGGATGAGTGCAGCTCCAACAACACATAAGAAGCTCGACACCATCCTGGACAAAGCAGCCCGCTTGATTGGCACCCCATCCACCACCGTAAACATTCACTCCCTTCACCACCGGCGCACTGTGGCTGCAGTGTTTACCATCCACAGGATGCAGTGCAGCAACTCGCCAAGGCTTCTTCGACAGCACCTCCCAAACCCGCGACCTCTACCACCTAGAAGGACAAGGGCAGCAGGCACATGGGAACAACACCACCTGCACGTTCCCCGCCAAGTCACACACCATCCCGACTTGGAAATATATCGCCGTTCCTTCATCGTCGCTGGGTCAAAATCCTGGAACTCCCTTCCTAACCGCACTGTGGGAGAAGCTTCACCGCACGGACTGCAGCAGTTCTGGAAGGCCAATTAGGGATGGGCAATAAATGCTGGCCTCGCCAGCGACGCCCACATCGCATGCACGAATAAAAAAAATGCGATTTTAATATATAAGCTGTGGGTGACTATCAATGAATGCGATATTTATATATGAGCTGTGGGTGAGTGTATATGAATGCAATGTTTACATATGAACTGTGGGTGTTTATATATGCGTGCGATGTTTATATATGAAATGTGGGTATGTATATATGAGTGCGATGTTGATATATGGACTGTGGATTTGTATATGTGGGTGCGATGTTTATATATGAACTGTCGGTGTATATATAGGTGTGCGATGTTTAAATATGAACTGTGTGTGAGTGTATATGAGTGAGATGTTTATATACGAACAGTGGATGTGTATATCTGAGTGCAGTATTGACATATGAACTGTGGGTGTGCATATATGAGTGCGATGTTTATCTATGAACTGTGGGTGTGTATATATAAGTTCGATGTTTATCTATGAACTGTGGGTGTGTATATATAAGTTCGATGTTTATATATGAACTGTTGTTGTGTGCATGAGTGCGGTGTTTATATCTTGAACAGTGGATGTGAATATATGAGTGTGGTGTTTATCTATGAACTGTGAGTGTGTATATATGAGTGTGATGTTTATATATGAAGTGTAGTAATGAACAGCAAGGCGTCGCTGGGGTGATATTTTCTTGCAAGACAATGGCGAAAAATTGCATTTGCTTTGGTGTCCCAACAGCTCAGTCGCGGTTGCATTAGACTGAAAACTTAAAGGTCTTTGGTGTAACCCAGTGTTTGGCAGTTTTTTGTTATTTAGTTTCTTCTTCTTTGGGTCGATTCTCGCATTTATTTGCAGTGAAATTTTATCCCCGCCACTGAAGGATTGGGAATGGAACAGAGAGACATCAACGATGTGAAATATTTATATCGTCTGTATTTGGTTTTTATTTCTCTGTTACCTTCTGCCTTTTCCTCTTGGTTTTTCCTCTCTCGGTGCCGGGTGACCATTTGATTTGATGCATTTGTTCTAAACTGATCCCTTTTCCACATCTCGGGGCGGTCAGACCCGCTCTGTCTTTCTGTTGTTGCTGATGATCATTAATGGGAACAGGCCGCGAGTTGAACGTTTCTCTGCAAACCGGAGAAAGAAAAAGAAAAAGAAAGACGTGTTTCTCCGGCCCAGGGGTAAAGTTGCAATGGATGTTATTCAATAAAATTGTCCCGTGAATTTGTCTGTGGATCTGATTGTAAAGCTTGGATTTTAAAATTACGAAAACCCAAAACAAAGGCCCTTATCAGCCCATACAGCAATCAAACCCGCGATCACGACATGATGGCATGTTTTACTCCAGCAAGCTGTGCAACCAGTCTCCTAAAATGCAGTCTGAAAAGCGTTTCACATACAAAATAAATCATTATTAAACTTGTGACTGTCACTCGGTAACCACGTTAGCGTCTCTTTCAGTCTGCAACAGAAAGTTATAGGTTGGTTAATGGTGTTTACAGAAATATTCCTCTTTTCGTCGAGTTTATTTGGTTTCATGTAATTAATTATAGAGGTGTGAACGCCGAATCATAACCACGAGCCCACCAGGCACCTGTACGGACAGTTCACCCAATCCGGTTACTTTGATCATCTGCCCTACTCTGCTAGAAAAACAATAGGATGAACAGCCCTTGTCTGTGAAAAGGTGTCCTCTCTCCTTGATCAAACTAATGTTTGCAATTGATGAACTGGAGTGAATTGCGCTCGAAGCAGATCTGGAAAATGCGCAATGTAGCCGCACAGGAATTCCAAATCTACTCTACGTGGAGGAAAAGGAGTGACAGAAACAGAAGGAGATGCCACGTGAAAGATTTGGACCCGGACCTGCTGCATGAGACTTTAAATGTTGTCAGCCTTTAACTGTAGCTCACAGTGTGAGAACATTCATTGTTATCATTTGCCTTTTCTGTATCTTCTTGTACTGCATCTCTTCAATATCCCCGGGTTGTTACAGCACTGCTTTCTTCAAATTAAATCCCATTGTGAAAACATACACGATTTCAAACCAAAGCGAGGTGTGTGAGATTGGAAGGAGAGTGTGAGTGGGGATCATGGGCCCGTGCGTGCGTGCATTTTGGAAATGGAAACAGAGACATCCGCTGCTTGTGGGAGTATTTCACCTAACTTTTCCATTTCACGCTCAGGCCTACCCACACTCGGTACTGACATGGCCTGAACAAATCTTTCGTGTCCTCACAGAAAATGCCACTCTGTTCGAGCAGTTTGTCCGGACTGGGCTGCAATGAGGTATGACACTGGGAGTATTCAATGAATGAAATAAGTACTTCAAACAGAAAACATTCTTCACTCACTCATCCTGATACATTAGGGTCTCTATATTTGAATTATTGTTCCATTCATTGGAACTTGGGAACATGAGTAAGCCATTCAGCCCCTCGAGCATCCAGGTTAATACATCCTTCCTGAGGTGGGTGCCCGGAACTGAATGCAATCCTCCAGATGGGGTGTCGCCAGAGCTCTGTGCAGCTGTAACATAACATCTACCCCTTTGTTTTCCAGCCCTCTTGAGATAAACGGGGAGAGTGAGAGCTCAAGAGAGAAAGCGAGAGTGAGCAAATGGGAGAGAGAGAGAGGACTATGCATTGCACAAACCATTGCTCTGTCGATTTCTCAGGAGCGCTATGAATCCCCACTGAGCTTTTGGACCACTTACTGCACCGCAGCAAAAGTTCCAAAGCAGCATATGGGTAACGTGAAATAACCTAATCGACAGCCGATTTGTGGTGCCATGGGTAGCACGTGGGACTTCTTCAAATCACTGCAAAGGTTGTGTGTCCGAATCTCACCATCGTTGAATTTTAGTTCAGGGTTCGGTGATTTCGGCGCTAGGAAGTGAAATTTTGCAGCAAAACCGCAACAGGATCATTAATGCTCGTCAAGGAAGGGAAATAACCCCCTCCACTTCCTCTGATACAAGTGGCTCCAGTCCCACCCGAATTTATAATGCTTCATCCTCTCTGAGCTGGATTGGCGAAACACTCTCAAGATGGACGCCCATCATCTGCTCACCGCAAAAATCAATCTGCTGGACTTCCGGCTCTGTCAGACTGCATGTTCCTTCAGTCAGGTTTCCAACTGGACACATGCATCCTGCTGCCGTGCAAGCTTTGGTGCTTGAGGGATAGAATTCTTGCTTGCAGTAATTCTATTCCTGTGAAAGTAGCTCCTGAAGATCGCAAGATGGAAAGTATCGTGACTGAGCGGTCGAACGCGCAGGGTTAAAGCTCAAGCTAAATCCCATAATTTGTCGATGGATCAAAATCATAGTTTGTGGCTCCAATACCGCAGCCTCCCTCCTGTAAACTAATAACATTAAATATCTCATCTGATATTGCAACAAGAGGAACCACGTGGCGATACAAATAATTGATGCATTTTGGAACACTCAATTATACGTTCAGCTCCGTTCGAAATGTTCACAAGGAAAAGGATTCGTTGCTCTCGGTGAGACTCAACTAACAACCTCGCCATTTCCCGACCTAGTACGGTTATACAAGAACCGCGCACTGACTGATTGCGCTGCTAGAGCCCGGTCACTTTGATCACCTCTCCTACTCTGCTGCAAAGAATCTTAAGGTGAGAGGCCCTTACCTGTGGAAACGTGTCCTGTCCCCGTGATGAAAATAATATCTGCACTTTCACTTTCAGCTTCTTTCACATCCTTTGCTCTATCGCACTACAATCGGGTTTTCTGTGAACAGATCAAAATAAACTTTGGCAGAAATTCTAACAGCAGTGGGATTCAAACCCACGCCTCTATAGAAATTAAATTTAACACCTTCGACCGCGAGGCCGCGCTAACATAATGTCACAGTAATGTTTGAAGAGCTGTTTAATGCTCAAATAAATGAATTGAAGCTAATTGACCGCATTTACCCGGTGCTGGGGTTGTTCTTAGATCAGAGAACGTTAAGAGGAGATTTGATCGAAGTGTTCAAAATCATGAAGGGTTGGAATAAATAAATAAAGAGAAACTGTTCCCATTGGCGGAAGGGTCGAGAACCAGAGGACACAGATTTAAGGTGATTGGCAAAAGAACCAAAGGCGACGGAAGGAAACACTTCTTCACCCAGCGAGTGGTTGCAATCTGGAATACGCTGATTGAAAGGTGGCTTTCAAAAAGGAATTGGATAAATACTTGATAGGAAACAAATGCAGGGCTAACGGGAAGGGGCGGGGGAATGGGACTATCTTGATTGCTTTAACAACGAGCCGGCACGAGCTCGATGGGACGAATGGCCTCCTTCTCTGCTGAAACCATTTTATGATTCTATGATTCTATGTATTCTCTTTATTTTCTTTGCATGCATTTCTCTATCTCTCCCTGTCTCTGTCTCTTGTGTTGTCCTCTGATGGACTTCTCAGGCTTCCGTGAACGGAGTTGGCTGATCGAACCTGCAACACCAGCAGAGAAGGTTAAAGAAAGGTTGAGACGGTAGGAAAAGTAAAGGTGCAACCCAGCTGCTGCAGTCAATGTCTAAACATTAAGATCTCTTCACTCTCACAGTGAAACAAAACAGAAATTTGATTAAAGTATACTTATGGGAGAGTGTATATTATCACCATGCCGAGACAGACGGCAATTATATCATAGAATCATAGAATCATTAAAATTTACGTTCGCGGAGGCCATTCGGCCCATCATGTTTGTACCGGCCGGAAAAGAGATATCCAGCATCACCCGACTTACCAGCGTTTAGTCCGTAGTCTTGTCGGTTACGGCTCTTCAAGTGCATATTGAGGTCCCTTTTAAACCCGATGAGGGTTTCTGCTTCTCCCACCCTCTCAGGCAGTGAGTTCCAGACCCCCACCACCCGCTGGGTGGAAAAAAATTCCCCTCTGCTCCACTCTAATCCTTCTACCAATTACCTTAAATCTATGACCCTTTTTATTGAACTCTCTGCTACGTGAATCAGGTCCTTCCTATCCACTCTATCGAGGCCCGTGATAATTTTATACACCTCAATTAAATCTCGCCTCAGCCTCGTCGGTTCCAGAGAAAACAACCTCAGCCGATCCAATCTATCCTCATAGCCAAAATTCTCCACTCTTCGCAACATCGTCGTAAATCTCTGTACCATTTCTAGTGTAGTCCCATCTTTCCTGTAATGTGGTCACCAAAACTGTACGCAATACTCCAGCTGTAGCCGAACTCGTGTTTTATTCAGTTCCAGAATAACCTCCCTGCTCTTACATTCTATGCCTCGGCTAATAAAGCAAAGTATCCTTTATACCTTTTTAACCACCTTAACCACCTCTCCTCTTCCCTTCAGGGATCTGTGGACATGCACTCCAAGGTCTCTCTTTTTATCGACACCTCTCAGTATCCTCCAAAGCAATGTAGTTTCCGAGCAACTAATTCTGAAACGTCTTGCTTGATAATATAAGTCGTAGAGTCGAAACCAATTTAGTAAAGGGAAACTAATATTGGTGACTGGAAATAGTTAGTGTACAACTTGATATTGCTGTATACCGGAATAGAAAACGAGATTGGATGGACAGAAGAGGTCTGAAAGGGTAGCCGATCGGCTATGGGAGACAGCGACACTTTACACTGGCTGCATGATGTAAGTAACAGCGCCTGGTTGGTCTAGATGTATGATTCTTGTTTCGGGGGCTTTGGTTGATTAATATCTGAGAGTCCCGGGGTAAAATCCCCAATAAGCTCTTGCTGTTCAGCTACGTTGAGTGTAAAATTCACCAATTGGCTTCTGACATCTTTTCAGTGTTCCTGTTGGTAGGATTAAAGTGCATGTTTGAGCTCCAGAGGACAGAGTGCTGAAGTTTCCAAAGTGCAACACATGCGAAGTAAATAAAATGTCTCAAGATGATGCAGAGATTGATGCTGAATGTGAATCTCCCCCTATTCAGGTGGTCTCATTGATATTGGATGACGGGACAGGGAACGACATATGGAAGTTTGCCGATGACACCAAAATGGGCAGCGTTATAAGCAGTGCAGATTATATAGGAAGAGGAACACAGGAACAGGAGTAGACCATTCAGCCCCTCGTGCCTGCTCCGCCATTTGATAAGATCATGGCTGATCTGTGATCTAACTCCATATACCTGCCTTTGGCCCATATCCCTTAATGCCTTTGGTTGCCAAAAAGCTATCTATCTCAGATTTAAATTTATAAATTGAGCCAGTATCAATTGCCGTTTGCGGAAGAGAGTTCCAAACTTCTCCAACACTTTGTGTGTAGAAATGTTTTCTAATCTCGCTCCTGAAAGGTCTGGCTCCAATTTTTAGACAGTGCCCCCAACTTCCAAAACCCCCAACCAGCGGAAATAGTTTCTCTCTATCCACCCGATCTGTTCCCCTTAATATCTTATAAACTTCGATCAGATCACCCCTTAACCTTCGAAACTCTGGAGAATGCAACCCCAATTTGTGTAATCTCTCTTCGTAACTTAACCCTTGAAGTCCGGGTATCATTCTGGTAAATTCCAGAGAGACATTAATATAATGAATGAATGGGCAAAACTGTGGCAAATGGATTTCAATTTAGGCAAGTGTGAGGTCATCCACTTTGGACCTCAAAAGGATAGATCAGAATACTTTATAAAAGGTGAAAAATTCGAAACTGTGGAGTTCCAAAGGAACTTCGGTGTCCATGTACATAGATCAATAACAGGTCATGGACACGAACAGAATATAATCCAAAAGGCGAATGGAATGGTGGCCTATATGTTTAGAGAATGAGAATAGACATTATGCTACAGCTGCACAAAGCTCTGGTTGGACCACACCTGGAGTACTGTGTTCAGTTTTGGGCACCGCACCTTAGGAAGGATATATTGGCCTTGGAGGGAGTGCAGTGTGATTTACTAGAAAGATAACTGGACTCTAAGCGATAAATTACGAGGAGAGATTACACAAACTATAGTTGTATTCCCTTCAATTTAGTAGATTAAGGGTTGATGTGATCGAAATGTTCAAGATATTAAGAGGAACTGATGGGGTAGATGGATAGAAACTATTTCCGCTCGTTGGGGTGTCCAGGACTTGGGGACATCGGCTAAACATTAGAGTCAGACTTTCAGGAGTGAAGTTAGGAAACACTTCTGCAAGCAAAGTGTTGGAGAAGTTTGGAACTCTCTTCCATAAACTGCAGTTGATGCGAGCTCAATTGTTAATTTCAAACCCGTGATTTATCGATTTTTGTTAACCAAAGATATTTAGAGATATGGGACTTAGGCGGGTACAGGGATTTCGGTCACAACTCAGCCATGATCGTATTGAGTTGCGGAACAGGCTCGACGGACCAAATACCACAATCCTGTTCCGAAGTTCCTCATTGGTGCAGAATGCAAAATGATCTTGCATTGGCCGGGAATCGAACCCGGGTCTCCCGCGTGGCAGGCGAGAATTCTACCCCTGAACCACCAATGCTTGCTTTTGTAGAAGTTACATGCTCCTATATGGAATGCTGTCTAAACGAACATGCCGTTTGCAGCTGCGATGGCCGAGTGGTTCAAGCGTTGGTCTCAAAACCCCATTTGGGTTTTCCTGCCGAGGTTTGAATTCTGCTCGCAACCCCCAACTGTTGAAAGATCTCTTCAATGCTCAAATTGATTCATTGGAGTTAATTGACCGCATTTACCTCTCTCCCAGCATCAGAGATACTTTTAATTGAGCGTCCAATCTTCTCTTGCAAGATTTCAAGACCCGAGAAGGAATCTCTCCCAATCTGTAACTTAAATTCTGGTCGTTTGCAAAACCTGACATTTATACTCTTTATTTTCTTTGCATGCATCTCTCTATCTTTCCCTGTCTCTGTCTCTTCTATCTCTGTTGAGCCCGACGGGCTTCTCAGGCTTCCTTGAACGGCGAAGGCTGATCTCATCTGCAACACCAGCAGAGAAAGGTAAAAAAAAGGCACTGAGACGGTTGGAAAAGTAAAGGTGCAACCCAGCTGCTGCAGCTAATGTCTACACACTTATGTCTCTTCACTCTCACAGTGAAACAAAGCATCAATTTGATTAAAGTATACTTCTGGTCGAGTGTATATTATCACAATGCCGAGACAGACGGCAATTATATCATAGAATCCGAGAAAGTTATGCCAAAGAAGGAAACCATTCTGCACATCGTGCCTGTGCCGGCCGAAAAATCGGTACCGAGCCTCGTCTCACTTTCCAGCGTTTCGTCCCTAATCTTGTCGGTTATGGATCTTCACGTGCATATTGAAGTTTTTATTTTTCAATGCGATGAGGGTTTCCGCCTCTCCCACCCTTTCTGGCAGTAATTTTCCGACCCTCACACCCACCACCCTCTGGATGGAAAAAAAAATTCACTCCCCTCTAATCATTCTACCGATTACCTAAGATTGATGTATCCTGATTATTGACCTCCCTACGAAGGGAAATAGGTCCTTACTATACACTCGATCGAGGCCCGTCATAATGTTATACACCTCAATTAAATCTCCCAACAGCCTCCTCAGTTCCAAAGCAAACAACCCCAGCTTATCCAATCTAATCTCATAGCTAAAATTCTCCAGTTCTGGCAACATTGTCTTCAATCTCCTTTGTACCCTTTCTCGTGCAATCACATCTTTCCTGTAATGTGGTGACCACAACTGTACGCAGTATTCTTGCTGTGGCCTAACTATTGTTTTATAAATTTCTACCAGAACCTCCCCTGCTCTTATATTCTATGCCTCGGCTAATAAAGGAGAATATTCTTTATGGCTTCTTAACCACCTTATCTAGCTGTTCTGCTGCCTTCTGGGATCTGTGGACATGCACTCCAAGGTTTTGCTGTTCATCTACATCTCTCAGTCTCCTCCCAAGCAATGTAGTTTCAGAGCAACTAATTCTGAAACGTCTTACTTCATAATTCAAGTCGTACAGTCGAAACCTATTTGTTAAAGGGAGACTAATATTGGTGACTGGAAGTTGTTAATGTACAACTTGATATTGCTGTGCACCGGAACGGAAAACGAGATTGGATGGACAGAAGAGGTCTGAAAGGATGGCCGATCGGCTGTGGGAGGCAGCGCACCTTTCAACTGACTCCACGACTTCAGCATCAGTGGTTTGTTGGTCTAGGGGTATGATTTTCGCTTCGAGGGTTGTGTTATGTGATATGCGCGCGATCTCAGCTTCAAATCCCGCATGACCCCTCCTCTTTTTGTGCTTTTAGTGAAAAGTCACCAATGTGCTTCCGATATCTTTTCAGTGTTGCTGTTGGTAGAATTGAATTATATCCAGAGAATGTTTGAGCTCCAGAGGACAGAGTGCGGAAATTTCCAAGGCACAACACAGGTGAAAAAAAAAATGTCTCAATATGATGATGAGATTGAAGCTGAATGTGAATTTACCCCAGTGCAGTCGGTCTCATTGATATAAGATGACGGGATAGAGAGCGACATGTGCAGATGACGCCAAGATGGGCAGCACTGTAAGCAAAGTAGATGGAAGCAGAACATTACAGAGAGTATTTCATATAATAAATGAATGGGCAAAACTGTGGCAAATGGATTTCAATTTAGGTAAGTGTGAGGTCATCCAACTTGGACCTATAGAGCATTGATCAGAATACGCTCTAACTGGTGAAATGCTCGAAACCGTGGAGTTCCAAAGGGACTGACCGGTCCATATACATAGATCATTAAAATGTCATGGACAGGTACAGAAAATAATCAAAAAGGCTAATGGAAAACTAGCGTTTATATCTAAAGGACCAGAATACAAGGTGATAGACATTATGCTACAGCTACACAAAGCTCTGGTTAGACCACACCTGGAGTACTGTGTTCAATTCTGGGCAACACACCTTAGGAAGGATATTTTGGCCGTGGAGGGAGTGCAGTGTAATTTTGCTAGATTGATACCTGGAATCCAAGGGTTAAATTACGAGGGGAGATTACACAAACTAGGGTTGTATTCCCTGGAATTCAGTAGAATAAGTGCTGATTTGATTGAAGTTTTCAAGATATTACGGGGAACTGTTGGTGTTGATGGAGAGAAACTCTTCCCGCTCGTTCGGATGTCGAGGACTCGGGAACCTGGCCTAAAAATTAGAGTCAGGAATTTCAGGAGTGATATTAGTTAACACTTCAACAAGCAAAGGGGGGTAGAAGTTTGGAACTCTCTTCTGCAAGCGACAGTGTTAGCTTAATTGTTAATTTTAAACCTGAGACTGATAGATTTGCGGAACCGGCTCGAGTGGCTAAACTCATCTTCCTAATTGGTGCAAAACATGAAACGTTCATGCATTGTCCGCGAATCGAATCCGTGTCAGAGGCCAGAATTCTATCCCAGAGCCACCAATACTCGTGCGTACAGGCACTGCATATGTACATTTATGTTACTCTCATAGTGATTGAAAGCAGCAATTTGAGTAAATTATACTTATGGTAGAATGTAAACTATGACGATGTCGAGACAGACGATTATGTTGTTTCAGAGCAATTCATTTTGCAAAGTGTTACTTGATAATGCAAGTCTTACATTCAAAGCAAATTTGATAATAAGCGAGAAATATTGTTGATATGAAATGATCCGTGTGGAACCTGATATTGCTCCACATCGTGCATCGTAGAAGAAAGCGGGATTGTATGGACAGAGCCTTCTGAAAGGATGGCGGAACGGCTGCATGGCAGCGAAATTTTACAGCGGCTGCACGGCTCTGTTGCTTGTTGGTCTTTGGGTCTGAATGTCGCTCAGGAAGTTCGAATCGTTCAAAATTCCGAATGAGCCCTGTTATGTCCCCATTTTTAGTCAAAAATCACCAATTGGCTTCTTACATCTTTTCAGCGGTGTGGAAGGCAGTTTTGACTTATCTCCAGCAGAGCATGTTTGAGCACCAGAGGAAAGAATGCAGAGGGTTTGTCCATGCAACACAAGTGGACGAAATGAAGATCATCTTTGAAGAAGTTGTAGATTGAAGCCGGCACATGAATTTATCCCAATTCAGACAATCTCATGGGTACAGAACAAAAAAGGTAAAGGATGCTGCATTGGCCTGGAAACAAACCCCAGGTTTCCCACCAGCAGGCGAGGGTTCCACCACTGAACCACCAATGGACACACGGCTGCAGGCAGCACGTGTAGCTTTGGATACATGTCTGGAACATGCACTCTGGCAGAGTTCCTGTGATTACCGTGCGCAATCGACTCCACAGCCGCGCCATGCCTTTGTGTTAACTTATCGATTAAGCATGGTCGTGAAATTCACTGGGGGTTCGAAACCAGCTTACACGACGATTGTGAAACAGTCAAATAAATAAGAGCTGTAATTACCAGGCAGTGTTTACTTCTCTCAGAGGTTAAGGGATAATCCAGCCCAATGTTCACCTTTAAGATTTCACGACTTGAGACAGAATTTCAAAAAAACTGTACCTTAAATTCTGCTCAATCACAGAATTTGGAGATTTATACTATTTTATTTCTTTGCATGCATCTCTCTATCGCTGTCTACGTGTCGCTCTTGAAAATCTCAAGAATTCAAGTATCGTGACTGAGCGGTCTAACCCGCTGGTTTAAAGCTCCAGTTAAATCCCATAATTTGTAGATGGATCAAAATCACGGTTTGTGGCTCCAATTCCGCAGCCTCCTTCCTGTAAACTAATAAAACTAAACATCTCATCTGTTTTTGCAACAGCGTAGGCCGGAGGAACCACATGGCTGAACAAATAACTAGATGCATTTTGTAACACACCAATTGCACATTCTACTCCGTTCGAAATGTTCACAAAGAAAAGGATTGGTTGATCTCGATGAGAGTCAACTAACAACCTCGCCATTTCCCGACCCTGGACTGTCATATAAGGACCGCCCACTGACTGATCGCGCTGCAAGAGCCCAGTCACTTTGATCACCCGTCCCTCTCTGCTGGAAGGAATATTAAAGAGAGAGGCCCTCTCCTGTGGGAACGTGTCCTGTCCCCGTGATGAAAATAATATCTGCACTTTCACTTTCATCTTCTTTCACATCCTCTGCTCCATCGCACTAAATTCGGGTTTTCTGTGAACAGGTCAAAATAAACATTGGCAGAAATTCTAAGAGCATTGGGATTCAAACCCACGCCTCCATAGAAATTAAATGTAACACCTTAGACCGCGTGGCCGCGCTACCATAATGTCACAGTAATGTTTAAAGAGCTGTTTAATGCACAAATATATGAATTGAAGCTAATTGACCGCATTTACCCCGTGCTGGGGCTGTTCTCATTCGAGCAGAGAAGGTTAAGAGGAGATTTGATAGAACTGTTCAAAATCATGAAGGGTTTAGATAAAGTAAATAAAGAGAAACTGTTCCCATTGACAGAAGGATCGAGAACCAGAGGACACAGATTTAAGGTGATTGGCAAAAGAACCAAAGGCGACATAAGGAAACATTTTTTTTACCCAGTGAGTATTTATAATCTGGAATGCGCTGCCTGAAAGGGTGGTGGAAGCAGATTCAGTCGTGACTTTCAAAAAGGAATTGGATGAATACTTGAAGGGAAATAAATGCAGGGCTACCGGGAAGTGGCGGGGGAATGGGACTAACTGGATCGGTCTTACAATGAGCCAGCGCGGGCTCGATGGACCGAATAGCCTCCTATGCTGTAACCATTTTATGATTGTATGATTCTATTGATAATCCTTATTTTCTTTGCATGTATTTCTCTATCTCTCCCTGTCTCTGTCTCTTGTGTTGTCCCCTGATGGACTTCTCAGGCTTCCTTGAACGGCGTTGGCTGATCGATCCTGCAACACCAGCAGAGAAGGTTAAAGAAAGATTGAGACGGTAGGAAAAATAAAGGGGCAACCCAGCTGCCGCAGCCAATGTCTACACATTAATGTCTCTTCGCTCTCAATTAAGTCACTCTCTTTTCATTCCTCTTATTTCGTTCTTTTTCTTTCTGCCTCCAGCACCTTTATCTGTATCCTGTTTTTGTTCTCTCATGTGTCTCTGCTGGATGATCCAAAATTCAGACCCGCCGCTTCTTCCAGCTTTTTCTTCCTTCCACAATAATGGTCCATTTCATTGAGACTTTACTGCGGCCTTGCTACTCTAACATTCACCTTCACATTCTTACGCCTTTATGTTTGCTCTCCATCGACCGCTGTTTCTCGGGGGCACATGTCCCGTTCATTTGTGCCTTGAAACATTTCCACCTGCGTGACTGTTCCAGAGACAAGCACAAAGAAAGCAGGTCTGGCATTCCGAAGGACAGCGGCATAGTTTTCCGTGGAATTTCCATGGGGTATCTTGTGACACGGGGGATGTTAACTGAAGAACTGGGATTTGTTTTCATGGTCGTTGGAGCTTTTCCCCGAGCAGTTGATGTGCGGGAGAGACGGGCGGGGAGAGAGAGGAAAGCGTAACAGGAAGGGACAGAAGGTATGGAGTAATAGGTAAAGTGTTAAAAAAGGAAAAAGCAGGAACTAAGCGTCACAAAACAGATTTGAAAGTTCTTTATCTGAATGCACGTAGCATTCGTAATAAAATGGACGAGTTAACGGCAAAAATAACTGCGTATGGGTATGATCTTGTGGCCATTACAGAAACATGGCTGCAGGGTGACGACGACTGGGAATTAAATATGCCAGGGTATTTAACAATCAGGAAGGACAGGCAGGAAGGAAGGTGAGGTGGGGTGGCTATGTTAATAAAGGAAGGAATCACTGTAATACAGAGAAATGATATTGGGACAAAGCATCAAGATAATGAAACAGTTTGGGTGGAGATAAGGAATAATAAGGGAAAAAAAACATTAGTGGGCGTAGTATATAGGCCTCCTAATAGTTGCAACTCTGCTGGAAGAAGTATTAATCAGGAGATAGTCGGGGCATGTAATAAGGGAACAGCCATAATTATGGGGGATTTTAATTATCATATTAACTGGACAAATCAAATTGGGCAGAGCAGCCTTGAGGACGAGTTCATTGAGTGCATCAGGGATGGATTTCTTGAGCAGTATGTAACTGATCCTACAAGGGGGCAGGCAACCTTGGACCTGGTCCTGTGTAATGAGTCAGGATTAATTAATAATGTCCTAGTTAAGGATCCCCTTGGAACGAGCGACCACAACATGGTTGAATTCCATATCCAATTAGAGGGTGAGAAGGTTGATTCTCAAACAAGCGTACTGAGCTTGAATAAAGGAGACTATGATGGTATGAGAGCGGAATTGATTAAAGTGGACTGGGAAAATAGATTAAAGGGTAAGACGGTACATGAGCAGTGGTGTTCATTTAGGGAGTTATTTTACAACTTTCAAAATAAATATATTCCACTGAGGAAAAAAGGGTGTAAAAGAAATGACAGCCATCCGTGGCTAAGTAAAGAAATCAAGGATAGTATCCGACTAAAAACAAGGACATATAAGGTAGCCAAACTTAGTGGGAGGATAGAAGATTGGGAATTCTTCAAAAGACAGCAAAAAGTAACTAAAGGATTGATTAAGAAAGGGAAGTTAGATTATGAAAAGAAATTAGCAAAAAATATAAAAACAGATAGCAAGAGTTTCTATAGTTATATAAAAAGAAAAAGGGTGGCTAAGGCAAACATAGGTCCCTTAGAGGATGAGACCGGGAAATTAATGGTGGGAAACATGGAGATGGCAAAAATGCTGAACAAATATTTTGTTTCAGTCTTTACAGTAGAGGACACTAAGAATATCCCAACACTGGACAAACAGGGGACTCTCGGGGGGCAGGAGCTAAATACGATTAAAATCACTCAGGAGATGGTACTCAGTAAAATAATGGGACTCAAGGCGGATAAATCCCCTGGACCTGATGGCTTCCATCCTAGGGTCTTGAGGGAAGTGGCAGTAGGGATTGTGGATGCTTTGGTGATAGTTTTCCAAAATTCCCTGGACTCAGGAGAGGTCCCGGCAGATTGGAAAACTGCTAATGTAACACCGTTATTTAAAAAGGGTAGTAGGCAGAAGGCTGGAAATTATAGGCCAGTTAGCTTAACATCTGTGGTGGGTAAAATTTTGGAGTCTATTATTAAGGAGACAGTAACGGAACATTTAGATAAGCATAATTTAATAGGACAAAGTCAGCATGGCTTTATGAAGGGGAAGTCATGTCTGACAAATTTGCTTGAGTTCTTCGAGGATATAACGTATAGGGTGGATAAAGGGGAACCAGTGGACATAGTGTATTTAGACTTCCAGAAGGCATTCGACAAGGTGCCACATAAAAGATTATTACTTAAGATAAAAAATCACGGGATTGGGGGTAATATTCTGGCATGGGTGGAGGATTGGTTATCGAACAGGAAGCAGAGAGTTGGGATAAATGGTTCATTTTCGGACTAGCAACCAGTAACCAGTGGTGTTCCACAGGGGTCGGTGCTGGGTCCCCAACTCTTTACAATCTATATTAACGATTTGGAGGAGGGGACCGAGTGCAACATATCAAAATTTGCAGATGATACAAAGATGGGAGGGAAAGTAGAGAGTGAGGAGGACATAAAAAACCTGCAAGGGGATATAGACAGGCTGGGTGAGTGGGCGGAGATTTGGCAGATGCAATATAATATTGGAAAATGTGAGGTTATGCACTTTGGCAGGAAAAATCAGAGAGCAAGTTATTTTCTTAATGGCGAGAGACTGGAAAGTACTGCAGTACAAAGGGATCTGGGGGTCCTAGTGCAAGAAAATCAAAAAGTTGGTATGCAGGTGCAGCAGGTGATCAAGAAAGCCAACGGAATGTTGGCTTTTATTGCTAGGGGGATAGAATATAAAAACAAGGAGGTATTGCTGCAGTTATATAAGGTATTGGTGAGACCGCACCTGGAATACTGCATACAGTTTTGGTCTCCATACTTAAGAAAAGACATACTTGCTCTCGAGGCAGTACAAAGAAGGTTCACTCGGTTAATCCCGGGGATGAGGGGGCGGACATATGAGGAGAGGTTGAGTAGATTGGGACTCTACTCATTGGAGTTCAGAAGAATGAGAGGCGATCTTATTGAAACATATAAGATTGTGAAGGGTCTTGATCGGGTGGATGCAGTAAGGATGTTCCCAAAGATGGGTGAAACTAGAACTAGGGGGCATAATCTTAGAATAAGGGGCTGCTCTTTCAAAACTGAGATGAGGAGAAACTTCTTCACTCAGAGGGCGGTAGGTCTGTGGAATTTGCTGCCCCAGGAAGCTGTGGAAGCTACATCATTAGATAAATTTAAAACAGAAATAGACAGTTTCCTAGAAGTAAAGGGAATTAGGGGTTATGGGGAGCGGGCAGGAAATTGGACATGAAGCTGAGTTCGGATCGGTCAATGCCCTGTGGGTGGCGGAGAGGGCCCAGGGGCTATGTGGCCGGGTCCTGCTCCGACTTCTTGTGTTCTTTAGATTTGTGGTTGGGATCAGATCAGCCATGATCTTATTGAATGGCGGAGCAGGCTCGAGGGGCCGATTGGCCTACTCCTGCTCCAATTTCTTATGTTCTTATGTTCTTAATGACGGCTGAAAGGTGCACTTTTGACAATCTGGGCGGTGCAGTAAAGTCGGAAATGTTCCGCTTGATCTTAATAGGTCTGTGGAAATATCTGATTCAAAAGGAATGAGGAGAAATGAAAAGAGCGGCAATGGTGAAAAGGTGTCGATTACAGGAGATTGGCCGTGAGCGAAAGGTCCTTTGAAAGCTCGGCGAAGAGGGGAATTTTGTTCGGAAACGGCAGACTTTAAGCGCGTGAGGAAAGTGAAGTGCGAGCTGCGTTCTTGGGTCAAATTGGGTGTTTTCAGGCAAACAGCCATTGTGAAATCACAAAAATGAAAACAGAAAATGCTGGAAACGCTGAGCAGGTCAGGCAGCACCTGTGGAGAAAGAACCAGAGGAAACGTTCCAGCTGCATGACATTTGTAATCAGAACGAAAAGGTTTGTCATGTGTTTGAGCAACTTGACTGTCGAAGATGCCAGCTTCCATCTCTGAATTATTTGGGTTCGAATCTTACTGCTGCCAGAATTTGTCGAGTTTTTCATTTTGGCCGCCACACCAAAAACCCTTCTTTAATAAGAAGTGTTTTTCCGCATTGCTGGTTTACACCTGTTTGTAAAATTCAGCAAAGTCTGGATTGCCACCCAACTGTTTCTTAGACGGAGGTGTTGGGACTGTAAGGTGTGATCTCGGTGAAGTATCAATCAATGTGCACAATGGCGCCCTGGTGAACCGAGCACCTCTTATAGTCAGTATAATATAAAAGATATGTAACATAATTATGAATTTCTTCTTTACATCACACTCGGATTTATTATCAGGGAATGGACATGAGCAGGTCGATTTACGTCACGCTCCGGTCGCTTTGCATCGCCCCCGACACACAGAATAGAATCATAGAAAGGTCACAGCACGAAAAGAGGCCATTCGGCACATCGAATCCGTGCCGACAATCTGCCAGTGCAATCCAGATAGACCCACTCCCCCACCCTATCCGTGTAGCCCTGTATTTTCTTTCGTTTCAAATACTTATCCAGTTCCTTATTGAAGACCATGATTGAATCTGCCTCCACCACCCCCTCGGGCAGTGCATTCCAGATCCGAAACACTCGCTGTGCAGAAAAGTTTTTCCTCATGTCACCTTTGGTTCTTTTGCCAAACACCTTAAATCTATGTTCTTTGGTTTTTGATAGGAACAGTTTCTCTCTATCT
Organism: Heptranchias perlo; assembly: GCF_035084215.1. NCBI lineage: Eukaryota > Metazoa > Chordata > Chondrichthyes > Hexanchiformes > Hexanchidae > Heptranchias > Heptranchias perlo. The sequence continues at coordinate 8,363,190 of NC_090344.1, read as the reverse complement.
ACTCTGTCCAGATCCTTCAAGATTTTGAATACCTCTTTCAAATCTCCTCGGAACCGTCTCTGTTCCAAGCAGAACAACCCCAGCTTCTCCAATCTATCCATGAAACTTATGCCCCTCATCCCTGGAATCTTTACAGTAAATCTCTTCTGTGGGGATTCGGTATTAACATCGCCGAATCCCCCACCATCAACATTTGGTGGTCACCATTAACCAGAAACATAACTGGACCAGCCACAGAGGCTGGATATTCTGCGCCAAGTGACTCACCTTCGAATTCCCTAAAGCCGTTCAACCATCTACAAGGCGCAAGTTGAGTGAGTTCGAAGACTCATGTGATGGTCATCGACATGAAACGTTAATTCTGTTTCTGTGTCTAAAGATTCTGCCTGACCTGCTGAGGATACGCACATTTGCAGTTTCTGTTTCAGGTTGGCAACAGAGTCAGTATTTTCATTTTGAATAAAGGGGCTTTCACGCATTTCTCCATGCGACGAGGTGGTTGAGAGGTTAAAGCGATGACCTCTTAATCTGTTGTGCTCTGCAAGCGTGGGTGCAAATCCCATCTTCGTCGTTATTGTGTTTAAGTTTTGTTCCTCTCATTCGTGAAAGAATGTCTGGTGAAAGCCCCATCCTTCTCGAAACGGCAGACGGAGGGTTGTGCATTGTTTGCTGAAATCAGCTACAGTTCCTTCCAGGAAGGTGTTGAGATTGTTTGGTCGCGAAGTATCAGATTGAAGATTGGTGTCATTGTAAAAAGAGTAAATCTTATGGTCATCGTAAGAGAAACGTATGTACCATAATTATGATTTATGTCCGGATCATTGCGTGTCTGTGTCTGTTAAAAATGGATGTGCTGTAAGTCCCGGATCATTCTCTGTGCGTTTTACCCGATTTTCTTGATACCTTTTTCCTTCTGAACTGAAATGACGATCCTCTCTCGAGAAAACGGTTCACCACCTGCTTCGGGCAGCTGGTCGGAAAAATAACAAAAACTGATGAGACCAAGTTCATTCTGCTCGGATTAAATTCCAATCTCCGCACTCTATCCCCCATTCAGACCCACCCCCGCCTGGACATTATAATCTGCGATATTCATAAGGGAATGGAGAAGCAGAATATCACGGTTATAATTTTCTTCGTTGCTCAACATTGAATAGCTTCAATTGCAATGATTCAGAAGGTAATCATAGAATCATAGAATCTTACAGCACAGAAGGAGGCCATTCGGCCGTCGTGCCAGTGCCGGCTTTTTCGAAGACCTGTCCAAATTAAACTCACACCCCAGATTTTTCCCAATAATCCTGCAAATTCGTCCTCTTCAATTATGTCCAATTGCCTTTTGAATGATCCTATGGAATCGGCTTCCACCACCCTTTCAGGAAGTGCGTTCCTGATCTTAACAAACCCTCTGTGTGAAAATAATTCTCCTCAATTCCCCTCTAGTTCTTTTGCCAATTATTTTAAATCTGTGACCTCTGTTTACCGACCCACTTGCCAGAGGAAACAGTTTCTCCCTACTTGCTCTTTCAAAACCCCTCATTATTTTGAATATCTCTGTTAGGTCTCCCGTTAATCATCTCTGCTGTAAGGATAATAATCCCAGCTTCTCCAATCTCTCCATATAACTGAAGTCCCTCATCCCTGGTAACATCCAGGTCAACCGGCTCTGAATCCTCTTCAATGCCTTTTTATCCTAAAGTTTGGTGCCCAGATCTGTACAATATACTCCAGCTGAGGCCTAACCACTGATTGTAAGGATTAGTATAATTTCCTTTTTATTTGCATTCAATGCCCCTGTTTACAAAGCCAAGTATCCCATACGCTTTCTTAACCACCTTATCAACTTGCCTTGTTTTATGAATATGAACCCCAGGTCCCTCTGCTCTTGGAACCCCTCATAATTTGTTCCATTTAGATTATGCTGCCTCTCCATGTTCTTCTTCCAAAAGTGCATCACTTCACACTGATCGGCGTTAAATCTGTCACGTGACCGCCAATTTCACCAGTCCATCCATCTCATCCTGAATTCTGCTATTATCTTGCTCACGATTTACTACGTTGCCAAGTTATGTATCATCCGCAAACTTCGAAATTGTACTCCCTATTCCCACATCCCAGTCATTTATATATAACAAGAAAAGCAATAGCCCTAATACCGACCCCTGGGGGATTCCACTGCATATTTCTCCCCAGTCAGAAAAACATCCGTTCACCACGAATCTCTGCCTCCTATCCCTCAGCCAATTACTTGCCCACGTGACCACCGGCCCTTTAATCCCACGTGCTTCTAGTTTTCGAATAAGTCTGTTATGTGTTAATTTCTAAAATGTGTCCTGAAAATAACTGTAACCCCGTAATTTTATTGTTAAATAATGAGAATACAGATATTAAGACCGAACGATAGATCGGGTTCATTCCCATAACCCGAAGGTGTCGGGACCCGAGGAGGTGAAAACCCATCTGGGTTTATATTTCCCGAAAACGGAGACTGAAAATAGCAAAACTCATCCCATCGAAATCCAACAATTGGACGAAGAACCGACAGCCTTTTCCCATCCCGGGTTTCCAGACCTGGCCGTTGAAGGAAGCCTGATAAGTCCATTAGGGAGCAACACCGAAAGTGAAGAAACGCAGACAGAGATAGAGAGATACATGCAAAGAAAAATAGTCTAAATTTCCAATTCTGTGATTGAGCAGAATTTAAGCTGCAGCTTAAAGGAAATTCGTCTCATGTCGTGAGATGCACATAGGGCTGGATTATAACTTTATTTCTGAGAGAAGTAAACATTGCTTGGAAACTACAGCTGTTATTTATTTGACCATTTTACAGTGGCGGTGTGAAGTGATTTCGAATTTCAGTCAATTTCAAGACCATGCTTGACCCACTCGTTTGGTCACCCACGGATTGCACGCGGCTGCAGAGCAGACTGCGCAGGCTTATCACAGGAACTCTGCCAGATTGCATGTTCCAGACTTTTATCCAACGCTACACGTGCAAACTGCAGCCATGCGTGCATTGGTGGTTCAGTGTGGAACCCTCACCTGCCGGTGGGAAACCAGGGGTTTGGTTGCAGTCCAATGCAGCATCCTTTACCTTTTTTATCTGTACCCATGAGATCGCCTGAATTGGGATAAATTCATGTGCCGGCTTCAATCTGTACAACTTCTTGAAAGATTATCTTCATTTCATCCACGTGTCTTTCGTGGACAAACCCTCTGCATTCTGTCCTCTGGTGCTCAAACATGCTCTGCTGGAGATAAGTCAAACCTGCCTTCTGCACCGCTGAAAGGAAATGAGAAGCCAATTGGTGATTTTTGACTAAAAATGGGTACACAACGGAGCTCATCCGGGATTTGAACCCGTGAAACACCTTGAGCGAGAATCAGACCCAAAGACCAACTGGCAACAGAGCCGTGCAGCCACTGTAAAATTTCGCTGCGAAGCAGCCGATCCGCCATCCTTTCAGAACACCATGTCCATACAATTCCGCTTTCTTGTACGATATACGATGTAGAACAATGTCAGGTTCTGCACTAATTATATCATATCAACAATATCAAATTAGTTTTGAATGTACGACTTGTATTATCAAGTAACACTTTACAGAATGAATTACTCTGAAACGACATTGTCGTCTGTCTCGGCATCGTCATAGTTTACACTCCACCATAAGTACACTTTACTCAAATTGCTGCTTTCATTCACTATGAGAGCGAAAATCCATGAATGTGGATACATTAGCTACGAATTTATCAGCTCGGTTGCACCTTTACTTTTCCTACTGTCTCCGTCTTTTTTTTCTTCCACATTCTCTGATATTATTGCAGGTTCGATCAGCTCTCGCCGTTCAACGAAGCCTGAGAAGTCCATCGGGGACAACACAGAGAGACAAAAGACAGAGACAGGGAGAGATAGAGAGATGCAGGCAAAGAAAATGAAGAGTGGAAATGTCAGGTTTTGCAAACTAGCAGAATTTAAGTTACAGATTGGGAGAGATTCCTTCTCGGGTCTTGAAATCTTGCAAGAGAAGATCTGACACTAATTAAAAGCACCGGCCACGCTGTCGAATGTCTCATTCTGGGAGAGAGATAAATGCGGTCAATTAACTCCAATTAATCTATTTCAGCACTGAAGTGATCTTTAAACAGTTGCTCTGCGATCAGAATTCAAACCTGGGCAGGAAAACCTCAATTGAATTTTGAGTCCAACGCTTTAAACACTCGGCCACCGCAGCTGTAAACGACATGTTCGTTCAGATAGGATTCCAAATGGACACTTGCCGCTATTAAGAACGCGCGCATTGGTTGTTCAGGGGTCGAATTCTCACCTCTTATGCGGGAGACTTTGGTTCGATTTCCGGCCAATGCAGAATCATTCTCACCAATGAGGAGCTGAGGAATATAAGTCTGCCATTTCTCCCCTGGAGCCTGTTCCGCAATTCAAACAGATCATGGCTGATATATGACCGAACTCCAGATAATCGCTTTAGCCCCGTATTGCTCAATAACTTCACTTAACAAAAATCGATCAATCTCAGGTATAAAATTAACAATTCAGTTCGCATCAACTGCGGTTTGCGGAAGAGAGTTCCAAACTTCTATCTCCCTTTGCTTGCAGAGGTGTTTCCCAACTTCACTCCTGAAAGTCCTGACCCTAATGTTTAGGCGATGTTCCCGAGTCCTAGACATCCCAACCGGCGGAAATAGATTTTCTCTATCGACTCCATCAGTTCCCCTTAATATTTCGAAAAGTTCGATCAAATCAGCTCTTAATCTACTAAATTCGAGGTAAACCCGAGTTCATGTAATCTCTCCGCGTAATTAAACCCTTGGGGTTGAGGTAACATTCCAGTAAACCGAAGCTGCACTCGCTCCACAGCCAATATATCCTACCTAAGGTTCGTTGCCCAGAACTGAATACAGTACTTCAGGTGTGGTCCAAGCAGGGCTTTGTATAGCTGTATCATAATGCCTATCCCCTTCTATTCTCGTCCTCTAGATATAAAGACCAACATCCCATTAACATTTTTGATTATTTTTTGTACCTGTCAATGATATTTTAATGATGTATGTAGATGGACACATCAGTCTTTTTGGACCTCCACTGTTTCGAGCTTTTCACCATTTAGAAAGTATTCTGATCTATCCGTTTTGGTCCAAAGTGGATGAGCTCACACTTGACTAAATTGATATCGATTTGCCACAATTTTACCCATTCATTTATTATATTAATACCTCTCTGTAATTTTATGTTTCCATCTGCACTGCTGAAAATGCTGCCCATCTTGGTGTCATCGGCAAACTTGGATATGTGGCTTTCTATCCCGTCATCTAATATCCGCCTGAATTGGAAAAAAAATCCAAATTTAGCTTCAAACTCCTCATCATCTTGAGACATTTTATTTCCTTCACGTGTGTTGCGCCGACGATACTCCGGCATTGAGTCCACTGCAGCTCAAACATCCTCTGGACATTATTCAGTTCCACCAACAGCAACACTGAAAACATGTCAGAAGCCAATTGGTGACTTTTCACTAAAAGGAGGGCTCGTCCGGGATTTGAACCCGGGACCTCTCGCATATCACTCAATGAAACACCCGAAGCGAGAATCATACCCCAAGAACAACGAGCCGCTGTTACTTCAGCTTTGCAGCCAGTGTAAAAGTTCGTTGCCTCCCACGGCCGATCGGCCATCATTTCAGACCAGGTCTGTGCATCCAATCTCGTTTTCTGCTCCGGTGTCCAGCAAAATCAAGTTGCACACCAAATATTTCCAATCACCAATATTAGTCTCCCTTTACCAAATTGGTTTCGAGTGTACGACTTGAGTTGTCAAGTGAGACGTTTCAGAATTATTTGCTCTTAAACTACATTGCTTGGGAGGACACTGAGAGGTGTGTCGATTTGCGGCACGCTCTGTTCCCTTTGCATCGCCTCATGCACATTGAGTTGAATTATGGAAAGGTTGCAGCACGGAAAGAGGCCATTCGGACCATCGAGTCCGTGCTAGCTCTCTGCAAGAGCAATCCAGCTAGAAACACTCCCCCGCCTTTCCCCGAAGCCCTGCATTTTTTTTCCTTTCAAGTACTTATCCAGTTCCCCTTTTGAAGGCCATGATTGAATCTGCCTCCTTCACACCCTCGGGCAGTGCATTCCAGATCCGAACCTCTCGCTGTGTGAAGAAGGTTTTCCTCATGTCACCTTTGGTTATTTTTCCAATCACCTGAAACCGATGTCCTCTGGTTCTTGACCCTTCCGCCAATGGGAACAGTTTCTCTCCATCTTCTGTGTTTCGATCCTTCATGATTTTGAATACCTCTATCAAATCTCGACAAAACCGTCTCTGTTCAGAGGAGAACAACCTCAGATTCTCCAGTCTATCCACGTAACTAAAGTCCCTCATCCCTGCAATTATGCTGATAATTTTTTTCTGCACCCCCTCCAAGGCCTTCACATCTTTCCTGAAGTGCGGTGTCCCGAACCGGACACAATACTTCAGATGTGTTCGAACCAGTCTGTTATAATGTTTCATCCTGACTTACATACTTTTGCACTCTATACATCTATTTATAAAGCCCAGGACCCCGAATGCTTTTTAACAGCTTTCTCAACCTGCCCTGCCACATTCAACTATTTGTACACATAAACCCCTTTTTGTTCCTGTACCGCTTTCACATTTGTGCCCTGGAGTTTATATTGCCTCTCCTCGTTCTTCCAACCGAAATGTATCACTTCGCATTTTTCTGCGTTAAATTTCATCTGCCACGTCTCCGCCCATGCCACCAGCCTGTCTATGTCATTTGAAGTCTATCACTGTCCTCAACACTGTTTACTACCCTTCCAAGGTTTGTTTCATCTGCAAATTTTGAAATTGTGCCCTGTGCACTCAAGTCCAAGTCATTGATATATATCAGGAAAAGCAGTGGTCCGAGCACTGATCCCTGGGGAACACCACTGTACAACTCTCTCCAGTTCGAAAAACAACCGTTCCCCAGTAATCTCTGTTTCCTGTCCCTTTCTTGATGATAAGCCTACCATGCAGCACTTTATCAAACACCTTTTGAAAGTCTATATACACCGCATCAACTGAATTGCCTTCATCTATCCTCTCTGTTACCTCATCAAAAACTCTTACAGGTTAGTTAAGCACGATTTGTATTTAACAAATCCGTGCTGGCTTTCCCTGATCAATTCACCCTCGACCAAGTGACTGTTAATTCTGTCCCGGATTATCGTTTCTAAAAGTTTCCCCACCACTGAGGTTAAACTGACTGGCCTATATTTGCTGGGTTTATCCGTGCACCCATTTCTGAACATGGGTGCAACCTTTGCAATTCTCCAGTCCTCTGGCACCACCCACATATCTATGGATGTTGATAGATTATGGCCAGTACCTCTGCAATTTCCACCCTTACTTCCCTCAGCAACCCAGCATGTATCCCATCCGGAACAGGTGGTTTACCTACTTTAAGTACAGCCAGCCGTTCAAGTGCCTCTTCTTTATCAATTTTTAGACCATCCATGATCTCAACTATAAGTTCCTTTGCTGAGACTCTGGCAGCATCTTCTTCCTTGGTAAAGACAGATGCAAAGTACTCATTTGGTACCTCGGACATCCCCTCTGCCTCCATGAGTAGATCTCCTTGATCGGGCCGAATCCGCCTCTCGCCTCCGCTTACTACCCGTTTACTGTTTACATGCCTGCAGAAGACTTTTGGATTCCCTTTTATGTTGGCCGTCAGTCCATAGTCATATTTCTCTTTGCCTCTCATTTCCTTTTTCACTTCCCCTCTGAACTCCCTAATTTCGGCCTGGTGAATGAGAGCATAAAAAAGTTAGCATTTCATTCAGCCGGAAACAGAAAGTTACTGGTTGATTAATGGCGATTTGAACAAGCATTCGTCTTTTTTACAGAGTTTAATGAGTGTTGCGAAATTAATATAGTGAACTAGAATTCCTGATGGGGAACCGCTTCAGACATCACATTACTGCCCACACTGGGAAAAAGGATACTTCCGAAACTTTGACAACACATAACAGGTCCCGCTGCAAAGTCACAGCTTGCCAGCTATTCCGAAATTTGGAGCCTGGACAGGGAGTTAAACGCTGGACCTTCAGCTCACTGCCCACTTTAAAAGTCTGATACTCTACCGACTGAGCTACCCAGGCTCGATACTACATAAGCTCCCATCGTGCATATTCATGTGAGGCCTCTGAATCATCCCTGCAGCCGTCGAGCAAGGGTGAGGTCCGTTTGATAAAATTCTCAGCAACGTGTTGAGGAGAATCCTTGTTCCTGTTGAACATGATGTAAGAAACATGGACAGTGAACTCGTGAGTTTACAATTCTTCTTGTTTGTGCCAAATGTCTTGTCATTCGTTAGCACCAATTAAAATAACACTTTACCCAGCGGCACAAAAGCTGAACTTGTCCCACACGGGAGCTGGAAAAGGCCTCTCGACCTTTCAGCGTATTAACATCTGTAAGCTGAATAATTTCTCCCGTTACACAGTGACACCAGGCAGAATATTTCCCTTCCAAATTTTGCCAACACGAAACTTCCAACGGATGAATATCGGCTTAACGAAAAGAAGAATTGTTTGTTTGGTTCTTTAGATTTAAAGATCTCGTACCGGCCCCTTTGCCATATGAGCTGCCGCTAAAAGTCCCCTCTCCCCCTGTGAACAAGAAAACTGGCACCTGCTATTGCAAGACGGCAGGCCGGAGGAACCCAAGAGCTCCCATGGGAACACTAAGAAGTAGACGCGTTATGGAACATAACAGTTGTACCTTGAACTCCAGTCAAAATGTTCGGAGTAAAAGGTTTGATTGTTTTAGAAGACGCTCGAACTCACAATCTGGTCATTTCTGGAGTCCATACTGCTATAAATAAGTAACGCACGCTCAATAATTGTGCAACACGAGAGCAGCGAACAACCGACAACATCAGCGCTCCTGACAAACAGTTTCATTTTCGGTCTCTCAATTATCACTTCGAGATCTTTCTCAAACAGAAGCCTCCAATCAAGATGCGCTTCATTAAATAACAATTCTTAAATCAAGAGAGTTTTGATCGATCATGACTAAAGTATGTACAATTTCCTCACTTGTTCCTTTCAATCCCCTGGGATGGCAAACATCAGGTCGTGGAGATTTGTCTATCTTTCGCCTAATTATTTTCTCCATTGCCATTATTTTACTAAAACGAAACCCCTTGATTTATTAACAGTTTTCCTCGTGTCTCTGCTGTGTTAGCCTCATCCATTTCTGTGACGACCGATGCAAAGTAAAAATTTAGCAACTCTGCCATTTCCTGATTTTCAATTACAATATCACCTCCATCTGTCTTCAAGCGGCCCACATTACTCCAAGCCTCCCTTCGTTCTCTTAATATATTTGGAAAAACCTTGAGAGTTGTCCTCATTTTCCCTCACAAGTTTTTCTCCTTTTCCCTTTTTGCTCCTCTTACGCTTTTTTTTAGTTTCAGCGCCACAACAAACAACACTTCGCTGTAAAGTTCGGCTCAATAGTTCTCCAATGTCAGAGCGAGAATTGTCTGATCCCCGAATTTATTTAATGTAACAAATACAATCACACATAATCATCCGTGTATCAACGCACTGATGGATACACAAAGATAAACACAGCGAGAAATCCAGTCAGTGTCGGAATGCACAGGTGAACGGACAAGCGAAACAGACAAAGATAAAACGGCCTGAACCCCCAACAGTGAAGTGTCGCTGATAGATATTAATGAGAGGAGGTGGAGACAAAGTGTCATCAATTGGCGCTGTGGCTTAGTTGGTTAAAGCGTCTGTCTAGTAAACAGAAGATCCTGGGTTCAACTCCCAGCAGTGCCTTGTGCAGCTGGTTATTTTACCTAATTTGTGGAATTGAGCGACAAAATAACACTGTGGTGTTTGTTCAGGAGGAAACGGAGAACCGAATGACTGTTCAAAAACGCCCTTTCATTGCACAGACAGACCTCTCATAGCATGTGTCTGCAACATGTTAATTTCAAGACACGTTCTTGTTTCTGGGCTCGTTGGGGTCGTGGTTTATTTCGCGATTTGAGGTTCAAACCCGGAAGTAGTCCTAATTTGGTTCAAGACTTGTGATCTTGACCTGCGGTGCAAACGTTTGCAAAGAGGGAAAGGAAGTCCCCAAATCACTCCACCTGAATCGCCAGGCCCGGATGAAATACATCCCAGGTTGTTAACAGAAGCAAGGAAGGAAATATCGGAGGCTCTGACCATCATTTTCCAATCCTCCCTGGCTGCAGGTGTGATGCCGGAGGATTGGAGGACTGCTGAAGTTGCACCGTTGTTTAAAAAGGGAGAAAGGAATAGATCGAATTATTGCAGCCCAGTCAGCCTAACCTCGGTATTAATCTTCATTTAGAAAGGGACGGATTAATGAAGGGCAGTCAGCATGGATTTGTTAAGGGAAGGTCGTTTGAATTGAATTTTTTTGGAGGTATCAAGGAAGGTGGATGAGGGTAGTGCGTTTTTTGTAGTCTACATAGATTTTCGCGAGGCTTTTGACAAATTCCTACATGGCAGATTGGTCAAAAGTGTAAAAGTCCATTGGATCCAAGGAAAATTGGCAAGTTGATCCAAAATTGACTGAGTGGTAGGAAGCAATGGTCGACGGGTGTTTTTGTGACTGCAAGGCTGTCTCGAGTGGGGTTCCGCAGGGATCCGTACTAGGTCGCTGCTTTTCGTAGCACAGATCATTGATTTGGATTTAAATGTACGGGGTATTATTAACAATTTTGCAGAAGATGCAAAAATTGGTCGTGTGGTTGATGGTGAGGAGGGAAGCTGTGGACTGCAGGAAGATATCAGTGGAATGGACAGGTGGATAGAATAGTAGCAAATGCAATTCAATCTGGAGAATGAGGTAATGCATTTAGGGAGGGCAAACAAGGCAAGGGAATACACAATAAATATTGAAACTAATTTGCCATTTACACGCCCGTTTTGCAAGTTTACTGACGTCTTCCTGTATTTTTCGCATTTTTCCTTTGCATTAACTACAGCTCCCAATTATGTGCTGTCTGTCAATTTTGAAATTGTATTTCCGATTCCTGTGACTAAATCATTAATGTAAATTGTGAACAACAGTGGTCCCATCACCGATAAATTGTGAACAACAGTTGTCCCTGCACTGATAAATTGTGAACAACAGTGGTCCCAGCACTGATAAATTGTGAACAACAGTGGTCCCAGCACCGATAAATTGTGAACAACAGTGGCCCCAGCACCGATAAACTTTGAACAACAGTGGTCCCAGCACCGATATATTGTGAACAACAGTGGTCGCAGCACTGACAAAATTTTGAACAACAATGGCGCCAGCAACGATAAACTGTGAACAACAGTGGCGCCAACACCGATAAATTGTGAACAACCGTGAACCCAGCACCGATAAATTGTGAACAACAGTAATCCCAGCACCGATAAATTGTGAACAACAATGGTCGCAGCACCGATAAATTGTGAACAACAGTGGTCCCAGCACCGATAAATTGTGAACAACAATGGTCCCAGCACCGATAAATTGTGAACAACAATGGTCCCAGCACCGATAAATTGTGAACAACAATGGTCCCAGCACCGATAAATTGGAACAACAATGGTCCCAGCACCGATAAATTGTGAACAACAATGGTCCCAGGACTTTTGACCTTGAACTGCATTTGAAACTTCTGCATAAAATGAAATGAAGTCCCCAAATCGCCCCACGTGGCTCTCAAACGCAATGGGAAGAAGTTCAATGCAAACAATCAGGAATTTAAAGGCAACTCAACGACCTGCACTTTCTTTGAATAAGTTTTGTTCGCCATTATATTTGACCGTGAAATCGCTCTCGGCTTTCATCCAGCTGAAGCAGGGTGTGGCCGCTTTATATCTGCGAGCATGTCGGTGACGTGGTTAGCTTTGACACTGATCGCTTCCAATTTGTAAAATTTCACCAAGCGTCAGCGAAATGAAACAGAGAATCGAATTGTAAGTGATGAATTGAAGGGATTGGTGCTCCAAGCAGATCTGGAAAATGCAGTGCAATCGGTCAGGAGTTCGAAATCCACCCTCCAGCCACTCACCAATCATATTAACTGAGCTTTACTCTGGCCCAGTGTCACCGCACTGAAAGCGAGTATTTCTCCGGCATGTTTTTCTTCATAATTGCTGGTTTAAGAGTGAAGACCGGCTGTTTGGATTTTCACTCCGACAAGCTTCAACCATTCATTTTGGACTGACTGTAGACAGTTGTTATATTGGTCGCTGCAAACTCAAAGTTTAGCCCAATTAATTATTGGTTTAGCAGGTGACCTCTTCGCCTGTCTCGTTGGTGCTGTCGGTTTGCACGGAAGTTTGATGGTTCGAGCTCTTATTTGATTTTTGCTCAGGATTCTTCGCCTCAAAGTTCCAGGGTTTCAATGTATGTTTTGGAAGCAAGAAAATTACAATTCTCCTTGGCAGACAAGCCCCGGAAAGGCCCGAAGGGAGGCCGCACTTGCTGCAGGAGAGCTGTTTCGCTGTGACATGGAGATTTCTGTAGTGAGCGAGACCAGACTGTTTCTATGTTCAGAAAATAAATGTCACACCCTTTATGTTGGAAAAGCAAAACGGTGGGGATTTTTGTATCACATGTTGCTCGTTGCGTTACTTTCATCTTGATCGTAGAACCGGTTCGGGCGTTCTTGTAATAAAAGGCGACAATTTCCTATTCATTTTAAATTTAACAACAGCTGCACTGAGCTTTTAATCATACCCTTAAGATACAGTCTATAAAATGATGAAATTTGATCACCTGCAAAGCATAAAAATCTGATTAAAGTATTGACCGTCAACATCTCCTTCAGTATGAAATAGAAAGTTATCGTTTGATTAATGGTGAATAAAACAGTCATTCATCTACCAACAGGGTTTAATTAGTTTCATGTAATTAATTTAATAACTTTTGCTAAAGTTAATTCGCTGACTTGGAATCGAACATAATGCGTTGGTGGGAGCATTAAATTCTCACCATCAGTCCATCGGGGAGCGCCCAAGATTGCGCACGGATCACAGCAGAACTGGTAAGATTTACTTTTCTTTCACTCTTCCGTGATTCATTCAGCTCTGTGTTTATTTTCAGGCCTCTTATCTCTCCCTTCTTTTCAGCTTCTGACTGCGGATATTCTTGTGGTTAAATATGAATAACATAGAATATCTCACAGCCCCAGTATATGTGCTCCTTCTCTGTACAGTTCTGTACAAAATCAAACTGTACGTTTATGACGACGGTGTCTCTCCTTCACCCCATACAGAAGCAGGAGGAGATGCCACTTTAAACTGCCAGTTGCTTCAAATGATTCATGATGGACCTGCGTGGCCTTGCAGTTTTCCCAGGAGCTGCATTCAGGTTCGTGAATTTTGGAAATGGAAACATGTCCATCAGCAGCTTGTGGTACTATTTTACCTCACTTTCCATTTCATGTACATGCCTAGTTGCACTTGGTGCTGTCATTGCCTGAACATCACCTGCTGTCGCGATAGTAGTTTGAACAGAAAATGCCATTTTTTTGCGGGCAGCTTGTCTCGCACGATAATGACCTGAATTACAAAGAGGCAAGTAGGAAAGGCCGCGTTGGGCTGCTTGTTCGCACCAAAGAATTTTCAGCGTTTCTTTGTGGTCTAGTGTTTAGATTCGATCATCACCATGGCAACGGTTCGATTGTTGTATGTCTCAACACTCGCATTTAAACACTCTACCATAAGTGCACTGTATTCAAATTGCTGATTTTTTTCACTGTGAGGTCGAAGAGACATAAATGTGTGGACAATAGCTCCGAATAAATCAACTGGGTTGCACCTTTGCTTCTCCCCCCGTCTCAGTCTTTCCATCTTTACCCTTCTCTGCTGGTGTTGCAGGTTCGATCATCCTTGGCCGTTCAAGAAAACCTGAGAAGTCCATCAGGGGAAAATTCAGAGAGTCAAGAGACAGGGACAGGGAGAGATTAAAGTATAGAAACAAATCGGATAAATATCAAGCTTTGCGAACGAGCAGAATTTAAGATGGAGCTTGGTAGAGATTCTTTCACGTGCCGTGCAACTCTGCAAGAGACCATTGGCTCCGAATTAAAAGCATTTGCCACGCTGGATCATCTCTCTGAGGGAGGGAACACGGTCCGTCAACTCCAGTCCTTATTTGTTTGATCATTGAACAAATCTATAAGAAATAGCGCTACGAGCAGGATTCGAACCTGCGCAGGGAAACCCCATTAGATTTCGAGTCTAACGCCTTAACCACTCGGCCATCGCAGCTATGCAAAACCAGAGCAGCTACTGCTACCAAAAGGGTGCAACCAGTGCAGAATTCGGTGCAACCCATCGCCGATCGGCCATCCTGCGATCCATCCAATCACTTTTTCTATTCCGATGCACAGCAATGTGAAGTTGTACACTAACTATTTCATATCAACAATATTAGCCTCTCTTTACCACATTCGTTTTGAATGTGCGACTTGTCATGCCAAGTGAGACTTTTCAGAATTAATTTCTCGAAAGTTACATTGTTGTCTCCCTCGGCATCCGCAGATTATCCACTCGACCACAAGTATAACAGTGACTACACTTCAAAAATACCTCATTGGCTGTATTGCGCTTTGGGAGGTCTTGAGGTCGTGAAAAGCGCTTTATAAAGACAAGACTTTCTTTCTTTTTATACTGGAATAAAATTACTGATGTTTTCACTATGAGGACGAAGAGACATTAATGTGTAGATATTATCTGCGAGTTCATCATCTGGGTTGGATTTTTAGTTTTCCTCCCGTCTCAGTCTTTCCATCTTTACCCTTCTCTGCTGGTGTCGCAGGTTCGATCAGCTTTGGCCGTTCAAGGCTGCCTGAGAAGTCCATCAGGGGGAAACACAGAGAGGCAGAGACAGAGAGAGATAGAGAGATAAAAGTATCGAAAAAACCGAACGTCAAGTTAGCAGCATTTACGATGGAGATTGGGAGATATAGAATCATAGAATCGTCACTGCACAGAAGGAGGCCATTCGGCCCATCGAGCCTGTGCCAGCTCTCTTTAAGTGCAATCCAGATCGTCCCATTCCCCCGTTCTTTCCCCGTATCCCTGCAAATATTTTCCCTTCAAATACTTATCCAATTCCTCTTAGAAACAAGGATTAAATCTGCTTCCACCACCCTTTCAGGCGATGCATTCCAGATTATATCCACTCGCTAGTTTAAGAAGTTTTTCCTTTTCTCGCCTTTGGTTCTTTTGTCAACCACCGTGAATCTGCGTGCTCTGGTTCTCGACCCTTCCGCCAACGGGAGCAGTTTTTTTTTAATTTACTTTATCTAAACTCGTCATGATTTTGAACACTTCTATCAAATCTCCACTCAACTTTCTCTGCTCGAAGGGAACAACTCCAGCTTCTCCAGTCTACCCACGTAACTGATGACCTCATCCCTGGAACCATTCCAGTAAATGTTTCTGCACCCTCTCTGACGCCTTCACATCCTTTATAAAGTGCGGTGCCCAGTTTTGGACAGTTGTGGAACATTGTGAAGTTCCCTTCACGTATCTTGATATTTTGCAAGTGACCACTGGGCTCCCAATTAAAATGATCTGCCGCGGTGGAGTATCTCTCTGAGGGAAGGAATTGCAACCCGTTATCTCCAGTTCATATTTATTTGAGCATTGAACAAAACTTTACACAATCGCGCCGATAGCACGATTCCAACTTCTGCCGGAATACCCCATTGGGTTTCAGATCTAACGTCTGAACCACGCGACTACCGCAGCTGCGAGCGCCTTTGATGCACGGCTGTTATTCAGAATGCACAGGGTACTCACAGGAGATTTGTGAGACTATATGTTCTTTCAGACAGGTTTCCAACTGGACACATGCAGCCGCGACCGTCCGGACGTTGCTGTTTCACTGGTAGAATTCTCACCTGCCACCCGAGGAGACGGGGATTGATTCCCGGCCGATGAAGGAGCATTTTCTTTCTGCACCCCTGAAAAGAGATAGATTCACATTCAGCTTCAATCTGCACACCACGTTGAGACATTTTCCTTTCCCTATGTGGTGTTGCGTCGACAAACCCTCTGCATTCGAGCCACGAAACGTCAAACATGCTCCAGAATTAAGTCAATCCTGTATTCTGCAACGCTGAAAAGATGTGAAAAATAATTGAATGAATTTCCACTGAAAATAGTGACACAGGAGGGCTCGTCCAGCAATTTGAAACCCGGACCTCTCACATATCAATTAGTGAAACGCCCAAAGTGAAAACCATAATCCGAGACCAACGAGCCGTCAGTAACACAGCCGTGCAACCAGTCGAAAGTTTCCCTGCTCCCCACAACCGATCGCCTATCCTTTTAGACCGCTCTGTCCATCCAATCATCGAATCATAGAATGGTGACAGCACAGAAGGAAGTCAATTCGGCCCATCCAGACCGTGCTATCTCTTTGTCAGAGAAATCCAGTTCGTCTCATTCCCCCGCTCTTTCCACGTGGCCCTGCAATTTTTTCCCTTCAAGTATTTATCCCATTCCTTTGTGAAAGCCACGATTGAATCTGCTTCCATCGTTTCAGGCAGCACGTTCTAGATCATAACAAGTCTCTGCGTAAAAAAGTTTTACTCATTTCGCCTTTGGTTTCTTTTGCCAATCACCTTAAATCTGTCTCGTCTGGTTCTCGACCTTTCTGCCAATGGGAACAGCTTCTCTTTATTTACTTTTTCAAAACCCTTCATGATTTTGATCACTTCTATCAAATCTCCTCTCAACCGACTCTGCTCTAAGAACAATCCTAACTTCTCCAGTCTGTCCACCGAACTGAAGTCCCTCATCCCTGGAACCATTCCAGTAAATCTTTTCTGCATGCTCCCTGAGGCCTTCACATCCTTCCTAAAATGCGGTGCCCAGAATTGGACACAATACTCTGGTTGTCGACGAACCAGTGTTTTATAAAGGTTCAAAATAACTTTCTTGATTTTGTACTCCATGCCTCTATTTATGAAGCCCAGAACCACTTTCTCAGCCTGTCCTGCCACCTTCAAAGATGTGTGCACATATGCCCCCAGGACTCTCTATTCCAGCATTTCATTTAGAATTGTATCATTTAGTTTATATTGCCTCTCCCCATTCTTCCTGCCAAAATATATCACTTCGCACTTCTCTGCATTAAATGTTATCTGCCATGTGTCCGCCCATTCCACCAGCCCGTCTGTGTACTCTTGAAGACTATTATTATCCTTTTCACTGTTTACTCCAATCACTAGTTTTGTGTTATCCGCGAATTTTGAAATTGTTCCTGTCCGGACAAGTCCAATTTATTAATATATATCAAAAAGCAGTGGTGCTCGTCCCGACCCCAGGGAAACAACACTGTCTACCTTCCTCCAGTCCGAAAAAGAATACCTTCACCACGACTGTTTGTTTCCTGTCATTTATCCAATTTAGTGTCCATGTTTTTTTCCATGGGCTTCGAAAAACTCAATGAAGTTAGTTAAACACGATTTGCCTTTAACAAATTCGTGATGGCTTTCCTTTATTAATCTACACTTGTCGAACTGGCTGTTATTGTTATCCCGTATTTATCGTTTCCAAAAGCTTCCCTGCCACCGAGTTTTAACTGACTGTCCTGTAGTTGCTGGGTTTATCCTTGCACACGTTTTTAAAAAGGGAGTAACATTTGAGATTTTCCAGTCGTCTGGCACCACCCCCATATCTCAGGACGATTGGAGATTATAGCCAGCAACTCTGAAATTTTCACCCTGACTTCCCTCAGAAAACAAGGATGCATCCCATCCGGACCGTGTGACTTACACACTTTAAGTACAGCCAGCCTTTCTAGTATCTTTTCTTTATCAATTTTTATCCCATCCAGTATCTCCACGACCTCCTCTTTTACTGACTCTGGCAGCTTCTTCTTCCTTGGTGAAGACAGATGCAAAGTACTCATTTAATACTTCAGCCTTGCCCTCTGCCTCCGTGCATCATCTGCTTTTCTGGCCCCGAATCTGAATTTCGATTCCGATGTGGTGCAATGTCAAGTTGGACACTAACTATTTCAAGTCAACAATATTAGTCACTTTTCATCAAATTCATTTATGGTGCATTTTCTTACAGTGAAAACACGCATTGAAATCCAGGATATTGTATCGTCCCTTGGGGGTCATTGGACCATCAAATTTTGGGTTAAGAGCCGAACGCGCTAAATGATTGTGCCAGAGAAAAACATCACATCGCATGATTAACAACATTAATTTTTCACCGAGCTAAAGCTTGCGGTTGCAGTAACCAAAGAACGTTATTAAATTAATTGATGAAACTAATGAAATTCTGTGAAAGATGAATAATTGTTGTAACCGATAACTTTGTGCTGCAGAATCACGGAAATACTAACATGGATAGTGAAACCTTAAATAAGTTTTTGTGTTTTGTATATGATGCACTTTCACCGTTTTCCACTTTCCAGACTGCATTTAAGGGTCTGGTTTCAAATATTGATAGTTTATGACACTTGGAATTTGGTGCAGCCGTTGTTAAAGTTAACAGGAATGAACAATAATTGTCCCTTCTCGAAGCACAAGTTGACGACTGGAGGTTTATCCGAAGCAAGTTCCTCAAAACTTTGTTTTTATGCGGGAACTGAAATAGAGCTTTTTCACGTAAAAGGTGAACATGATAAGCATTACACTGCGGAAAACTCAACACACAATTTTCGCAGTCCCTCAGTGTCCTGCCCACTGTTTTCACAGCGGGGCAGTGTTTCAGGGGTGGGCTTTCAATGTTCAGAACATAATTTTTACCAGAATTAAATTTGTCGCATTAAAGTGCTCCTTATCTGTTAATTTCGATTTACACCCTTGCCAGTTTTATGCAGAAACAAGTAACAATGTTTAAGGGATGTGGTGTGTTCAATGTTCGTGCAATAACCGTCTGACGCAGTGTGAGAAGTAAAACACAGACCACACAATGAGTGCCCCAAACCGATTGCCATAAGAAAAGCAAATGGCCCATTAGCTTAGTTGGTTGGAGCGTGGTGCGAATAACGGTAATGTCGCGGGTTCGATCCCCGTACGGGCCATCAGTAATTTATGACATTATTTGCGTGACTTTGAAAATCCAGACTTGACAAACAAGGAAGTTCATGCAAAATTCAGAGGGAATCGTTTTTGGAATAGCATTCATTGCAATGTTTGATGTCTCTTTGCCCCTGGGGCGGAGAAAAAAAATCTTTCCGCTCATTTTTCATTTATCCTTCATTTCTCACTCACCTTTCCGTGTCTCCATCTCTTTCTGACTGTCTCTTTTCCTATCTCTCCATTTCTTTCCATTTCCGGGACCATTCTTCCAGGTATGCTTACTGACAAACATTACAACCTGTGTCACTCAGTGTCCGGGTATGTTTACTGACACACATTGCAATCTGTGTCACTCAGTGTCAGGGTGTGTTTACTGACACACATTACAATCCGTGTCACGCAGTATCCGGGTATGTTTACTGACACACATTGCAATCTGTGTCACTCAGTATCAGGGTATGTTAACTGACACACATTACAAACTGAGTCACTGAGTATCTAACAATGTGAAGCAACGAGTTTTATTCCCGCTGTGATATCTCTCTGTCGGTTTGCTGAAAAACGTTTAACTCGGGGCCTGTTCCCTTCAACGGTCACAAGCAGTTAGAAACAGACAGAGCGGAGATGAGGAAAAGGCATCAGTTTAGGAATCAAATGCTTCAAATCAAATGTTCGCCGGCGCTGAGAGAGGCAAAAAAAAGAGAAAAATGCAGAAAGAAATAAAGCTAAATAAAGATGCTATCAATATTTCTCATCCTTGATGCTTCTCTGCTCCTTCCCCAAGCCTCCAGCGCCGGTTAATCTTTCAGTGTAAATTAATGCGAGATTCGACCCAAAGAATGAGATCCAAACAACCAAATTTTGCTGAAATTCGGAATTGAACTCGGGACTTTCAAATTTTTGCATTCTCAACTGAGCTGTATCGGCTCCATCCCAAGTTCGACTGTCTGGCACAGGCCTGGGACTGTGCCTGGGCGTTTCCTGCTCTGTGGGGCTCAGTACCACTCCGGGTGAGATCAGGAAACGCACCCCAGACCGGAAACTGTGGTTTTCCTGTTTTGTGTGGAGCAGGTGAACTGCCTCTGCCCAGTGTGACTACGTCGATGAGTTTCCAGCTCTGATGGGTAATTGAATCCCTTCCCACAGTCCCCACATTTCCACGGTATCTCCGTGGTGCGGGTGTCCTTGTGTCTCTCCAGGTTGGACGATCAGTTGAAGCCTCGTCCACACACAGGACACGTGGACGGTTTCTCCCCGCTGTGAATGGTGCGGTGTTTTTTCAGGCTGTGTAACTGGTTAAAGCTCTTTCCACAGTCAGTGCACTGGAACACTCTCACTCGGGTGTGTGTGTCTCGGTGCTTTTCCAGTCACACTGATGTTTGAAATCTTCTTCCACAGACAGAAAAGACAAACATTTCTCCTTCCACATTCATAGGTCGATGATATTCAAGTCCTGATGAATCGAGTGACTCTGTCAGATCTTGACGTGATCTTTGGTTTGAATTTCCCGTCTGCAAATCCTCCCCTTCTAATAACCTGTAAAAGTTCACAAAAGTCATCACTCAAAATACAGGATCGAAATTTGGAACAGACAATTCTAGTTTCTATGGAACTTTCTATCCTCTCTTTTCCGCCAAAGCCGTAAATCCCCGTCCCACACACTCTCCCTCCTCCCTGTGCTGAAATCCAAACCCATCCCACCATCTCCAATATTTCTTCCCTCCACTCCCAGTTTTCTCCCTCCCTCTCCTCTGATTGGGTTCAGTTCGACACCCGCTGTGGGCAGAGTGAGAATAAAATAAATGAGGCAATGATTTTCTTTCCCGGTCACTGGGACCCTGAAACCCCGCCCACTCGTTGTTCCAGCGCCAAGATGGCCGCGCATGCGCCAAGATTCGACCATGACTTCCGCTCGCAAGATGGCGGCCAGTCACACTGATTTTCGGACGGCTGCTGGTCGGGCCTGTCACCGAGGTGCAAACACTGGGCCTGTGGTCTCGGATTTGTGGCCTCAAGACGTCATCAGGTGCTTGTGACGCTTCTCCGCCTAACCATAGGTCCAATTACTCCCCCGTCTTCTCCCGGCCTCCGACACGCCTGTTCCTCCTCAGTCCTTCGCCGCCACTCGCACTGCGCATGCTCAGAGCACAGCCCGGTCATGGCACCGCGCACTGGACTCCTGTGTTCATTGACAGGGCACATTCTGAGGCACGGGGGACTGTGGGGAAATGCCCCGCCATTGAAAGCCGGAATTGGTGAACAGAAAATTAATTATTGTCATCCCATCGAGGTTGGTGCCAGGGAAGCAACAAACATAATAAATAAATAAATTATACAGAAACCCGAGTGCTCAGACCTTCCCCATGGTGCGAAGTAAACTGGCCGCTGCTTTTCCGTTAGTAAGTCGCAACTCTGCTGCAGGAGTTCCTCAGGGCAGTGCCCGAGGCCCAACCATCTTCAGCTGCTTCATCAATGACCTTCCCTCCATCATAAGGTCAGAAATGGGGATGTTCGCTGATGACTGCACAGTGTTCAGTTCCATTCGCAACCCCTCAGATATTGAAGCAGTCCGAGCCTGCATGCAGCAAGACCTGGACAACATCCAGGCTTGGGCTGATAAGTGGCAAGTAACATTCGCGCCAGATAAGTGCCAGGCAATGACCATCTCCAACAAGAGAGAGTCTAACCACCTCCCCTTGACATTCAACGGCATTACCATCGCCGAATCCCCCACCATCAACATCCTGGGGGTCACCATTGACCAGAAACTTAACTGGACCAGCCATATAAATACTGTGGCTACGAGAGCAGGTCAGAGGCTGGGTATTCTGCGGCGAGTGACTCACCTCCTGACTCCCCAAAGCCTTTCCACCATCGACAAGGCACAAGTCAGGAGTGTGATGGAATACTCTCCACTTGCCTGGATGAGTGCAGCTCCAACAACACTCAAGAAGCTCGACACCATCCAAGATAAAGCAGCCCGCTTGATTGGCACCCTATCCACCACCCTAAACATTCACTCCCTTCACCACCGGCGCACTGTGGCTGCAGTGTGCACCATCCACAGGATGCACTGCAGCAACTCGCCAAGGCTTCTTCGACAGCACCTCCCAAACCCGCGACCTCTACCACCTAGAAGGACAAGGGCAGCAGGCGCATGGGAACAACATCACCTGCACGTTCCCCTCCAAGTCACACACCATCCCGACTTGGAAATATATCGCCGTTCCTTCATTGTTGCTGGGTCAAAATCCTGGAACTCCCTTCCTAACAGCACTGTGGGAGAACCGTCACCACACGGACTGCAGCGGTTCAAGAAGGCGGCTCACCACCACCTTCTCGAGGGCAATTAGGGATGGGCAATAAATGCCGGCCTTGCCAGCGACGCCCACATCCCGTGAACGAATAAAAAAAAACTCAGTCCCGACCCGCCCAGTCTGGTTTAATTGCTAAATGTTCTCTCACTCGAATTCAGACCTGTCATTCTCAGGGAAACTGACGATGTCTTATTTTTTCTGTGCCCTAACCGAGAGCCAGTTAGTGGCTTTAATAAGCTGTCAACAAATTTTGCAAAAGTGGAAGGAGGTGAAAAATTCCACGAGCGATGCCTCAATACACAAGGGACCACGTACACTGTGATACCAAATCGAGGGCAACTTACACGGGACACCAAATCCGGGAACAACTTACACTGAGACACCAAATCCAGGACCACTTACACTGGGACACCAAATCCAGGAAACACTAACACTGAGACACCAAATCCAAGGACACGTGGACACAGGGAAACGAAATCTCGAGACCACTTGCACAGAGACACCAAATCCAGGAACCACTTGCACTGAGACGCCAAGTCCAGGGATCATTTACATTTGGACACCAAATACAGGGATCAGTTACACAGAGACACCAAATCCAGCGACCACTAAAATGGTGACATCCTTTTTGCAACTTCTCCAGTATCTCCATATCCTTCATATAATATGGAGACCAGAACGGTTCACAGTGTTCCAAGTGTAGTCTAATCAAGGTTCTATACAAGTTTAACATAGCTTTCCAATTCTATCCCTCTAGAATTGAACCCTAGTGTTTGGTTTGCTTTTTAATGGCCATTTTAACCTGCATCACTAATTTTAGTGATTTGTGGATCTGTGTCCCCAGATCTCTCTGCTCCTCTACCCCATATAGACTCTTATTATCCAAGCATTATGAGGCCTCCTTGTTCTTGCTACCAAGATGCTCCACTTCATCCTCATCTTTATTAAAATTAATTTGCCAATTACACCCCCATTCTGCAAGTTTATTAATGTCTTCTTGTATATTTTTGTAGTCTTGATCAGTATCTACTTTACCCCGCCCCAAACTGGTGTCATCCGTAAATTTTGAAATTTTCCATCCGATTCCCGAGTCCAAATCGTTCATATAAATTGTGAACAGTCGTCCCAGCACCGATCATTGTGGAACACCACTTTCCACCTTTTACCAGTCTGAGTAGCGACCCTTAACCCCTACTTTCTGCTTTAGTGCAGTGATCAAGAGAAATCTCTTTGCACAGGGAGTTGTGAAATTGTGGAAATCACTTCCAAAGTTCTTTAATGACAAGTTCTCCTCATGTTTTTATCCAAGACATCACACAGCCCAGTCATTTGCTCCAAATGTTGATGCAATGGTTCAAGCTAAGAGGTGCCAGGTATCGGGAGCAGCAGCAGCAATAAATAAAATCTAAACGTAAGTAAGTACCAATATAGTTAATCTTCATCTATTTCCAGTTTAATAACTTTTGCGGAATGTGGCCCAGGCCATGTGCCATGATATCAGATCAGGCTCACCATCGAAAATGAGTTTGACACGCCTGAGATGGACAATGTGAACCGAATTACCCTCATCCACTAACCCAGCAACTTCTTTAAAAAACTCAAGCAAGTTTGTAAGACACGACCTTGTTTTTCGGAAGCCGCGTTGAGTATCTCTAATGGCTCCTTCTCTTTCCCCGTGGTCAAAACAGCATCGCTTAGGATCCATTCAAGCATCTTCCATCTGATCGATGTCACACTGATGGGCCTGTCATCCCCAGTCTCTGATTTGTCCCCTTTAATGAAAATGGGAACTACGTGAGCTACCTTCCAATCTCAGGGGACAATCCCTGACTCTATTGAGCTGTTGAAGATACAGGCAAGGGGCTCACAGACCACCCGTCCCATCTCTTAAAACACCCGTGGGTGAATATCATCTGGACCTGGAGCACAATCTATTTTGAGATTTCGTATTTTATCCAAGATGACATCACTTTCTATTTTAATATTTATGATGTTATTGTCGACAGCGCATCCCACAGCTGGAATCTCAGCATCAATCACAGGAGTGTAGGCTGATGAGAAATAATCATTTAACAGCTCTGCCATAGTCCGGGAATCTGTCCTGAACTGCCTTTCAGTGTCCTAAACTATCTTTCATGGTCTTCTGACTCCCGACGCAGCTGAAAATGCGTTTGCTTTTATTCCCACAATTGTGCACCATCTTCTTTTCCAATGATCTCGTAGCTTCTCTAATGGCTGCATTTGACCCCCTCGATTGTGGGTGATATTTGACACTATCCTTCTGTAAACTGAATTGATCCTGATCTGACCTGAGTTAAATGTAAGACAGTTCGGGGAGTCTGGAATCATTCACCCTGAGACCTAAACTAACAGATAAAACCCCAGACGGTTCCTTCGTAAGGATTCCTCTGGTTCCTCGGCATATATTTGTCAGGATGCCGAAACCTAGTTTCCTGACAGTCCACTCCTGGAGGCCCCACTCCCTGAGCCTACAACCTTCAGCAGTGTCAGTGGTGGAATTCACAAATGAACTGAAACCCTTCGGAATGCGAAAACAATTTTGCGTTTCCAAAATAAAGGACTGACATTTATTGTGGAAAAAGTCTGGTGTCGCTCACTGCAGAAACATCCATGTCAGAGTGAAGCGGCTCTCCTGAAATCTTTCGACCTTGTCTGTCAAGAAGAATTCTGATTTCCGTGAAGGCAATCTCAGGTTAAATGGTGGAAGATTGGCCGTGCTCAGCTGGCCATCGAAACCGTGCATTTTTTTGCGGACAAAACATATATTTGAAACCAGGAAATACGAGACCATGAAACTTAAGGTAAAATTTTCCCCACCGTCCCTGGGTGGGCTCGAACCACCAACCTTTTAGTTAACAGCCGAACGCGCTAACCGATTGCGCCACAGAGACACGACACGTTTGTTTTTGAGCCATTGATTCAACCAGCTAAAAATTCAGGTTGCCGCGATCAATATAACATCTCTCCACCATCAGTTTACTTTTCCAAAATAAAGGGTGTGAAGCTTGCATGAGTGAAAATCTGTGCTCTATTATTTCTGAACATTAAACTCACCTTGCCATTAAACATCTGTATGTTGGAAGTCTTAGTCGCATCGTGACAGAGAGGATTGATTTTTCGAGCTGTGATTCTCCATTCTCCATTCCAGTCATGTTCAGGTGTGGTGAAAATGAGAGGAGATGAAACGAGCAGGTCTGTGGCACGACACGGTGTCTACAAAGTTGTCTCTTGTACTTACAGTGCAGCGGACGGCAGTTTTCACCATTAAACCAGTAACTATGATGTTAAGAAAAAATGTGGCCGACAAACATTCGATTTCAGCGCGGTGACACTGGGTCAGAGCAAATTTCAGATAATGCGATTGCCGAGTGGCGAAAGGGTGGATTTGGAACTGTGCGGCAGCACTGCGCATTGTCCAGATCTGCTTGGAGCGATATTCATTCAATTCATCAGGGACAGTTTGATTCAATGTCCCTTTTTTCTTGTAATTGGTGAGATTTGAAAAGTTGAAAACGACCCGTGCTGACCCCAACCTCGCCACTTACACGCTGACAGATACAATGCGGTCACAGTCTGGTTCATTGAGATGAAATCCGAAAACGATTTCACAGTCGAATGCAAAGCGAACTAAACTCATTTAAAGAAAGTGCAGGTCACAGAGGTGCCTTTAAAGTCCCGATTGTTCGAAGCAGAACTGGAAAATGCGCAATGCAGCAGCACAGGAATTACAAATGAACTCTCCGTGGAGGTAAATGAGTGACAGGAGCAGAAGGAGATGCCACGTGAAAGATTTGGACCCAGACCTGCTGCATGAGACTTTAAATGTTGTTCACCTTTAACTGTCGCTCATAGTGTCAGAACTGTCACTGTTATCATTAGCCTTCTTGCACTGCAACTCCTCAATAGCCACATGTTATCACAGCATCGCTTTCTTCAAATTGAATCCCAGTGTGAAAACTTACACGATTTCAAACCTAAGCAAAGGTGTGCGAGATTGGAAGGAGAGTGCGAGTGGAGATCATGGGCCGGGGGGCAGTGATATCATCACCTGAGCATTAAGATATCCCACATACCAAAGAAGCAGGGAGATGAGATCTTTGTGTCTATTTTCCCGGCATGTGCAAAATCCATCCCTTCTCAATGGCCAGCATTGTTCTTTTCCTCTCGCTCCCTGCTGTCCAGGTCAGGGTGGGATTCATGAATTCCCCTGTGTTTTCATCAAGCATCTAATTCACCTGGCAGCTGGAGGAGCAGAGGAAGCGGGAGGGGAAAAATAGTCAGAAACAGGAGATGCCACGTGAAACGGGCGGAATCTTTTGCGTTTCAGTTGCTTCAAATGATCCACTGCAGCCCTGCCTCGCCTCGTAGCTTTCCCAGGAGCTGCATCGATTCGGCCGGTGCGTGCGTGCATTTTGGAAATGGAAACAGAGACATCCGCTGCTTGTAGGAGTATTTCACCTCAATTTTCCATTTCACGCGCAGGCCTACCCGCACTCGGTACTGTCATGGCCTGAACACGTCTTTCGTGTTCTCAAAGAAAATGCCACTTTGTGCGAGCAGGTGTTTGGACTGGACTGCACTGAGCTGAGTCACTGAGGATATTCAATTCATGAAATCAGTACTTCAAACATAAAACATTCTTCACTCACTCATCCTGATACATTAGCGTCTCGATTCTTGAATTATTGTTTCATTCATTGCAAAATAGGATCAGGAATAGGCCATTCAGCCCCTCGAGCCTCCAGGTTAATACATACTTCTTGAGTTGGGGTGCCCAGAACTGAATGCAGTCCGCCAGATGGCGTCTCACCAGAGCTCTGTGCAGCTGAAACATAACTTCCACCTCTTTGCATTCGACCCCTCGATCGATAAACGGGGAGAGTGAGAGCTCAAGAGAGAAAGCGAGAGAGAGCAAAAGGAAGAGAAAGAGGGAGAGAGAGCACTATGCATTGACAAACTTTCTCAGGAGTTCATTTGAAACCCCACTGAGCTTTCGAACCACTTGCTCTGCCGTATCAAAAGTTCATAAGCAGCATATGGGTAATGTGAAATCATATAATTCATAACCGGTTTAGTCGCGCAATGGGGAGCACATCGGAGTTTTCGCTCAGAAATTGTATGTTCGCATCGCACCACCGTTAAATTTTAGTTCGTTGATTTCGGAGCTGGGAAGTGAAATTATGCAGCAAAACCGGAACAGGATCATTAATATCTGTCAAGGAAGGGAAACAGCCCCCATCCACTTTCTCTTATACTAGTGGCTCCAGTCCCACCCGAATTTATAATGCTTAATCCACTCTGAGCTGGATTGGCGAAACACTCTCAAGAAGGAGGCTCATCATCTGCTTACCGCGGTAGACAATATGCTGGACTTCCAGCTCTGTCAGACGGGATGTTCCTTCAGACAGGTTTCTAACTGGACACATTCATCCTGCTGCCTGCGAGCATTGGTGCTTGAGCGGTAGAATTCTTGCTTCGAGTAATTCTATTCCTGTAAAAGTAGCACGTGAAGATCGCAAGATGGAAAGTATCGTGGCTGAGCGGTCGAACGCGCTGGTTTAAAGCTCAATCTAAATCCCATAATTTGGAGATGGATCAAAATCATAGTTTGTGGCTCCAATTCCGAAGCCTCCCTCTGTAAACTAAGAAGACTAATCATCTCATCTGCGATTGCGACAGAGTAGGCTGGAGGAACCACATGGCTGAACAAATAACTGGATGCATTACGAAACACACCAATTGTAAATAGAAACTTAGAAAATTGGAGCAGGAGTCGGACATTCGGCCGTTCGAGCCTGCTCCGCCATTCAATACGATCATGGCTGATCCTGGACCTCAATACCATATTCCCGCTCTCTCCCCATACCACTTGATGCCTTTTGTGTCTAGAAATCTATCCAGCTCCTTCTTACATATATTCATTGACTTGGCCTCCACACTCTTCAGTGGTAGAGAATTCCATAGGTTCACCACCCTCTGAGTGAAGAAATTTCTCCTCATCTCAGTCCGAAATATTCTCATCTTCTATTGCAACAGCACACGCCAGAGGAACCACACGGCGATGCAAATAACTAGATGCATTTTGGAACAGACCAATTGTACCTTCAACTCCGGCCGACATTTTCACAAGGAAAAGGATTGGTTGGTTTCGGTGGGCCTCGACTAACAACCTCGCCATTTCCCGGCCCTGGACTGTCATATAAGGACCGCGCACTGACTGGTTGCGCCGCTGGAGCCCAGTCACTTTGATCACCTGTCCCACTCTGCTGGAAAGAACCTTAAGGTGAGAGGCCCTTACCTGTGGAAACGTGTCCAGTCATTGCGATGAAAATAATATCTGCACTTTCACTTTCAGCTTCTTTCACATCCTCTGCTCCATCGCACGACAATCGGGTTTTCTGCGAATAGGCCAAAATGAACATTGGCAGAAATTCTAACAGCAGTGGGATTCAAACCCACGCCTCCGTCGAAATTTGATGGAACACCTGAGACCGCGAGGGCACGCTACCATAATGTCACAGTAATGTTTAAAGAGCTGTTTAATGCTCAAATAAATGAATTGAAGCTAATTGACCGCATTTACCCCGTGCTGGGGTTGTTCTCCTTGGAGCAGAGAACATTTCGAGGAGATTCGATAGAAGTGTTCAAAATAATGTAGGGTTTAGATAAAGTAAATAAATAGAAACTGTTCCCATTGGCGGAAGGGTCGAAAAGCAGAGGACACAGATTGAAGGTGATTGGCAAAAGACCCAAAGGCGACATGGGGAAACACTTCTTTACCAACGAGTAGTTGTAAACTGGAACGTGCAGCCTGAAAGGATGGTGGAAGCAGATCCAATCGTGGCTTTCAAAAAGGAATTTGATAAGTACTTGAAGGGAAAAAATGCAGTGCTACCGGAAAGGAGCGGGGGAATGGGACTGACTGGATTGCTCTTACAATGAGCCTGCACGGGCTTGATTGGCTGAATAACTTCCTTCTGTACTGTAACCATACCTCAAGGGCAATGAGGGATGGGCAATAAATGCTGGCCTCGCCAGCGACGCCCACATCCCATGAACGAACTCAAAAAATAATGACTGTATAATTCTATTTATACAGTTTATTTTCATTGCATGCATTTCTCTATCTCTCCCTGTCTCTGTCTCTTGTGTTATCCCCTGATGGACTTCTCAGGCTTCCTTGAACGGCGATGGCTGATCTAACCTGCAACACCAGCAGAGGAGGTTAAAGAAAGATTGGGACAGGAGGAAAAGTAAAGGGGCAACCCAGCTGCTGCAGCCAATGTCCACACATTAATGCCTCTTCTCTCTCGCAGTGAAACAGAGGCACCAATTTGATTAAAGTATACTTATAGTAGATTGTATATTAACACCATTCCGAGACAGACGGCAATAATATTATGGAATCATACAATCATAGAAAGTTACCCCACAGAAGGAGGCTATTCGGCCCTTCGTGTCTGAGCCGTCCGAAAAAGAGGTATCGAGCCTCAACCCACTTTCCAGAGTTTGGCCCACAGTCTTTTGGGCCAAACCCTCTAGCTCCATGAGTCGATATCCTTGATGCTCCCAAATTAGTGTCGGGTTCTCACTACCCGTTTAATGTTTACATGCCTGTGGAAGACTTTTGGTTTGCCTTTTATGTTGGCCACCGGTCTATTCTCATACCCTCTCTTTGCCCCTCTTATTTCCCCTTTCAGTTCCCCTCTGAACTTTCCATATTCTGCCTGGTGATTGAATTTTTAAAAAGTTAGGATTTCCGCCAGCCTGAAACAGGAAGTTATTAGTTGATTATTCGCGATTTGAACAACTATTCGTCTTTTTTCAGAGTTCAATGAGTATTGCGAAATTAATACAGTAAACTATTTTGCAGAAGTTAATTCCCTGAACGAGAAAGGGACCCGTCTCCCACACTGAGAGCATTTGCAGACGGCAGCTATCTTCTGAGGGTTTCCTAAAACAACGTGTGCAGCACGTTCAAAACCGTACAAAAACATTTTTGGGCCACCCCCTCTGCCTCCATGAGTCGATCTCCTTCATGGTCCCGAATCATAGTCGGGTTCTCACGACAGGTTTTATGTTTACATGCCTGTGGAAGACTTTTGGCCGCCAATCAATTCTCATACCCTCTCTTTGCCCCCCGTATTTCCCTTTTCAGTTCCCCTCTGAACATTCGATATTCTGCCTGGTGAATGAATGAAAAAAAAGTTAGGATTTCCGTCAGCCTGAAACAGAAAGTTATTCGTTGAATAATGGCGATTTGAACAAATATTCGTCTTTTTTCAGAGTTTAATGAGTATTGCAAAATTAATACAGTAAACTATTTTGCCTTAGTTCATTCCCTGAACGGGAAAGGGACCCGCCTCCCACACTGAGAGCATTGGCAGACGGCAGCTGTCTTCTGAGGGTTTCCTAAAATAACGTGTGCAGCAGAGTTTCTGCAGTGTAGTGGTTATCACGTCCACTGCACACGCGAAAAGTCCCCGGTTCAAAACCAGGCAAAAAAAAAATTGGGCTGCCTCCATGAGTCAAATCTCCTTCATGATCCCGAATCAGCGTCGGGTTCTTCCCACCCGTTTAATGTTTACATGCCTGTGGAAGACTTTTGGATTGCCTTTTATGTTGGCCGCCAGTCTATTCTCATACCCTCTCTTTGCCCCTCTTATTTCCCCTTTCAGTTCCCCTCTGAACTTTCGATATTCTGCCTGGTGAATGAATAAAAAAAAAGTTAGGATTTCCGTCAGCCTGAAACAGAAAGTTATGAATTGATTATTGGCGATTTGAACAACTATTCGTCTTTTTTCAGAGTTTAATGAGTATTGCGAAATTAATACAGTAAAATATTTTGTCGTCGTTAATTCCCTGAACAGGAAAGGGACCCGTCTCCCACACTGAGAGCATTTGCAGACGGCAGCTATCTTCTGAGGGTTTCCTATAACAATCTATCCAACAGAGTTTCTGTGGTGTAGTGGTTATCACGTTCGCCGAACACGCGAAAAGTCTCCGGTTCAAAACCGGGCATGAATCGATCTCCTTTGTGGTCTCGAACCAGAGTCGGGTTCTCACGACCCGTTTTATGTTTACATGCCTGTGGCAGACTTTTGGATTGCCTTTTATGTTGGCCGCCAGTCTATTCTCATACCCTCTCTTTGCCCCTCTTATTTCCCCTTTCAGTTCCCCTCTGAACTTTCGATATTCTGCCTGGTGAATGAATAAAAAAAAAGTTAGGATTTCCGTCAGCCTGAAACAGAAAGTTATGAATTGATTATTGGCGATTTGAACAACTATTCGTCTTTTTTCAGAGTTTAATGAGTATTGCGAAATTAATACAGTAAAATATTTTGTCGTCGTTAATTCCCTGAACAGGAAAGGGACCCGTCTCCCACACTGAGAGCATTTGCAGACGGCAGCTATCTTCTGAGGGTTTCCTATAACAATCTATCCAACAGAGTTTCTGTGGTGTAGTGGTTATCACGTTCGCCGAACACGCGAAAAGTCTCCGGTTCAAAACCGGGCATGAATCGATCTCCTTTGTGGTCTCGAACCAGAGTCGGGTTCTCACGACCCGTTTTATGTTTACATGCCTGTGGCAGACTTTTGGATTGCCTTTTATGTTGGCCGCCAGTCTATTCTCATACCCTCTTATTTCCACTTTCAGTTCCCCTCTGAACTTTCTGTAATCTGCCTGGTGAATAATTTTTTTAAAAGTCAGTATTTCCGTCAGCTTGAAACAAAAAGTTATTAGTTGACTAATGGCGATTTGAACAACTATTCTTTTTTCAGAGTTTAATGAGTATTGCGAAATTAATACAGTCAACTATTTTGGAGAATTTAATTCCCTGAACGGGACAGGGACCCGTCTCCCACACTGAGAGCATTTGCAGTCGGCAGCTATCTTCTGAGGATTTCCTATAGTGAAATGTATCGCAGAGTTTCTGTAGTGTAGTGGTTATCACGTTCGCCTAACACGCGAAAGGTCCCCGGTTCGAAACCGGGCAGAAACATTTTGAAAAAGTTCCGCACTAAAAATCAATACGTCTGAAAAAAAGCAAGAATTCATTCTGTGGTTACATTTGAATAAAATACCACACCTCACAGAACCGATATGTTTTCCATTCTCTGTATAGTTCAATACACATTCAGACACTACACATATACAGACAGTGTCTCGCCCTCATTCACGTTTCATGCCCCGACTGTGCAGGAAGCCCCAATCAAAGCTGCACATTGCGATTGTTTTCAGTTGATTTGTGAGAGGTCATTAAAGGATCCTGCAGCGCTGCCTCGGTTTATAAATACAGTTATAAACAGCATTGCAGCCGCGGCAACAAACAGATCAGTTTTTCGATGTTCGATGTTCCCCAGCTCCCGCATTGAGTGAGGCCACGAGAGCAACAACATTCAGGCCGCCTGCCCGGCCCCGCTCTCTCCGATCACACGTTGCTGGCGGGAAGCTGCAATTGCTGCCCATCCCTGGGAAACAAGATAACACCAAAGCTTTGACAACACATCGCAGGCATCGTCTGTCCCGTAGTTGCTGCTCCGCTGCGAAGACGGAACTTGCCAGCTGTTTCAAAATTTACAACCAGAACACTGGATCCTCAGATCACTACCCGTTTTAAAAGTCTGTTGCTCTATCTACTGAGCTACGCAGGCTCGCAATTTGTTAAGTTCCTATCGTACATATTCATTGTAGGACTCTGAATTATCCATCGTAGATGTCGAAATTGGGTGAGGGTCCCTGTTATAAAATTGTCAGCAACGTGTTGAGGAGAATCCTTGTTTCTGTTGAACATGATGGAAGAAACATGGACAGTGAGCTCGTGAGTTTACAGTTCTTCGTGTTTGTGCCAAATAAGAACATAAGAACAGAAGACATAGGAGCAGGAGTCGGCCAATCGGCCCCTCGAGCCTGCTCCGACATTCAATAAGATCATGGCTGATCTGATCCTAACCTCAAATCTAAATTCATGTCCAATTTCCTGCCCGCTCCCCGTAACCCCGAATTCCCTTTAATTCTAGGAAACTATCTATTTCTGTTTTAAATTTATTTCATGATGCAGCTATTATTTAACAATATCTTGTCATTCGTTAGCAGCAATTAAAATAACACTTTACCCAGTGGCTCAAAAGCTGAACTTGTCCCACACGGGAGCTGGAAAAGGCCTCTCGACCTTTCAGCGTATTAACATCTGTAAGCTGAATAATTTCACCCGTTTCACAGTGACACCAGGGAGAATATTTCCCATCCAGATTTTCCCCACACGAAACTTCCAACTGATGAATATCCGCTAAACGAAAAGAAGAATTGTATGTTTAGTTCTTTAGATTGAAAGATCTCGTACCGGCCCCTTTGCCATATCAGCTGCCGCTAATAGCTCCCTCTCCCCTCGAAACAAGTAAATTCACACCTACTATTGCAAGACGGAAGGCCAGAGGAACCCAAGTGCTCACATGGGAACACTAAGAAGTAGATGCGTTATGGAACATACCAGTTGTACCTTGAACTCAAAATGTTCGATTGTTCCAGATGAGGTTCAAACTCACAACCTGGGCATTTCTGGAGTTCATAAAAGTACCGCACGCTGAGCGCTTGCGCCACAAGAGCAGCGCACAATCGGTCCGATCAGTGCTCCCGTCAAACAGCTTCATTTTCCGTCTCTGAATTATTGCTTTGTGATCTTTTTCCGATTTCTCCAAGAAGCCTCCAATCAAGATGCGCTTCGATAAATATCCGCAGTGAACTTTAAAAGGCCTGGAATCTGAAACAAAACCCCAGAAGATAAGAACTTTTATTGATCTTATTATTAACTAAAGGACAACTTTTGATGGTGCTTTAAGGAGGATTTGGATAAAGTGTGAAATGAAACTGAGAAACTCTCCCTGGGATGTCGTTGACTGAAGAGATGGGCGTTATTTCATTTGAAAACCTCGGCTCGGAACTTTCTGATGGAGAAGAGTGACAGAAGATTGTGGTTAGTGGCAGTTACCGGGGAGATCGAGAGCAGAGGGAGAAAAGTCAAAGTCACAGCTGTGACAGCTCAAGTGCTCTGCTTATCTGTAATATTTTTTTAAAAGTAATGTACAGTACAGGGCAAACCGATTTGGTATCGGTTCTCAAAAATACTAAAGGATACAGGTTCAAAGGCGGATTTGTGAAGAGGGAACGGATTTAACCGCCAGACCGAAATCATTCCCCATGAATCTGAAGTGTCTTGCGGAAAACGGCAGCGCGAACTGTTGTGTTCGTGTCATCACTTCAAAGACCCTCCAATTACCGACAGTATCTTTGAACGAGTTGTGCAGCAAAACCGTGAGTGAAGCCGATTTGCATTTGTCAAACGTGCAGGTGACGATATTGGCGTTAATATGGGTGGATTTCAATTATTTGAAATCTCACCATACCTCTTGACTCGAAAATCGACGAGAAAATCGGGTTTTTCCTGTAGGTCGTGAATTGAAGGGAAAGCCGCATCAAACAGATCAGAGAAATGAAGAGCAGAAAATGTGGATGAAATTTGCACGAGTGAAAATCCCTGTTTTTCGGAAGACTCAGTCCCCAGTGGTGGAGAGGATTGATATTTCGAGCTGTTATTCACCAGCCTCAACTTCAGTAATTTCCTGTTTGCTGACAATGAGATGAGACGGAATGAACAGGTCTAACGAGCCGGTCGGTAACACAGGACAATGATTCAGTGCAGCTCGTTACCCAGTCACTGGGCTCCGTTATAGCCGCTCCTATCAGTAACATGCAAAGATAAATTGTAAATCTGAAACAGAAAGCGTTAATGTAAAACACTTAATATCAACCACCAGTTTTTCCCTCTTTCCGGCTTTTAAAACAATCTGTTTCACAGTTTGTCAAACCCAAAACAGCCTCTGGTATTTGCTGATCGAGAATTTCAGTGGAAATTGGGACCGTCACTTCGTATCGGAACAAATATACCCGCTGAGGTTTCGGGGTTGTTACTGGTTTATTTATATCAGTGAGTGACTGGTTTTAAACTAGGTGAGGATCTAAGCCTGAGGTAAGAGCCTGGGATAGACAAGAGATTCTACAATATATCAAGTTAAATTACATTGATTCCACCAACACTGCACAGCACATCCCTTGAACATTGTTACCTTTTGCTATGTAAAACTGGTGTGGGTGGAAATGGGAAATAACTGAAAAAACCTTCATTGTATCAAACTTATTATTATTATACAAACAATGTACAGCCTATCCCATAAAAAAGACTCAATGTAAAACCAGTCGCCAGTTCCAGAGCCGCTGTGCCCGTGATGTGATTTGCATCCGATTCTGACTGACTTAGTATCAGACGCGCTCCCGTCAACAGTAAACGGATGGGGCCGGATCTATAAGAGAAAAATGAGGACCGACCTCCGCATAACCTGTCTTCATAATTTAACCATTTTAGCCCCGGTATCATTCTGGTGAATCTGCGCTGCACCCCCTCCAAGGCCAATATATCCTTCCTGATGTGTGGTGCCCAGAGTTGAATGCAATACTTTAAATGGGGTCTCAGCAGAGATTTCGATCGGTAACATTGTCCCCCACCTTTGAATACCAGCTTCCTCGAAATAAAGGCCAACATCCCATGAGACATTTAAATTAATGTTTCTACCATTCCACTGGCTTTTAGCGATTTCTGTACTTGGACCCCTAAATCTCTCTGCTCCTCCATAGTTCCTAGCTTCTCACCATTTAGAAAATACTCTGATCTATCTTGCTTCAGTCCAAAGTAGATGAACTCACACTTCTCCATTTTGAAAGTTTGAACAGACTGGGGCTCTTCTGTATAGAAAAGAGAAGGCTGAGGGGTGACCTGATATAGGACTTTAAGATTATCCAAGGGTTTGATAGGTTCGACGGAGATAAGGTGTTTGCATTTGTGGAGGTGGGGACTCCAAATCATTGAGGCAATGAATATAAGGTAGTCAATATTTAATTCAACATGGCATTCAAGAGGAACACATTTACCCAGAGCGTAGTTAGAATATGCAATTCGCTCCCACAAGCAGTAGTTTAGGCGAATAGCATGGATTCGTTTACAGCGAAGCTAGAAAAACAAATGGGGGAGAAAGGAATATACGGGTTTGCTCATACGGTTAGATAAAGACGGTTGGAGGAGGCTCGTCTGCAGCATAAACATCGGCATAGTCTAGTTGGGCCGAATTGCCTGTTTCCGTGATGTACATTCTATGTAATTCTATGTTACTCCATCTGCCACAGTTTTGCCAACTCACTTAATTTATCAATTTCCCTTGGCAACTTTATGCTTCCATCTACACGACTCACTGTGACACCGAACTTGGTGTCAGCGACACAAGTGGCAATACGGCTCTCTATTCCTTCGTCTACGTCATTTATACACCGGGTCTCTGTCTCCCACCTTCCAACCAACTCCCTACCCATTTCCTTAGGTTGCCTTAAATTCTACGCACTGTCATTGTCGTTAACAGTCTCTTATATTGTACCTTATGGAATACCTCTGGAAGTCAATATCATATAACAACCATGGACACTCCATTAACTACCACGTTAATTACATCATCATAAAGTTTAACTAGTTTTGTTAGACTTGACTCACCCTTTACAAATCCATGCTGGCTCTCTCTGATCAATTCATGTTTATCCAAGTGCTCAATCTTTCTTTCCCTAACAACGGATACTGGCAACTTCCCCACAACGGATGTCAGACTAATGGGTCTATAATTTCCAACATCATCTCTGCTACCCATCCCAAATAATGGAGTGACATTGAAATTGTTTCCATCAAAGGAACAATTCCTGAATCAAGAGAGTTTGAACGATCATGACAAGCATGTACAATTTCCTCACCTATTCCTATCAGTCCTCTGGGATGGTAACCGTCAGGTCCTTGAGATTTGTCTATCTTTCATCGAATTATTTACTCCATTGCCATTATTTTACTTATACTGAATCCCCTTGATTTATTTATAGTTTTCCTCATATCTCTTGTTTGTTAGCCTCATTTATTTCTGTGAAGAACGAAGCAAAGTAAATATTTAGCAACTCTACATTTCATGATTTTCAATTACAATATCACCTCCATCTGTCTTTAAGCGGCCCACATTACTCTAAGCCTCCCGTCTTTCTCTTAATGTACTGGTAAAAATCTTGACTGTTGTCCTCATTTTCCCAAACAGGTTTTTCTCCTTTTCCCTGTTTGGACCTCTTACGGTTTCTTATTTTCAGCACCAAAATAAACAATACTTTGCTGTAAAGTTCGGCTCAATAGTTCTTCATTTTCAGAGCGAGAATTGTCTAAACCGGTAATTTATTTAATGTAACAAACATAAGTACAAATACTCATCCGTATATCAACGCATTGATGGATACACAAAGATAAACACAACGAGATATGCAGGCAGCATTGGGATGCAAAGGTGAACGGACAAGTGAAACAGACAAAGATGAAACGGTCTGAACCCCAAACAGACAGTAACGTATCGCTGATAGATATTAGTGAGAGGAGGTAGGGGTAAGTTATCATGGATGGGCGCTGTGGCTTAGTTGGTTAAAGCATCTGTCTTGTAAACAGAAAATCCTGGGTTCAACTCCCAGCAGTGCCTTGTATAACTAATTATTTTTACCTGATTTGTGGAATTTTGCGTCAAAATGGCAATTTGGAATTGGTATTTGTTCAGGTTTGAGGAGGAAACGGATATCAGATTGACTCTTCTAAAACGCCCTTTCATTGTACAGTCAGACCTCTCATAGAATGTGTCTGTAACGGGTTAACTTAAAGACACGTTCTTGTTTCTGGGCTCGTTGGATTCAGGGTATAATTCACGATTTGAGGTTCAAACCCGGAAGCAGTCCTAATTTGGGCCGAGACTTGTGATCTTGACCTGCGGTGAAAATCTTTGCAAAGACGAAAATGAAGTCCCCAAATCACTCCACCTGAATCTCCAGACCCCGATGAAATATATCCCAGGCTGTTAACAGAAGCAAGGAAGGAAATAACGGAGGCTCTGACCATCATTTTCCAATCCTCCCTGGTTACAGGTGAAATGC
Organism: Heptranchias perlo; assembly: GCF_035084215.1. Taxonomy (NCBI): domain Eukaryota; kingdom Metazoa; phylum Chordata; class Chondrichthyes; order Hexanchiformes; family Hexanchidae; genus Heptranchias; species Heptranchias perlo. The sequence continues at coordinate 8,324,710 of NC_090344.1, read as the reverse complement.
CGAAGGATTGTAGGGCTGCTAAAGTTGTACTGTTGTACAAACAGGGAGAAAAGGATAGATCAAGTAATTACAGGTCAGTCAGCCTAACCTCGGTCAGGCTGACGGTATTCTATTAAATCTACTCTGGACTTCCTCCACGGCCAATACAGGGAGGAGGGGACTCTTGACTGACAAGCCTCAGCTCTATCAGGAGAGGGAGACTGACCCACGCTCTCTCTTGCTTCTGGGATGTGCCACTTTTGAAAAAAAAAGGAGAATTTCTTTATATCTTTAAACACTCTATCTCACTACACATGATTTAAAGTGTATTGTGGGACGCTGTGAGTGTCTCTGTATCTTTAACTCTCTGTTTCTCTCCACAGCAGTGACAGTGTATTGTCGGATGGTGTGAATGGGATGAGGGTCTGTGGGGCGAAGTGTAGCCGATTGGGAGCAGCGCCCGTTTGCGGGGTGAGTATTGCACGCTTGATTTTCTCGCTCCCTTCTATCTTTCTTTCTCTCTTTCTTTCTTTCACCTCCCTCTCTCCCATTCTTTCATTCACTCTCGTTTCATTCCTCTTCTTTCTTTCTTTGCCTTTCTGCCCCAGCACCTTTGTCTGTATCCTGTTTTTGTTCTCTCGTGTGTCTCTGTTGGATGATCCAAAATTCAGACCCGCCGCTTCTTCCAGCTTTTCCTTCCTTCCACAATCATCGTTCATTTCATTGACACTTTACTGCGGCCTTGCCCACTCTAACATTTACTTTCACATTCTTACGCCTTTAAGTTTGCTCTCCATCGACCGCTGTTTCTCGGGGGCACATGTCCCGTTCGCATCAATGTTCATTTGTGACTTGAAACCAGTCGATACATTTCGATCTGCTCCAGAGACAAGCTCTAAGAAAGCAGGGCTGGCATTCGGAAGGACAGCGCATACTTTTCCGTGAAATTTCCATGGGTATCTTGTGATACGGGGGATGTTAACTGAAGAACTGGGTTTTGTTTTCATGGTCGTTGGCGCTTTTCCCCGAGCAGTTGATGTGCGGGAGAGACGGGCGGCGCTGCAGAGCTGCGAATGACGGCTGGAAGGTGCATTATTGGCAATCTGCGCGGTGCAGCAAAGTCGGAAATGTTTCGCTTGATCTTAATAGGTCTGTGGAAATGTCCGATTGAAAAGGAATGAGGAGAAATGAGAAGAGCGGGAATGGTGAAAAAGTGTCGATTACAGGAGGTTGGCCGTGAGCGAAAGGTCCTTTGAAAGCTCGGCGCGGAGGAGATTTTGTTCGGAAACGGCAGACTTTAAGCGCGTGAGGAAAGTGAAGTGCGAGCTGCGTTCTTGGGTCAAATTGGGTGTTTTCAGGAAAACAGCCATTGTGAAATCACAAAAATGAAAATAGAAAATGCTGAAAACGCTGAGCAGGTCAGGCAGCACCTGTGGCGAAAGAACCAGAGGAAACGTTTCAGCTCTATGACCTTTATCATCAGATCTGAATGGCTTATCATCTGCGTGAGTAACTGCGCTGTCTCAGATGCTGGCTTCCATCTCTGAATTATGTGGGTTCGAATCTCACTGCTGCCAGAATTTGTGCACCCTTCCATTTTGGCCGCCTCATCAAAAACCCTTCTTTGATAAGAAGTGCTTTTCCGCATTGCTGGTTTACACATTTTTGCACAATTCAGCAAAGTCTGGATTGCTACCCAACTGTTTCTTGGACGGAGGTGTTGGGACTGTACGGGGTGATCTCGGCGAAGTATCAATCAATGTGCACAATGGCGCCCTGGTGAAACGAGTACCTCTTATAGTCAGTATAATATAAAAGATATGTAACATAATTATGAATTTCTTCTTTGCATCACACTAGGATTTATTATCAGGGAATGTACATGAGCAGGTCGATTTACGTCACGCTCCGGTCGCTTCGCATCGCCTCCGACAAATAGAATAGAATCAAAGAAAGGTCACTGCACGAAAAGAGGCCATTCGGCACATCGAGTCCGTGCCGGCTCTCTGCAAGTGCAATCCAGACAGACCCACTCCCCCACCCTTTCCCTGTGGCCCTGCATTCTCTTTCGTTTCAAATACTTATTCAGTTCCTTATTGAAGACCATGATTGAATCTGCCTCCACCACCCCCTCGGGCGGTGTATTCCAGATCCTAAACACTCGCTGTGCAGAAAAGTTTTTCCTCATGTCACCTTTGGTTCTTTTGCCAAACACCTTAAATCTATGTTCTCTGCTCCTTGAACCTTCCGCCAATGGGAACAGTTTCTCTCTATCTCCTCTGTCCAGATCCTTCATGATTTTGAATACCTCCATCAAATCTCCTCGTAACCGTCTCTGTTCCAAGCAGAACAACCCCAGCTTCTCCAATCTATCCATGAAACTTATACCCCTCATCCCTAGAATCTTTGCAGTAAATCTCTTCTGTGGGGATTTGGTATAAACATCGCCGAATCCCCCACCATCAACATACTAGTGGTTATCATTAACCAGAAACATAACTGGACCAGCGACATACATACTGTGGTTACAAGAGCAGGTCAGATGCTGGATATTCTGAGCCAAGTCACTCACCTTCTAATTCCCCAATGCCGTTCAAACATCTACAAGGGGTACAAGTTGAGTGAGTTGGAATACTCATGTGATAGCCATCGACCTGAAACGTTAACTCTGTTTCCATGTCTTAAGATCCTGCCTGACCTGCTGAGGAGAAACACATTTCCAGTTTTCACTTCAGGTTGGCAACATAGCCAGTATTTTCATTTTGAATAAAGGAGCTTTCGTTTATTTCAACATGCGACGAGGTGGCCGAGAGGTTAAGGTGATGGACTGCTAATCCATTGTGCTCTGCACGCGTGGGTTCGAATCCCATCCTCGTCGTTATTTTGTTTAAGTTTTGTTTCTCTCATTCAGTCCACCCAGAAGATCTGGTCGAAGTCCCATCCTTCTGGAAACGGCAGACCGTGGGTATTGCATTGTTTGCTGAAATCAGCTACAGTTCCTTCCAGGAAGGTGTTGAGATTGTGTGGTCGCGAAGTATCAGATTGTACATTGGTGTCATTGTAAATAGAGTAAATCTTATGGTCAACGTAAGAGAAACTTATGGACCACAATGAAGATTTATGACCGGATCATTCCGTGTCTGTGTCCGTTAAAAAGGGACGTACTGTTTGTCCCGGATTATTCCGTATCTGTGTCTGTTTAAAAGGGGTGTGCTGTAAGTCCCGGATCATTCTGTGTGCGTTTTACCCGATTTTCTTGATACCTTTTTCCTTCTGAACTGAAATGACGATCCTCTCTCGAGAAGAAGGTTCACCGCCTGCTTCGGGCAACTGGTAGGAAAAATAACAAAAACTGATGAGACCAAGTTCATTTTGCTGGGCTTCCATTCCAATCTTCGCACTCTATCCCCCATTCAGTCCCGCCCCCGCCTGGTCATTGTAAGCTGCGATATTCATAAGGGAATGGAGAAGCCGAATATCACGGTTACAATTTTCTTGGTTGCTCAACACTGAATAGCCTCAATTGCAATGATTCAGAAGGTAATCATAGAATCATAGAATCTTACAGCACAGAAGGAGGCCATTCGGCCGTCGTGCCAGTGTCAGCTTTTTCGAAGATCTGTCCAAATTAGACCCACACCCCAGATTTTTCCACATCACACTGCAAATTAGTCCTCTTCAATTATGTCCAATTGCCTTTTGAATGATCCTATGGAATCTGCTTCCACCATCCTTTCAGGAAGTGCGTTCCTGATCTTAACAACCCTCTGTGTGAAAAAAATTCTCCTCAATTCCCCTCCAGTTCTTTTGCCAATTATTTTCAATCTGTGATCTCCGGTTACCGACCCACTTGCCAGGGGAAACAGTTTCTCCCTACTTGCTCTTTCAAAACCCCTCGTTATTTTGAATACCACTATTAGGTCTCGCGTTAACCATCTCTGTTGTAAGGAGAACAATCCCAGCTTCTCCAATCTCTCCACATAACTGAAGTCCCTCATCACTGGTGTCATCCAGGTCAACCTGCTCTGAATCCTCTTCAATGCCTTTTCATCCTAAAGTGTGGTGCCCAGATCTGTACAATATACTTCAGCTGAGGGCTAACCAATAATTTGTAAGGATTAGTATGATTTCACTTTTTAATGTATTCAATGCCCCTATTTACAAAGCCAAGTATCCCATACGCTTTCTTAACTACCTTATCAACTTGCCCTGTTTACTGAATATGCTCCCCCAGGTCCCTCTGCTCTTGCAACCCCCCATAAATTGTTCCATTTAGATTATACTGCCTCTCCATGTTCTTCTTCCAAAAGTGCATCACTTCACACTGATCGGCGTTAAATCTGTCACGTGACTGCCCATTTCACCAGTCTGTCGTTGTCCTCCTGAAGTCTGCTGCTATCTTCCTCACTACTTACTACGTTACCAAGTTTTGTATCATCCGCAAACTTCGAAATTGTGCTCCCTATTGCCACATCCAAGTCATTTATATATAACAAGAAAAGCAATAATCCTAATACCGACACCCGGGGGATCCCACTGCATATTTCTCTCCAGTCAGAAAGACATCCGTTCACCACTAATCTCGGCCTCCTATCCTTTAGCCAATTACTTGCCCACGTTTCCACCGACCCTTTAATCCCACGTGCTTCTAGTTTTCGAATAAGTCTGTAATGTGTTCATTTCTAAAATGTGTCCTCAAAATAAATATATCCCCATAATTTTATTGTTAAACAATGAGAATACAGATATTAAATCGAGTGCATGATCGGGTTCATTCCCATTACCCGGAGGTGACGGGACCCGAGGAGGGGGAATCCCATCCGAGTTTATTTTTTCCGAAAACGGAGACGGAAAATAGCAAATCTCATCCCGTCGAAATCCAACAATTGGACGAAGAACCGATCGCCTTTTCCCATCCCGGGTTTGCAGACCTGGCTGTTGAAGGAAGCCTAATTAGCCCATTAGGGATCAACAGCGAAAGTGAAGAAACGCAGACAGAGATAGATAGATACATGCAAAGAAAAATAGTATAAATCTCCAATTCTGTGATTGAGCAGAATTTAGGTGGCAGCTTAAAGGAAATTCGTCGCATGCCGTGAAATCTTAGACGTGTACATAGGGCTGGATTCTTACATTATTTCTGAAAAAAGTAAACACTGCCTGGTAACTACAGCTCTTATTTATTTGACCATTTTACAGTGGCGATGTGAAGTGATTTCGAATCTCAGTGAATTTCAAGACCATGCTTGACCCACTCGTTTGGTCACCCACAGGGAGCACGCGGTTGGAGACTGCGCAGGATAATCACAGGAACTCTGCCAGACTGCATGTTCCAGACTTGTATTCAACGCTACACGTGCAGCCGGCAGCCGTGTGTGGATTGGTGGTTGAGTGTAGAACTCTCGCCTGCCGACGGGAAACCAGGGGTTTGGTTCCAGGCCAATGCAGCTTCCTTTACCTTTTGTATCTGTACCCATGAGATCGCCTGAATTGGGATAAATTCATGTGCCGGCTTCAATCTGTCCAACTTCTTGAAAGATCATCTTCATTTCGTCTACGTGTCTTTCGTGGACATACCCTCTGCATTCTGCCCTCTGGTGTTCAAACATGCTCGGCTGGAGATAAGTCAAACCTGCCTTCTGCACTTGCTTCAAAGATGTGAGAAGCCAATTGGTGGTTTTTGACGAAAAATGGGGACGCAAGGGGCTCATACTGGGATTTGAACCAGTGAAACTCCCTGAGCGAGAATCAGATCCAAAGTCCAACTGCTAACCGAGCCGTGCAGCCACTGTAAAATTTCGCTACCGCGCAGCTGATCCGCCATCCTTTCAGAACACCATGGCCATCCAAACTCGCTTTCTTGTACGATATACGATGTAGAGCAATATCAGGTTCTAAACTAATTATTTCACATCAACAACATTAGTCTCTCTTTATCAAATTTGTTTTGAATGTATGACTTGTATTATCAAGTAACACTTTACAGAATGAATTACTCTGAAACGACATTGTCGTCTGTCTCGGCATCGTCATAGTTTACACTCCACCATAAGTACACTTTGCTCAAATTGCTGCTTTCATTCACCATGAGAACGAAGAGCCACGAATGTGGAAACATTAGCTGCGAAATTATCAGCTGGGTTGCACCTTTCCTTTTCCTGCTGTCTCAGTCTTTTTTTTCTTTACCCTTCTCTGCTATTGTTGCAGGTTAGATCAGCCATCGCCGTTCAAGGAAGCCTGAGAAGTCTATCGGGGACAACACAGAGAGACAAGAGACGGAGACATGGAGAGATGGAGAGATGCAGACAAAGAAAATAAAGAGTATAAATGTCAGGTTTTGCAAACTAGCAGAATTTAAGTTACAGATTGGGAGAGATTCCTTCTTGGGTCTTGAAATCTTGCAAGAGAAGATTGGACACAAGTTAAAAGCACCGGCCTCGCTGGAGAATCTCTCATTCTGGGAGAGAGATAAATGCGGTCAATTAACTCCAATTAATCTATTTCAGCACTGGAGTGATCTTTAAACAGTAGCTCTGCGAGCAGAATTCAAACCTGGGCAGGAAATCCTCAATTGAATTTTGAGTCCAACGCTTTAAACACTCGGCCACCGCAGCTGTAAACGGCATGTTCATTCAGATCGGATTCCAAATGGACACATGCTGCTGTTACAAACGCGCGCGTTGATGGTGCTTGGGGTCGAATTCTTACTTGTTACGCTGGAGACCTTGGTTCGATTCCCAATCAATGCAGGATCATTCTGTAACAATGAGGAGCTGAAGAGCAAAAGTATACTATTTCGCCCCTCGAGCCTGTTGCGCAATTCAGTGAGATCCTGGTTGATATGTAACCTAACTGCATATTATCGCCTGAGCCCCATGTCCCTTAATGCCTTTGGTTAACAAAAATCTATCAATTTCAGTTTTAAAATTAACAATTGAGCTCGCATCAACTGCCGTTTGCGGAAGAGAGTTCCAAACTTCTACCTCCCTTTGCTTGCAGAGGTGTTTCCCAACTTCACTCCTGAAAGTCCTGACCCTAATATTTAGGCTGCGTCCCCGAGTCCGAGACACGCTAACGGGCGGAAATCTTTCTTTTTCTGTTTACCCCATCAGTTCCCCTTCATATTTTGAAATGTTCGATCAAATCAGCACTTAATCTACTGAATTCAAGGCAAACCCGAGTTTATGTAATCTCTCCGCGTAATTTGAACTGTGGAGTCCAGGCAACATTCCAGTAAATCGACGCTGCACTCCCTTCATAGCCAATATATCCTTCCTAAGGTGCGTTGCCCAGAACTGAAGGCAATACTCCAGGTCTGGTCTAACCAGAGCTTTGTATAACTGTATCATAATGCCTATCCCCTTGAATCTAGTCCTCGGGATATAAAGACCAACATTCCATTAACCTTTTTGATTATTTTTTGTACCTGTGCATGACATTTTAATGATGTATGTTCATGGACCCCTAAGTCTTTTTGGACCTCCAATGTTTCGAGCTTTTCACCATTTAGAAAGTACTCTGATTTATCCTTTTAGGTCCAAAGTGGATGACCTCACACTTGACGAAATTCATATCGATTTGCCACAATTTTGCACATTCATTTATTATATTAATGCCTCTCTGTAATTTTATGCTTTCATCTGCACTGCTTCCAATGCTGCCCATCTTGGTGTCATCGGCAAACTTGGATATGTGGCTTTCTATCCCGTCATCTGATATCCGCCTGAATTGGGAAAAATCCAAATTCAGTTTCAATCTCCTCATCATCTTGAGACATTTTATTTGCTTCATGTGTATTGCGTCGACGAAACTTCGGCATTCAGTCCACGAGAGCTCAAACATCCTCTGGACATAATTCAGTTCTCCCAACAGCAAAACTGAAAAGATGCGAGAAACCAATTGGTGACTTTTCACTAAAGGGAGAAAGACATGCGGGCTCGTCCGGGAATTGAACCCGGGACCTCTCGCATATCACTCAATGAAATGCCCTAAGCGAGAATCATACCCCTAGACCAACGAGCCACTGTTACTTTAATTGTGCAGCCAGTGTAAAAGTTGGTTGCGTCTCACAGCCGATCGACCATCCTTTCAGACCACTTCGATCCATCCAATCTCGTTTTCTCTTCGGGTGGACAGCAATATCAAGTTGTGCACCAACTATTTCCATTCACCAATATTAGTCTCCCTTTACCAAATTGCTTTCGAGTGCACGAATTGAGTTATCAAGTAAGACGTTTCAGAATTAGTTGCTCTTAAAATACATTGCTTGTGAGGATACTCAGAGTCGTGTCGATTTATGGCACGCTCTGTTACCTTTGCATTGCAACCGACACGTAGTATTGAATCATAGAAAACTTACAGCACGGAAAGAGGCCATTCGCGCCATCGAGTCCGTGCGAGATCTCTGCAAGAGCAATCCAGCTAGAACCACTCCCCTGCCTTTCCCCGAAGCCCTGCATTTTGTTTCCTTTCAAGTATTTATCCAACGCCCCTTTGAAGGCCATGATTGAATCTGCCTCCATCACACCCTCGGGCAGTGCATTCGAGATCCGAACCTCTCGCTGTGTAAAAAGGTTTTTCCTCATGTCACCTTTGGTTATTTGCCAAGCACTTTAAATCTATGTCCTCTGGTTCTTGACCCTTCCGCCAATGGGAACAGTTTCTCTCCATCTTCCATGCCGAGATCCTTCATGACTTTGAATACCTCTATCAAATCTCTACAAAACCGTTTCTGTTCCAAGGAGAACAACCTCAGATTCTCCGGTCTATCCACGTAAGTAAAGTCCCTTATCCCTGGAATTATGATAGTATTTTTTTTCTGCACCCCCTCGAAGGCCTTCACATCTTTCCTGAAGTGCGGTGTCCCGAACCCCACACAAAATTTCAGTTGTGTTCGAACCAGTGTGTGATAAGGTTTCATCCTGACTTCGATACTTTTGTACTCTATACATCTATTTCTAAAGCCCAGGATCCGTTATGCTTTTTAACCACTTTCTCAACCTGCCCTGCCACATTCAATGATTTGTACACATAAACCCCTCTTTGTTCCTCTACCGCTTTTACATCTATGCCCTGGAGTTTATTTTGCCTCTCCTCGTTTTTCCGACCGAAATGTATCACTTCGCATTTTTTTTGCGTTAAATTTCATCTGCCCCGTCTCCGCCCATGCCACCAGCCTGTCGATATCCTTTGAAGTCTATTACTATCCTTATCACTGTTTACTACTCTTCCAAGTTTTGTTTCATCTGCAAATTTTGAAATTGTGCTCTGTGCACTCAAGTCCAAGTCATTAATATATATCAAGAAAATCAGTGGTCCCAGCACTGAACCCTGGGGAACGCCACTGTACACCTCTCGCCAGTTCGAAAAACAACAGTTCACCAGTAATCTGATTCCTGCTGTTCGTCAATTCTGCATTTATGTTGTTTCTGCCCCGTTTATTCCATGGGCCGCAATCTTGATGAGAAGCCTACCATGCGGCACTTTAGCAAACACCTTTTGAAAGTCCTTATACACCACATCAACTAAATTGCCCTCATCTATCCTCTCTGTTACCTCATCAAAAAACTCTAACAGGTCAGTTAACCACGATTTGCCTTTAAGAAATCCGTGCTGCCTTTCCCTAATTAATCCACCCTCGTCCAAGTGGCTGTTAATTCTGTCCCGGGTTATGCTTTCTAAACGTTTCCCCACCGCTGAGGTTAAACTGACTGGCCGATAGTTGCTGGGTTTATCCGTACACCCTTTTTTGAACAAGGGTGTAACCTTTGCAATTTTTCAGTCCTCTGGCACCACACACATATCTAAGGATGTTGGTAGATTATGGCCAGTACCTCTGCAATTTGCACCCTTACTTCCCTCAGCAACCGAGCATGCATCCCATCCGGACGTGGTGGCTTATCTACTTTAAGTACAGCCAGCCGTTCAAGTGCCTCTTCTTTATCAATTATTAGACCATCCAGTATCTCAACGATAACTTCCTTTGCTGAAACTCTGTCTTCTTGGTAAAGATAGATGCAAAATACTCATTTGTTACCTCGGCCATCCCCTCTGCCTCCATGAGTAGATCTCCTTTATCGTGCCTAATCGGCCTCACCCCTCCCCTTAATAAACGATTACTGTTTACATGCCTGTCGAAGTCTTTTGGATTCCCTTTTATGTTGGCCGTCAGTCTATAGTCATATTTCTCTTTGCCTCTCATTTCCTTTTTCACTTCCCCTCTGAACGCCCTAAATTCGGCCTGGTGAATTAACGCATAAAAAAGTTAGCATTTCTTTCAGCCGGAAACAGAATGTTACTGGTTGATTAATGGCGATTTGAACAAGTATTCGTCTTTTTTACAGAGTTTAATGAGTTTTGCGAAATTAATACAGTGAACTAATACAGTAAAGTTGAATTCCTGATCGGGAACCGCCTCAGACAGCGCATTACTGCCCATCCCTGGGAAACAAGATACGATCGAAACTTTGACAACACATCGCAGTTCCCGTTACAAAGACACAGCTTGCCAGCTGTCCCGAAATTTGGAGCCTGGACAGGGAGTTAAACGCTGGACCTTCAGCTCACTGCCCACTTTAAAAGTCTGATACTCTACCGACTGAGCTACCCAGGCTCGATACTATATAAGCTCCCATCGTACATATTCATGGGAGGTCTCTGAATTATCCCTGCAGCCGGCGAGCAAGGGTGAGGTCCGTTTGATAAAATTCTCAGCAACGTGTTGAGGAGAATCCTTGTTCCTGTTGAACATGATGTAAGAAATATGGACAGTGAACTCGTGAGTTTACAATTCTTCTTGTTTGTGCCAAATGTCTTGTCATTCGTTAGCACCAATTAAAATAACACTTTACCCAGCGGCTCAAATGCTGAACTTGTCCCACACGGGAGTTGGAAAAAGCCTCTCGATCTTTCAGCGTATTAACATCTATAAGCTGAATAATTTCACCCGTTGCACAGTGACACCAGGCAGAATATTTCCCTTCCAAATTTTGCCAACACGAAACTTCCAACCGATGAATATCGGCTTAACGAAAAGAAGAATTGTTTGTTTGGTTCTTTAGATTTAAAGATCTCGTACCGGCCCCTTTGCCATATGAGCTGCCGCTAAAAGCCCCCTCTCCCCCGATGAACAAGTAAACTGGCACCTGCTATTGCAAGACGACAGGCCGGAGGAACCCAAGAGCTCCCATGGGAACACTAAGAAGTAGATGCGTTATTGAACATAACAGCTGTACCTTGAACTCCAGTCAAAATGTTCGGAGTAAAAGGTTTGATTGTTTTAGAAGACGCTCGAACTCACAACCTGGTCATTTCTGGAGCCCATACTGCTATAAATAAGTAACGCACGCTTAACAATTGTGCAACACGAGAGCAGCGAACAACCGACAGCATCAGCGCTCCTGCCAAACAACTTCATTTTCGGTCTCTCAATTATCACTTCGAGATCTTTCTCAAACAGAAGCCTCCAATCAAGATGCGCTTCATTAAATAACAATTCTTAAATCAAGAGAGTTTTGATCGATCATGACTAAAGTATGTACAATTTCCTCACTTGTTCCTTTCAATCCCCTGGGATGGTGAACATCAGGTCCTGGAGATTTGTGTATCTTTAGCCTAATTATTTTCTCCATTGCCGTTATTTTACTTATACGAATCCCCTTGATTTATTAACAGTTTTCCTCGTGTCTCTGGTATGTTAGCCTCATCCATTTCTGTGACGACCGATGCAAAGTAAAAATTTAGCAACTCTGCCATTTCCTGATTTTCAATTGCAATATCACCTCCATCTGTCTTCAAGCGGCCCACATTACTCCAAGCCTTCCTTCGTTCTCTTAATATATTTGGAAAAACCTTGAGAGTTGTCCTCATTTTCCCTCACAAGTTTTTCTCCTTTTCCCTTTTTGCTCCTCTTACGCTTTTTTTAGTTTCAGCACCACAATAAACAACACTTCGCTGTAAAGTTCGGCTCAATAGTTCTCCAATGTCAGAGCGAGAATTGTCTGATCCCCGAATTTATTTAATGTAACAAATACAATCACACATAATCATCCGTGTAACAACGCACTGATGGATACACAAAGATAAACACAGCGAGAAATCCAGTCAGTGTCGGAATGCACAGGTGAACGGACAAGCGAAACAGACAGAGAAAAAACGGCCTGAACCCCCGACAGTGAAGTGTCGCTGATAGATATTAATGAGAGGAGGTGGAGACAAAGTGTCATCAATTGGCCCTGTGGCTTAGTTGGTTCAAGCGTCTGTCCAGTAAACAGAAGATCCTGGGTTCAACTCCCAGCAGTGCCTTGTGCAGTTGGTTATTTTACCTAATTTGTGGAATTGAGCGACAAAATAACACTGTGGTATTTGTTCAGGAGGAAACGGAAAACCGAATGACTGTTCAAAAACGCCCTTTCATTGAACAGACAGACCTCTCATGGAATGTGTCTGCAAAACGTTAATTTGAAGACACGTTCTTGTTTCTGGGCTTGTTGGGGTCGGGGTATATTTCGCGATTTGAGGTTCAAACCCGGAAGTAGTCCTAATTTGGACCAAGACTTGTGATCTTGACCTGCGGTGCAAACGTTTGCAAAGAGGGAAAGGAAGTCCCCAAATCACTCCACCTGAATCGCCAGGCCCGGATGAAATACATCCCAGGCTGTTAAAAGAAGCAAGGAAGGAAATATCGGAGGCTCTGACCATCATTTTCCAATCCTCCCTGGCTGCAGTTGTGTTGCCGGAGGATTGGAGGACTGCTGAAGTTGTACCGTTGTTTAAAAAGGGAGAAAGGAATAGATCGAATTATTGCAGGCCAGTCAGCCTAACCTCGGTATTGAGCACAATTCTGGGGGAAAGTATTAATCTTCATTTAGAAAGGGACGGATTAATGAAGGGCAGTCAGCATGGATTTGTTCAGGGAAGGTCGTTTGAATTGAATTTTTTTGGAGGTATCAAGGAAGGTGGATGAGGGTAGTGTGTTTTTTGTCGTCTACATAGATTTTCGCGAGGCTTTTGACAAAGCCCTACATGGCAGATTGGTCAAAAGTGTAAAAGCCCATTGGATCCAAGGGAAATTGGCAAGTTGATCCAAAATTGACTGAGTGGCAGGAAGCAATGGTCGACGGGTGTTTTTGTGACTGCAAGGCTGTCTCGAGTGGGGTTCCGCAGGGATCCGTACTAGGTCGCTGCTTTTCGTAGCACATATCATAGATTTGGATTTAAATGTACGGGGTATTATTAACAATTTTGCAGAAGATGCAATAATTGGTCGTGTGGTTGATGGTGAGGAGTGAAGCTGTGGACTGCAGGAAGATATCAGTGGAATGGACAGGTGGATAGAATAGTGGCAAATGCAATTCAATCTCCAGAATGAGGTAATGCATTTAGGGAGGGCAAACAAGGCAAGGGAATACACAATAAATATTGAAACTAATTTGCCATTTACACGCCCATTCTGCAAGTTTACTGACGTCTTCCTGTATTTTTCGCTTTGCATTAACTACAGCTCCCAATTATGTGCTGTCTGTCAATTTTGAAATTGTATTTCCGATTCCTATGACTAAATCATTAATGTAAATTGTGAACAACAGTGGTCCCATCACCGATAAATTGTGAACAACAGTGGTCCCAGCACCGATAAATTGTGAACAACAGTTGTCCCAGCACCGATAAATTGTGAACAACAGTGGCCCCAGCACCGATAAATTGTGAACAACAGTGGTCCCAGCACCGATACATTGTGAACAACAGTGGCCCCAGCGCCGATAAACTGTGAACAACAATGGTCCCAGCACCGATAAATTGTGAACAACAGTGGCGCCAGCACCGATAAATTGTGAACAACTGTGGACCCAGCACCGACAAATTGTGAACAACAGTGGCGCCAGCGCCGATAAATTGTGAACAACAGTGGACCCAGCACCGATAAATTGTGAACAACAGTGGACCCAGCACCGATAAATTGTGAACAACAGTTGTCCCAGCACCGATAAATTGTGAACAACTGTGGACCCAGCACCGACAAATTGTGAACAACAGTGGACCCAGCACCGACAAATTGTGAACAACAGTGGTCCCAGCACCGATAAATTGTGAACAACAGTTGTCCCAGCACCGATAAATTGTGAACAACAGTGGTCCCAGCACCGATAAACTGTGAACAACAGTGGTCCCAGCACCGACATATTGAGAACAACAGTGGTCCCAGCACCGATAAATTGTGAACAACAGTGGCGCCAGCACCGATAAATTGTGAACAACAGTGGCGCCAGCACCGATAAATTGTGAACAACTGTGAACCCAGCACCGATAAATTGTGAACAACCGTGAACCTGACGATACGGGATTTCTTTACCCTTAGTCTGGTTCAGCAATAACTGATGAGAATAACACTTGAAAGTTTAACACAATTTATTAGCTGCAGCTGACCTTATCTATAGAATTGATTTCAACTCTTGACAGAGTCTGGTCAATCTCATAGAGCAGGCAAAATTACATCGGCAGATCCACACAATTATACATTTTCAGAGTGGGGAGGGACATGAGTAGCAAGGGGTTAAAACCAATCATAAGCTGAGTCTTGGCAAGCCATGCTAACTGACATAATGACCGACCACTCACAGGTAATACTTGTTCATGCGTATGCCAAGGAAAAGGGAGGCTACCTTATCTCTGGCTTGGGATGTTTTTTGACCTTGCCTGCAAAGGGAGATCCATTCAATAATGCAGCTGCATGACAACTCCTTATACTAGAATTCAACTTTATCATATCTCTTTGCTTGATTAACACAAGGCAGGCTTATACATAAAGAAAATTAATAACGTAAACAGGTAGTCAAAGAAGAAGCTCATTGTTTCTAATTCTAGCTAGCAAAATGGGCTACTTATATTAACCATTGGTTCACCACACTGCTACTTCGCTATGGAGGTATCTCACTATAAACCACTAAAAGCTTACCCCATATGCATTTTTATTAAAAGGGCGCCCCGTATGCATTCTCAAACCCAGCACTGATAAATTGTGAACAACAGTAATCCCAGCACCGATAAATTGTGAACAACAATGGTCGCAGCACCGATAAATTGTGAACAACAGTGATCCCAGCACCGACAAATTGTGAACAACAGTGGTCCCAGCACTGGTAAATTGTGAACAACAGTGGTCCCAGCACTGGTAAATTGTGAACAACAGTGGTCCCAGCACTGGTAAATTGTGAACAACAGTGATCCCAGAACCGATAAATTGTGAACAACAGTGATCCCAGCACCGACAAATTGTGAACAGTGGTCCCAGCACCGATAAATTGTGAACAACAGTGATCCCAGCACCGATAAATTGTGAACAACAGTGGTCCCAGCACTGGTAAATTGTGAACAACAGTGGTCCCAGCACTGGTAAATTGTGAACAACAGTGATCCCAGAACCGATAAATTGTGAACAACAATGGTCGCAGCACCGACAAATTGTAAACAACAGTGGTCCCAACACCGATAAATTGCGAACAACAGTGGTCCCAGCACCGGTAAATTGTGAACAACAGTGGTCCCAGGACTTTTGACCTTGAACTGCATTTGAAACTTCTGCATAAAATGAAATGAAGTCCCCAAATCGCCCCACGTGGCTCTCAAACGCAATGGGAAGAAGTTCAATGCGAACAATCAGGAATTTAAAGGCAACTCAACGACCTGCACTTTCTTTGAATAAGTTTTGTTCGCCATTATATTTGACCGTGAAATCGCTCTCGGCTTTCATCTTGCTGAAGCAGAGTGTGGCCGCTTTGTATCTGTGAGCATGTCGGTGACGTGGTTAGCTTTGACACTGATCGCTTCCAATTTGTAAAATTTCACCAAGCGTCAGCGAAATGAAACCGAGAATCGAATTGTAAGTGATGAATTGAAGGGATTGGAGCTCCAAGCAGATCTGGAAAATGCACAGTGCAATCGGGCAGGAGTTCGAAATCCACCCTCCAGCCACTCACCAATCATATTAACTGAGCTTTACTCTGGCCCAGTGTCACCGCACTGAAAGCGAGTATTTCTCCGGCATGTTTTTCTTCAGAGTTGCTGGTTTAAGAGTGAAGACTGGCTGCTTGGATTTTCACTCCTACAAGCTTCAACCATTCATTTTGGACTGACTGTAGACAGTTGTTATATTGGTCGCTGCAAACTCAAAGTTTAGCCCAATTAATTATTGGTTCAGCAGGTGACCTCTTCACCTGTCGAGTTGGTGCTGTCGGTTTGCACGGAAGTTTGATGGTTCGAGCTCTTATTTGATTTTTCCTCAGGATTCATCGCCTCAAAGTTCCAGGGTTTCAATGTATTTTTTGGAAGCAAGAAAATTACAATTCTCCTTGGCAGACAAGCCCCCGAAATGCCCGAAGGGAGGCCGCACTCGCTGCAGGAGAGCTGTTTCGCTGTGACATGGAGATTTCTGTAGTGAGCGAGACCAGACTGTTTCTATGTTCAGAAAATAAATGTCACACCCTTTATGTTGGAAAAGCAAAACGGTGGGGATTTTTGTATCAGATGTTCCTCGTTGCGTTACTTTCATCTTGATCGTAGAACCGGTTCGGGCGTTCTTGCAATAAAAGGCGACAATTTCCTATTCATTTTAAATTTAACAACAGCTGCACTGAGCTTTTAATCATACCCTTAAGATACAGTCTATAAAATGATGAAATTTGATCACCTGCAAAGCATAAAAATCTGATTAAAGTTTTGACTGTCTCTCGGTAACCACGTCAACATCTCCTTCAGTATGAAATAGAAAGTTATCGTTTGATTAATGGTGAATAAAACAGTCATTCATCTACCAATAGGGTTTAATTAGTTTCATGTAATTAATTTAATAACTTTTGCTAAAGTTAATTCGCTGACTTGGAATCGAACTCATGCGTTGGTGGGAGCATTAAATTCTCACCATCAGTCCATCGGGGAGCGCCCAAGATTGCGCACGGAACACAGCAGAACTGGTAAGATTTACTTTTCTTTCACTCTTCCGTGATTCATTCAGCTCTGTGTTTATTTTCAGGCCTCTTATCTCTCCCTTCTTTTCAGCTTCTGACTGCGGATATTCTTGTGGTTAAATATTAATAATATAGAATATCTCACAGCCCCAGTATATGTGCTCCTTCTCTGTACAGTTCTGTACAAAATCAAACTGTACGTTTATAACGACGGTGTCTCTCCTTCACCCCCGACAGAAGCAGGAGGAGATGCCACTTTAAACTGCCAGTTGCTTCAAATGATTCATGATGGACCTGCGTGGCCTTGCAGTTTTCCCAGGAGCTGCATTCAGGTTCGTGAATTTTGGAAATGGAAACATGTCCATCAGCAGCTTGTGGTAGTATTTTACCTCACTTTCCATTTCATGTACATGCCTAGTTGCACTTGGTGCTGTCATTGCCTGAACATCACCTTCTGTCGCGATAGTAGTTTGAACAGAAAATGCCATTTTTTTGCGAGCAGCTTGTCTCGCACGATAATGACCTGAATTACAAAGAGGCAAGTAGGAAAGGCCGCGTTGGGCTGCTTGTTCGCACCAAAGAATTTTCAGCGTTTCTTTGTGGTCTAGTGTTTAGATTCGATCATCACCATGGCAACGGTTCGATTGGTGTCTGTCTCAACACTCGCATTTAAACACTCTACCATAAGTGCACTGTATTCAAATTGCTGATTTTTTTCACTGTGAGGTCGAAGAGACATAAATGTGTGGACAATAGCTCCGAATACATCAACTGGGTTGCACCTTTGCTTCTCCCCCCGTCTCAGTCTTTCCATCTTTACCCTTCTCTGCTGGTGTTGCAGGTTCGATCATCCTTGGCCGTTCAAGAAAACCTGAGAAGTCCATCAGGGGAAAATTCAGAGAGTCAAGAGACAGGGACAGGGAGAGATTAAAGTATAGAAACAAATCGGATAAATATCAAGCTTTGCGAACGAGCAGAATTGAAGATGGAGCTTGGTAGAGATTCTTTCACTTGCCGTGCAACTCTGCAAGAGACCATTGGCTCCGAATTAAAAGCATTTGCCACGCTGGATCATCTCTCTGAGGGAGGGAACACGGTCCGTCAACTCCAGTCCTTATTTGTTTGATCATTGAACAAATCTATAAGAAATAGCGCTATGAGCAGGATTCGAACCTGCGCAGGAAAACCCCATTAGATTTCGAGTCCAACGCCTTAACCACTCGGCCATCGCAGCTATGCAAAAACAGAGCAGCTACTGCTACCAAAAGGGTGCAACCAGTGCAGAATTCGGTGCAACCCATCGCCGATCGGCCATCCTGCGATCCATCCAATCACTTTTTCTATTCCGATGGACAGCAATGTGAAGTTGTACACTAACTATTTCATATCAACAATATTAGCCTCTCTTTACCACATTCGTTTTGAATGTGCGACTTGTCATGCCAAGTGAGACTTTTCAGAATTAATTTCTCGAAAGTTACATTGTTGTCTCCCTCGGGATCCGCAGATTATCCACTCAACCACAAGTATAACAGTGACGACACTTCAAAAATACCTCATTGGCTGAAAAGCGCTTTGGGAGCTCTTGAGGTCGTGAAAAGCGCTTTTTAAGACAAGACTTTCTTTCTTTTTATACTGGAATAAAATTACTGATGTTTTCACTATGAGGACGAAGAGACATTAATGTGTAGATATTATCTGCGAGTTCATCATCTGGGTTGGATTTTTAGTTTTCCTCCCGTCTCAGTCTTTCTATCTTTACCCTTCTCTGCTGGTGTCGCAGGTTCGATCAGCTTTGGCCGTTCAAGGCTGCCTGAGAAGTCCATCAGGGGGAAACACAGAGAGACAGAGAGAGACAGAGAGATAAAAGTATCGAAAAAACCTAACGTCAAGTTAGCAGCATTTACGATGGAGATTGGGAGATATAGAATCATAGAATCGTCACTGCACAGAAGGAGGCCATTCGGCCCATCGAGCCTGTGCCAGCTATCTTTAAGTGCAATCCAGATCGTCCCATTCCCCCGTTCTTTCCCCGTATACCTGCAAATATTTTCCCTTCAAATACTTATCCAATTCCTCTTAGAAACAATGATTAAATCTGCTTCCACCACCCTTTCAGGCGATGCATTCCAGATTATATCCACTCGCTAGTTTAAGAAGTTTTTCCTTTTATCGCCTTTGGTTCTTTTGTCAACCACCGTAAATCTGCGTCCTCTGGTTCTCGACCCTTCCGCCAACGGGAGCAGTTTTTTTTTTATTTACTTTATCTAAACCCGTCATGATTTGAACACTTCTATCAAATCTCCACTCAACTTTCTCTGCTCGAAGGGAACAACTCCAGCTTCTCCAGTCTACCCACGTAACTGATGACCTCATCCCTGGAACCATTCCAGTAAATGTTTCTGCACCCTCTCTGACGCCTTCACATCCTTTATAAAGTGCGGTGCCCAGTTTTGGACAGTTGTGGAACATTGTGAAGTTCCCTTCACGTATCTTGATATTTTGCAAGTGACCACTGGGCTCCCAGTTAAAATGATCTGCCGCGGTGGAGTATCTCTCTGAGGGAAGGAATTGCAGCCCGTTATCTCCAGTTCATATTTATTTGAGCATTGAACAAAACTTTACACAATAGCGCCGATAGCACGATTCCAACTTCTGCCGGAATACCCCATTGGGTTTTAGATCTAACGTCTGAACCACGCGACTACCGCAGCTGCGAGCGCCTTTGATGCACGGCTGTAAATCAGAATGAACAGGGTACTCACAGGAGATTTGTGAGACAATATGTTCTTTCAGACAGGTTTCCAACTGGACACATGCAGCCGCGACCGTCTGGACGTTGCTGTTTCACTGGTAGAATTCTCACCTGCCACCCGAGGAGACGGGGATTGGTTCCCGGCCGATGAAGGAGCATTTTCTTTCTGCACCCCTGAAAAGAGATAGATTCACATTCAGCTTCAATCTGCACACCACGTTGAGACATTTTCCTTTCCCTATGTGGTGTTGCGTCGACAAACCCTCTGCATTCCAGCCACGAAACGTCAAACATGCTCTAGAATTAAGTCAATCCTGTATTCTGCAAGGCTGAAAAGATGTGAAAAATAAATGAATGAATTTCCACTGAAAATAGTGACACAGGAGGGCTCGTCCAGGAATTTGAACCCCGGACCTCTCACATATCAATTAGTGAAACGCCCAAAGTGAAAACCATAATCCGAGACCAACGAGCCGTCAGTAACACAGCCGTGCAACCAGTCGAAAGTTTCCCTGCTCCC
Source organism: Heptranchias perlo (assembly GCF_035084215.1). Lineage (NCBI taxonomy): Eukaryota > Metazoa > Chordata > Chondrichthyes > Hexanchiformes > Hexanchidae > Heptranchias > Heptranchias perlo. Next base: position 8,304,495 of record NC_090344.1, on the reverse strand, counting down.
CACAACCGATCGCCTATCCTATTAGACCGCTCTGTCCATCCAATCATCGAATCATAGAATGATTACAGCACAGAAGGAAGTCAATTCGGCCCATCCAGACCGTGCTATCTCTTTGTCAGAGCAATCCAGTTCGTCTCATTCCCCCGCTCTTTCCACGTGGCCCTGCAATTTTTTCCCTTCAAGTATTTATCCCATTCCTTTTTGATAGCCACGATTGATTCTGCTTCCACCGTTTCAGGCAGCACGTTCCAGATCATAACAAGTCTCTGCGTAAAAAAGTTTTACTCATTTCGCCTTTGGTTTCTTTTGCCAATCACCTTAAATCTGTGTCGTCTGGTTCTCGACCTTTCTGCCAATGGGAACAGCTTCTCTTTATTTACTTTTTCAACACCCTTCATGATTTTGATCACTTCTATCAAATCTCCTCTCAACCGACTCTGCTCTAAGAACAATCCTAACTTCTCCAGTCTGTCCACCTAACTGAAGTCCCTCATCCCTGGAACCATTCCAGTAAATCTTTTCTGCATGCTCCCGGAGGCCTTCACATCCTTCCTAAAATGCGGTGCCCAGAATTGGACACAATACTCTGGTTGTAGCCGAACCAGTGTTTTATAAAGGTTCAACATAACTTTCTTGATTTTGTACTCCATGCCTCTATTGATACCCAGAACCACTTTCTCAGCCTGTCCTGCCACCTTCAAAGATGTGTGCACATATGCCCCCAGGACTCTCTATTCCAGCATTTCATTGAGAATTGTATCATTTAGTTTATATTGCCTCTCCCCATTCTTCCTGCCAAAATATATCACTTCGCACTTCTCTGCATTAAATGTTATCTGCCATGTGTCCGCCCATTCCACCAGCCCGTCTGTGTACTCTTGAAGACTATTATTATCCTCTTCACTGTTTACTCCAATTACTAGTTTTGTGTTATCCGCGAATTTTGAAATTGTTCCTGTCCGGACAAGTCCAATTTATTAATATATATCAAAAAGCAGTGGTCCTAGTCCCGACCCCTGGGAAACAACACTGTCTACCTTCCTCCAGTCCGAAAAAAAATACCTTCACCACGACTGTCTGTTTCCTGTCATTTATCCAATTTAGTATCCATGCTTTTATTCCATGGGCTTCGAAAAACTCAATCAAGTTAGTTAAACACGATTTGCCTTTAACAAATTCGTGATGGCTTTCCTTTATTAATCTACACTTGTCGAACTGGCTGATATTGTTATCCCGTATTTATCGTTTCCAATAGCTTCCCTGCCACCGAGTTTTAACTGACTGGCCTGTAGTTGCTGGGTTTATCCTTGCACACGTTTTTAAAAAGGGAGTAACATTTGAGATTTTCCAGTCGTCTGGCACCACCCCCATATCTCAGGACGATTGGAGATTATGGCCAGCAACTCGAAATTTTCACCCTTACTTCCCTCAGAAACCAAGGATGCATCCGATCCGGACCGTGTGATTACCCACTTTAAGTACAGCCAGCCTTTCTCGTACCTTTTCTTTATCAATTTTTATCCCATCCAGTATCTCCACGACCTCCTCTTTCACTGACTGTGGCAGCTTCTTCTTCCTTGGTGAAGACAGATACAAAGTACTCATTTAATACTTCAGCCTTGCCCTCTGCCTCCGTGCATCATCTGCTTTTCTGGCCCCGAATCTGAATTTCGATTCCGATGTGGTGCAATGTCAAGTTGGACACTATCTATTTCAAGTCAACAATATTAGTCACTCTTCATCAAATTCATTTATGGTGCATTTTCTTACAGTGAAAACACGCATTGAAATCCAGGATATTGTATCGTCCCTTGGGGGTCATCGGACCATCAAATTTTGGGTTAAGAGCCGAACGCGCGAAATGATTGTGCCAGAGAAAAACATCACATCGCATGATTAACAACATTAATTTTTCACCGAGCTAAAGAATGTGGTTGCAGTAACCAATGAACGTTATTAAATTAATTGATGAAACTAATGAAATTCTGTGAAAGATGAATAATTGTTGTAACCGATAACTTTGTGCTGCAGAATCACGGAAATACTAACATGGATAGTGAAACCTTAAATAAGTTTTTGTGTTTTGTATGTGATGCACTTTCACCGTTTTCCACTTTCCAGACTGCATTTAAGGGTCTGGTTTCAAATATTGATAGTTTATGACACTTGGAATTTGGTACAGCCGTTGTTAAAGTTAACAGGAAGGAACAATAATTGTCCCTTCTCGAAGCACAAGTTGACGACTGGAGGTTTATCCGCAGCAAGTTCCTCAAAACTATGTTTTTATGCGGGGACTGAAATAGAGCTTTTTCACGTAAAAGGCGAACATGATAAGCATTACACTACGGAAAACTCAACACACAATTTTCGCAGTCCCTCAGTGTCCTGCCCACTGTTTTCACAGCGGGGCAGTGTGTCAGGGGTGGGCTTTCAATGTTCAGAACATAATTTTTACCAGAATTAAATTTGTCGCATTAAAGTGCTCCTTATCTTTTAATTTCGATTAACACCCTTGCCAGTTTTATGCAGAAACAAGTAACAATGTTTAAGGGATGTGGTGTGTTCAATGTTCGTGCAATAACCGTCTGACGCAGTGTGAGAAGTAAAACACAGACCACCCAATGAGTGCCCCAAACCGATTGCCGTAAAAAAAACAAATGGCCGGTTAGCTTAGTTGGTTAGAGCGTGGTGCTAATAACGCCAAGATCGCGGGTTCGGTCCCCGTACGGGCCATCAGTAATTTATGACATTATTTGAGTGACTTTGAAAATCCAGACTTTGCAAAGAAGGAAGTTCATGCAAAATTCAGAGGGAATCGTTTTTGCAATAGTATTCATTACAATGTTTGATATATCTTTGCCCCTGGGGCGGAGAAAAAAAAATCTTTCCGCTCATTTTTCATTTATCCTTCATTTCTCACTCACCTTTCCGTGTCTCCATCTCTTTCTGTCTGTCTCTTTTCCTATCTCTCCATTTGTTTCCATTTCCGGGACTATTCTTCCAGGTATGCTTCCTGACAAACATTACAACCTGTGTCACTCAGTGTCCGGGTATGTTTACTGACACACATTGCAATCTCTGTCACTCAGTATCCGGGTATGTTTACTGACACACATTACAATCCGTGTCACGCAGTATCCGGGTGTGTTCACTGAAAAACATTACAATCTGTGTCACGAAGTATCAGGGTATGTTTACTGACATACATTACAAACTGTGTCACTCAGTATCCGGGTATGTTTACTGACACACATTACAACCTGAGTCACTGAGTATCTAACAATGTGAAGCAACGAGTTTTATTCCCGCTGTGATATCTCTCTGTCGGTTTGCTGATAAACGTTTAACTCGGGGCCTGTTCCCTTTAACGGTCACAAGCAGTTGGAAACAGACAGAGCGGAGATGAGGAAAAGGCATCAGTTTAGGAATCAAATGCTTCAAATCAAATGTTCGCCGGCGCTGAGAGAGGCAAAAAACAGAGAAAAATGCAGAAAGAAATAAAGCTAAATAAAGATTCTATCAATATTTCTCATCCTTGATGCTTCTCTGCTCCTTCCCCAAGCCTCCAGTGCCGGTTAATATTTCAGTGTAAATTAATGCGAGATTCGACCCAAAGAATGAGATCCAAACAACCAAATTTTGCTGAAATTCGGAATTGAACTCGGGACTTTCAAATTTTTGCATTCTCAACTGAGCTGTATCGGCTCCATCCCAAGTTCGACTGTCTGGCACAGGAATGGGACTGTGCCTGGGCGTTTCCTGCTCTGTGGGGCTCAGTACCACTCCGGGTGAGATCAGGAAACGCACCCCAGACCGGAAACTGTGGTTTTCCTGTTTTGTGTGGAGCAGGTGAACTGCCTCTGCCCAGTGTGACTGCGTCGATGAGTTTCCAGCTCTGATGGGTAATTGAATCCCTTCCCACAGTCCACACTTTTCCACGGTTTCTCCGTGGTCCGGGTGTCCTTGTGTCTCTCCAGGTTGGATGATCAGTTGAAGCCTCGTCCACACACAGGACACGTGTACGGTTTCTCCCCGCTGTGAATGCTGCAGTGTTTTTTCAGGCTGTGGAACTGGTTTAAGCTCTTTCCACAGTCAGTGCACTGGAACACTCTCATTCGGGTGTGTGTGTCTCGGTGCTTTTCCAGTCACACTGATGTTTGAAATCTTCTTCCACAGACAGAAAAGACAAACATTTCTCCTTCCACATTCATCGGTCGATGATATTCAAGTCCTGATGAATCGAGTGACTCTGTCAGATCTTGACGTGATCTTTGGTTTGAATTTCCCGTCTGCAAATCCTCCCCTTCTAATACCCTGTAAAAGTTCACAAAAGTCATCACTCTAAATACAGGATCGAAATTTGGAACAGACAATTCTAGTTTCTATGGAACTTTCTATCCTCTCTTTTCCGCCAAAGCCGTAAATCCCCGTCCCACACACTCTCCCTCCTCCCTGTGCTGAAATCCAAACCCATCCCACCATCTCCAATATTTCTTCCCTCCACTCCCAGTTTTCTCCCTCCCTCTCCTCTGATTGGGTTCAGTTCGACACCCGCTGTGGGCAGAGTGAGGATAAAATAAATGAGGCACTGGGACCCTGAAGCCCCGCCCACTCTTTGTGACCGGTGACTGGGACCCTGAAACCACGCCCACTCGTTGTTCCAGCGCCAAGATGGCCGCGCATGCGCCAAGATTCTACCATGACTTCCGCTCGCAAGATGGCGGCCAGTCACACTGATTTTCGGACGGTTGCTGGTCGGGCCTGTCACCGAGGTGCAAACACTGGGCCTGTGGACTCGGATTTGTGGCCTCAAGACGTCATCAGGTGCTTGTGACGCTTCTCCGCCTACCCACAGGTCCAATTACTCCCCCGTCTTCTCCCGGCCTCCGACTCGCCTGTTCCTCCTCAGTCCTTCGCCACCACTCGCACTGCGCATGCTCAGAGCACAGCCCGGTCCTGGCACCGCGCACTGGACTCCTGTTTTCATTGATAGGGCAAATTCTGAGGCGCGGGGGACTGTGGGGAAATGCCCCGCCATTGAAAGCCGGAATTGGTGAACAGAAAATTAATTATTGTCATCCCATCGAGGTTGGTACCAGGGAAGCAACAAACATAATAAATAAATAAATTATACAGAAACCCGAGTGCTCAGACCTTCCCCATGGTGCGAAGTAAACTGGCCGCTGCTTTTCCGTTAGTAAGTCGCAACTCTGCTGCAGGAGTTCCTCAGGGCAGTGCCCGAGGCCCAACCATCTTCAGCTGCTTCATCAATGACCTTCCCTCCATCATAAGGTCAGAAATGGGGACGTTCGCTGATGACTGCACAGTGTTCAGTTCCATTCGCAACCCCTCAGATATTGAAGCAGTCCGAGCCTGCATGCAGCAAGACCTGGACAACATCCAGGCTTGTGCTGATAAGTGTCAAGTAACATTCGCGCCAGATAAGTGCCAGGCAATGACCATCTCCAACAAGAGAGAGTCTAACCACCTCCCCTTGACATTCAACGGCATTACCATCGCCGAATCCCCCACCATCAACATCCTGGGGGTCACCATTGACCAGAAACTTAACTGGACCAGCCATATAAATACTGTGGCTACGAGAACAGGTCAGAGGCTGGGTATTCTGCGGCGAGTGACTCACCTCCTGACTCCCCAAAGCCTTTCCACCATCTACAAGGCACAAGTCAGGAGTGTGATGGAATACTCTCCACTTGCCTGGATGAGTGCAGCTCCAACAACACTCAAGAAGCTCGACACCATCCAAGATAAAGCAGCCCGCTTGATTGGCACCGCATCCACCACCCTAAACATTCACTCCCTTCACCACCGGCGCACTGTGGCTGCAGTGTGCACCATCCACAGGATGCACTGCAGCAACTCGCCAAGGCTTCTTCGACAGCACCTCCCAAACCCGCGACCTCTACCACCTAGAAGGACAAGGGCAGCAGGCGCATGGGAACAACACCACCTGCACGTTCCCCTCCAAGTCACACACCATCCCGACTTGGAAATATATCGCCGTTCCTTCATTGTTGCTGGGTCAAAATCCTGGAACTCCCTTCCTAACAGCACTGTGGGAGAACCGTCACCACACGGACTGCAGCGGTTCAAGAAGGCGGCTCACCACCACCTTCTCGAGGGCAATTAGGGATGGGCAATAAATGCCGGCATTGCCAGCGACGCCCACATCCCGTGAACGAATAAAAAAAAACTCAGGCCCGACCCGCCCAGTCTGGTTTAATTGCTAAATGTTCTCTCACTCGAATTCAGACCTGTCATTCTCAGGGAAACTGACGATGTCTCATTTTTTCTGTGCCCTAACCGAGAGCCAGTTAGTGGCTTTAATAAGCTGTCAACAACTTTTGCAAAAGTGGAAGGAGGTGAAAAATTCCACGAGCGATGCCTCAATACACAAGGGACCACGGACACTGTGACACCAAATCGAGGGCAACTTACACGGGACACCAAATCCGGGAACAACTTACACTGAGACACCAAATCCAGGGACCACTGACACTGGGACACCAAATCCAGGAAACACTAACACTGAGACACCAAATCCAAGGACACGTGGACACAGGGAAACGAAATCTCGAGACCACTTCCACAGAGACACCAAATCCAGGGACCACTTGCACTGAGACGCCAAGTCCAGGGATCATTTACATTTGGACACCAAATACAGGGATCAGTTACACAGAGACACCAATTCCAGCGACCACTAAAATGGTGACATCCTTTTTGCACCTTCTCCAGTATCTCCATATCCTTCATATAATATGGAGACCAGAACGGTTCACAGTGCTCCAAGTGTAGTCTAATCAAGTTTCTATACAAGTTTAACATAGCTTTCCAATTCTATCCCTCTAGAATTGAACCCTAGTGTTTGGTTTGCTTTTTAATGGCCATTTTAAACTGCATCACTAATTTTAGTGATTTGTGGATCTGTGTCCCCAGATCTCTCTACTCCTCTACCCCATATAGACTCTTATTATCCAAGCATTATGAGGCCTCCTTGTTCTTGCTACCAAGATGCTCCACTTCATCCTCATCTTTATTAAAATTAATTTGCCAATTACACCTCCATTCTGCAAGTTTATTAATGTCTTCTTGTATATTTTTGTAGTCTTGATCAGTATCAGCTTTACCCCGCCCCAAACTGGTGTCATCCGTAAATTTTGAAATTGTCCATCCGATTCCCGAGTCCAAATCGTTCATATAAATTGTGAACAGTCGTCCCAGCACCGATCATTGTGGAACACCACTTTCCACCTTTTACCAGTCTGAGTAGCGACCCTTAACCCCTACTTTCTGCTTTAGTGCAGTGATCAAGATAAATCTCTTTGCACAGGGAGTTGTGAAATTGTGGAAATCACTTCCAAAGTTGTTTAATTACAAGTTCTCCTCATGTTTTTATCCAAGACATCACACAGCCCAGTCATTTACTCCAAATGTTGATGCAATGGTTCAAGCTAAGAGGTGCCAGGTATCGGGAGCAGCAGCAGCAATAAATAAAATCTAAACGTAAGTAAGTACCAATATAGTTAATCTTCATCTATTTCCAGTTTAATAACTTTTGCGGAATGTGGCCCAGGCCAAGTGCCATGATATCAGATCAGGCTCACCATCGAAAATGAGTTTGACACCCCTGAGATGGACAATGTGAACCGGATTACCCTCATCCACTAACCCAGCAACTTCTTCAAAAAACTCAAGCAAGTTTGTAAGACACGACCTTGTTTTTCGGATGCCGCGTTGAGTATCTCGAATGGCTCCTTCTCTTTCCCCGTGGTCAAAACAGCATCTCTTAGGATCCATTCAAGCATCTTCCATCTGATCGATGTCACACTGATGGGCCCGTCATCCCCAGTCTCTGATTTGTCCCCTTTAATGAAAATGGGAACTACGTGAGCTACCTTCCAATCTCAGGGGACAATCCCTGACTCTATTGAGCTGTTGAAGATACAGGCAATAGGCTCACAGACCACCCGTCCCATCTCTTAAAACACCCGTGGGTGAATATCATCTGGACCTGGAGCACAATCTATTTTGAGATTTCGTATTTTATCCAAGATGACATCACTTTCTATTTTAATATTTATGATGTTATTGTCGACAGCGCATCCCACAGCTGGAATCTCAGCATCAATCACAGGAGTGCAGGCTGATGAGAAATAATCATTTAACAGCTCTGCCATAGTCCGGGAATCTGTCCTGAACTGCCTTTCAGTGGACCTAAACGATCTTTAATGGTCTTCTGACTCCCGACGCAGCTGAAAAGGCGTTTGCTTTTATTCCCACAATTGTGCACCATCTTCTTTTCCAATGATCTCGTAGCTTCTCTAATCGCTGATTTTGACCCCCTCTATTGTGGGTGATATTTGACACTATCCTCCTGTAAACTGAATTCATCCTGATCTGACCTGAGTTAAATGTAAGACAGTTCGGGGAGTCAGGAATCATTCACCCTGAGACCTAAACTAACAGGTGAAATCCCAGACGGTTCCTTCGTAAGGTTTCCTCTGGTTCCTCGGCATATATTTGTCAGGATGCCGAAACCCAGCTTTCTTACAGTCCACTCCTGGAGGTCCCACTCCCTGAGCCTACAACCTTCAGCAGTGTCAGTGGTGGAGTTCACAAATGAACTGAAACCCTTCGGAATGCGAAAACAATTTTGCGTTTCCAAAATAAAAGGACTGACATTTATTGTGGAAACAGTCTGGTGTCGCTCACTGCAGAAACATCCATGTCAGAGTGAAGCGGCTCTCCTGCAATCTTTCGACCTTGTCTGTCAAGAAGAATTCTGATTTCCGTGAAGGCAATCTCAGGTTAAATGGTGCAAGATTGGCCGTGCTCAGCTGGCCATCGAAACCGTGCATTTTTTTTGCAGACAAAACATATATTTGAAACCTGGAAATACGAGACCATGAAACTTAAGGTAAAATTTTCCCCACCGTCCCTGGGTGGGCTCGAACCACCAACCTTTCAGTTAACAGCCGAACGCGCTAACCGATTGCGCCACAGAGACACGACACGTTTGTTTTGAGCCATTGATTCAACCAGCTAAAAATTCAGTTTGCCGCGATCAATATAACCTCTCTCTGCTATCAATTTACTTTTCCAAAATAAAGGGTGTGAAGCTTGCATGAGTGAAAATCTGTGCTCTATTATTTCTGAACATTAAACTCACCTTGCCATTAAACATCTGTATGTTTGAAGTCTTAGTCCCATCGTGGCAGAGAGGATTGATTTTTCGAGCTGTGATTCTCCATTCTCTATTCCAGTAATATTCAGGTGTGGTGAAAATGAGAGGAGATGAAACGAGCAGGTCCAACGAGCAGGTCTGTGGCACTACACGGTGTCTACAAAGTTGTCGCTTGCACGTACAATGAAGCTGACGGCAGTTTTCACCATTAAACCAGTAACTATGATGTTAAGAAAGAATGTGGCCGACAAACATTCGATTTCCGCGCGGTGACACTGGGTCAGAGTAAAGTTCAGTTAATGCGATTGCCGAGTGGCGAGAGGTTGGATTTGGAACTCCTGTGCGGCTGCGTTTCGCATTGTCCAGATCTGCTTGGAGCGATATTCATTCAATTCATCACTGACAGGGAGAGTTTGATTCAATGTCTCTTTTCTCTGGTAATTGTTGAGATTTCAAAAGTTGAAAACGACCCGTGCTGACCCCAACCTCGCCACTGACACGCTGACAGATACAATGCGGTCACAGTCTGGTTCATTGAGATGAAAACCGAGAGCGATTTCACAGTCGAATGCAACGCGAACAAAACTCATTTAAAGAAAGTGCAGGTCATTGCAATGCCTTTAAAGTCCCGATTGTTCGAAGCAGATCTGGAAAATGCGCAATGCAGCCGCACAGGAATTCCAAATGAACTCTACGTGGAGGAAAATGAGTGACAGGAGCAGAAGGAGATGCCACGTGAAAGATTTGGACCCAGACCTGCTGCATGTGACTTTAAATGTTGTCCACCTTTAACTGTCGCTCATAGTGTCAGAACAGTCACTGTTATCATTAGCCTTCTTGCACTGCAACTCCTCAATAGTCCCAGGGTATCACAGCATCGCTTTCTTCAAATTGAATCCCAGTGTGAAAACTTACACGATTTCAAACCCAAGCAAAGGTGTGCGAGATTGGAAGGAGAGTGCGAGTGGAGATCATGGGCCGGGGTGGGGGGGGGGGGGGCAGTGATATCATCACCTGAGCATTAAGATATCCCACATACCAAAGAAGCAGGGAAATGAGATCTTTGTGTCGATTTTTCCCGGCATGTGCAAAATCCATCCCTTCTCAATGGCCAGTACCGTTCTTTCCCTCTCGCTCCCTGCTGTCCAGGTCAGGATGGGATTCATGAATTCCCCTGTGTTTTCATCAAGCGTCTAATTCATCTGGCAGCTGGAGGAGTAGAGGAAGCGGGAGGGGAAGAAAAGTCAGAAACAGGAGATGCCACGTGAAACGGGCGGAATCTTGTGTGTTTCAGTTGCTTCAAATGGTCCACTGCAGCCCTGCCTCGCCTCGCAGCTTTCCCAGGAGCTGCATCGATTCGGCCCGTGCGTGCGTGCATTTTGTAAATGGAAACAGAGACATCCGCTGCTTGTGGGAGTATTTCACCTCAATTTTCCATTTCACGCACAGGACTATCCCCACTCGGTACTGTCATGGCCTGAACACGTCTTTCGTGTTCTCAAGGAAAATGCCACTTTGTGCGAGCAGGTGTTTGGACAGGACTGCACTGAGCTGAGTCACTGAGGATATTCAATTCATGAAATCAGTACTTCAATCAGAAAACATTCTTCACTCACTCATCCTGATACATTGGCGTCTCGATTCTTGAATTATTGTTTGATTCATTGCAAAATCGGAACAGGAATAGGCCATTCAGCCCCTCGAGCCTCCAGGTTAATACATACTTCTTGAGGTGGGGTGCCCAGAACTGAATGCAGTACTCCAGATGGCGTCTCACCAGAGCTCTGTGTAGCTGTAACATAACTTCCACCTCTTTGTATTCGAACCCTCTATAGATAAACGGGGAGAGTGAGAGCTCAAGAGAGAAAGCGAGAGAGAGCAAAAGGAAGAGAAAGAGGGAGAGAGAGCACTGTGCATTGGACAAACTTTCTCAGGAGTTCATTTGAAACCCCACTGAGCTTTCGAACCACTTGCTCCACCGCATCAAAAGTTCATAAGCAGCATATGGGTAATGTGAAATCATATAATTCATAACCGGTTTAGTCGCGCAATGGGGAGCACATCGGACTTTTCGCTCAGAAATTGTGTGTTCGCATCGCTCCACCGTTAAATTTTAGTTCGTTGATTTCGGAGCTGGGAAGTGAAATTTTGCAGCAAAACCGGAACAGGATCATTAATATCTGTCAAGGAAGGGAAACAGCCCCCATCCACTTTCTCTTATACAAGTGGCTCCAGTCCCACCCGAATTTATAAGGCTTAATCCACTCTGAGCTGGATTGGCGAAACACTCTCAAGAAGGAGGCTCATCATCTGCTGACCGCGAAAGTCAATCTGCTGGACTTCCGGCTCTGTCAGACTGCATGTTCCATCAGACAGGTTTCTAACTGGACACATTCATCCTGCTGCCGTGCGAGCATTGGTGCTTGAGGGGTAGAATTCTTGCTTGCAGTAATTCTATTCCTGTAAAAGTAGCTCCTGAAGATCGCAAGATGTAAAGTATCGTGGCTGAGCGGTCTAACGCGCTGGTTTAAAGCTCAAGCTAAATCCAATAATTTGTAGATGCATCAAAATCATAGTTTGTGGCTCCAATTCCGAAGCCTCCCTCTGTAAACTAAGAAGACTAAACATCTCATCTGCGATTGCGACAGAGTAGGCCGGAGAAACCACATGGCTGAACAAATAACTAGGTGCATTACGGAACACACCAATTGTAAATAGTAACTTAGAAAATTGGAGCAGGAGTAGGCCATTCGGCCGTTCGAGCCTGCTCCGCCATTCAATATGATCATGGCTGATCCTGGACCTCAATACCATATTCCCGCTCTCTCCCCATACCCTTTGATGCCTTTTGTGTCTAGAAATCTATCCAGCTCCTTCTTACATATATTCATTGACTTGGCCTCCACAGTCTTCTGTGGTAGAGAATTCCATAGTTTCACCACCCTCTGAGTGAAGAAATTTCTCCTCATCTCAGTCCGAAATGTTCTCATCTGCTATTGCAACAGTATACGCCAGAGGAACCACACGGCTGTGCAAATAACTAGATGCATTTTGGAACACACCAATTGTACCTTCAACTCCGGCCGAAATTTTCACAAGGAAAAGGATTGGTTGGTTTCGGTGGGCCTCGACTAACAACCTCGCCATTTCCCGGCCCTGGACTGTCATGTAAGGACCGCGCACTGACTGGTTGCGCCGCTAGAGCCCAGTCACTTTGATCACCTGTCCCACTCTGCTGGAAAGAACCTTAAGGTGAGAGGCCCTTACCTGTGGAAACGTGTCCAGTCATTGCGATGAAAATAATATCTGCACTTCCACTTTCAGCTTCTTTCACATCCTCTGCTCCATCGCACGACAATCGGGTTTTCTGCGAACAAGCCAAAATGAACATTGGCAGAAATTCTAACAGCAGTGGGGTTCAAACCCACGCCTCCGTAGAAATTTGATGGAACACCTGTGACCGCGAGTGCACGCTACCATAATGTCACAGCAACGTTTAAAGAGCTGTTTAATGCTCAAATAAATGAATTGAAGCTAATTGACCGCATTTACCCCGTGCTGGGGTTGTTCTCCTTGGAGCAGAGAACATTTAGAGGAGATTTGATAGAAGTGTTCAAAATAATGTAGGGTTTAGAAAAAGTAAATAAATAGAAACTGTTCCCATTGGCGGAAGGGTCGTGAAGCAGAGGACACAGATTTAAGGTGATTGGCAAAAGATCCAAAGGCGACATGGGGAAACACTTTTTTACCAACGAGTAGTTGTAATCTGGAACGCGCAGCCTGAACGGATGGTGGAAGCAGATTCAATCGTGGCTTTCAAAAAGAAATTTGATAAGTACTTGAAGGGAAAAAATGCAGGGCTCCCGGATAGGAGCGGCGGATTGGGACTAACTGGATTGCTCTTACGATGAGCCTGCACGGGCTCGATTGGCTGAATAACTTCCTTCTGTACTGTAACCAACCTCAAGGGCAATGAGGGATGGGCAATAAATGCTGGCCTCGCCAGCGACGCCCACATCCCATGAACGAACTCAAAAAATAATGACTGTATAATTCTATTTATACAGTTTATTTTCATTGCATGCATTTCTCTATCTATCCCTGTCTCTGTCTCTTGTGTTATCCCCTGATGGACTTCTCAGGCTTCCTTGCACGGTGATGGCTGATCTAACCTGCAACACCAGCAGAGGAGGTTAAAGAAAGATTGGGACAGGAGGAAAAGTAAAGGGGCAACCCAGCTGCTGCAGCCAATGTCTACACATTAATGCCTCTTCTCTCTCGCAGTGAGACAGAGGCACCAATTTGATTAAAGTATACTTATAGTAGATTGTATATTAACACCATTCCGAGACAGACGGCAATAATATCATGGTATCATACAATCATAGAAAGTTACCCCACAGAAGGAGACTATTCGGCCCTTCGTGTCTGAGCAGTCCGAAAAAGAGGTATCGAGCCTCAACCCACTTTCCAGAGTTTGGTCCACAGTCTTTTGGGCCACCCCCTCTGTCTCCATGAGGCGATCTCCTTGATGCTCCCAAATCAGAGTCGGGTTCTCACGACCCGTTTAATGTTTGCATGCCTGTTGAAGACTTTTGGTTTGCCTTTTATGTTGGCCACCAGTCTATTCTCATACCCTCTCTTTGCCCCTCTTATTTCCCCTTTCAGTTCCCCTCTGAACTTTCCATATTCTGCCTGGTGATTGAATTTTAAAAAAGTTAGGATTTCCGTCAGCCTGAAACAGGAAGTTATTAGTTGATTATTCGCGATTTGAACAACTATTCGTCTTTTTTCAGAGTTCAATGAGTATTGCGAAATTATTAGAGTAAACTATTTTGTGGAAGTTAATTCCCTGAACGAGAAAGGGACCCGTCTCCCACACTGAGAGCATTTGCAGACGGCAGCTATCTTCTGAGGGTTTCCGAAAACAACGTGTGCAGCACGTTCAAAACCGTACAAAAACATTTTTGGGCCACCCCCTCTGCCTCCATGAGTCGATCTCCTTCATGGTCCCGAATCATAGTCGGGTTCTCACGACCCGTTTTATGTTTACATGCCTGTGGAAGGCTTTTGGCCGCCAGTCAATTCTCATACCCTCTCTTTGCCCCTCTTATTTCCCTTTTCAGTTCCCCTCTGAACTTTCTGTATTCTGCCTGGTGAATGAATAAAAAAAAGTTCGGATTTCCGTCAGCCTGAAACAGAAAGTTATTAGTTGAAAATGGCGATTTGAACAAGTATTCGTCTTTTTTTTAGAGTTCAATGAGTATTGCGAAATTAATACAGTAAACTATTTTGCCTTAGTTAATTCCCTGAACGGGAAAGGGACCCGCCTCCCACACTGAGAGCATTGGCAGACGGCAGCTGTCTTCTGAGGGTTTCCTTAAATAACGTGCGCAGCAGAGTTTCTGTGGTGTTGTGGTTATCACGTCCACAACACACGCGAAAAGTCCCCGGTTCAAAACCAGGCAAAAAAAATTTTGGGCTGCCTCCATGAGTCAAATCTCCTTCATGCTCCCCAATCACAGTCGGGTTCTTACGACCCGTATAATATTTACATGCCTGTGGAAGACTTTTGGATTGCCTCTTATGTTGGCCGCCAGTCTATTCTCATACCCTCTCTTTGCCCCTCTTATTTCCCCTTTCAGTTCCCCTCTGAACTTTCTGTAATCTACCTGGTGAATAATTTTTTAAAATGTCAGTATTTCCGTCAGCTTGAAACAAAAAGTTATTAGTTGACTAATGGCGATTTGAACAACTATTCTTTTTTCAGAGTTTAATGAGTATTGCGAAATTAATACAGTCAACTATTTTGGAGAATTTAATTCCCTGAACGGGACAGGGACCCGTCTCCCACACTGAGAGCATTTGCAGTCGGCAGCTATCTTCTGAGGGTTTCCTATAATGAACTGCATAGCAGAGTTTCTGTAGTGTAGTGGTTATCACGTTCGCCTAACACGCGAAAGGTCCCCGGTTCGAAACCGGGCAGAAACATTTTGAAAAAGTTCCCCACTAAAAATCAATACGTCTGAAAAAAAGCAAGAATTCATTCTGTGGTTCAATGTGAATAAAATACCACACCTCACAGAACCGATATGTTTTCCATTCTCTGTAGAGTTCAATACACATTCAAACACTACACATATACAGACAGTGTCTCGCCCTCATTCACGTTTCATGCCCCGACTGTGCAGGAAACCCCTCTCAAAGCTGCACGTTGCGATTGTTTTCAGTTGATTTGTGAGAGGTCATTAAAGGATCCTGCAGCGCTGCCTCGATTTATAAATACAGTTATAAACAGCATTGCAGCCGCGGCAACAAACAGATCAGTTTTTCGATGTTCGATGTTCCCCAGCTCCCGCATTGAGTGAGGCCACGAGAGCAACAACATTCAGGCCGCCTGTCCGATCACACCTTGCTGGCGGGAAGCTGCAATTGCCGCTTCAGGCAGCGCATTACTGCCCATCCCTGGGAAACAAGATAACACCAAAGCTTTGACAACACATTGCAGGCATCGTCTGTCCCGCAGTTGTTGCTCCGCTGCGAAGACAGAACTTGCCAGCTGTTTCAAAATTTACAACCAGAACACTGGATCCTCAGATCACCACCCGTTTTAAAAGTCTGTTACTCTATCTACTGAGCGACGCAGGCTCGCAATTTGTTAAGTTCCGATCGTACATTTCATTGTAGGACTCTGAATTATCCATCGTAGATGTCGAAATTGGGTGAGGGTCCCTGTTATAAAATTGTCAGCAACGTGTTGAGGAGAATCCTTGTTTCTGTTGAATATGATGTAAGAAACATGGACAGTGAACTCGTGAGTTTACAATTCTTCGTGTTTGTGCCAAATAAGAACATAAGAACATAAGAAATAGGAGCAGGAGTAGGCCAATCGGCCCCTCGAGCCTGCTCCGCCATTCAATAAGATCATGGCTGATCTGATCCTAACCTCAAATCTAAATTCATGTCCAATTTCCTGCCCGCTCCCCGTAACCCCGAATTCCCTTTACTTCTAGGAAACTGTCTATTTCTGTTTTAAATTTATTTAATGATGCAGCTATTATTTAACAATGTCTTGTCATTCGTTAGCAGCAATTAAAATAACACTTTACATAGCGGCTCAAAAGCTGAACTTGTCCCACACGGGAGCTGGAAAAGGCCTCTCGACCTTTCAGCGTATTAACATCTGTAAACTGAACAATTTCACCCGTTACACAGTGACACCAGGGAGAATATTTCCCATCCAGATTTTCCCCACACGAAACTTCCAACTGATGAATATCCGCTAAACGAAAAGAAGAATTGTATGTTTAGTTCTTTAGATTGAAAGATCTCGTACCGGCCCCTTTGCCATATCAGCTGTCGCTAATCGCTCCCTCTCCCCTATAAACAAATAAATTCACACCTGCTATTGCAAGACGGTAGGCCAGAGGAACCCAAGTGCTCACATGGGAATACTAAGAAGTAGATGCGTTATGGAACATACCAGTTGCACCTTGAACTCAAAATGTTCGATTGTTCCAGATGAGGTTCAAACTCACAACCTGGGCATTTCTGGAGTTCATAAAAGTACCGCACGATGAGCGCTTGCGCCGCAAGAGCAGCGCGCAATCGGTCTTATCAGTGCTCCCGTCAAACAGCTTCATTTTCCGTATCTGAATTATCGCTTTGTGATCTTTTTCCGATTTCTCCAAGAAGCCTCCAATCAAGATGCGCTTCGATAAATATCCGCAGTGAACTTTAAAAGCCATGGAATCTGAAACAAAGCCCCAGAAGATAAGACCTTTTATTGATCTTATTATTAACTAAAGGACAACTTTTGATGGTGCTTTAAAGAGGATTTGGATGAAGTGTGAAATGAAACTGAGAAACTCTCTCTGGGCTGTCGTTGACTGAAGAGATGGGCGTTATTTCAGTTGAAAACCGAGGCTCGGAACTTTCTGATGGAGAAGTGTGACAGAAGATTGTGATTAGTGGCAGTTACCGGGGAGATCGAGAGGAGAGGGAGAAAAGTCAAAGTCACAGCTGTGACAGCTCAAGTGCTCTGCTTATCTGTAATATTTTTAAAAAGTAATGTTCAGTACAGGGAAAACCGATTTGGTATCGGTTCTCAAAAATACTAAAGGATACAGGTTCAAAGGCGGATTTGTGAAGAGGGAACGGATTTAACCGCCAGACCGAAATCATTCCCCATGAATCTGAAGTGTCTTGCGGAAAACGGCAGCGCGAACTGTGATGTTCGTGTCATCACTTCAAAGACCCTCCAATTACCGACAGTATCTTTGAACGAGTTGTGCACAAAACCGTGAGTGAAGCCGCTTTGCATTTGTCAAACGTGTAGGTGACGATATTGGCGTTAATAAGAGTGGATTTCAATTATTTGAAATCTCACCATAACTCTTGACCCGAAAATCGACTGTAAAATTGAGGTTTTCATGTAAGTCGTGAATTGTAGGCAAAGCCGCATCAAACAGATCAGAGAAATGAAGAGCAGAAAATGTGGATGAAATTTGCACGAGTGAAAATACTGTTTTTCGGAAGACTCTGTCCCCAATGGTGGAGAGGATTGATATTTCGAGCTGTTATTCACCAGCCTTAACTTTAGTAATTTCCTGTTTGCTGACAATGAGATGAGACGGAATGAACAGGTCCAACGAGCCGGTCTGTAACACAGGACAATGATTCAGTGCAGCTCGTTACCCAGTCACTGGGCTCCGTTATAGCCGCTCCTGTCAGTCACACACAAAGATAAATTGTAAACCGGAAACAGAAAGAGTTAATGTATAACACTTAATATCAACCACGAGTTTTTCCCTCTTTCCGGCTTTTAAAACAATCTGTTTCACAGTTTGTCAAACCCAAAACAGCCTCTGGTATTTGCTCATCGAGAATTTCAGTGGAAATTGGGACCGTCACTTAGTATCGGAATAAATATACCCGCTGAGGTTTCGGGGTTGTTACTGGTTTATTTATATCAGTGAGTGGCTGATTTTAAACTAGGTGAGGGTCTAAACCTGAGGTAAGAGCCTTGGGATAGACAAGAGATTCTACAATATATCAAGTTAAATTACACTGATTCCACCAACACTGTACATCACTTCCCTTAAACATTGTTACCTGTTACTGTATAAAACTGGTGTGGGTGGAAATGGGAAATAACTGAAAAAACCTTCATTGTATCAAACTTATTATTATTATTATACAAACAATGTACAGCTTATCCCATCAAAAAAATTCAATGTAACACCAGTCGCCAGTCCCAGACCCGCTGTGCCCGTGATGTGATTTGCATCCGATTCTGATTGACTTAGTATCAGAAGCGCTCCCGTCCACAGTAAACGGATGGGGCCAGATCCATAAGAGAAAAATGAGGACCGACCTCCGCATAACCTGTCCTCATAATTTAACCATTTTAGCCCCGGTATCATTCTGGTGAATCTGCGCTGCAGCCCCTCCAAGGCCAATATTTCCTTCCTGAGATGTGGTGCCCAGAACTGAATGCAGTACTTTAAATGGGGTCTCACCAGGGATTTCTATCTGGAACATACTTCCCACCTTTGTATACCAGCTTCCTTGAGATAAAGACCAACATCCCATGAGACATTTAAATTAATTTTTCTCCCATTCCACTGGCTTTTACCGATTCCTGTACTTGGACCCCTAAATCTCTCTGCTCCTCCACAGTTCCTAACTTCTCACCATTCAGAAAATATTCTGATCTGCCTTGCTTCAGTCCAACGTCAATGAACTCACACTTTTCCATATTGAAAGTTTGAACAGACTGGGGCTCTTCTGTATAGAAAAGAGAAGGCTGAGGGGTGACCTGATATAGGACTTTAAGATTATCCAAGGGTTTGATAGGTTGGACGTCGATAAGGTGTTTGCATTTGTGGAGGTGGGGACTCCAAATCATTGAGGCAATGAATATAAGGTAGTCACTATTTAATTCAACATGTGATTCAAGAGGAACACGTTTACCCAGAGAGAAGTTAGAATATGCAATTCGCTCCCACAAGGAGTAGTTTAGGCGAATAGCATGGATTCCTTTACAGCGAAGCTAGAAAAAGAAATGGAGGAGAAAGGAATATAAGGGTTTGCTCATCGGGTTAAATTAAATGGGGATGGCGTAGGCTTTTTTGCAGCATAAACACCGGCATTGTCTCGCTGGGCTGAATTGCCTGTTTCCGTGATGTACATTCTATATCATTCTCTGTCAGCTCCATCTGCCACAGTTTTGCCAACTCACTTAATTTATCAATTTCCCTTGGCAACTTTATGCTTCCATCTACAGGACTCACTGTGACACCTATCTTGGTGTCAGCGACACACGTGGATATACGGCTCTCTATTCCTTGGTCTACGTCATTTATATGCCGGGTCTCTGTCTCCCATCTTCTAACCAACTCCCTACCCATTTCATTAGGTTGCCTTAAATTCTACGCACTGTCATTGTCGTTATCAGTCTCTTATATGGTACCTTATCGAATACCTCTGGAAGTCAATATCATATAACAACCATGGACACTCCATTATCTACCACGTTAGTTGCATCTTCATAAAGTTCAACTAGTTTTGTTAGACTTGACTTACCCTTTACAAATCCATGCTGGTTCTCTCTGATCAATTCATGTTTATCCAAGTGCTCAATCTTTCTTTCCCTAATAACGGATACTGGCAACTTCCCCACAAAGGATGTCAGACTAATGGGTCTATAATTTCCAACATCATCTCTGCTACCCATCCCAAATAATGGAGTGACATTGAAATTGTTTCCATCGAAGGAACAATTCCTGAATCAAGAGAGTTTGAACGATCATGACTAAAGCATGTACAATTTCCTCACCGAGTCCTCTCAGTCCCCTGGGATGGTAACCATCAGGTCCTGGAGATTTGTCGATCTTTAATCTAATTATTTTCTCCATTGCCATTATTTTACTTATACTGAATCCCCTTGATTTATTTACAGTTTTCCTCATATCTCTGATATGTTAGGCTCATTTATTTCTGTGAAGAACGAAGCAAAGTAAATATTTAGCAACTCTACATTTCATGATTTTCAATTACAATATCACCTCCATCTGTCTTTAAGCGGCCCACATTACTCTTAGTCTCCCTTCTTTCACTTAATATACTGGTAAAAATCTTGACTGTTGTCCTCATTTTCCCTAACAGGTTTTTCTCCTTTTCCCTGTTTGGACCTCTTCCGGTTTTTTATTTTCAGCACCAAAATAAACAATACTTTGCTGTAAAGTTCGTCTCAATAGTTCTTCACTTTCAGAGCGAGAATTGTCTAAACCGGTAATTTATTTAATGTAACAATCATAAGTACACATACTCATCCGTTTATCAACGCATTGATGGATACACAAAGATAAACACAACGAGATATGCAGGCAGCATCGGGATGCACAGGTGAACGGACAAGCGAAACAGACAAAGATGAAACGGTCTGAACCCCAAACAGACACTGACGTATCACTGATAGATATTAGTGAGAGGAGGTGGGGCTAAGCTATCATGAATGGGCGCTGTGGCTTAGTCGGTTAAAGCATCTGTGTTGTAAACAGGAGATCCTGGGTTCAACTACCAGCAGTGCCTTGTGTAACTAATTATTTTTACCTGATTTGTGGAATCAAGCGACAAAATGGCACTTTGGAATTGGTATTTGTTCAGGTTTGAGGAGGAAACGGATATCAGATTGACTCTTCTAAAACGCCCTTTCATTGTGCAGTCAGACCTCTCATAGAATGTGTCTGTAACGGGTTAACTTAAAGACACGTTCTTGTTTCTGGGCTCGTTGGGGTCAGGGTACAATTCACGATTTGAGGTTCAAACCCGGAAGTCGTCCTAATTTGGACCTGGACTTGTGATCTTGACCTGCGGTGAAAATCTTTGCAAAGAGGAAAATGAAGTCCGCAGATCACTCCACCTGAATCTCCAGACCCCGATGAAATATATCCCAGGCTGTTAACAGAAGCAAGGGAGGAAATAACGGAGGCTCTGACAATAATTTTCCAATCCTCCCTGGTTACAGGTGATATGCCGAAGGATTGGAGGACTGCTAAAGTTGTATTGTTGTACAAAAAGGGAGAAAAGGATAGATCAAGTAATTACAGGCCAGTCAGCCTAACCTCGGTCATGCTGAAGGTATTCTATTAAATCTACTCTGCACTTCCTCCACGGCCAATACAGGGAGGAGGGGACTCCCTACTGACAAGCCTCAGCTCTATCAGGAGAGGGAGACTGACCCACGCTCTCTCTTGCTTCTGGGATGTGCCACTTTTGGAATAAAAAGGTGAATTTCTCTACATCTTTAAACGCTCTGTCTCACTACACATGATTAAAGTGTTTTGTGGGACGCTGTGAGTGTCTCTGTACCTGTAAACTCTCTGACTCACTGCACGGATGTTTAATGTGTACTGTAGGATAGTATGTAAGTATCTCTGTATCTTTAAACTCTCTGTCTCTCTGCACAGCAGTGACAGTGTATTGTAGGATGGTGTGTGTTTCTTTATGCCTTTAAACTCTCTGTTTCACTGCACAACATTGACAGTGTATTGTAGGATGGTGTGAATGGGATGAGGGTCTGTGGGGCGAAGTGTAGCCGATTGGGAGCAGCGCCCGTTTGCGGGGTGAGTATTGCACGCTTGATTTTCTCGCTCCCTTCTATCTTTCTTTCTCTCTTTCTTTCTTTCACCTCCCTCTCTCCCATTCTTTCATTCACTCTCGTTTCATTCCTCTTCTTTCTTTCTTTGCCTTTCTGCCCCAGCACCTTTGTCTGTATCCTGTTTTTTTTCTCTCACGTGTCTCTGTTGGATGATCCAAAATTCAGACCCGCCGCTGCCTCCAGCTTTTTCTTCCTTCCACAATCATGGTCTATTTCATTGAGATTTACTGCGGCCTTGCCTACTCTAACATTTACTTTCACATTCTTACGCCTTTAAGTTTGGTCCACATCGACCGCTGTTTCTCGGGGGAAAATGTCCCGCTCGCACCAATGTTCATTTGTGACTTGAAACCAATCGATACATTTCGATCTGCTCCAGAGACAAGCACTAAGAAAGCAGGGCTGGCATTCGGTCGGACAGCGCATACTTTTCCGTGAAATTTCCATGGGTATCTTGTGATACGGGGAATGTTAACTGAAGAACTGGGTTTTGTTTTCATGGTCGTTGGCGCTTTTCCCCGAGCAGTTGATGTGCGGGAGAGACGGGCGGCGCTGCAGAGCTGCGAATGACGGCTGGAAGGTGCATTATTGGCAATCTGCGCGGTGCAGCAAAGTCGGAAATGTTTCGCTTGATCTTAATAGGTCTGTGGAAATGTCCGATTGAAAAGGAATGAGGAGAAATGAGAAGAGCGGGAATGGTGAAAAAGTGTCGATTACAGGAGGTTGGCCGTGAGCGAAAGGTCCTTTGAAAGCTCGGCGCGGAGGAGATTTTGTTCGGAAACGGCAGACTTTAAGCGCGTGAGGAAAGTGAAGTGTGAGCTGCGTTCTTGGGTCAAATTGGGTGTTTTCAGGAAAACAGCCATTGTGAAATCACAAAAATGAAAATAGAAAATGCTGAGCAGGTCAGGCAGCACCTGTGGCGAAAGAACCAGAGGAAACGTTTCAGCTCTATGACCTTTATCATCAGATCTGAATGGCTTACCATGTGCGTGAGTAACTGCGCTGTCTCAGATGCTGGCTTCCATCTCTAAATTATGTGGGTTCGAATCTCACTGCTACCAGAATTTGTCGACCCTTCCATTTTGGCCCCCTCATCAAAAACCCTTCTTTGATCAGAAGTGCTTTTCCGCATTGCTGGTTTACACATTTTTGCACAATTCAGCAAAGTCTGGATTGCTACCCAACTGTTTCTTCGATGGAGGTGTTGGGACTGTAAGGGGTGATCTCGGCGAAGTATCAATCAATGTGCACAATGGCGCCCTGGTGAACCGAGTACCTCTTATAGTCAGTATAATATAAAAGATATGTACCATAATTATGAATTTCTTCTTTGCATCACACTAGGATTTATTATCAGGGAATGTACATGAGCAGGTCGATTTACGTCACGCTCCGGTCGCTTCGCATCGCCTCCCACAAATAGAATAGAATCAAAGAAAGGTCACAGCACGAAAAGAGGCCATTCGGCACATCGAGTCCGTGCCGGCTCTCTGCAAGTGCAATCCAGACAGACCCACTCCCCCACCCTTTCCCTGTGGCCCTGCATTCTCTTTCGTTTCAAATACTTATTCAGTTCCTTATTGAAGACCATGATTGAATCTGCCTCCACCACCCCCTCGGGCGGTGTATTCCAGATCCTAAACACTGGCTGTGTAGAAAAGTTTTTCCTCATGTCACCTTTGGTTCTTTTGCCAAACACCTTTAATCGATGTTCTCTGCTCCTTGAACCTTCCGCCAATGGGAACAGTTTCTCTCTATCCACTCTGTCCAGATCCTTCATGATTTTGAATACCTCCATCAAATCTCCTCGTAACCGTCTCTGTTCCAAGCAGAACAACCCCAGCTTCTCCAATCTATCCATGAAACTTATACCCCTCATCCCTAGAATCTTTGCAGTAAATCTCTTCTGTGGGGATTCGGTATTAACATCGCCGAATCCCCCACCATCAACATACCAGTGGTTATCATTAACCAGAAACATAACTGGACCAGCCACATACATACTGTGGTTACAAGAGCAGGTCAGATGCTGGATATTCTGAGCCAAGTCACTCACCTTCTAATTCCCTAATGCCGTTCAAACATCTACAAGGGGTACAAGTTGAGTGAGTTGGAATACTCATGTGATAGCCATCGACCTGAAACGTTAACTCTGTTTCCATGTCTTAAGATCCTGCCTGACCTGCTGAGGAAAAACACATTTCCAGTTTTCACTTCAGGTTGGCAACATAGCCAGTATTTTCATTTTGAATAAAGGAGCTTTCGCTTATTTGCGCATGCGACGAGGTGGCCGAGAGGTTAAGGCGATGGACTGCTAATCCATGGTGCTATGCACGCGTGGGTTCGAATCCCATTCTCGTCGTTATTTTGTTTAAGTTTTGTTTCTCTCATTCAGTCCACCCAGAAGATCTGGTCGAAGTCCCATCCTTCTGGAAACGGCAGACCGTGGGTATTGCATTGTTTGCTGAAATCAGCTGCAGTTCCTTCCAGGAAGGTGTTGAGATTGTATGGTCCCGAAGTATCAGATTGTACATTGGTGTCATTGTAAATAGAGTAAATCTTATGGTCAACGTAAGAGAAACTTATGGACCACAATGAAGATTTATGACCGGATCATTCCGTGTCTGTGTCCGTTAAAAAGGGACGTACTGTTTGTCCCGGATTATTCCGTATCTGTGTCTGTTTAAAAGGGGTGTGCTGTAAGTCCCGGATCATTCTGTGTGCGTTTTACCCGATTTTCTTGATACCTTTTTCCTTCTGAACTGAAATGACGATCCTCTCTTGAGAAGAAGATTCACCGCCTGCTTCGGGCAACTGGTAGGAAAAATAACAAAAACTGATGAGACCAAGTTCATTTTGCTGGGCTTCCATTCCAATCTCCGCACTCTATCCCCCATTCAGTCCCACCCCCGCCTGGACATTGTAAGCTGCGATATTCATAAGGGAATGGAGAAGCCGAATATCACGGTTACAATTTTCTTGGTTGCTCAACACTGAATAGCCTCAATTGCAATGATTCAGAAGGTAATCATAGAATCATAGAATCTTACAGCACAGAAGGAGGCCATTCGGCCGTCGTGCCAGTGTCAGCTTTTTCGAAGATCTATCCAAATTAGACCCACACCCCAGATTTTTCCCCATAACACTGCAAATTAGTCCTCTTCAATTATGTCCAATTGACTTTTGAATGATCCTATGGAATCGGCTTCCACCACCCTTTCTGGAAGTGCGTTCCAGATCTTAACAACCCTCTGTGTGAAAATAATTCTCCTCAATTCCCCTCTAGTTCTTTTGCCAATTATTTTCAATTTGTGATCTCCGGTTACCGACCCACTTACCAGAGGAAACAGTTTCTCCCTTCTCGCTCTTTCAAAACCCCTTATTATTTTGAATATCTCTATTAGGTCTCCCGTTAACCATCTCTGTTGTAAGGAGAATAATCCCAGCTTCTCCAATCTCTCCACATAACTGAAGTCCCTCATCACTGGTGTCATCCAGGTCAACCTGCTCTGAATCCTCTTCAATGCCTTTTCATCCTAAAGTGTGGTGCCCAGATCTGTACAATATACTTCAGCTGAGGCCGAACCAATGATTTGTAAGGATTCGTATGATTTCCCTTTTTAATATATTCAATGCCCCTATTTACAAAGCCAAGTATCCCATACGCTTTCTTAACTACCTTATCAACTTGCCCTGTTCACTGAATATGCTCCCCCAGGTCCCTCTGCTCTTGCAACCCCCCATAAATTGTTCCATTTAGATTATACTGCCTCTCCATGTTCTTCTTCCAAAAGTGCATCACTTCACACTGATCGGCGTTAAATCTGTCACGTGACTGCCCATTTCACCAGTCTGTCGTTGTCCTCCTGAAGTCTGCTGCGATCTTCCTCACTATTTACTACATTACCAAGTTTTGTATCATCCGCAAACTTCGAAATTGTACTCCCTATTGCCACATCCAAGTCATTCATATATAACAAGAAAAGCAATAATCCTAATACCGACACCTGGGGGATCCCACTGCATATTTCTCTCCAGTCAGAAAGACATCCGTTCACCACTAATCTCGGCCTCCTATCCTTTAGCCAATTACTTGCCCACGTTTCCACCGACCCTTTAATCCCACGTGCTTCTAGTTTTCGAATAAGTCTGTAATGTGTTCATTTCTAAAATGTGTCCTCAAAATAAATATATCCCCATAATTTTATTGTTAAACAATGAGAATACAGATATAAAATCGAGTGCTAGATCGGGTTCATTCCCATTACCCGGAGGTGACGGGACCCGAGGAGGGGGAATCCCATCTGGGTTTATTTTTTCCGAAAACGGAGACGGAAAATAGCAAATCTCATCCCGTCGAAATCCAACAATTGGACGAAGAACCGACAGCCTTTTCCCATCCCGGGTTTGCAGACCTGGCTGTTGAAGGAAGCCTGATAAGTCCATTAGGGATCAACAGCGAAAGTGAAGAAACGCAGACAGAGATAGATAGATACATGCAAAGAAAAATAGTATAAATCTCCAATTCTGTGATTGAGCAGAATTTAGGTGGCAGCTTAAAGGAAATTCGTCGCATGTCGTGAAATCTTAGACGTGTACATAGGGCTGGATTCTTACATTATTTCTGAAAAAAGTAAACACTGCCTGATAACTACAGCTCTTATTTATTTGACCATTTTACAGTGGCGGTGTGAAGTGATTTCGAATCTCAGTGAATTTCAAGACCATGCTTGACCCATTCGTTTGGTCACCTACAGGTCGCACGCGGTTGGAGACTGCGCAGGCTTATCACAGGAACTCTGCCAGACTGCATGTTCCAGACTTGTATCCAACGCTACACGTGCAGCCTGCAGCCGTGTGTGGATTGGTGGTTGAGTGTAGAACCCTCGCCTGCCGACGGGAAACCAGGAGTTTGGTTCCAGGCCAAAGCAGCTTCCTTTACCTTTTGTATCTGTACCCAAGAGATCGCCTGAATTGGGATAAATTCATGTGCCGGCTTCACTCTGTACAACTTCTTGAAAGATTCTCTTCATTTCGTCTCCGTGTCTTTCGTGGACATACCCTCTGCATTCTCTCCTCTGGTGTTCAAACATGCTCGGCTGGAGATAAGTCAAACCTGCCTTCTGCACTTGCTTCAAAGATATGAGAAGCAAATTGGTGGTTTTTGACGAAAAATGGGGACGCAAGGGAGCTCATCCGGGATTTGAACCAGTGAAACTCCCTGAGCGAGAATCAGATCCAAAGTCCAACTGGTAACAGAGCCGTGCAGCCACTGTAAAATTTCGCTGCCACGCAGCCGATCCGCCATCCTTTCAGAACACCATGGCCATCCAAACTCGCTTTCTTGTACGATATACGATGTAGAGCAATATCAGGTTCTAAACTAATTATTTCAGATCAACAATATTAGTCTCTCTTTATCAAATTCGTTTTGAATGTACGACTTGTATTATCAAGTAACACTTTACAGAATGAATTACTCTGAAACGACATTGTCGTCTGTCTCGGCATCGTCATAGTTTACACTCCACCAGAAGTACACTTGACTCAAATTGCTGCTTTCATTCACCATGAGAGCGAAGAGCCACGAATGTGGAAACATTAGCTACGAATTTATCAGCTGGGTTGCACCCTTCCTTTTCCTACTGTCTCAGTCCTTTTTTTCTTTACCCTTCTCTGCTATTTTTGCAGGTTAGATCAGCCATCGCCGTTCAAGGAATCCTGAGAAGTCCATTGTGGACAATACAGAGAGATAAGAGACGGAGACATGGAGAGATGGAGAGATGCATGCAAAGAAAATAAAGAGTATAAATGTCAGGTTTTGCAAACTAGCAGAATTTATGTTACAGATTGGGAGAGATTCCTTCTTGGGTCTTGAAATCTTGAAAGAGAAGATTGGACACAACTTTGAAGCCTCGCTGGAGAATCTCTCATTCTGGGAGAGAGATAAATGCGGTCAATTAACTCCAATTAATCTATTTCAGCACTGAAGGGATCTTTAAACAGTAGCTCTGCGAGCAGAATTCAAACCTGCGCAGGAAAACCTCAATTAAATTTTGAGTCCAACGCTTTAAACACTCGGCCACCGCAGCTGTAAACGGCATGTTCATTCAGATCGGATTCCAAATGGACACATGCTGCTGTTACAAACGCGCGCATTGATGGTGCTTGGGGTCGAATTCTTACTTGTTACGCTGGAGACCTTGGTTCGATTCCCGATACAATGCAGGATCATTCTGTAACAATGAGGAGCTGAAGAGCAAAAGTATACTATTTCGCCCCTCGAGCCTTATGCGCAATTCAGTGAGATCCTGGTTGACATGTAACCTAACTGCATATTATCGCCTGAACCCCATGTCCCTGAATGCCTTTGGTGAACAAAAATCTATCAATTAACAATTGAGCTCGCATCAACTGCCGTTTGTGGAAGAGAATTCCAAACTTCTACCTCCCTTTGCTTGCAGAGGTGTTTCCCAACTTCACTCCTGAAAGTCCTGACCCTAATGTTTAGGCTGCGTCCCCGAGTCCTGGACACGCTAACGGGCGGAAATCTTTTTTTTTCGATTTACCCCATCAGTTCCCCTTAATATTTTGAAACGTTCGATCAAATCAGCACTTAATCTACTGAATTCGAGGCAAACCCGAGTTTGTGTAATCTCTCCGCGTAATTTAAACTGTGAAGTCCAGGTAACATTCTAGTAAATCGACGCTGCACTCCCTTCATAGCCAATATATCCTTCCGAAGGTGCGTTGCCCAGAACCGAAGGCAATACTCCAGGTGTGGTCCAACCAGGGCTTTGTGTAACTGTATCATAATGCCTATCCCCTTGTATTCTAGTCCTCTGGATATAAAGACCAACATTCCATTAACCTTTTTGATTATTTTTTGTACCTGTCCATGACATTTTAATGATGTATGTTCATGGACCCCAAAGTCTTTTTGGACCTCCACTGTTTCGAGCTTTTCACCATTTAGAAAGTACGCTGATTTATCCTTTTAGGTCCAAAGTGGATGACCTCACACTTGACGAAATTCATATCGATTTGCCACAATTTTCACATTCATTTATTATATTAATGCCTCTCTGTAATTTTATGCTTTTATCTGCACTGCTTACAATGCTGCCCATCTTGGTGTCATCGGCAAACTTGGATATGTGGCTTTCTATCCCGTCATCTAATATCCGCCTGAAGTGGGAAAAATCCAAATTGATTTTCAATCTCCTCATCATCTTGAGACATTTTATTTGCTTCATGTGTATTGCGCCAACGAAACTTCGGCATTCAGTCCACTGGAGCTCAAACATCCTCTGGATATAATTCAGTTCCACCAACAGCAAAACTGAAAAGATGTGAGAAGACAATTGGTGACTTTTCACTAAAAGGCGAAACACATGCGGGCTCGTCCGGGATTTGAACCCGGGACCTCTCGCATATCACTCAATGAAACTCCCTAAGCGAGAATCATACCCCTAGACCAACGAGCCGCCGTTACTTTAGCTGTGCAGCCAGTGTAAAAGTTGGTTGCGTCTCACAGCCGCTCGACCATCCTTTCAGACCACTTCGATCCATTCAATCTCGTTTTCAATTCGGGTGGACAGCAATATCAAGTTGTGCACCAACTATCTCCATTCACCAATATTAGTCTCCCTTTACCAAATTGCTTTCGAGTGCACGACTTGAGTTATCAAGTAAGACGTTTCAGAATTAGTTGCTCTTAAAATACATTGCTTGTGAGGATACTCAGAGTCGTATCGATTTCTGGCACGCTCTGTTCCCTTTGCAATGCAACCAACACATAGAATTGAATCATAGAAAGCTTACAGCACGGAAAGAGGCCATTCGCGCCATCGAGTCCGTGCGAGATCTCTGCAAGAGCAATCCAGCTAGAACCACTCCCCTGCCTTTCCCCGAAGCCCTGCATTTTGTTTCCTTTCAAGTACTTATCCAGCTCCCCTTTGAAGGCCATGATTGAATCTGCCTCCATCACACCCTCGGGCAGTGCATTCCAGATCCGAACCTCTCGCTGTGTAAAAAAGTTTTTCCTCATGTCACCTTTGGTTATTTTGCCAATCACTTTAAATCTATGTCCTCTGGTTCTTGACCCTTCCGCCAATGGGAACAGTTTCTCTCCATCTTCCATGCCGAGATCCTTCATGATTTTGAAGACCTCGATGAAGTCTCGACAAAACCGTCTCTGTTCCAAGGAGAACAACCTCAGATTCTCCGGTCTATCCACGTGAGTAAAGTCCCTTATCCCTGGAATTCTGACAGTATTTTTTTTCTGCACCCCCTCGAAGGCCTTCACATCTTTCCCGAAGTGCGGTGTCCCGAACCCCACACAAAATTTCAGTTGTGTTCGAACCAGTGTGTTATAAAGTTTCATCCTGACTTCTATACTTTTATACTTTTGTACTCAAAACATCTATTTCTAAAGCCCAAGATGCCGTATGCTTTTTAACCGCTTTCTCAACCTGCCCTGCCACATTCAACGATTTGTACACATAAACTCCTCTTTGTTCCTCTACCGCTTTTACATTTGTGCCCTGGAGTTTATTTTGCCTCTCCTCGTTTTTCCGACCGAAATGTATCACTTCGCATTTTTTTGCGTTAAATTTCATCTGCCCCGTCTCCGCCCCGTCTCCGCCCAAGCCTGTCTATATCCTTTGAAGTCTATCACGATCCTTATCACTGTTTACTACCCTTCCAAGTTTTGTTTCATCTGCAAATTTTGAAATTGTGCTCTGTGTACTCAAGTCCAAGTCATTAATATATATCAAGAAAAGCAGTGGTCCCAGCACTGATCCCTGGGGAACGCCACTGTACACCTCTCGCCAGTTCGAAAAACAACAGTTCACCAGTAATCTGTTTCCTTCTGTTCGTCAATTCTGCATTTATGTTGTTTCTGCCCCGTTTATTCCATGGGCCGCAATCTTGATGAGAAGCCTACCATGCGGCACTTTAGCAAACACCTTTTGAAAGTCCTTATACACCACATCAACTAAATTGCCCTCATCTATCCTCTCTGTTACCTCATCAAAAAACTCTAACAGGTCAGTTCACCACGATTTGCCTTTAACAAATCCGTGCTGCCTTTCCCTAATCAATCCACCCTCGTCCAAGTGGCTGTTAATTCTGTCCCGGGTTATCGTTTCTAAACGTTTCCCCACCACTGAGGTTAAACTGACTGGCCTATAATTGCTAGGATCAGCCGTACACCCTTTTTTGGACAAGGGTGTAACCTTTGCAATTTTCCAGTCCTCTGGCACCACCCACATATCTAAGGATGTTGGTAGATTATGGGCAGCACCTCTGCAATTTCCACCCTTACTTCCCTCAGCAACTGAGCATGCATCCCATCCGGACCGGGTGGCTTATCTACTTTAAGTACAAACAGCCGTTCAAGTGCCTCTTCCTTATCAATTTTTAGACCATCCAGTATCTCAACGATAACTTCCTTTGCTGAGACTCTGGCAGCAGCTTCTTGGTAAAGATAGATGCAAAGTACTCATTTGGTACCCAGGCCATCCCCTCTGCCTCCATGAGTAGACCTCCTTTTTCGTGCCGAATCGGCCTCACCCCTCCTCTGGCTACCCGTTTACTGTTTGCATGCCTGTCGAAGTCTTTTGGATTCCCTTTTATGTTGGCCGTCAGTCTATAGTCATATTTCTCTTTGCCTCTCATTTCCTTTTTCACTTCTCCTCTGAACTCCCTAAATTCGGCCTGGTGAATTAACGCATAAAAAAAGTCAGCATTTCTTTCAGCCGGAAACAGAAAGTTACTGGTTGATCAATGGCGATTTGAACAAGTATTCGTCTTTTTTACAGAGTTGAATAAGTTTTGCGAAATTAATACAGTGAACTAATACAGTAAAGTTGAATTCCTGATCGGGAACCGCCTCAGACGGCGCATTACTGCCCATCCCTGGGAAACAAGATACTATCGAAACTTTGACAACACATCTCAGGTCCCCCTACAAAGTCACAGCTTGCCAGCTGTTCCGAAATTTGGAGCCTGGACAGGGAGTTAAACGCTGGACCTTCAGCTCACTGCCCACTTTAAAAGTCTGATACTCTACCGACTGAGCTACCCAGGCTCGATACTACATAAGCTCCCATCGTACATATTCATGGGAGATCTCTGAATTATCGCTGCAGTCGTCGAACGAGGGGGAGGTCCGTTTGATAAAATTCTCAGCAACGTGTTGAGGAGAATCCTTGTTTCTGTTGAACAAGAGGTAAGAAACATGAACAGTGAACTCGTGAGTTTACAATTCTTCTTGTTTGTGCCAAATGTCGTGTCATTCGTTAGCAGCAATTAAAATAGCACTTTATCCAGCGGCTCAAAAGCTGAACTTGTCCCACACGGGAGTTGAAAAAGGCCTCTCGACCTTTCAGTGGATTAACATCTGTAAGCTGAATAATTTCACCCGTGACACAGTGAAACCAGGCAGCATATTTCTCTTCCAAATTTTCCCAACACGAAACTTCCAACCGATGAATATCGGTTTAAAGAAAAGAAGAATTGTGTGTTTGGTTCTTTAGATTTAAAGATCTTGTACCGGCCCCTTTGCCATATGAGCTGCCGCTAAAAGCCCCCTCTCCCCCTATGAACAAGTAAACTAGCACTTGCTATTGAAAGACGGTAGGCCAGAGGAACCCAAATTCCCACATGGGAAAACTAAGAAGTCGATTGTTGACCTCCATACGTTTGTCCCACAAGAGCGTATTGTAAAAACGACTGGTTGTTAACAAGTTGCGTTATGGAAGATACCATTTCTACCTTGAACTCCGATCAAAATGTTCGGAGTAAAAGGTTTGATTGTTTTAGAAGACGCTCGAACTCACAACCTGGTCATTTCTGGAGCCCATACTGCTATAAATAAGTAACGCACGCTTAACATTTGTGGAACACGAGAGCAGCGAACAACCGACAGCATCAGCGCTCCTGCCAAACAGCTTTATTTTCGGTCTCTCAATTATTATGATGTGGAGATGCCGGTGATGGACTGGGGTTGACAATTGTAAACAATTTTACAACACCAAGTTATCGTCCAACAAATTTATTTTAAATTCCAAATTTAAAATAAATTTGTTGGACTATAACTTGGTGTTGTAAAATTGTTCTCAATTATCACTTCGAGATCTTTCTCAAACACAAGCCTCCAATCAGGATGCGCTTCGTTAAATAACAATTCCTAAATCAAGAGAGTTTTGATCGATCATGACTAAAGCATGTGCAATTTCCTCACCTGTTCCTTTTTATCCCCTGGGGTGGAAACCATCAGGTCCTGGAGATTTGTCTATCGTTCGCCTCCTCATTTTCTCCATTGCCATCATTTTACTTGTACTGAATCCCCTTGATTTATTAACAGTTTTCCTCGTGTCTCTGGTATGTTACCGTCATCCATTTCTGTGACGACCGATGCAAAGTAAAAATTTAGCAACTCTGCCATTTCCTGATTTTCAATTACAATATCACCTCCATCTGTCTTCAAGCAGCCCACATTACTCTCAGCCGCCCTTCTTTCTCTTAATATGCTCGTAAAAACCTTGAGAGTTGTCCTCATTTCCCCTCATAAGTTTGTCTCCTTTTCCCTTTTTGCTCCTCTTACGATTTTTTTAGTTTCAGCACCACAATAAACAACACTCCGCTGTAAAGTTCGGCTCAACAGTTCTCCAATGTCAAAGCGAGAATTGTCTGAAGCTCTGATTTATTCTATGTCACAAATACAATCACACATAATCATCCATGTATCAACGCACTGAAGGATACACAAAGATAAACTCAGCGAGAAATGCAGTCAGTGTCGGGATGCACAGGTCAACGGACAAGCGAAATGGACAGAGACAAAACGGCCTGAACCCCCAACATTGAAGTGTCGCTGATAGATATTTGTGAAAGGAGTTGGGGCATAATCTCATCAATTGGCGCTGTGGCTTAGTTGGTTAAAGCATCTGTCCAATAAACAGGAGATCCTGGGTTCAACTCCCAACAATGCCTTGTGCAGCTCGTTATTTTACCTAATTTTTGGAATAAAGCGACAAAATAACAATGTGGTGTTCGTATTTGTTCAGGTTTCAGGAGGAAACGGATAACAGAATGACTGTTCAAAAACGCCCTTTCATTCCACAGACAGACCTCTCAGAGAATGTGTCAGCAACACGTTAATTTGAGGACACGTTCTTATTTCGAGGCTCGTTGGGATCGGGGTATAATTCACGATTTGAGGTTCAAAGCCGGAAGACATCCTAATTTGGACCAAGACTTGTGATCTTGACCTGCGGGACAAACGTTTGCAAAGAGGAAAAAGAAGTCCTCAAATCGCTCGACCTGAATCTGCAGGCCCAGATGAAATATATCCCAGGATGTTAACAGAAGCAAGGAAGGAAATAGCGGAGGCTCTGACCATCATTTTCCAATCCACCCAGGCAAAAGGTGTCGTGCAGGAGGATTTGAGGATTGCTAACGTTGTACCATTGTTGAAAAAGGGAGACAGGGATAGATCGAGTAAATACAGGCCAGTCGGCCTAAACTCGAGCTGAAGTATGAATCGTCATTTAGAAAGGCACGGATTAATCAAGGACAGTCAGCGTGGATTTGTTAAGGGATGGTCGTTTGAATTGAATTATTTGAGGAGGTATCAAGGAGGATCGATGAGGGTATCGCGATTGATGGAGTCAACATGGATTTTAACGAGGCTTTTGACAAAGTCCTACAGGGCAGATTTGTCAAAAATGTAAAAGCCCATTGGATCCAAGGGACATTGGCAAGTTGAATCCAAAATTGGCTGAGTGGCAGGAAGCAAGCGGTTGTGGTCGACGGGTGCTTTTGTGACTGGAAGGCTGTTTCGAGTGGGGTTCCATGCGGCTTCGTACTCGGTCCCTGCTTTACATGGTACAGATCATTGATTTAGACTTAAATGTAGGTGGCATGATGAAGAAAATTGCAGATGATACAAAAATTGTTCCTGTGGTTGAGAGTGAGGAGGAAAGCTGTCGACTGCAGGAAGATATCCATAGAGCAGACAGGTGGAAAGAGAAGTGGCAAATGCAATTCAATCTGAAGAAATGTGAGGTAATGCATTTAGTGGGGGGGGGGCAAAAAGGCAAGGGAGTATATAACAAATATTGTAATTACTTTGCCATTTACACGCCCATTCTGCAAATTTACTAATGTCTTCCTTTATTATTCGCATTTTTCTTTGTATTAACTACAGCTCGCAATTAGGTGTCGTCCCTAAGTTTTGAAATTGTACTTCCAATTCCCGTGTCCAAATCATGAATGTAAATTTTGAACAAAAGTGGTCCCAGCACCGATAAATTGTGAACAACAGTGGTCCCACCACTGATAAAGTGTTAACAACAGTGGTCCCATCACTGATATATTGTGAACAACAGTTGTACCAGCATCGATAAATTGTGAACAACCGTGGTCCCAGCACCGATAAATTGTGAACAGCAGTGGTCCCAGCACCGATCAATTGTGAACAACTGTCGACCCAGTAATTTTGATCTTGAACTGCAGTTGAAACTTTTGCACAAAAGAAAATAACGTCCCCAAATCGTCCCACGTGAATCTCAAATGCTTTGGGAAGAAGTCCAATAGAAACAATCAGGACTTTAAAGGCACCTCAACGACCTGAACTTTCGTTGAATGAATTGCATTCGACCGTGAAATCGCTCTTGACTTTCATCTCATTGAAGCAGAGTGTGGCCGCTTTGCATCTGTGATCATGTCGGTGGCGTCTTTACATTTGATATTGATCGCTTCCAATTTGTAAAATTTCATCAAACGTCAGGAAAAAGAAACCGAGAATCGAGTTGTCCCTCTTAGTGATGAGCTGAAGGGATTGGTGATCCAAGCAGATCTGGAAAATGCGCATTGCAATTGGTCAGGAGTTCCAAATCCACCCTCCAGCCACTCGGCAATTATATTGAATGAACTTTACTCTGGCCCAGTGTCGCCGCACTGAAATCGAGTATTTCTCCGGCATGTTTTTCTTCATAGTTGCTGGTTTAAGAGTGAAGACTGGCTGGTTGGATTTTCACTCCTACAAGCTTTAATCATTCATTTTTCACTGACTGTAGACAGTTGTTATATTGGTCGCTGCAATCTCAAAGTTTAGCCCAGTGAATTATTGGTTTAGCAGGTGATCTCTTCACCTGTTCTCGGCGGTGTTATCCGTCAGCGTGAAAGTTTGATTGTTCGAGCCCTTATTTTATTTTTCCTCAGGATTCATCGCCTCAAAGTTCCAGGGTTTCAACGCATGTTTTGGAATCAAGAAAATGTACCGGAATCATTGCCAGCTGAGCAGGGCTGATATTCCACCATTTACCCTGCGGTCGGGAATCAGGCACATGAATCATATAAAGGAATGGAACATTGGCTTCACGGTAATTACAATTCTCCTTGACAGACAAGCCCCCGAAAGGCCCGAAGGGAGGCCGCATTCGCAGCAGGACAGCTGGTTCGCTGTGACATGAAGATTTCTGCAGTGAGTGAGACCAGACTGTTCCTATGTTCAGAGAATAAATTTCACACCCTTTATTTTGGAAAAGCAAAACGGTGGGGATATTTGTCATAGCCCGATGCCTTTCGTGTTGTATCAGATGTTCCTCGTTGCGTTACTTTCATCTACAATTGCCAGTTAATGTTAAATTTAACAACGACTCCACTGCGTTTTTAATCCCACTCTTAAGATGCAGTCTGTAAAATGAAAAAAATTCATCACATTCAAAGCATTAAAATCTTATTAAAGTTTTGACTGTCTCTCGGTAACCACGTCAACATCGCCTTCAGTCTGAAATAGAAAGTTATCGATTGATTCATGGTGATTAAAACAGGGATTCAACTACGAACAGGATTTAATTAGCTTCATGTAATTAATTTAATAAGTTCATAACTCTTTTTAAAGTTAATTCCCTATCTGAGAATCGAACCTCGCGGAGGTGAGAGTACCGAATTCTCACCACCAGGCCATTGGGGAGCTCCCAAGATTGCGCACGAGACAAAGTGGAACTGATGATATTATTTTTTCTTTCGCTCTTTCATGATTCATTCAGCTCTGTGTTTATTCTCAGGCCTCTTATCTCTCCTTTTCAGCTTCTGACCACGGATATTCCTGTGGCTAAATATCAATAATATAGAACATCTCACAGCCCCGGTATATTTGCTGTTTCTCTGTGCAGTTCTGTGCAAAATCAAACTGCACGCAAATACCGACAGTGCCTCTCTCTCACTCCCCACAGAAGCAGCAGGAGATGCCACTTTAAACTGCCAGTTGCTTCAAACGATTCATGATGGACCTGCGTGACCTTGCAGCTTTCCCAGGAGCTGCATTCAGTGCGTGAATTTTGGAAATGGAAACATGTCCATCAGCAGCTTGTGGTCGTATTTTACCTCACTTTCCATTTCATGTACATGCCTACTTGCACTTGGTGATGTCATTGCCTGAACATCACCTCTGTCGCGATATTATTTCGAACAGAAAATGCCATTTTGTGCGAGCAGCTTGTTTGGCAGGAAAATGACCTGAATTACAAAGGGCCAAGTAGGAAAGGCTGCGTTGCTCTGCTTGTTCGCAGCAAAGAATTTTCAGCGTTTCCTTGGGGTTTAGTGTTTAGGATTCGGCGCTTTCATCACCACGGCAAAGATTGTCGGTCTCAACATCCGCATATTATACACTCTACCATAAGTGTACTGTACTCAAATTGCTGATTTTTTCATTGTGAGGGGAAGAAACATAAATGTGTGGACATTAATTACGAATTCATCAGCTGGGTTGCACCTTTTCTTTTCCTACCGTCTCAGTCTTTCCATCTTTACCCTTCTCTGCTGGTGTTGCAGGTTCCATCATTCTTCGCTGTTCACGATGCCTGAGAAGTCCATCAGGAGAAAACAGGCAAAGTCAAGAGACAGAGACAGGGAGAGATTCAAACACAGAAATAAATTGTATAAATGTCAAGTTCTGCGAAGGAGCAGAACTTCGAATGGAGCTTGGGAGAGATTCCTTCACGTATCTTGCAATTTTGCAAGAGATCATTGGGCTCCGAGTTTAAAGCGTCGTTGGCGATGGAGCACCTCTCTGAGGGAGCGAACAAGGTCCGTTCGTTCAAGTTCATATTAATTTGAACACTGAGCAAACTTTACAAAGTAGCGCTGCGAACAGGATTCGAACCTGTGCAGGGAAACCCCATTGGATTTCAAGTCCAACGCCTTAACCACTCGGCCATCGCAGCTGCAAACATCGATGATGCACAGCTATAAATCAGAATGCGTAGGGTTATCACACGAGATCTGTGTCACTTTGTTCTCTCAGACAGGTTTCCAACTGGAAACTGACAGCTTGTTCATGTGCTGACTTTGCTGTCTCGGTGATAGAATTCTCATTTATCACGTGAGAAAACGGGGTTCGATTTCCGTTTCGTTTTGGATTATTTTCATTCTCCATTCATAAGATCGCGTGAATTGTGCGACATTCGCCCTCAGCTTCAATCTGCGCACCATTTCGAGACATTTTCCATTCTCCACGTGTGTTGCGTCGAAGCTGGGTTGGAAAATCACATTGCAAGTCCTACTTCTTAATCATTGGGTCATCGCAGCTGCAAGCGACAAATCCGACACGGCTGCAGAAGAGAACGAAGAAGGTTGTGACAGGAGAACTCTGAGACTGTATGTTCTTTTAGACAGGTTTCGAACTGAACACATGCCGCCGGATGCTCTGCGGACTTTGTGATTTCATTGATAAAATTCTTGCTTTCTGCGCGGGAGGCGCGGGTTCGATCACCGCCCAATAGAGGAGCATTTTTCATTCTCCATTCATGAGGTCGAGTGCATTGGGATACATTTACATTCAGCTTCAATTTGAACACCATCTTGTGATATTTTCCTTTCTCCATGTGTGTTATCGTCGACAGAACCTCTGCATTCTGTCCTCCATGCACTGGAATTAAGACAATCCTGCCGACTACACCGCTGACAAGACGTGAGAAGCCAATTAGTGATTTTGAACTAAAAATGGTAACACCGCAGGGCTCGTCCGGGATCTCTCACATAACAATCAGCAAATCCCCAAAGCGAGAATCATACCCCAAGACCAACGAGCCACTGATAACAGAGGGGTGAAACCAACGCAGAATTCGGTGCCGACCACAGCCGATCGGCCACCATTCTCTCCAGCCTATCACTTTTTCTATTCCGATGTACGGCAATGTGAAGACGTACATTAACTATTTCATATCAACAATATTAGCCTCTCTTTACCACATTCGTTTCGAATGTGCGACTTGTATTATCAAGTGAGACTTTGCAGAATTAATTGCTCTAAAGCTACATTGTTGTCTGTCTCGGCATCCGCAGATTATCCACACTACCACAAGTATAACAGTGACTACACTTCAAAAATACTTCATTGGCTGTAAAGCGCTTTGGGACGTCTTGATGTCGTGAAAAGCGCTTTATAAAGACAATAATTTGTTTTTATTCTGGGCTAAAAGTACTGATGTTTTCACTGTGAGGACGAAGAGACATCAATATGTGGACATTGGCTACGAATTCATCATCTGGGTTGGTCCTTTACTTTTCCTACCGTCTCAGTCTTTCGATCTTTACCGTTCTCTGCCGGTGTCGCAGGTTCGATTAACTTTGTCCGTTCAAGGAAGCCTGAGAAGTTCATCAGGGGAAAACACAGAGGGACAGAGACAGAGGGAGATAGAGAGATAAAAGTATAGAAAAAAAAGCCTGAATATCAAGTTAGCAGAATTTGAAATGAAGCTTGAGAGAGATGGAATCATACACTCATAGAATCGTTACTGCACAGAAGGAGGATATTCGGCCCATTGAGCCTGGCCCTGCTCTCTTTAAGAGCAATCCAGTTAGTCCCATGCCCCCGTTCTTTCCCTGTAGACCCGCAAATATTTTTCCTTCAAATACTTATCCAATTCCTTTTAGAAAGTCACGATTAAATCTGCTTCCACCACACTTTCCGGAGATGCATTCCAGATTATATCGACTCGCTGATTTAAAACGTTTTTCCTCATATCGCCTTTGGTTCTTTTGTGAACCACCATAAATCTGTGTCCTCTGGTTCTCGACCCTTCCTCCAAGGGAGCAGTTTCTCTTTATTTACTTTATCTAAACCCGTCATGATTTTGAACACTTCTATCAAATCTCCTCTCAACCTTCCTGCCCTAAGGAGAACAACCCCAGTTTCTCCAGTCTGTACACGTAACTGAAGTCCCTCATCCCTGAAACCATTCCAGTAAATATTTTCTGCGCCACCTCTCAGGCCTTCACATCCTTCCTAAAGTGCGGTGCCCAGAATTGGACACAATATTCCAGTTGTGGATTATTGTGAAGTTTCCTTCAAGCACCTTGAAGTTTTGCAAGAGACCATTGGGCTCCCAATTAAAAGGTTCTGCCGCGGTGGAGGATCTCTCTGAGAGAAGGAAATGCGGCCCGTTATTTCCAGTTCATATTTATTTGAGCATTGAACAAAACGTTCAACAATAGCGCCGCGAGCAGCATTCCAATGTTTCACCGAAAGACCCTGTCGAGTTTTAGATCTAACGCCTGAACCACTCGGCCATCAGAAGCAGCGAGTGCTAGTAATGCAGGGCTGTAAATCAGAATGCGCAAGGTACTCAGAGGAGATTTGTGAAATTATATGTTGTTTCAAACAGGTTTCCAACTGGACACAGAGAGCCCGATACCAAGCAAACGTTGCTTTTCACTGGTAGAATTTGCACTTACCACGCGAGGGAACAGGGTTCGTATTCCCGACCAATTAAGGCGCATTTTTATTCTGCACTTCTGAGATCGCCTGAATTGAGATAAATTCACCTTCAGTTTCAATCTGCATACCGCCGTGAGACATTTTACTTTCTGTGTGTTGCGTGGACAAACAGGCTGCATTCTGGCCTCTGGACCTCAAACATGTTCGAGAATTAAATCAATCCTGTTTTCTGCAACGCTGAAAAGATGGGAGAAAGAAATAAGTGAATCTTCACTGGAAATAGTGAAACAGGAGGGTTCTGGGATTTGAACTGGGGACCTCTCACATATCAAACAGTGAAACGCCCAAAATGAAAACCAAAATCCGAGAACAAGGAGCCGTCAGTAAAACAACCGGACAACCAGTCGAAAATTTCCCTGCTACCCACAACCGATCGCCCATTCATTCAGACCGCTTCTGTCCATCGAATCATAGAATGGTTACAGCACAGAAGGAGGCTATTCGGCTCATCGAGCCCGTGGCGGCTTTTGATAAGAGCAATCCAATTAGTCCCATCCCCCGGCCCTTTCCCGGTGCTCTGTATTTTTCCCCTTCAAATTCCTTTTTAAAGTCACGATTGAATCTGCTTCCACCAACCTTTCAAGCAGCGCATTCCAGATCATAACAACTCGCTGCGTAATTAAATTTTTCCTCAAATCGCCTTTGGTTCTTTTGCAATCACCTCAAATTTGTGTCCTCTG
The DNA here is from genome assembly GCF_035084215.1 of Heptranchias perlo. Classification (NCBI taxonomy): domain Eukaryota; kingdom Metazoa; phylum Chordata; class Chondrichthyes; order Hexanchiformes; family Hexanchidae; genus Heptranchias; species Heptranchias perlo. The sequence goes on along the minus strand of NC_090344.1, from coordinate 8,263,147 downwards.
GTTTGCGACCATTTCGCCAATTAAAACAGCTTCTCTTTATTTACTTTATCTAAACCCTTCATGACTTTGAACACTTCTATCAAATCTCCTCTGAACCTTCTCTGCTCTTCAGGGAACAACCCCAGCACGCGGCAAATACGGTCAATTAGCTTCAATTAATTTATTTGATCATTAAACAGACCTTTCAAGACAGGCGTTGTTTTGTGGAAGTGTGAGCTGGTGGTTTAAATCGCTGGTTTCAATGTCTGGGGCGTTTCTCGATTCGAATTTTACCACTGACATGATTTCTGCAAATGTCCATTTTGACCTGCTCACAGAAAACCCGATTGCAGTGCGATGGAGCAGAGGATGTGAAAGAAGCTGAAAGTGAAAGTGCAGATATTAGTTTCATCACGGGGACAGGACACGTTTCCACAGGTCAGGACATCTCACCTTCAGATTCTTTCCAGCAGAGTGGGACAGGTGATCAGAGTGACCGGTCTCGAGCGGCGCAATCGGTCCTTACATGAGTTGCAGGCTCGGGAAATGCCGAGGTTGTTATTTCGAGTCTTACCGAGATCAAACAATCCTTTTCCTTGTGAACATTTCGACCGGAGTTGAAGGTGCAATTAGTGTGTCCCAAAATGCATCTACTTATTTGTATTGCCATGTGGTTCCTCCGGTCTACGCTGTTGCAATAGCAGATGAGATGTTTAGTATTACTTCTTTACAGGAGGCAGGCTGCGGTTTTGTAGACACAAACTATGATTTTGATCCATCTGCAAATCGTGGGATTTAACTGGAGCTTTCAACCAGCGCCAGAGGCCGCTCAGCCAGGATACTTTCCATCCTACACTTCAGGAACTACTTTTACAGGAATAGAATTATTGCAAGCAACAATTCTACCCCTGAAGCACCAATGCTCGCACGGCAGCAGGATGAATGTGTCCAGTGGAAACCTGTCTGAAGGAACATGCAGTCTGACAGAGCCGGAAGTCCAGCAGATTGACTTTCGGTCTGAGCAAGTGTTGAGTCTCCTTCTTGAGAGAGTTTCGCCAATCCAGCTCAGAGTGGTTTAAGAATCATGAATTCGGGTGTGACTGGATCCACTTGTGTAAGATTAAGTGTCGGGGGCAGTTTCACATCCTTGACGGACATTAATGATCCTGTTGCGGTTTTGCTGCAAAATTTCACTTCCCAGCTCCCGAACTAAAATCCAACGCCGTTGCAACTCGAATCCACAGCCTTTGAATGGCTTATCAAACAAAACAAGTAGAAATCCAACACACGAGCCATTGCGTCACAGGGTCAGTTGCCAAAAAAAACCCGAATAAAAAGAAAGACGTGTTTCTCCGGTCCAGGGGCAAAGTGTCAATGGATGTTATTCAAAAAACTGTCCCCTCAAATCTGTCTTTATATTTTTTTTGTAAAGCTTCGATTTTAAAAGTTATGAAAAGCCGAAATAAATTATAAGAATCGAATCCGTGATTAAGGCGTGACAACATACTCCAATCAACAGTTAACCGGCCGTACTGACTGTCCATTAGACATTTTAATTAATTTCTGTACCTGTCCGCTAGTTGGGAGCGCTTTCTGCACTTGGACCCCGAAATCTCTCTGCTCCTCCACAGTTCCCAGTTTCTCAACATTTAGAAAACATTCTGATTTATCTTTCTTAGATTTAAATTGGATGATCTCGCTCACCCCCCATTGAACTATATTTGCCGCAGTTTTGCCCACTCACTGAATCTATCAATTCTCACTTTTCAACTTCCTGCTTCAATCTTCATGACTGATTGCGTCACCAGAAGGCTGCGTGTTCAAATCACGGGGGAACCGTTACTTTTCGAGCTGATCAGATTCTGGATCGTTCCGGGATGAATATTTTATCTGCTTTTTCTCAATAAACAGAACCTTGCTCTAAAGTCTGCTTCCCTGGTTCTCAAATTTCAGGAAGGCGTCTCATTCCGCCCTCGACTTTTGACTTTGACCTGCGGTTGAAACTTTTGCAAAGATGGAAAAGAAGTCCCCAAATCGCTCCACGTGAATCTTAAACGCTTTGGGAAGAAGTTCAGTGCAAACAGTTAGGAATTTAAAGGCACCTCAATGACCTGCACTTTCTTGGAATGAGTTTTGTTCGCCATTGCATTCGACCGTGAAATTGCTCCCGGCTTTCATCTCACTGAAGTGAAGAGAGTGACCGCGTTCCATCTGTCAGAGTGGAAGTGACGTGTTTGGGGTCGGTGTGGGTCGTTTCCAACTTTTGAAATCTCACCAAGCAGCAGGGAAAAAGAATCTTGGAATCAAATTGTCCCTGTCAATGATAAATTGAAGTGAATATCGCTCCAAGCAGATCTGGACAACTCGCGGTGCAGCCGCACAGGAGTTCCAAATCCACCTTCTCGCCACTCGGCAATCGCATGAACTGAACTTTACTCTGACCCAGTGTCACTCCGCTGAAATCGAGTATGTCTCGGCCACACTTTTTCTGAACATCATGGTTCCTGGTTTAAGAGTGAAAACTGCCGTCCGCTTCACTGTAAGTGCTAGAGACATCTTTGTAAACACCGAGTCGTGTCACAGACCTGCTCGTCGGACCTGCTCATTTCATCTCATCTCATTTTCAGCAAACCTGAATATTACTGGAATAGAGAATGGCGAATCACAGCTCGAGAAATCAATCCTCTCGACCACGATGGGACGGAGTCTTCCAACACACAGGTGTTTAATGGCAAGGTGAGTTTAATGTTCAGGAATAATAGAGCACAGATTTTCACTCGTGCAAACTTCACACACTTTATTTTGGAAAAGTAAACTGATAGCAGAGAGAATTTATTTTGATCGCTGCAACCTGAATTTTTAGTTCGTTGAATCAGTAGTTCAACAGCAAACGTCTGCTGTCTCTGTGGCGCAATCGGTTAGCGCGTTCGGCTGTTAACCGAAAGGTTGGTGGTTCGATCCCACTCAGGGACGGTCGGGAAACTTTTATCTTCATGGTCTCGCATTTCCTGGTTCTGATGTTTGTTTTGGCTGCAAAACAAATGCCCGCTTTCGATGGCCAGCTGAGTGCGGCCGATTTTCCATCATTTCACCTGTGATTGGCTTCGCCGAAATCTGAATTCTTCTTGACAGACAAGGTCTGACATCGATATTTCTGCAGTGACCGACACCAGACTGTTTCCACAATGAATGTCACTCCCTTTTATTTTGGAAATGCAAAATTGTATTCACATTCCGAACGGTTTCAGTTGATTTGTGAGAGATCATGAAAGGATCCTGCAGCGCTGCCTTGGATAATAACAACAGTTCTAAGCCGCATTTCAGTCGCGGCAACAAATCCTCACATCCGAGTATCTGCACCCTGAAATCGGAGTATCTGCACCTTTGCAGCAGAGGATCTGCACCCTCACACTGGAGTATCTGCACCGTTGCACCGGAGTATCTGCGCCCTCACACCGGAGAATCTGCGCCCTTACAACCATTAACTCATCAACTGTCCCCAATCATCTTTATCAGCGTCAGGAGCCCTAAACAAAACCCAACAGTGAAGAAATTGGCTTTATGATTCTTCACTAATGTACGGACACATTTTTATTAACGGAACTTTGAAGGAGATTTGGGGAAAGTGGCCGCTGATACTCAGAAACTACTGCTTGTTTTCTTTTCTCAGCGGGCTCGTTGGTCGAGGGGTATGATTCTCGCTTCGGGTTTGTTGTTTGAAATATGTGAGAAATCCCGGACCAGCCCTCATTTTCCCCCCCGACTTTTGATCTTGAGCTGCTGTTCAAACTGGCAGGGTGTTTGTCGGTATCTCAATAATCTCACGTCCTCTGAATGCATTCTGCTTGCAATTGCAATTGACCTTGAAACCGCTCTCGGATTTCATCTCACTGAAGCAGAATGTGGCCGCTTTTTATCTGTCAGCGTGGAGGTGACGAGGTTGTGGTTGATAACCGCGGGCACACCTGTCCGGTCATTGGTAGTCAGAATGTACAAAATGCTGTCTCAAATATTCTGTTGTCATCCAGGGAGCTCTAGTTTTGCATGCCCAACCTTTCCCCTCGAAAGAATGTGTCCAGTCTGTACCCGAACTATCTCCTCACTCAAAGCCTCCCATTGCTCATTTAGTGTTTTACCTGCCAATCTTTGATTCCAATCCACCTGGACCCGATCACTCTTCAACTCGCTGAAATTCGCTCTTCCCAGTTCAGTATTTTCATGCTTGATATTTCCTTGCATTTTCCATAACTATACTAAACCTGCTGCAAATGCTCCCCCACTGAATCATGCTCCACTTGCCCCACTTCTTTCCCCTAAATAAATCCAGCACTGCTTCCTTCCTCGTTGGGCTGAAAACATACAGATTAAGAAAGTTCTCTTGGACACATTTCAGGAATTGCTCGCCCTCTTTGACTTTTGCACTGCTCTTTCCCAGTCTATAGTCGGATAAATGAAGTTCCCTTTTATCAATGCTCTAAAATTATTGCATCTTTCTGCAATTTCCTCCTCCATCTCCTTCCCACTTGTTGGCCCCCTATAGTCTGCATCCAGCAGCGTAACAGCTCCTCAATTGTTCCTTAATTCTAAACAAACAGATTCTGCCTTTGAACCCTTAAGCATGGCGACCCTTTCTACCGCTGTAACAGTATTTTTGATCAATAGTGCCTGGCCACCCCCCCCCCACCCAACTTTTATCCCCTGCCTTTCCTGAATACGTTGTAGCCAGGAATATGTAAGTGGCCACTCCTCCTCTTGTTTGAGGCAGGTCTCCATTATTGACACTATAACATAATCCCATGTTACCACTTGTGTCTGCAGCTCACCAACCTTATTTACCAAGTATGTTAAACACAACATCAGGGCATAAGGGTAGGACAAGTTCTAATGCCCAATTAAATGTTCTATACACTAATGCCCGTAGCATAAGAAATAAAATAAGGGAATTGGAAGCGTAAATTGAGCTTATAGTGCATGACTTAGTGCTCATCACTGAGACCTGGCTCCAAACTGGGCATTACTTGGAGATAAATATTTCAAGTTATAAGCCGTTTGGAAAGGATAGGGACATTGGAAAGGCGGTGGAGTAGCGATATTGATGAGGGATACTATTACTGCATGAGAAAGAAGACATATCAGTAAAGGTGAGCACGCAGTAGAAAGGCTTTGCGTGGAAATGAGTAACAGAATAGAATGCAAGACTTTGGTGGGAGTTGTTCATAGACTTCCGGACAGCAGTGAAAAAGTAACAGGATACACAGAAGCGGACAGGATGTTAGGGGTCTGGAACTCACTGTCTGAAAGGGTGGTCGAGGCAGAAAACCTCAACTCATTTAAAAAGTACTTAGATGTGCATTTGAAGTGCCGTAACCTACAGGGCTATGACCAAGTGTTGGAAAGTGCGATTAAGTTGGATAGCTCTTTTTCGGCCGTCACAGACACGATAGGCCAAATGGCTTCCTTCTGTTCTGTAACTTTCTATGATTCTATGTGTGTGAAGGGATTCGTTCAGTCATCACACGTGCTGAGACACCAGCGAGTTCACAAGTGACTGCAGGGGTTGGATTCTGCTGTTAATCCCATCCAGGACTGAACAATATTCATTCTGACATTTGGGGTTTGTTTCTGCAGATGTTAATAACCGCTATAACTGGGCTGGAGTTTAAGATTCTGGATATGTTAAATAAATCAGCTGTGTTTTAAACACCTTGTTGTCGATTTTGGTCTTTCCCACCTGAGTGTTTAGCATCACCTGACTGGAGCTCAGAAAGCACAATCTGGGGGGAGGATCGTCCGGTGGGAACAGAACTTCAGCCTGGACACAGTCCTTCACGGCCACAGTGAGAGGGGCAAACGGCACTTTGGTCTTTCCCGTCGCTCTTCACTGACAGCAAAGTCACCGTGCGGCGTCCAGTCTAAAAATGACTGTGGTAATTATTCTATGTTTGTTTGACAGTCCTGAGTCTACCATTTAAAGCAGGCGTTAACTGATTTAAAGTAAACCCGCTTAAAAGAAATGGGTTATCAGTTGTGGTATCCGTGAAGCCAATGTTCCATTCCTTTATATGATTGATGTGCCTGATTTCCGACCGCAGGGTAAATGGTGGAATATCAGCACTGCTCAGCCGGCTATGATCACGGTACATTTTCTTGCAAACCAAACACAGATTGAAACCCTGGAACTTTGAGGCGATGAATCCTTAGAGAAAAAATAAATAAGGGTTCGAACCATCAAACTTTCTCGCTAAATGAGAGCACCACCGAAACATACAAAGAGGTCACCTGCTAAACCAGCAATTCACTGAGCGAAACTATGAGATTGCAGCCACCAATATAACAGTTGTCTATTGTCAGTTTACTTCTCCAAAATGACTGGATTTTTACTCCTGCAAGCTTCAACCAACGAGCTGGTCTTCACTCCGGAAACAGCAACTGTGAAGTTCAGAGAAACGTGTTCGATTTCAGCGCGGTGACACAAGACCAGTGGAAAGCTCAGTCAATGAGATCGCCGAGTGGCGAGAGGGTGGATTTGGAATGCCTGAGCGCCTGCACTGCGCACTTTTCAGATCTGCTTGGAGCACCAATCCCTTCAATTCATCACTTACAGGGACAGTTCGATTCTCTGTTTCTTTTCCTTGAGGCTTGGTGAAATTTTAAAAATTGATAGAGACCAATGTTAAAGCGAACCTCGTCAGTGACATGCTCACAGATACAAAGCGGCCAGACTCTGCTTCAGTGAGATGAAAGCCCAGAGCGGTTTCAAGGTCGAATGCAATTGCAAGCAAAGCTCGTTCAATGAAAGTGGAAGTCATTGAGGTGCCTTTTAGGTCCTGATTGTTTGAAATGAACTTCTTCTGAAAGCGTTTGAGATTGAGGTGGAGTGATTTGGGGATTTCTTTTCCCTCTTTGCAAAAGTCTGAACCGCCACTAAAGATAAAAAGTCAAGGGCTAAATTGGGGATTCTACGGGATATGGACCTCGAATCGAGAATTATACCCCGACCTCAACGAGCCCAGAAACAAGAACGTGTCCTTCCATTAACGTGTTACGCTCACATTCTCTGAGGGGTCTGTCTGCAAAATAAAAGGGCATTTTGAAGAGATATTCTGAGCAGTTCCGTATTGGACCCCGAACAAAGTACAAACACCGCACGATGCTTTTGCTGGTCAAATTCACTGAACATCATAAATTCCACAAATGCTCCACGGGGAGTTGAATCTGTGAACGGAGTTCTTTAAGCAACTAAGCCACGGAGCCAATTCACGGGCACGCTTCTCACTTCCTCATTAATATCTGTGCTACACATTCTGTTGGGGGTTCAGACTGTTTTATCTTTGTCAATGTCATAGAAAATAAAAGCAAGAGTCGATCATTCTGCTCTGCCATTCAAAATGATCATGGCTGATCGTCTAATTCAGTACCCTGTTCCCGCTTTTTCCCCATATCCCTTGAGCATTAAGAAATATATCTATCTGCTTATTGAATAAGTCTAATGACTTGGCCTCCACTGCCTTCTGTGGTAGTGAATTCCACAGGTTCACCACCCACTGAGTGAATAAATTTCTCCTCATCTCGGTTCTAAATGACATCCCCCGTATCCTGAGACTGTGACCCATGGTTCTGGACTCCCAGCCACCGGGAACATCCTCCCTGCATCTAGTCTGTCTCGTCCTGTTAGAATTTTATATGTTTCGATGAGATCACCCCTCATTCTTCTAAACTCGAGCGAATATAGGCCTGGTCGACCCAATCTCTCCTCATACGTCAGTCCTGCCATCCTCGGAACAAGACTGCAAAACCTTCGTTGCACTCCCTCCTTGGCAATGACATCTTTCCTCAGATAAGGAGACCAAAACTGCACACAATACTCCAGATGGGGTCTCACCAAGGCCCCGTACAACTGCAGTAAGACATTCCCTGTTCCTCTGCTCAAATCCTCTTGCACTGAACGCCAACATACCATTCGCCTTCCCAACTGCTTGCTGCATCTGAATGCTCGCTTTCAGCGACTGGTGTACAAGGACACCCAGGTCTCGTTGCACCTCCCCATTTTCCCAATCTATCACCATTCAGATAATAAACTGCCTTTCTGTTTTGACAAAAAAAGTAGATAACCTCACATTTATCCACGTTATACTGCATCTGCCATGTTCTTGCCCACTCACCCAACTTGTCGAAATCACATTGGACCCTCTTTGCATCCTCCTCACAGCTCGCATTCCACCCCAGCTTTGCGTCGTCTGCAAACTTGGAAATGTTACATTCCGTTCCGTTCCCTCATCCAAATCATTGACATATATTTTGAATAGCTGGTGTCCCAAGCACTGATCCCTGCCGTTCCCCACTAGTCACTGCCTGCCACCCGGGAAAAGACCAGTTTATTCCCCCTCTTTCCAGTCTGTCAACCAATTCTCAATCCAGGCCAGTCCATTCCCCGAATCCCATGTGCTTTAATTTTGCACACGGTCCTCTTCTGTGGGACCATATCAAAGGCCTTCTGAAAATCCATGTATACCACATCCACTGGTTCTCACCGATCTAATCTGCTAGTTACATCCTCAAAAAAACTCCAGTAGATTTGTGAAGCATGATTTCCCTTTCATAAACCTATGCTGACTTTATCAAATCCCATTAATGCCTTCTAATTGTTCTGTTATCACATCTTTTAAAATAGACTCGAGCATTTTCCCCACTACTGATGTGAGGCTAACTGGTCTTTAATTCCCTGTTTTTTCTCCCCCTCTTTTTAAAAAAAAAGTGCGGTTACATTTGCAACCCTCCAATCTGTATGAATTGTGCCAGAGTATAGAATTTTGGAAGATGATCACCAATGCATGCACTCTTTCCAGGGCCACTTCGTTTGATACTCTGGGATGTAGATTATCAGGCCCTGGGGCTTTGTCAGCCTTTAACTCCATTAATTTCCCAAGCATTTTTTCTTTAAAAGTAATACTGGTTTCCTTCAGTAGAAACTTGGTTCCTCACATTTCTGGAAGGTTGTTTGTGTCCGACTTTGAGAACAGAACCAAAGTATGTTTTTAATTGTCTTCACTAATCTTTTTCTCTTGACATTTAGAGAAACTTTTACAGTCAGTTTTTATGTTCCTGCTTGTTTACTCTCATACTCTAATTTTTTCCTCTTAGTCAATCTCTGTCCTCCTTTGCTGAATTTTAAACTGCTTCCAATCCTCAGGCTTGTTGCTTTGTCTAGCAATTTTATATGTCTCCTCTTTGGATAAATACTATCCCTAATTTCTTTGTAAGCCACTATTCCTGTTTTACTTTTGTGCCAGACAGGAATCAATAATTGTTGTAATTCCTGCATATGTTCTTTAAATATTAGCCATTGCCTATCCACCGTCATCCCTTTGTGAAGTTCCCCAATCCATCCTAGCCAACTCACACTTTCATAATTTCCTTCATTTAGATCCAGGACCCCAGTTTCGGATTCAACTACTTCACTCTCCATCTGAAATAAGGAATTCTATCATGTTATGGTCGCTCTTCTCTAAGGGAGCCCGCAAAGGATTGTTAATCAATCCTTTCTCATCGCACAATACCCAATCTAGGATCGCCTGTTCTCTAGTTGGTTCATCAAAGTATTGGTCTAGAAATCAATCATGTGCACTCCAGGAATTCCTTCCCCACAGTATTATTGCTAATTTGGTTTGACCAAACTACATGTTAAATTAAGTCAGCGTGATTACAGTTGTACCCTACTTGCATGCGTCTATTTCCTGTTTAATGCCCTCTCCTACATCACTACTGTTTGGGGGGCAATAGACAACCCCCACCGTTTTCTGCCCCTTGGTATTTTAGCTCCACCCATACAGATTCCACATCGTGATTTTCTGAGCCAATATCCTTCCTCACTATTGCGTTGATTTCCTCCTTTACTAACAACGCTACCTCACATAATTTCCCTTTTTGCCTGTCCTTCCTAAATATTGACTACCCCTGGATGTTCAGTTCCTATCCTTGGTCACCCTACAGCCATGTCTCCATAATGATAACTTGTTCATACCCATTAATCTCTTTGCTGTTAATTCATCGACCTTATTGCAAATGCTCCACACATTAAGACAATGCCTTCAGACTGGTCTTGAAGATTGCTAGTTATCTAGTATTTTTTTTGCACTATGGCCCTATTTGTTTTTTGCTCTTGTTTTCTCCGCCTGCCACTATTGCTTCCTCCCTTTGTCTTGTTTCTATCCTTGTTTTCCCCTCCTGTCTCCCTGCTCACGTTCCCATCCCCCTGCCATTCCAGTTTAAACCTTCCCCAACAGCACGAGCAAACTCCCCTGCGAGGACATCGGTCCTGGTCCGGCTCCGATGTAACCCGTCCCACTTGTACAGGTCCCACCTTCTGCAGAACGGTCCCAATGTCCCATGAATTTAAATCCCTCCCTCCGACACCATCCCTGCAGCCACACATTCATCTGGTCTATTCTCCTGTTTCGATATCCGGAGAGACCAGCAGCCAGTGGTCATGCGAGGAGAGCCCAACACTCGCCAGGCTTGGCAAATTGGTCAATCGATGCCGTCAGGGAAGAGCCAATTCCGGCGACATGTGCCCAGGACCAGTGTTCGAGGCAAATGAACCAGTCATTCCTGACCGACACCATTTTGCTACAAACCCACCACAGCTTTGCCCTGGATCTCTATGCGAATCGTTCGGTGGGGGGGGGGGGGATTGTTTGCTGCAAAAACAATTCTCAAACCAGATACCAAATTAACTCACTGCAAACAGTACAATCCAGCGAGCATTTGAAAGATAACGAGACCAGCAATCGTCTATAACAGGAGTTTATTATCCAACAGACACATCTACAGTTCCATGGAGCTGCACTCGGAGCCCACCCTGCGGCCCTGCTCCATTTTCCACAAAGCAACAGTCCCGACCAACAGGGCCACGGAGAGCAGCGCTACCCCAACCGCTAATCCGGGAACAAGGGAGGTGGAATCAACAGCAGCATCTGTGGGGAAAAGCCAGGTTTAGATGGGCACCAGTCACTCCATCACGAGAGACAGGTGGAGCATCCTGCTTTACCTTTCTCATCCTGTCGGATACGAGCAGCCAATCTCTCCTCACCTTCCAGGAAAAGGATGGGTCCGTCAGCGGTCACCAAGGCCCCAGACCGGTTATCGGCGCTTCTTCGCCTCTCTGGGGGCGAAGGAGAACAAGAGACAAGAGTTGATGGTGAATAATTAACTCTTCAGTTGTCTGCAAATCCTGAATCAGATGGCCTCATGCAAAAAACCATCAGGGCCCTGGGTACCGGACAGAGTTTAGAATTCCGGCTATAATTGCATCTGGTTCTCACCAAACCGATTCTCAGAAGGACGCACCAACTGAGCAGAGTTTGCAATTGCTGCCGCTACAATGGCCAGTCTGGTCTCCTGGTGAAGGAGACACTATTTGATGCATTACTTTGACCCGCAATTGGCCAGGTGTCCGGCCCCGGGACATCCTTTCAGTTGCACCCTGAATTCCCAGTGTCAGAAAGAGGACAATTAGATGCTGGTTAAACGTTCTCCAATGCCAAGGGTGAACTGTTCCGAACCGGATGCGGAACACACCCGTGCCAACAATGGGAGGATTCTGCTCTTAAGCGGTCGGCAAGTAAGGCAGCTCAGCATCCGGGCAAGTAGCAAGAGCCAAAAATACTTCATTCATTCCAGCTCAAGGATCAGAGCATCCTTCACAATTACTGACCTGGTGCAAGATGCGCTCAGACCTGCTGCCCTAAATTGACATTCTAAATGGAAACCTGCACCGAATGCAACTGGGCAAGTTCCCAGAACCGCCAGATTCAGGACACTCCTCCTGTTCTCAGTGTTCGGCCTCTTGCTGAGGGAGCCCCGTGTCCAGATGTCCCACACCCACCCCTCCAGGAATTAATTTCTGGTCAGATCACAGGTACTTACTGGAGCTGCAGGGAGCAGTGCAGTTCTCTCGGGTGGAAGGGTAGCAAACCTCAGCACTGCAGTGGAAATAAACCTGCAAAGGGACAGTGCGGTACGGTCAGTCACAGTTACCAGTCAGGAGATTAATGCTTCCAGTCAACCGACCAACAGGGGGCCTACTCACTAATTAAGAGCCAGGGAACAAGTGATACCAAGTGACCGCGAAAGAAGCACTGAAGGAAACTCACCTCCCCGGTCAGAGCTCGGGCCGAAACTCGGTCCCAGAAAGCGAACGTGCTGACTACAAAACGATTATGGTGAGTTGGGAACAGCAAATGGGAAGCAGCGGTTACCGGGAGGAGGCGGGTTTTGTAGTTATCACCAGCAAAGGGGCACCTGGAACAGAGACAGAGGGGGAGTAACACGGTTACAGGTTTACATCAAACCTATTACACCAGCGTCTGGAACACAATATCAACTTCGAAGGAATATTTCCCCCCGTCATTAACTCGGACTCCAGTAACGATTTCTGTATTAATCCCCGCCGATGTCGCACCCTCCCCAATCCCCACACTGCCTCAAGCTCCCTCGCTCCCTTACCTGTCCACCAGGAGGTCCCATCGGATCCCTGAATACGGCTCTGGGGTGGGGGTCGCCCAGCAGTCATTGAGCACCAGCACAAGGGACGGATCATTCCGGTTCAGAACACGAACCTCCACAAACACGGGGTCCCGGAGCACACTCTGGATCGGGTAGTCACTGGCCACGTACCAGCTCCGGTAGCCACCATCTGGAAAGAGAAAGATGAAGGGTGGGCACTATGTGGAGAGAGCCTCAAGTTGGACACTAGCCATCAGCGAGCACTCGTTACCTCTCGCTATTCTCAGCTCCAGAAGCAGGATCCCGGCCTCAGTGGCAGGCAGTGGTGGAGAAAGGGTGTAAACTCTGGGCTTCACCTGCAGATCAGACTCCTGGCTTCCCTTGTAACTGCACTGGACATGGAGCCTGCAAGAGAACGGACACGGCTGGAGAATTCAGCTCCTCACTGTCTCTACCCGCTGAACGTGCTCCTATTCTCACCTGAAAGGGCTGTCCCGGGTCACCGATCCCAAAGCTCCATCCAAGATCTCAAACTCACCCAACACATCCGTTTCATACAGAATGTTCACCCCGTCCAGCTACAAGAGAAAAGACCATCAGTCCCGAACTGAGCAATTGATGGGACTCCCAGCCCGCAATACCTACCCGCTGAGTAGCAGCACATTCAGTGACTGCGAACTGAAAAAGCACGGTGTCTGCAGAGGCCACGGTCGGATTGCACTCAGCTCCGTCTCCATCCTTCAGATGGAGGGTTGTTAGGTTTACAGGAGGCAGCGTCAAATCCTTGGAGATCGCGATCAGGACCCGCCCATCCTTGGTGCAGACTGCAAGAGAGGCAATGAAAGGCGGTTAGTTGCCCCACGGGGAGGGTCAAGGGAACTGTTACCGGGAGGGGGACAAACCCCATCCATGTTTCAGTTTCTATCCCGTCCCATTATCTGTCAAATGAAGACCAGTGGACCAACTATAGCTCATCACCACGATGGTTGGATTTAAATTGCTTGTATCTCCGATAGAAATTAAATATCAAATCCAAATAGCCAGTGGCAGCAGGGGCCGGGGCTCATTCACTCTGCCCTTACTCAGTGCGAATCCCAAGTCACCGAACAGTAGAATGATTCGAACTGCAGATACTGGGTCAAAGGACGATTAACTATTGCCTTTTCTGTATCTGATTAACAGCACCCCCAATCCCACCATCAAATCTACTCTGCGGGATTGGAAGCTCAATCCCACCAGCGGTTCCACTCTCCGGACTGGAAAAGTTTGAATCTCCAACTGGCGTTGTAGGACAGGAAGGAAAGAGATGAAACTGTCCAGGGAAACCGCGTGCAGCTTGATGGCGGGTGACCCTGGAAAGTCCTGGCCCAGAATATAGACAGACCAAGAATACACCCACCTGGCAGATTGTCCAGTGAATAGAAACACGGCGGCGCATCCAGATTCCCCGCATCGAAGCAGCAGCCTCTCCGCACACACTCACTAGCTTCAATTCCCAGAAATCCGCAGTCTTTGCGGTTTTTAGGAGACAACCAACATTTATCGGCGGGGAAAAGAAGAGAGGGCGGCTGAGCTGAACAGATTACAACAAATAACAAAACAAGAATCCCCAACTCCTCCATTACAACCAGCGAACTCTCCTAAGTAAGTGATAATGGAAAGCCGACTTCCCCTTTTTATCGCAGCGCTGTTTAACCCGCAGTAACGGAATGTCCCAATCAGCATGAGGCAGAGTCCGTGGCCCACGGGCTCCCGAACATCAACCCGCATTCGCACGGCTCACACGGATGGGCCTGTTTTTAATGGCAGAATAAAGGTGAGACAGAATTACTTGGTACACACGTGACATTAACTCTTCCATTGTTGGTGCTGAATTTGATTTACAACTTGTACCATGTGAATGTCTAACACCTACTGAAATTAATCACAGTAAAATTATGATGTGAACTGTATAAAAAAAATAAAGGTGAGACTGGGTCCAACGACACCTTTATTTCTTCATCACAACCAAACTGGAACCAAATCGCATTATTTTTTTTTGTTGCTTTTTTAGTCACCTTTATTCTTTAGACCCAACGTCACCTTTAATAGTTTATTAAAAATAGGCCCCATCTCCGTGTGACCGGTGGGAATGCGGGTTTTTTAATACTAATTAATAAACAGAGTGAAATCAATATGTTGTTGTCCAGATACGGTACGGTAGCAGAGTGGTTGTGTTGCTGAAATAGTAATCTCACAGTCCTGGCTGAATAATCTCCAAGTCATAAGTTCAAATCCCGCCACGGCAGCTGAGGAATTTAATTTCAATTAATTAAATAAAATCTGGAATTAAAATACTGGTATCAGTAATGGGTTGCCATGAAACTACCGGATTGTCGTGAAAACACATCTGGTTCACGAATATCCTTCAAAGAAGGAAACCTGCCGTCCTTACCCGGTCTGGCCTAAATGTGACTCCAGACCCACAGCAATGTGATTGATTCTTAATTGCCCTCTGAAATGGCCGAGCAAGCAACTCAGCTGTATAAATCTCGCTTAAAAAAAAGTCATAACAAGAATAAAACCGGACGGACCACTCGGCACGGGACACGACAAAGGTCAAAACAAGCCCAGTTGACCCCGCAAAGTCCTCCTCACGAACATCTGGAGACTTGTGCCAAAATTGGGGGAGCTGTCCCACAGACGAGTCAAGCAACAGCCTGACATAGCCATGCTCACAGAATCATGCTTTTCAGCCAACGTCCCAGACACTTCCATCACCATCCCTGGGGATGTCCTGTCCCACCGGCAGGACAGATCCGACCAGAGGTGGCGGTACAGTGATATACAGTCAGGAGGGAGTGGCCCTGGGTGGTCATCAACATTGAATCTGGACCCCATGAAAACTCATGGCATAAGGTCAAACATGGGCAAGGAAACCTCCTGCTCATTACCAGCCACCGTCCTCCCTCAGCTGATGATATTAGTCATCCTCCATGTTGAGCACCACTTGGAGGAAGCACTGAGGATAGCAAGGGCACAGAATGTACTCTGGGTGGGAGACTTCAATGTCCACTACTGACCGAGCTGGTCGAGTCCTGAAGAATATAGCTGCGAGACTGGGCCTGCATTAGGTGTTGAGCGAACCAACACGAGGGATAAACTTACTTGACCTCGTCCTCACCATTCTACCTGTCGCAAATGCATCTGTTCCATGACACCACTGCACAGTCCTCATGGAGACGAAGTCCCGTCTTCGCACTGAGGATACCATCCAACGTGTTGTGTGACACTACCATTGTGCTGAATGGGGTAGATGCAGAACAGATCGAGCAGCTCAAAACTGGGCATCCATGAGTTGCTGTGGGCCATCAGCAGTAGCACAATCTGTTATCTCATGGATCAGCATATCCCTCACTCTACCATTACCAACAAGCCAGTGGATCAACCCTGGTTCAATGAGGAGTGCAGAAGAGCATGCCAGGAGCAACACCAGGCGTCCAAATAATGAGGTGTGAACCTGGTGAAGCTACAACTCAGGACTACATGCATGCTAAACAGCGGAAGCAACATGCGATCGACAGAGCTAAGCGATTCCACAACCAACGGATCAGATCAAAGCTCTGCAATCCTGCCACATCCAGTCGTGAATGGTGGTGGATAATTAAACAAGTCATGGGAGGAGGAGGCCCTGTAAACCTCCCGATCCTCAATGATGGCAGAGCCCAGCACGTGAGTGCAAAAGACAAGGCTGAAGCGGTTGCAACCATCTTCGGCCAGAAGTGCCGTGTGGATGATACATCTGGGCCTCCTTCCGATATCCCCAAAATCACAGAAGCCAATCTTCAGCCAACACGATTCACTCCACGTGATAACAAGGAACGGCTGGAGTGCACTGGATACAGCAAAGGCGATGGGCCCGGACAACATCCCGGCTGTCGTGCTGAAGTCTTGTGCTCCATAACGAGCCGCCCCTCTCGCCAAGCTGTTCCAGTACAGCTACAAGACTGGCATCTACCCGACAATGTGGAAAATTGCCCAGGTATGTCCTGTCCAAAAAAGCAGGACAAATCCAATCCGGCCGATTACCGCCCCATTAGTCTACTCTCGATCATCAGCAAAGTGTTGGAAGGTGTCGTCGACAATGCTATCAAGCGGCACTTACTCACCAATAAACTGCTCACCGATGCTCGTTTGGGTTCCGCCAGGACCACTCAGCTCCAGAACTCATTACAGCCTTGGTCCAAACATGGACAAAAGAGCTGAATTCCAGAGGTGAGGTGAGAGTTACAGACCCTTGATATCAAGGCAGCATTTGACCGAGTGTGGCACCAAGCAACCCTCGTAAAATTGAAGTCAATGGGAATCAGTGGGAAAACTCTCGAGTGGCTGGATTTATACCTAGCACAAAGGAAGATGGTAGTGGTTGTTGGAGGCCAATCATCTCAGCCCCAAGACATTATTGCAGGAGTTCTTCAGGGCAGTGCATTAGGCCCAACCATCTTCAGCTGCTTCATCAATGACCTTCCCTCCATCATAAGGTCAGAAATGGTGACGTTCGCTGATGATTGCACAGTGTTCAGTTCCATTCGCAATCCCTCAAATAATGAAGCAGTCCGAGCCCGCATTCAGCAAGACCTCGACAACATCCAGGCTTGGGCTCATAAGTGGCAAGTAACATTGGCGCCAGACAAGTGCCAGGCAATGACCATCTCCAACAAGAGATAGTCGAACCACCTCCCCTTGACATTAAACGGCATTACCATCGCCGAATCCCCCATCATCAACATCCTGGGTTCACCATTGATCAGAAACTTAACTGGACCATCCATATAAATAGTGCGGCTACAAGAGCAGGTCAGAGGCTGAGTATTCTGCGGCGAGCGACTCACCTCCTGACTCCCAAAGCCTTTCCCCATATACAAGGCACAAGTCAGGAGTGTGATGGAATACTGTCCATTGGCCTGCATGAGTGGAGCTCCAACAACACTCAAGAAGCTCGACACGATCCAGGACAAAGCCGCCCGCTTGATTGGCACCCATCCACCACACTAAACATTCACTCCCTTCACCACCGACCCACAGTGGCTGCAGTGTGTACAATCTTTGGGATGCACTGCAGCAATTCGCCAAGGCTTCTTCGACAGCACCTCCCAAACCTACGACCTTTTCCACCAAGAATGACAATGGCAGCAGGCACATGGGAACAATACCACCTGCACGTTCCCCTCCAAGTCACACACCATCCCGACTTCGAAATATATCGCCGTTCCTTCATCACTGCTGGGTGAAAATACTGGAACTCCCTACCTAACAGCAGTGTGGGAGAACCTTCACCACACGGACTGCAGCGGTTCAAGAAAGCGGCTCACCACCACCTTCTCAAGGGTGATTAGGGATGGGCAACAAATGCTGGCCTCGCCAGCGACGCCCACATCCCATGAACGAATATATATTAAAAAACTTAAATACTGTGGCTACAATAGCAGGTCAGAGGCTGGGCATTCTACGGCGAGTGACTCAGCTCATGACTCTCCAAAACCTTTCTACCATCTACAAGGCACAAGTCAGGAGTGTGATGGAATACCCTCCACATGCCTGGACGAATGCATCTTCAACAACAATCAAGAAGCTAGGCACCATCCAGGACAAAGCAGCCCGATTAATTGGCACCCCATCCACCATCTTTAACATTCACTCCCTCCAGCGCACCGTGGCTGCAGTGTGTACCATCTACAAGATGCACTGCAGCAATGCAATTCGCCAAGGCTTCTTCGACAGCACCACCCAAACCCGCGACCTCTACCAGCTAGAAGGACAAGAGCAGCAGGCGCATGGGAACAACACCACCTGCACGTTCCCCTCCAAGTCACACACCATGCTAACGTGACGCTGGGTCAAAATCCTAGAACTCCCTGCCGAACAGCACTGTGTGAGAACCTTCAGCACACGGACTTCAGCGGCATTGCCAGCGACGGTCACTTCCCATGAAATCATAGATTTCGGAGAAAGGTTGCAGCACGGAAGGAGGCCATTCGGCTCTATATAACAGCAACCAGCTCGTCCCACTCCCCCACCGTTTCCCCGAAGCCGTGCAATTCATTTCCTTTCAAGTAATTATCTAGTTCCTCTTTGAAGGCCATGATTGAATCTGCCTCCACCACCCCCTCGGGCAGTGCATTCCAGGTCCGAACCATTCGCTGTGTAAAGAAGTTTTTCCTCATTTCACCTTTGGTTCTTTTGCCAGTCACCTGAAATCTATGTCCTCTGTTTCTTGTCCCTTCTGCCAATGAGAACAGTTTCTCTCCATCTATTCTGTCTGGACCCATCATCATTTTGAATACCTTGATTAATTCTCCTCGCAACCGTCTCTGTTCCAAGGAGAACAACGCAACTTCTCCAGTCTATCCAAGTAACTAAAGTCTCTCATCCCTGGAATCATTCCAGTAAATCTCTTCTGCACCCTCTCGAAGGCCTTCACATTTTTCCGAAATTGCGGTGCACAGAACTGGACACAATACTCCAGTTGTGGCCAAACCAGTGTTTGATAAAGGTTCATCATAACGTCCATGCTTTTTTACTCTATGCCTCTATTTATAAAGCCCAGGATCCCGTATGATTTTTAACGGCTTTCTCAACCTGCTCTGCCACCTTCAAAGATTTGTGCACATAAACCCCAGAACTCTCTGAACCTGTGCCCCTTTTGGATTTGTGCCCTCTAATTTATATTGCCTCTCCTCGTTCTTCCTACCGAAATGTATCACTATGCATGTTTCTGCGTTAAATTTCATCTGCCGTGTGTCCTCCATGCAGCCAGTCTGTCTATCGCCTCTTGAGGTGTATCACTATCCTTCACAGTGTTTACCGCCATTGCAAATTTTGTGTCATCTGCAAATTTTGAAGTTGTGCCCAGTACACCCAAGTCCAAGTCATTAATATATATGAAGAAAAGCAGTGGTCCCATCACTAACCCATGGGGAACAACACTGTACACCTCCCTCCAGTCCACAAAACAACCGCTCACCACTACTTTCTGTTTCATGTCCCTCAGCCAATTCTGTATCCATGTTTCTATTGCCCCCTTTATCCATGGGCCGCAATCTTACTGATAAGCCTACAGTGGGGCACTTTATTAAATGCCTTTTTAAAGTCCATATGCACCGTATCAACTGCATTGCCTTCATCTACCCTCTCTGTTATCTCATCAAAATATTCCATCAGGTTAGTTAAACTCGTTTTGCCTTTAACTAATCCGTGCCGGCTTTCCCTAATCAATCCACACTCGTCCAAGTGATTGTGAATTCTGTCCCGGATTGTCGTTTCTAAAAGTTTCCCCAACACTGAGGTTACCCGACTGGCCTCTTGTTGCTGGGTTCACCCTTGCACTCTTTCTTGAACAAGGGTGTAACATTTGCAATTCTCCGCTCCTCTGCACCACTGCTGTATCTTTGGATATTTGGATGATTATGGCCAGTACCTTTGCAATTTCCCCTCTTACTTCTATCAGCAACCTAAGATGCATCCCATCCGGATCGGGTGACTTATCTACTTTAAGTGCAGATAGCCTTTCAAGTACCTCTTTTTTATCAATGTTTCGCCCATCTGGTATCTCAACTATATCTTCCTAAACTGAGACTCTGGCAGCATCTTCATCTTTGGTAAAGACAAATGCAAAGTATTCATTTAGTCCCTGAGCCACCCACTCTGCCTCCATGAGCAGATCTCCTTTATGGTCACGAATCAAAGTAGGGCTCTGACGACCCGTTTACTGTTTACATGCCTGTGGAAGACTTTTGGATTCCCTTTTATGTTGGCCTCCAGTCTATTCTTATACTCTCTCTTTGACCCTCTTATTTCATCTTTCACATCCCCTCTGAACTTTCGATATTCTGCCTGGTGAATGAATACATAAAAAAGTTAGGATTTCCGTCAGCCTGAAACAAAAAGTTGTTAGTTGATTAATGGTGATTTGAACAACTATTCGTCTTTTTTCAGAGTTTAATGAGTATTGCGAAATTAATACAGTGAACTATTTTGCAGAAGTTAATCCCCTGAACGGGAAAGGGACCCGTCTCCCACATTGACAGCATTTGCAGACGGCAGCTATCTTCTGAGGGTTTCCTATAAAGTCGTGTGTAACAGCGTTTCTGTAGTGTAGTGGTTATCACGTTCGCCTCACACGCGAAAAGTCCCCGGTTCAAAACCGGGCAGAAACATTTTGAAAACGTTACCCACTAAAATTCAATAAGTGTGAAAAAAGCAAGAATTCAGTCTGTCGTGAAATGTGAATAAAATACCACACCTCACAGAACAGGTATATTTTCCATTCTCTGTATAGTTCAAAACAAACTCAAACACTACACATATACAGACAGTGTTTCACACTCACTCACGTTTCCTGCACTGACGGTGCAGAAAGCCCCTCTCAAAGCTGCACATTGCGAATAATTTCAACTGATTTGTGAGAGATCATTGAAGGCTCCTGAAGTGCAGCTTCGGTTAATAACCACAGTTAAAGACAGCATTGCGGCCGCGGCAACAAACATCAGTTTTTCGATGTTTGATGTTCCCCAGCTCCCGGATTGATTGAGGCCACGACAGAAACAACATTAAGCCCCTCTTTCGGCCCCGCTCTCTCCAATCACACGTTGCTGGCGGGAAGCTGCAATTCCCGCTACAGACAGCGCATTACTGCCCATCCCTGGAAACAAGACACCTCCGAAGCTTTGACAACACATCGCAGGCATCGTCTGTCCCGGAGCTGTTGCTCCGCAACAAAGGCAGAACTTACCAGCTGTTTCAAAATGTATACCTTGAACACTGGACCCTGATATCACTACCCGCTTTAAATGTTTGATGCTTTAACGACTGAGCTACCCAGGCTCGCTAGTCGTTAAGTTCCCGTCTTACATATTCAGAAGAGGACTCTGAATTATCCCTCGAAGACGTCGAACGGGGGTGAGCGTCACTGTTCGAAAATTTTCAGTCACGTGCTGAGGGGTATCCTTGATTTTATTGAACATGATCGAAGAAACATGGACAGCGAACTCGTGAGTTTAAAATTCTTCTTGTTTGTGCCAAATGACTTGTCATTCGTTGGCACGAATTAAAATAACACTTTACCCAGTGGCCCAAAAGCTGAACTTGTCCCACACGGGAGTTGGAAAAGGCCTCTCGACCTTTCAGTCTATTAACATCTGTAAGCTGAATAATTTCACCCGTTACACAGTGACACCAGGCAGCATATTTCCCTTCCAAATTTTCCACACACGGAACTTCCAACCGATGAATATCCGCTTAACGAAAAGAATAATCTTATGTTTGGTTCCGTCGATTTAAAGATCTCATCCCGGCCCCTTTGCCATGACAGCTGACGCTGAGATCCCCCTCTCCCTCGAAAACAACGAAACTCGCATCTGCTCAAGCAAGACGGAAGGCCGGAGGAACCCAAGTGCCCACATGGGAACACTAAGAAGGAGATGCATCATGGAACTTACCAGTTGTACTTTGAACTCCGGTCAAAATGCCCGGAGTGAAATGTTGGATTGTTGAAGGTGAGACTGAAACTCACAACCTGAGCACTTCCAGAGTCCATACTGCTTTCATCAGTACCGAAATAACAGTGTTTCTGACAAACAGCTTGATTTTCGGCCTCTCAATGGTCGCTTCGGAATCTTAATCAAAGAGAAGCCGCCAATCAAGAGGCGCTTCGTCAAATATCCGCAATGATCTTTAAAAGCCGTGGAATCTGAACAAAACCCCAAAAGATAAGAATTTTTATTTATAATATTATTAACTGAAGGACATTTTTGCATGGTACTTCATGGAGGATTGAGGCAAAGTGGGACCTGAGACTCAGAAACTCTCTCTGGGCTGTCCGTGACTGAAGAGATGGAAGTTATTTCATTTGAAAACTGAGGCACGGAACTTTCTCGTGGAGACGTGTGACACAAGATTGCGGTTGGTTAGTGGTAGTTGCCGGGGAGATATAGAGGAGAGGGAGAAAAGTCAAAGTCACAGCTGTGACTGCTCAAGTGTTCAGCTTAGCTGTAATATTTAAAAAGTAGTGTACAGTACAGGGCAGTGTCCGAGGCCCAACCATCTTCACTTGCTTCATCAATGGCCTTCCCTCCATCATAAGGCCATAAATGGGGATGTTCACTAATGATTGCACGGTGTTCAGTTCCATTCGCAACCCCTCAGATAAAGAAGCAGTCCGTGCCCGCATGCAGCAAGACCTGGACAACATCCAGGCTTGGGCTGATAAGTGGCAAGTAACATTCGCGCCAGACAAGTGCCAAGCAATGACTGTCTCCAACAAAAGAGAGTCGAACCATGTCCCCTTGACATTCAACGGCATTACCATCGCCGAATCCCCAACCATCAACATCCTTGGGGTCACATTGACCAGAAACTTAACTGGACCAGCCACATAAATACTGTGGCTACAAGACCAGGTTAGACCCTTGATATTCTGCGGAGAGTGACTCACCTCCTGACTCCCCAGAGTCTCTCCACCATCGACAAGGCACTAGTAACGAGTGCGATGGAATACTCTCCACTTGCCTGGATGAGTGCAGCTCCAACAATACTCAAGAAGCTCGACACCATCCAGAAAAAGCAGCCCGCTTGATTGGCACCCCATCCACCACCCTAAACATTCACTCCCTCCACCACCGGCGCACTGTGGCTGCAGTGTGTACCATCCATAGGATGCACTGCAGCAACTCGCCAAGGCTTCTTCGACAGCACCTCCCAAACCCACGATCTCTACCAGCTAGCAGGACAAGAGCAGCAGGCACATGGGAACAATGCCACCTGCACATTCCCCTCCAAGTCACACACCATCCCGACTTGGAAATATATCGCCGTTCCTTCATCGTCGCTGGGTCAAAATCCGAGAACTCACTACCGAACAGCACTCTGGGAGAACCTTCACCACACGGACTGCAGCGGTTCAAGAAGGCGGCTCACCACCACCTTCTCAAGGGCAATTAGGGATAGGCAATAAATGTTGGCCTCGCCAGCGACGGTCACATCCCACGAACGAATTAAAGAAAAACCTCAAACAAACAAACAGACCTTTTGGATGGGTTCACTTATTGGGAATCGGATTTAACTACTGTGTTTGGGCACACAGTCCCACACTGCTAAACTCCCAGCCCCTTCCATGAGCACTCGCTTTCTTTCACACACCGACTGGATTTCAGCCTGTTGCTGTTCCATCTGAAATCCATCAACGGACTCTCTGCCAAAACATCGAGTGAATCCTAATGCTTGGTATCCTGGCAATTCCCCACGCTCACCATTAGTCTTTGGTCCTTCCAGCATGCTGCATGCAGTGACAAAATCTGTTCTTCCACCGAGGTTTTCTGCTGACTGGATATTTTCAACATTCTCGATTTGGGTGCATGGGCAGGTCATATCGTCCGGTCAGACTTTCTTGTCCTCAGAGTCCAGGGCTTTACATTCAAAAAAAGAAAAAAGAAGCGCTTTTGCTCTGACTCAGCTCAGACGAAAGGTCATCGACCTGAAACATTAACTCTCTTTCTGTATCTAAAAATTCTGTCTGACCTGCTGACGATTTCCAGCATCGACTGTTATTATTTCAGATTGGCAACATAGCCAGTATTTTCATTTTGAATAAAAGGGCTTTCCAATTTCTGCCCATGTGACGCGGTGGCCCAAAGGTTAAGGCAATGGATTGTTTATCTATTGTGCTCTGCACGCGTAGGTTTGAATCCGATTTTTGTGTTAAAGTCTTGTTTCTCTCATTCACTCCATCCAGAAGGTGTGGCTGTCAGTCCCATGCTTCTCGAAACGGCAGACGGAGCTTTTTGCGTTGTTTGCTGCAATCAGCAACATTTCCTTCCACGAAGGTGTTGAGATTGTGAAATCGCGACGTAACAAACGGACAGCGGTGTCCTGGTAAAAAGAGTCGATCTTATGGTCAACGTAAGAGAAACTAATCGACCATAATTGTGATTTATATCCCGGATCATTCCGGGTCTGTGTCTGTTTAAATGGGATGTGCTGTAAGTCCCGGATCATTCCGTGTCTGTGTCTGTTTAAAAGGGATGTGCCGTAAGACCCAGTTTATTCTGTGTCCGTATCTGTTTGAAAGGGATGTGCTGTCAGTCCCGGATCATTCCGTGTGCATTTCACCCGATTTTCTTGATACCTTTTTCCTTCTGAACTGAAATGACGATCCTCTCTCGAGAAGAAGGTTCACCGCCTGCTTCGGGCAACTGGTAGGAAAATTAACAAAACTGATGAGACCAAGTTCATTCTGCTGGGCTTCCATTCCAATCTCCGCACTCTATCCCCCATTCAGTCCCACCCCCGCCTGGACAGTATAATCTGCGATATTGGTAAGGGAATGGAGAAGACGAATATCATGGTTATAATTTTCTTGGTTCCTCAACACTGAATAACATCAATTGTAATGATTCAGAAGGTAATCATAGAATCATAGAAGCTTACAGCACAGAAGGAGGCCATTCGGCCGTGATACCTGTGCTGGATCTTTCGAAGACCTGTCCAATTAGACCCACACCCAGATTTTTCCCTGCAAATTAGTCCTCTTCAAGGACATGACCAATTGCCTTTTGAATGATCCTATGGAATCTGCTTCCACCGCCCTTTCAGGAAGTGCGTTCCTGATCTTAACATCCCTCTGTGTTAAAAAAATTCTCCTCAATTCCGCTCTCGTTCTTTTCCCAATTATTTTAAATCTATGACCTCTAGTTACCGACCCACTTGCCAGAGGAAACAGTTGCTCCCTCCTTGCTCTTTCAAAACCCCTCATTATTTTGAATATCTCTATTAGGTCTCCCGTTAACCATCTCTGCTGTAAGGAGAATAATCCCACCATCTCCAATCTCTCCACATAACTGAAGTCCCTCATCACTGGTATCATCCAGGTCAACCTGCTCTGAATCCTCTTCAAAGCCTTTTCATCCTAAAGTGTGGTGCCCAGAACCCGACATATAGTCCAGCTGAGGCCTAACCACTGATTTGTAAGGATTAGTATGACTTCCTTTTTTTGTACTCAATGCCCCTATTTACAAAGCAAAGTATCCCTTATGCTTTCTAAACCGCCTTATCAACTTGCCGTGTTTTGTGAATATGCACCCCAGGTTCCTCTACTCTTGCACCACCCCCCCCCCCATAAATTGTTCCATTTAGATTATACTGCCTCTCCATGTTCTTCTTCCAAAAGTGCATCACTTCACACTGATCGGCGTTAAATCTGTCACGTGAATGCCCATTTCACTAGTCTGTCCATGTCCTCCTGAATTCTGCTGCTATCTTCCTCACTATTTACTACTTTGTCAAGTTTTGTAATGTCCGCAAACTTCGAAATTGTATTCCCTATTCCCACATCCAAGGCATTTATATATAGCAAGAAAATCAATAGTCCTAATACCGACCCCTGGGGGATCCCACTGCACGTTTCCCTCCAGTCAGAAAAACATCCGTTCACCACTACTCTCTGCCGCCTATCCCTTCGCCAATTACGTGCCCGCATTACCACTGGTCCTTTAACCCCACGTGCTTCTAGTTTTCGAATAAATCTGTTATGTATTAATTTCTAAAATGTGACCTGAAAATAGCTGTAACCCCGTTATCTTATTCTTGAGCAATGAGAATACAGATATTAAGACCGAGTGATAGATCAGATTCATTCACATTACCCGCAGGTGACGGGACCTGAGGAGGGGAAATCCCATCTGGGTTTATATTTTCCGAAAACGGAGACGGAAAATCGTAAAGATCATCCCGTCGAAATACAACATTTGACTGAAGATCCGTCAGCCATATCCCATCCAGACCTGGCCGTTCAAGGAAGCCCGATAAGTCCATCAGGGGAAAACACAGAGAGAGCAGAAATGCAGTTAGAGTTAGAGAGTAGCACGCAAAGAAAATAATAGTATAAATCTCCACATTCGGTGATTAAGCTGAATTTAAGGTGCAGTTTAAATTAATTCCCATATCGTGAAATCTTACAGGTAAACATTTGGCTGGATTATCTCTTTATCTCTGAGCGAAGTACTGCCTGGTAATTACAGCTCATATTTATTTGAGCATTTCGCACTATGAGTGTGAGTTGGTTTTGAACGCCCAGTGAATTTCAAAGTCCACGCCTTGCCTCATTCGCTGGTTAACCCACAGGTACCGCGCGGCTGTAAAAGCAGCTGCACAGGAGCTTTGCAGACTGCATATTCAAGACATACATCCAACGCTGCACGTGAAACCTGCAGCTCTGTGTGCATTAGCGGTTCAGTGGTGGAACCCTCGTCTGCCGGTGGGAAACCAGAGCGCTGTTTCGAGGCCAATGCAGCATCCTTTACCTTTTCATTCTGCACACATGAGATCGCCTGAATTGGGATAAATTCACGTGTCGGCTTCAATCTGTAAAACTTCTTGAAAGATTATCTTCATTTCGTCTACGTGTGTTGCGTGGACAAACCAGCGGCATTCTGTCCTCTGGTGCTCAAACATGCTCTGCTGGAGATAAGTCAAACCTGCCTTCTGCACCGCTGAAAAGATGTGAGAAACCAATTGGTGATGTTTTATTAAACATGGGGACACAACGGGGCTCATCCGGTTTGAACCAGTGAAACTCCCTGAGCGAGAATCAGACCCAAAGGTAACGGAGACGTTCAGCCAGGGTAAAATTCCGCTCCCATATACCCGATCCGCCATCCTTTCAGAACGCGATGTCCATCCAATCTCGCTTTCTTGTACTATGTACGATTTGGAGCAATATCAGGTTCTGCACCAATTATTTCAAATCAAGAATATTAGTCTCTCTTTAACAAATTCGTGTGGAATGTACGACTTGTAATATCAAGCAACACTTTGCCGAATGAACTGCGGTAAAACGACATTATCGTCTGTCCCTGCATCGTCACAATATGGACTCGACCAGAAGCAAACTTTACTCAAATTGCTGCTTTCATTCACTATGAGAGCGAAGAGACGTAAGTGGACATTTGAAACTTGCAGGCGTGCCAGCATTGGTGGTTCAGTGGTAGAATTCTCACCTCCCACGCGAGGGAATCGGGTTCGATTCCCGGCCAATGCAGGATCGTTTAGCATTCTGCACCAATGAGCAACTTGGGAACTGGATTCGGCCATTTTGCCTCTCGAGACTGTTCCGCAATTCAATGAGACCTGATCTGTGACCAACATCCAGACAACCACCTGAGCATCATGTTCCTCAATTCCTTTGGTTCACAAAAACCTATCAATCTCAGGTTTAAAATTAACAATTAAGCTCGCATCAACTGCTGTTTGCGAAAGAGATTTCCAAACTTCTACCTCCCTTTGCTTGTGGAAGTGTTTCCCAACTTCACTCCTGAAATTACTGACTCCAATGTTCATGCGACGTCCCCTCGTCCCAGGCACCCAACGAGCAGAAATAGTTTCTCGCCATCTACCCCAACAATTCCCCTTAATATATTGAAAACTTCGATAAAATCAGCCCTTAACCTACCAAATTCCAGGGTAAACAATCCTAATTTGTGTAATCTCTCGTCGGAATTTAACCCTTGGAGTCCAGGTATCATTTTAGTAAATCTACACTGCACTCCCTCCACAGCCAATATATCCTCCCTCAGGTGCGATGCATTGAACTGAACACAGGTGTGGTCTAACCAGAGCTTTCATTAGCTGTAGCATAATGTCTATTCTTTAGTATTCTATTCCTCTAAATATAAAGGCCAGCATTCCATTAACCTTTTTGATTATTTTCTGCGCCATGACATTCTAATGACTATGTAGCTGGACCCCTAAGTCCCTTTGGACCTCCACAATTTCGAGCATTTCATCATTTAGAAAGTATTCTGAAATATCCTCTTTAGGTCCAAAGTGGATGAACTCACACTGGACGAAATTGAAATCCATTTGTCACAGTTTTGCCCATTCATTTATTCTATTAATGTCTCTCTGTAATATTGTACTTCCATTAGCACTGCTTACAATGCTGCCCATCTTGGTGTTATCGGCTAATTTGGATATGTGGCCTTCTATCCTGTCATCTAATATCAATGAAGCCGCCTGAAGGTAAATTCACATCGAGCTTCAATCTCCTCATCAGCTTGAGACATTTATTTACTTCACACGTGCTTCGCCTTGGAAAGTTCCGCACTCTCTCCTCTGGGTCTTAAAAACGCTCTCGATATAATTCAATTCGACCAACAGCAACACTGAAAAGGTATCAGAATCCAATTGGTGACTTTTCACAAAAAGCCTTGCGGTTGTCAGGGTCGTCGTGGATTCGAACCCGGGACCGTTCGTATCATTAATCAATAAAATCCCCAAAGTGATCATCATACCCCAAGAACAACAAACCACTGTCGAAGAAAAAAAAAACAACAAACCACTGTCGCTGACGTCGTGCAGCCAGTTTTAATGTCCGCTGCCCCCCACAGCCGATCAGCCATCTTTCAGACCGCTTCTGTCCATCCCATCTCGTTTTCTATTCTGGTGTACAGCAATATCAACCTGTACACTAACTATTTCCAGTCACCAATATTCGTCTCCCTTTACCAAATGATTTTGACAGTCCGACCTGTATTATCAAGTAAGACGTTTCAGAATTAGTTGCTCTGAAACTACCATGCTTGGGAGGATACTGAGCGGTGTAGATGAACACAGGGACCTTGAAGTGCATGTCCACAGATCCCTGAAGGTAGAAGGACAGGTAGATAAGGTGGTTAAAAGGCATGCAGGATAGTTTCCTTAATTAGCAGAGGCATAGACTATAATAGCAGTGAGATTATGCTAGAACTGTACATAACATTAGTTAGGCCACAACTTGAGTACTGCGTGCAGTTGTGGTCATCACATTACAGGAAAGATGTGATTGCACTGGAGACTCGTGACTCCCCAAAACCTTTCTAACATCTACAAGGCATAAGTCAGGAATGTGATGGAATGCTCTCCACTTGCCTGGATGAGTGCAGCTCCAACAACACTCAAGAGGCTCGACACAACCCAGGAAAAAGCAGCCCACTTGATTGGCACCTCATCCACCACCTTAAACATTCACTCCCTCCACCACCAGCGCACCGTGGCTGCAGTATGTACCATCCACAAGATGCACCTCCCAAACCCGCGACCTCTACCATCTGGAAGGACAAGGGCAGAAGGCACATATGAACACCGCAACCTGCACGGCCCCCTCCAAGTCACACACCATCGTTACTTGGAAATATATCGCCGTTCCTTCATCTTCGCTGGTTCAAAATCCTGGAACTCCGTGCATTGCAGCACCGTGGGAGAACCTTCACCACACGGACCGCAGCGGTTCAAGAAGACGGATCACCTCCATCTTCTCAAGGGCAATAAGGATTGGGCAATAAGTGCTGGCCTTTCCACCGAAGCCAACATCCCATGAATGAATAAAAAAAATGTTCGGATTTCCTTCAGTCTGAAACAGAATGTTGTCGGTTGATTAATGACGATTAGAACGAGTATTCATCTTATTTTTACAGAGTTTAATGACACACTAAATGAAATTAATACAATAAACTATTTTGTAAAAGTTAATTCCCTGAACGGGAATCTGACCCGGCTCTCGCACTGAGAGCATTTGTAGACGGCAGCTGTCGTCTGAGTTAAGCATATATGCATTTACACAGTTGATTTTTCGTCGTGTATTATTATCACGTTCGCCTAACACACCAAATAAACCCGGTTTGAAACCAGGCGGAAACATTTTGAAAACGTTATCCACTAACATTTAATTAATATAAATAAAGCAAGAATTCACTCTGAAGTTAAATATGAATATTTAACTACATATAACCTCTGTACAGTTCTGCACAAACTCAAGCATTACAGAGATACCGACAGTGTCTCTCCCACTCACTCCCGTTTCCTGCCCTCACGGTGCAGAAAGCCCCGCTCAAAGCTGCACCTTGCGACTGATTTCAGTTGATTTGTGAGAGATCATTACAGAATCCTGCAGCGCTTCCTCGGTTAATACCGACAGTTCTAAACAGCACTGCGTCTGTCAGTTTTTCGATTTCGATGTTACCCAGCTACCGGATTGAGTGAGGCCACGACAGCAACAACATTCAGGCCGCCTGTCCGGCCCCGCTCTCTCCAATCACACGTTGCTGGCGGAAAGCAGCAAATGCCGCCGAAGAAAGCGCATTTCTATCCATCCCTGGGAAACAAAATACCACCGAAGCTTTGACAGCACATCGCAGGCATCGTCTGTCCCGCAGTTGTTGCTCCACTGCAAAGACAGAACTTGCCAGCTGTTTCAAAATTTACAGCCTGAACCAGACTTTGAACCTTCAGATCATTATCGGGTTTAAAAGTCCGATGTTCTCCCGATTGAGCTACCCGGACTCGCGATTCGAAAAGTTTCCATTATGCAGATTCCTGTACTCGGAATTATCCCCAGTTAACGTCGAACCATGATGAGGATCCCTTTTTGAAAATTCTCAGTAACGTGTTGAGGAGCATCCTTGTTTCTGTTGAACATGATGTAAGAAACATGGACAGTGAACTCGTGAGTTTACAATTCATCTTGTTTGTGCCAAATGTCTTGTCATTCGTTAGCACCAATTAAAATAACACTTTACCCAGCGGCTCAAAAGCTGAACTTGTCCCACACGGGAGTTGGAAAAGGCCTCTCCACCTTTCAGCGTATTAACATCTGTAAGCTGAATAATTTCACCCGTTACACGGTGACATCAGGCAGCAGATTTCCCTTCCAAATTTTCCCCACACGAAACTTCCAAGCGATGAATATCCGCGTAACGAAAAGAAGAATTGTGTGTTTGGTTCTTTAGATTTAAAGGTCTCGTACCGGCCCCTTTGCCATATCAGCTGTCGCGAATCGCCCCCTCTCCCACGATAAACAAGTAAACTCACACCTGCTGTTGCAAGACGGGAGGCCAGAGGAACCCAAGTGCCCACATGGGAAAACTAAGAAGTAGATGCGTTATGGAACATACCAGTTGTACCTTGAACTAGGTTCAAAATGTTCGACTGTTCTCGATGAGGCTTAAACTCACAACCTGGACATTTCTGGAGCTCATAAAAGGACCGCACACTGACCGCTTGCGTCACAAGAGCAGCGCACAATCGGTAACATCAGTGCTCCCGTCAAACAGCTTCATTTTCCGTCTCCCAATTATCGCTTTGTGATCTTTCTCCGATTTCTCCAAGAAGCCTCCAATCAAGATGCGCTTCGATAAATATCCGCAGTGACCTTTAAAAGTCGTGGAATCTGAAACAAAGCCCCAGAAGATAAGACCTTTTATTTATATTATTATTAACTAAAGGACAATTTTTGATGGTACTTCAAGGAGGATTTGGATAAAGTGTGAAATGAAACTGAGAAACTCTCTCTGTGCTGTCGGTGATTGAACAGATGGGCGTTATTTCATTTGAAAACTGAGGCTCGGAACTTTCTGATGGAGAATTGTGACAGAAGATTGTGGTTAGTGGCAGTTACCGGGGAGATCAAGAGCAGAGGGAGAAAAGTCAAAGTCACAGCTGTGCCAGCTCAAGTGCTCTGCTTATCTGTAATATTTAAAACGTAATGTACAGTACAGGGCAAACCGATTTGGTATCGGTTATCAAAAATACTGAAGGATACAGGTTCAAAGGGGGATTTGTGAAAAGGGAACAGATTTAACCGCCAGACCGTAATCATTCCACATGAATCTGAAGTGTCTTGGGGAAAATGGCAGCGTCATGTTCGTGTCATCACTTCAAAGACCCTCCAATTACCGACAGTATCTTTGAACGAGTTGTGCAGCAAAACCGTGAGTGAAGCCGCTTTGCATTCATCAAACGTGTAGGTGACGATATTGGCGTTAATAAGGGTCGATTTCAATTATTTGAAATCTCACCAGACCTCTTGACCCGAAAATCGACGATAAAATCGGGTTTTTCCTGTAGGTCGTGAATGGAAGGGAAAGCCGCATCAAACAGATCAGAGAAATGAAGAGCAGAAAATGTGGATGAAATTTGCACGAGTGAAAATCCCTGTTTTTCGGAAGACTCTGTCCCCAATGGTGGAGAGGATTGATATTTCGAGCTGTTATTCACCAGCCTTAACTTCAGTAATTTCCTGTTTGCTGACAATGAGATGAGACGAAATGAACAGGTCTAACGAGCCGGTCTGTAACACAGGACAATGATTCAGTGCAGCTCGTTACCCAGTAACCGGGCTCCGTTATAGCCGCTCCTGTCAGTCACACACAAAGATAAATTGTAAATCTGAAACAGAAAGCGTTAATGTAAAACACTTAATATCAACCACCAGTTTTTCCCTCTTTCCGGCTTTTAAAACAATCTGTTTCACAGTTTGTCAAACCCAAAACAGCCTCTGGTATTTGCTGATCGAGAATTTCAGTGGAAATTGGGACCGTCACTTAGTGTCGGAACAAACATACCCGCTGAGGTTTCAGGGTTGTTACTGGTTTATTTATATCAGTGAGTGACTGGTTTTAAACTAGGTGAGGATCTAAGCCTGAGCTAAGAGCCTGGGATGGACAAGAGATTCTACAATATATCAAGTTAAATTACATTGATTCCACCAACACTGCACATCACATCCCTTAAATATTGTTACCTTTTGCTATGTAAAACTTGTGTGGGTGGAAATGGGAAATAACTTTAAAAACCTTCATTGTATCAAACTTATTATTATTATACAAACAATGTACAGCCTATCCCATAAAAAAGACTCAATGTAAAACCAGTCGCCAGTTCCAGAGCTGCTGTGCCGGTTATGTGATTTGCATCCGATTATGACTGACTTAGTATCAGACGCGCTCCCGTCAACAGTAAACGGATGGGGCCGGATCCATAAGAGAAAAATGAGGACCGAACTCCGCATAACCTGTCCTCATAATTTAACCATTTTAGCCCCGGTATCATTCTGGTGAATCTGCGCTGCAGCCCCTCCAAGGCCAATATTTCCTTCCTGATGTTTGGTGCCCAGAGCTGAATGCAGTACTTTAAATGGGGTCTCAGCAGATATTTCTACCTGTAACATTCTCCCCCTTTGAATACCAGCTTCTTTGAGATAAAGGCCAACATCCCATGAGACATTTAAATAAATTTTTCGAACATTCCACTGGCTTTTAGCGATTTCTGTACTTGGACCCCTAAATCTCTCTGCTCCTCCACAGTTCCTAGCTTCTCACCTTTCAGAAAATACTCTGATCTATCTTGCTTCAGTCCAAAGCAGATGAACTCACACTTCTCCGTATTGAAACTTTGAACAGACTGGAACTCTTCTGTATAGAAAAGAGAAGGCTGAGGGGTGACCTGATATAGGACTTTAAGATTATGCAAGGGTTTGATAGGTTAGACGTAGATAAGGTGTATGCATTTGTGGAGGTGGGGACTCCAAATCAGTGAGGCAATGAATATAAGGTATTCACAATTTAATTCAATATGGCATTCAAGAGGAACACATTCATCCAGAGAGTGGTTAGAATGTTCAATTCGCTCCCACAAGGAGTAGTTTAGGCGAATAGCATGGATTCGTTTACAGCGAAGCTAGAAAAACAAATGGAGGAGAAAGGAATATAAGGGTTTGCTCATAGGGTTAGATTAAATGGGGTTGGCGGAGGCTTGTTTGCAGCATAAACACCGGCATTGTCTAGTTGGGCCGAATTGCCTGTTTCCGTGATGTACTTTCCATGTAATTCTATGTTGCTCCATCTGCCACAGTTTTGCCAACTCTCTTAATTTATCAATTTCCCTTTGTAACTTTATGCTTCCATCTACACGACTCACTGCGACACCTATCTTGGTGTCAGCGACACACGTGGATACACGGCTCTCTATTCCTTCGTCTATGTCATTTTTATACCGGGTCTCTGTCTCCCACCTTCCAACCAACTCCCTACCAATTTCATTAGGTCGCCTCAAATTCTACGCACTTTCATTGTCGTTAACAGTCTCTTATATGGTACCTGATCGAATACCTCTGGAAATCAATATAATTTAACAACCATGGATACTCCATTATCTACCACGTTAGGTACATCTTCATAAAGTTCAACTAGTTTTGTTAGACTTGACTTTCCCGATACAAATCCATGCTTGCTCTCTCTGATCAATTCATGTTTATCCAAGTGCTCAATCTTTCTTTCCCTAATAACGGATACTGGCAACTTCCCCACAACGGATGTCAGACTAATGGGTCTATAATTTCCAACATCATCTCTGCTACCCATCCCAAATAATGGAGTGACATTGAAATTGTTTCCATCAAAGGAACAATTCCTGAATCAAGAGATTTTGAACGATCATGACTAAAGCATGTACAATTTCCTCACCTGGTCCTCTCAGTCCCCTGGGATGGTAACCATCAGGTCCTGGAGATTTGTCTATCTTTAATCTAATTATTTTCTCCATTGCCATTATTTTACTTATACTGAAACCCCTTGATTTATTTACAGTTTTCCTCATATCTCTGATATGTTAGCCTCATTTATTTCTGTGACGAACGAAGCAAAGTAAATATTTAGCAACTCTACATTTCATGATTTTCAATTGCAATATCACCTCCATCTGTCTTTAAGCGGCCCACATTACTCTCAGCCTCCCTTATTTCACTTAATATACTGGTAAAAATCTTGACTGTTGTCCTCATTTTCCCTAACAGGTTTATCTCCTTTTCCCTGTTCGGACCTCTTACGGTTTTTTTATTTTCAGCACCAAAATAAACAAAGTAAAGTGCGTCTCAGTAGTTCTTCACTTTCAGAGCGAGAATTGTCTAAACCGGTAATTTATTTAATGTAACAAACATAAGTACACATACTCATCCGCATATCAACGCATTGATGGAGACACAAAGATAAACAAAACAAGATATGTCGGCAGCATCGGGATGCACATGTGAACGGACAAACCAAACAGACAAAGATGAAACGGTCTGAACCCCAAACAGACAGTGACGTATCGCTGATAGATATTAGTGAGAGGAGGTGGGGCTGAGCTATCATGAATGGGCGCTGTGGCTTAGTTGGTTAAAGCATCTGTCTTGTAAACAGGAGATCCTGGGTTCAACTCCCAGCAGTGCCTTGCATAGCTAATTATTTTTACCTAATTTGTGGAATTAAGCGACAAAATGGCACTTTGGAATTGGTATTTGTTCAGGTTTGAGGAGGAAACTGATATCAGATTGACTCTTCTAAAACGCCCTTTCATTGTGCAGTCAGACCTCTCATAGAATGTGTCAGCAACGGGTTAACTTAAAGACACGTTCTCGTTTTGGGGCTCGTGGAGGTCAGGGCATAATTCACAATTTGAGGTTCAAACCCGGAAGTAGTCCTAATTTGGACCGAGACTTGTGATCTTGACCTGCGGTGAAAATCTTTGCAAAGAGGAAAATGAAGTCCGCAGATCACTCCACCTGAATCTCCCGACCCCGATGAAATATATCCCAGGCTGTTAACAGAAGCAAGGAAGGAAATAACGGAGGCTCTGGTCATCATTTTCCAATCCTCTCTGGTTACAGGTGATATGCCGAAGGATTGGAGGACTGCTAAAGTTGTACTGTTGTATAAACAGGGAGAAAAGGATAGATCAAGTAATTACAGACCGGTCAGGCTGAAGGTATTCTATTAAATCTACTCTGCACTTCCTCCACTGCCAATACACGGAGGAGAGGACTCTTGACTGACAAGCCTCAGCTCTATCAGGAGAGGGAGACTGACCCACGCTCTCTCTTGCTTCTGGGATGTACCACTTTTGAAAAAAGAAGGTGAATTTCTCGATATCTTTAAACGCTCTGTCTCACTGCACATGGTTTAAAGTGTATTGTGGGACGCTGTGAGTGTCTCTGTACCTGTAAACTCTCTGACTCACTGCACGGATGTTTAATGTGTACTGTAGGATAGTATGTAAGTATCTCTGTATCTTTAAACTCTCTGTCTCTCTGCACAGGTAATGAAAGTGTATTTTAGGATGGTGTGTGTGTCTTTATGCCTTTAAACTCTCTGTTTCACTGCACAGCATTGACAGTGTATTGAAAGATGGTGTGAATGGGATGAGGGTCTGTGGGGCGAAGTGTAGCCGATTGGGAGCAGCGCCCGTTTGCGGGGTGAGTATTGCACGCTTGATTTTCTCTCTCCCTTCTATCTTTCTTTCTCTCTCTCTTTCTTTCTTTCACCTCCCTCTCTCCCATTCTTTCTTTCACTCTCTTTTCATTCCTCTTATTTCGTGCTTTTTCTTTCTGCCCCAGCACCTTTTGTCTTTATCCTGTTTTTGTTCTCCATGTGTCTCTGCTGGATGATCCATAATTCAGACCTGCCGCTTCTTCCAGCTTTTCCTTCCTTCTACGATCATGGTCTATTTCATTGAGACTTTCCTGCGGCCTTGCCGAATCAAACATTCACTTTCACATTCTTCCGGCTTTAAGTTTGCTCTCCATCGACCGCTGTTTCTCGGGGACACATGTCCCGTTCGCATCAAT
The DNA here is from genome assembly GCF_035084215.1 of Heptranchias perlo. Taxonomy (NCBI): domain Eukaryota; kingdom Metazoa; phylum Chordata; class Chondrichthyes; order Hexanchiformes; family Hexanchidae; genus Heptranchias; species Heptranchias perlo. The sequence continues at coordinate 8,226,216 of NC_090344.1, read as the reverse complement.
GTTCATTTGTGCCTTGAAACCAGTCGATACATTTCGATCTGCTCCAGAGACAAGCTCTAAGAAAGCAGGGCTGGCATTCGGTAGGACAGCGCATACTTTTCCGTGAAATTTCCATGGGTTATCTTGTGACACGGGGGATGTTAACTGAAGAACTGGGTTTTGTTTTCATGGTCGTTGGCGCTTTTCCCCGAACAGTTGATGTGCGGGAGAGACGGGCGGCGCTACATAGCTGCGAAAGACGGCTGAAATGTGCATTTTTGGCAAACTGGGCGGTGCAGGAAAGTCGGAAATGTTCCGCTTGATCTTAATAGGTCTGTGGAAATGTCCGATTGAAAAGGAATGAGGAGAAATGAAAAGAGCGGCAATGGTGAAAAGGTGTCGATTACAGGAGGTTGGCCGTGAGCGAAAGGTCCTTTGAAAGCTCGTCGCGGAGGAGATTTTGTTCGGAAACGGCAGACTTTAAGCGCGTGGGGAAAGTAAAGTGCGAGCTGCGTTCTTGGGTCAAATTGGGTGTGTTCAGGAAAACAGCCACTGTGAAATCACAAAAATGAAAACAGAAAATGCTGAAAACGCTGAGCAGGTCAGGCAGCGCCTGTGGAGAAAGAACCAAGGAAACGTTTCAGCTGTATGAGCTTTGTCATCCGATCTGAATGGCTGACCATGTGCGTGAGTAACTGCGCTGTTTCAGATGCTGGTTTCCATCTCTGAATTATTTGGGTTCGAATCTCACTGCTGCCAGAATTTGTCGACCCTTCCATTTTCGCCGCCTCACCAAAAACCCTTCTTTGATGAGAAGTGCTTTTCCGCATTGCTGGTTTACACCTGTTTTCTCAATTCAGCTAAGTCTGGATTGCCACCCAACTGTTTCTTGGACGGAGGTGTTGGGACTGTGAGGTGTGATCTTGGTGAAGTATCAATCCATGTGCACAATGGCGCCCTGGTGAACCGAGTACCTCTTATAGTCAGTATAATATAAAAGATATGCACCATAATTATGAATTTCTTCTTTGCATCACACTAGGATTTATTATCAGGGAATATACATGAGCAGGTCGATTTACGTCACGCTCCGCTCGCTTCGCATCGCCTCCCACAAATAGAATAGAATCAGAGAAAGGTCACAGCACGAAAAGAGGCCATTCGGCACATCGAGTCCGTGCCGGCTCTCTGCAAGTGCAATCCAGACAAACCCACTCCCCCACCCTTTCCCTGTAGACCTGTATTCTCTTTCGTTTCAAATACTTATCCAGTTCTTTATTGAACACCATGATTGAATCTGCCTCCACCACCCCCTCGGTCGGTGTATTCCAGACCCTAAACACTCGCTGTGTCGAAAAGTTTTTCCTCATGTCACCTTTGGTTCTTTTGCCAAACACCTTAAATCTATGTTCTCTGGTCCTTGAACCTTCCGCCAATTGGAACAGTTTCTCTCTATCTCCTCTGTCTAGATCCTTCATGATTTTGAATACCTCTATCAAATCTCCTCGTAACCGTCTCTGTTCCAAGCAGAACAACCCCAGCTTCTCCAATCTATTCATGAAATTAATACCCCTCATCCCTGGAATTATTACAGTAAATCTCTTCTGTGGGGATTCGTTAGTAACATCGCCGAATCCCCCACCATCAACATACTAGTGGTCACCATTAACCAGAAACATAACTGGACCAGCGACATAAATATTGTGGCGACAAGAGCAAGTCAGAGGCTGGATATTCTGCGCCAAGTGACTCACCTTCTAACTCCCTAAAGCCGTTCACCCATTTACAAGGCGCAAGTTGAGTGAGTTGGAATACTCATGTGATGGTCATGGACCTGAAACGTTAACTCTGTTTCTATGTCGAAAGATTCTGCCTGACCTGCTGAGGATATACACATTTACAGTTTTGATTTCAGATTGGCAACATAGCCAGAATTTTAATTTTGAATAAAGGGGGTTTCGCATATATCTGCATGCGATGAGGTGGCCGAGAGGTTAAGGCGATGGACTGCTAATCCATTGTGCTCTGCACGCACGGGTTCGAATCCCATCCTCGTCGTTATTGCGTTTAAGTTTTGTTTCTCCCATTCAGTCCACCCAGAAGGTCTGGTGAAAGTCCCATCCTTCTCGAAACGGCAGACGGAGGGTTTTGCATTGTTTGCTGAAATCAGCAACAGTTCCTTCCAGGAAGGTGTTGAGATTGTGAGATCGCGAAATATCAGAGTGTACATTGGTGTCATTGTAAAATGAGTAAATCTTATGGTCAACGTAAGAGAAACTTACGTCCCATAATTATGATTTATGTCCGGATCATTTCGTGTCTGTGTCTGTTTAAAAGGGATGTGCTGTAAGTCCCGGATCATTCTGTGTGCGTTTTACGCGATTTTCTTGATACCTTTTTCCTTCTGAACTGAAATGACGATCCTCTCTCGAGAAAAAGGTTCACCGCCTGCTTCGGGCAACTGGTCGGAAAAATAACAAAAACTGATGAGACCAAGTTCATTCTGCTGGGCTTCCATTCCAAGCTCCGCACTCTATCCCCCATTCAGACCCACCCCCGCCTGGACAGTATAATCTGCGATATTCATAAGGGAATGGAGAAGCAGAATATCACGGTTATAATTTTCTTCGTTGCTCAACACTGAATAGCTTCAATTGTCATGATTCAGAAGGTAATCATAGGATCATAGAATCTTACATCACAGAAGGAGGCCATTCGGCCGTCGTGCCAGTGTCGGCTTTTTCGAAGACCTGTCCAAATTAGACCCACACCCCAGATTTTTCCCAATAATCATGCAAATTAGTCCTCTTCAATTATGTCCAATTGCCTTTTGAATGATCCCATGGAATCGGCTTCCACCATCCTTTCAGGAAGTGCGTTCCTGATCTTAACAACCCTCTGTGTGAAAAAAATTCTCCTCAATTCCCCTCTAGTTATTTTCCCAATTATTTTAAATCTATGATCTCTGGTTACCAACCCACATGCCAGAGGAAACAGTTTCTCCCTACTTGCTCTTTCAAAACCCCTCATTATTTTGAATACCTCTATTAGGTCTCCCGTTAACCATCTCTGCTGTAAGGAGAACAATTCCAGCTTCTCCAATCTCTCCAAATAACTGAAGTCCCTCATCCCTGGTATCATCCAGGTCAACCTGCGCTGAATCCTCTTCAATCCCTTTTCATCCTAAAGTGTGGTGCCCAGATCTGTACAATATACTCCAGATGAGACCTAAACACTGATTTGTAAGGATTAGTATGATTTCCATTTTTTGTATTCAATGCCCCTATTTACAAAGCGAAGTATCCCATATGCTTTCTTAACCGCCTTATCAACTTGCCCTGTTTTCTGAATATGAACCCCCAGGTTCCTCTGCTCTTGGAACCCCCCATAAATTGTTCCATTTAGATTATACTGCCTCTCCATGTTCTTCTTCTAAAAGTGCATCACTTCACACTGATCGGCGTTAAATCTGTCACGTGACCGCCCATTTCACCAGTCTGTCCATGTCCTCCTGAAGTCTGCTATCATCATGCTCACTATTTACTACGTTGCCAAGTTCTGTATCATCCGCAAACTTCGAAATTGTACTCCCTTTTCCCACATCCAAATCATTTATATATAACAAGAAAAGCAATAGTCCTAATACCGACCACTGGGGGATTCCACTGCATATTTCTCCCCAGTCAGAAAAACATCCGTTCACCACGACTCTCTGCCTCCTATCCCCCAGCCTATTACTTGCCCACGTTACCACCGGCCCTTTAATCCCACGTGCTTCTAGTTTTCGAATAAGTCTGAATTTCTGAAATGTGTCTTGAAAATATCTGTAACCCCGTAATTTTATTGTTAAACAATGAGAATACAGATATTAGGACCGGATGATAGATCGGGTTCATTCCCATTATCCGCAGGTGACGGGACCCGAGCAGGGGAAATCCCATCTCGGTTTATATTTTCCGAAAACGGAGACGGAAAATAGCAAAACTCAACCGGTCGAAATCCAACAATTGGACGAAGAACCGACAGCCTTTTCCCATCCCGGGTTTGCAGACCTGGCTGTTGAAGGAAGCCTGATAAGTCCATTAGGGATCAACAGCGAAAGTGAAGAAACGCAGACAGAGATAGAGAGATACATGCAAAGAAAAATAGTATAAATCTCCAATTCTGTGGTTGAGCAGAATTTAGGTGGCAGCTTAAAGGAAATTCGTCGCATGCCGTGAAATCTTAGACGTGTACATAGGGCTGGATTCTTACATTATTTCTGAAAAAAGTAAACGCTGCCTGGTAACTACAGCTCTTATTTATTTGACCATTTTACAGTGGCGGTTTGAAGTGATTTCGAATCTCAGTGAATTTCAAGACCATGCTTGATCCACTCGTTTGGTCACCCACAGGTAGCACGCGGTTGTAGACTGCGCAGGATAATCACAGGAACTCTGCCAGACTGCATGTTCCAGACTTGTATCCAACGCTACACGTGCAGCCTGCAGCCGTGCGTGCATTGGTGGTTCAGTGTAGAACCCTCGCCTCCCGACGGGAAACCAGGGGTTTGGTTCCAGGCCAATGCAGCTTCCTTTACCTTTTGTATCTGTACCAATGAAATCCCCTGAATTGGGATAAATTCATGTGCCGGCTTCAATCTGTACAACTTCTTGAAAGATTATCTTCATTTCGTCCACGTGTCTTTCGTGGACATACCTTCTGCATTCTGTCCTCTGGTGTTAAAACATGCTCGGCTGGAGATAAGTCAAACCTGCCTTCTGCACTTGCTTCAAAGATGTGAGAAGCCAATTGGTGGTTTTTGACGAAAAATGGGGACGCAAGGGGGCTCATACCGGGATTTGAACCAGTGAAACTCCCTCAGCGAGAATCAGATCCAAAGTCCAACTGGTAACAGAGCCGTGCAGCCACTGTAAAATTTCGCTGCCACGCAGCCGATCCGCCATCCTTTCAGAACACCATGGCCATCCAATCTCGCTTTCTTGTACGATATACGATGTAGAGCAATATCAGGTTCTAAACTAATTATTTCAGATCAACAATATTCGTCTCTCTTTATCAAATTTGTTTTGAATGTACGACTTGTATTATCAAGTAACACTTTACAGGATGAATTACTCTGAAACGACATTGTCGTCTGTCTCGGCATCGTCATAGTTTACACTCCACCAGAAGTACACTTGACTCAAATTGCTGCTTTCATTCACCATGAGAACGAAGAGCCACGAATGTGGAAACATTAGCTACGAAATTATCAGCTGGGTTGCACCTTTCCATTTCCTACTTCCTCAGTCTTTTTTTTCTTTACCCTTCTCTGCTATTTTTGCAGGTTAGATCAGCCATCGCCGTTCAAGAAAGCCTGAGAAGTCCATTGTGGACAATACAGAGAGACAAGAGACAAGAGACGGAGACATGGAGAGATGGAGCGATGCATGCAAAGAAAATAAAGAGTATAAATGTCATTTTTTGCAAACTAGCAGAATTTATGTTACAGATTGGGAGAGATTCCTTCTTGGGTCTTGAAATCTTGCAAGAGAAGATTGGACACAAGTTAAAATCGTAGGCCTCGCTGGAGAATCTCTCATTCTGGGAGAGAGATAAATGCGGTCAATTAACTCCAATTAATCTATTTCAGCAATGAAGGGATCTTTAAACAGTAGCTCTGCGAGCAGAATTCAAACCTGGGCAGGAAAACCTCAATTGAATTTTGAGTCCAACGCTTTAAACACTCGGCCACCGCAGCTGTAAACGGCATGTTCATTCAGATCGGATTCCAAATGGACACATGCTGCTGTTACAAACGCGCGCATTGGTTGTGCAGGGGTCGAATTCTTACCTGTTACGCTGGAGACCTTGGTTCGATTCCCAATACAATGCAGGATCATTCTGCAACAATGAGGAGCTGAGGAGCAAAAGTATACCATTTCGCCCCTCGAGCCTGGTGCGCAATTCAATGAGATCCTGGTTGACATGTAACCTAACTGCTTATTATCGCCATAGCCACATATCCCTTAATGCCTTTGGTCAACAAAAATCTATCAATTTCAGTCTTAAAATTGACAATTGAGCTCGCATCAACTGCTGTTTGCGGAAGAGAGTTCCAAACTTCTGCCTCCCTTTGCTTGCAGAGGTGTTTCCCAACTTCACGCCTGAAAGTCCTGACCCTCATGTTTAGGCTCTGTCCCCGAGTCCGAGACACGCTAACGGGCGAAAATATTTTTTTTCTGTTTACCCCACCAGTTCCCCTTAATATTTTGAAATGTTCGATCAAATCAGCACTTAATGTACTTATTTCGAGGCAAACCCGAGTTTATGTAATCTCTCCGCGTAATTTAAACTTTGGAGTCCTGGTAGCACTCTAGTAAATCGACGCTGCACTCACTTCATAGCCAATATATCCTTCCTAAGGTGCGTTGCCCAGAACTGAAGACAATACTCCAGGTGTGGTCTAAACAGATCTTTGTACAGCTGTATCATAATGCCTATCTCCTTGTATTCTCGTCGTCTAGATATAAAGACCAACATTCCATTAATCTTTATGATTATTTTTATGCCTGTCCATGACATTTTAATGATCTGTATACATGGGCCCCTCAGTCTTTTTGGACCTCCACTGTTTCGAGCTTTTCACCATTTAGAAAGTACACTGATTTATCCTTTTAGGTCGAAAGTAGATGACCTCACACTTGACGAAATTCAGAACCATTTGACGCAATTTTACCCATTCATTTATTATATTAATGCCTCTCTGTAATTTTATGCTTTCATCTGCACTGCTTACAATGCTGCCCATCTTGGTGTCATCGGCAAACTTGGATATGTGCCTTTCTATCCCGTCATCTAATATCCGCCTGAATTGGGAAAAATCCAAATTCAGTTTCAATCTCCTCATCAGCTTGAGACATTTTATTTGCTTCATGTGTGTTGCGCCGACGAAACTTCGGCATTCAGTCCACTGGAGCTCAAACATCCTCTGGCCACAATTCAGTTCTCCCAACAACAAAACTGAAAAGATGTGAGAATCCAATTGGTAACTTTTCACTAAAAGAAGCAACACAAGTCCGGGACTTGAACCCGGGACCTCTCGCATATTACTCAATGAAACGCCCTAAGCGAGAATCATACCCCTAGACCAACGAGCCGCTGTTAGTTTAGTTGTGAAGCCAGTGTAAATGTTCGTTGCGTCTCACAGCCGATCGGCCATCCTTTCAGACCACTTCTGTCCATCCAATCTCGTTTTCTATTCGGGTGCACAGCAATATCAAGTTGTGCTACAACTATTTCCATTCACCAATATTAGTCTCCCTTTACCAAATTGCTTTCGAGTCCACGACTTGAGTTATCAAGTAAGACGTTTCAGAATTAGCTGCTCTTAAACTGCATTGCTTGGGAGGATACTGAGAGTCGTGTCGATTTGTGGCACGCTCTGTTCCCTTTGCATTGCATCCGAAACATAGAATTGAATCATAGAAATGTTACAGCACGGAAAGAGACCATTCGCGCCAACGAGTCCGTGCTCGCTCTCTGCAAGTGCAATCCAGCTAGAACCAATCCTCGAAGCCCTGCATTATTTTTCCTTTCAAGTACTTATCCAGTTCCCCTTTGAAGGCCATGATTGAATCTGCCTCCATCGTACCCTCGGGCAGTCCAGATCCGAACCTCTCGCTGTGTAAAAAAGTTTTTCCTCATGTCACGTTTGGTTATTTTGACAATCACCTTAAATCTATGTCCTCTGGTTCTTGATCCTTCCGCCAATAGGTACAGTTTCTCTCCATCTCCTCTGTCCAGACACTTCGTGATTTTGAATACCTCTATCAAATCTCTACAAAACCGTCTCTGTTTCAAGGAGAACAACCTCAGATTCTCTTGCCTATACACGTAACTAATGTCCCTCATCCATGGAATTATGCTGGTATTTTTTATCTGCACCCCCTCCAAAGCCTTCACATCTTTCCTGAAGTGCCATGTCCAGAACCGGACACAATAATTCAGTTGTGTTCAAACCAGTGTGTTATAAAGTTTCATCATGACAGCTATACATTTGTACTCCATACATCTATTTATAAAGCCCAGGATCCCGTATGCTTTTTAACCGCTTTCTCAATCTGCCCTGCCACATTCAACGATTTGTACACATAAACCCCTCTTTGTTCCTGTACCGCTTTTACATTTGTGCCCTGGAGTTTATATTGCCTCTCCTCGTTCTTCCAACCGAAATGTATGACTTCTCATTTTTCTGCATTAAATTTCATCTGCCACGTCGCCGCCCATGCCACCAGCCTACCGATATCCTTTGAAGACTATCACTATTCTTATCACTGTTTACGACCATTCCAAGGTTTGTTTCACCTGCAAATTTTAAATTGTGCTCTGTGCACTCAAGTCCAAGTCATTAATATATATCAAGAAAAGCAGTGGTCCCAGCACTGATCCCTGGGGAACGCCACTGTACACCTCTCGCCAGTTCGAAAAACAACCGTTCACCAGTAATCTCTGTTTCCTGCTCTTAGTCAATTCCGCATTCATGTTGTTACTGCCCCCTTTATTCCATGGGCCGCAATCTTGATGATAAGCCTACCATGCGGCACTTTATCAAACGCCTTTTGAAAGTCCACATACACCACATCAACTGAATTGCCCTCATCTATCCTCTCTGTTACCTCATCAAAAAACTCTTACAGGTTAGTTAACCACGATTTGACTTTAACAAATCCGTGCTGCCTTTCCCGAATCAATCCACCCTCGTCCAGGTGACTGTTAATTCTATCCCGGGTTATCGTTTCGAAACGTTTCCCCACCACTGAGGTTAAACTGACTGGCCTATAGTTGCTGGATTTAATCGTACACCCTTTTTTGGACAAGGGTGTAAACTTTGCAATTCTCCAGTCCTCTGGCACCACCCACATATCTAAGGATGTTTGTTGATTATGGCCAGTAACTCCGCAATTTCCACCTTTACTTCCCTCAGCAACCTAGCATGCATCCCATCCGGACCTGGTGCTTTATCCACTTTAAGTACAGCCAGCCGTTCAAGTGCCTCTGCTTTTTAAATTTTTAGACCAACCAGTATCTTAACTATACCTTCTTTTGCTGAGACTCTGGCAGCATCTTCTTGGTAAAAACAGATGCAAAGTACTCATTTGGTACCGAGGCCATCCCCTCTGCCTCCATCAGTAGATCTCCTTTATCGGGCCTAATCGGCCTCTCCCCTCCCCTTACAACCCGTTGAATGTTTACATGCCTGTCGAAAACTTTTGGATTCCCTTTTATGCTGGCCGTCAGTCTATAGTCATATTTCTCTGTGCCTCTCATTTCCTTTTTCACTTCCCCTCTGAACTCCCTAATTTCGGCCTGGTGAAAGAGCGCATAAAAAAAGTTAGCATTTCTTTCAGCCGGAAACAGAAAGTTACTGGTTGATTAATGGCGATTTGAACAAATATTCGTCTTTTTTACAGTGTTTAATCAGTTTTGACAAGTTAATACAGTGAACTAATACAGTAAAGTATTTTGTAAAAGTTGAATTCCTGATCGGGAACCGCCTCAGACAGCGCATTACTGCCCATCCCTGGGATACAAGATACTACCGAAGCTTTGACAACACATCGCAGGTCCCGCTGCAAAGACACAGCTTGCCAGCTGTTCAGCAATTTGGAGCCTGGACAGGGAGTTAAACGCTGAACCATCATCTCACTACCCACTTTAGTCTGATACTCTACCGACTGAGCTACCCAGGCTCGATCGAACATAAGCTCCCATCGTACGTATTCATGGGAGGTCTCTGAATTATCCCTGCAGCCGTCGAGCAAGGGTGAGGTCCGTTTGATAAAATTCTCAGTAACGTGTTGAGGAGAATCCTTGTTCCTGTTGAACATGATGTAAGAAACATGGACAGTGAACTCGTGAGTTTATAATTCTTCTTGTTTGTGCCAAATGTCTTGTCATTCGTTAGCAGCAATTAAAATAACACTTTACCCAGCGGCTCAAAAGCTGAACTTATCCCACACGGGAGCTGGAAAAGGCATCTCGACCTTTCAGCGTATTAATATCTGTAAGCTGAATAATTTCTCCCGTTACACAGTGACACCAGGCAGAATATTTCCCTTCCAAATTTTCCCCACACGACACTTCCAACCGATGAATATCGGCTTAACGAAAAGAAGAATTTCTTGTTTGGTTCTTTCGATTTAAATATCTCGTAACGGCCCCTTTGCCATGTGAGATGCCGCTCAAAGCCCCCTCTCCCCCTATGAACAAGTAAACTGGCACCTGCTATTGCAAGACGGTAGACCAGAGGAACCCAAGAGCCCACATGGGAACACTAAGAAGTAGCTGCGTTATGGAACATACCAGTTGTACCTTGAACTCCAGTCAAAATGTTCGGAGTAAAAGGTTTGATTGTTTTAGAAGACGCTCGAACTCACAACCTGGTCATTTCTGGAGCCCACACTGCTATAAATAAGTAACGCACGCTTAACAATTGTGCAAAACGAGAGCAGCGCAAAACCGACAGCATCAGCGCTCCTGCCAAACAGCTTCATTTGCGGTCTCTCAATTATCACTTCGAGATCTTTCTCAAACAGAAGCCTCCAATCCAGATGCTCTTCGTTAAATAACAATTCCCGAATCAAGAGAGTTTTGATCGATCATGACTAAAGCATGTACAATTTCCTCACCTGTTCCTTTTAATCCCTGGGATGGTAAACATCAGGTCCTGGAGATTTGTCTATCTTTAGCCTAATTATTTTCTCCATTGCCGTTATTTTACTTATACGAATCCCCGTGATTTATTAACAGTTTTCCTCGTGTCTCTGGGATGTTATCCTCATCCATTTCTGTGACAACTGATGCAAATAAAAATTGAGCAACTGCCATTTCCTGATTTTCAATTACAATATCACCTCCATCTGTTTTTAAGCGGCCCAAGTTACTCTAAGCCTCCTTTCTATCTCTTAATATACTTGTAAAAACGTTGAGAGTTGTCCTCGTTTTCCCTCACAAGTTTTTCTCCTTTTCCCTTTTTGCTTCTCTTACGATTTTTTAGTTTCAGCACCACAATAAACAACACTTCGCTGTAAAGTTCGGCTCAATAGTTCTCCAATGTCAGAGCGAGAATTGTCTGAAGCCCTAATTTATTTAATGTAACAAATACAATCACACATAATCATCCGTGTATCAACGCACTGATGGATGCACAAAAGATCAACACAGCGAGAAATCCACTCAGTTTCGGAATGCACAGGTGAACGGACAAGCGAAATGGACAGAGATGAAACGGCCTGAACCCCCAATAGTGAAGTGTCGCTGATAGATATTAGTGCGAGGAGGTGGGGCTACTGCATCATCAATTGACGCTGTGGCTTAGCTGGTTAAAGCATCTGTCTCATAAACAAGAGATCCTGGGTTCAACTCCCAGCAGTGCCTTGTATAGCTTATTATTTTACATAATTTGTGGAATTAAGCGACAAAATAACACTGTGGTGTTTGTCTTTTTTCAGGTTTCAGGAGGAAACGGACAGCAAGATGACTGTTCAAAAACGCCCTTTCATTGTCCAGACAGACCTCTCATAGAATGTGTCAGCCACACGTTAATTTAAGGACACGTTCTTGTTTCTGGGCTCGTTGTGGTGGGGGCATAATTCACGATTTGAGGTTCAAAGTCGGAACTCGTCCAAATTTGGACCTCGACTTGTGATCTTGACCTGCGGTACAAACGTTTGCAAATAGGAAAAATAAGTCCTCAAATCGCTCCACCTGAATCTCCAGGCCCAGATGAAATATATCCCAGGATGTTAACAGAAGCAAGGAAGGAAAAAGCGGAGGCTCTGACTCATTTTCCAATCCACCCTGGCAAAAGGTCTCGTGCTGGAGGATTTGAGGATTGCTAACGTTGTACCATTGTTTAAAAAGGGAAAAAGGGATAGATCGAGTAAATACAGGCCAGTCAGCCTAAACTCGATGGTGGGTAAATTATTGAGCACAATTCTGACGGAAAGTATGAATCGTCATTTAGAAAGGCACGGATTAATCAAGGACAGTCAGCGTGGATTTGTTAAGGGATGGTCGTTTGAATTGAATTATTTGAGGAAGTATCAAGGAGGATCGATGAGGGTAGCGCGATTGATGTAGTCTGCATGGATTTTAGCGAGGCTTTTGGCAAAGTCCTACAGGGCAGATTGGTCAAAAATGTAAAAGCCCATTGGATCCAAGGGACATTGGCAAGTTGAATCCAAAATTGGCTGAGTGGCAGGAACCAAGCGGTTGTGGTCGACGGGTGCTTTTGTGACTGGAAGGCTGTTTCGAGTGGGGTTCCATGCTGCTTCGTACTAGGTCCCTGCATTTCGTGGTACAGATCATTGATTTAGACTGAAATGTAGGGGGCATGATTAAGAAATTTGCAGATGATACAAAAATTGGTCCTGTGGTTGATAGTGAGGAGGAAAGCTGTCGACTGCAGGAAGATATCCATAGAGCGGACAGGTGGATAGAAAAGTGGCAAATGCAATTCAATCTGAAGAAGTGTGAGGTAATGCATTTAGTCGGGGGGGGGGGCAAAAAGGCAAGGGAACACACATCAAATATTGTAATTAATTTGCCATTTAGACTCACTTTCTGCAATTTTACTAATGTCTTCCTTTATTTTTCGCATTTTTCCTTTGTATTAACTACAGCTCGCTATTAGGTGTCGTCCCTAAATTTTGAAATTGTACTTCCGATTCCCGTGTCCAAATCATGAATGTAAATTTTGAACAACAGTGGTCCCAGCACCGATAAATTGTGAACAGCAGTGGTCCCAGCACCGATAAATTGTGCACAGTGGTCCCAGCACCGATAAATTGTGAACAGCAGTGGTCCCAGCACCTATAAATTGTGAACAGTGGTTCCAGCACCAATAAATTGTGAACAAGTGTGGTCCCAGGAATTGTGATCTTGAACTTCAGTTGAAACTTTTGCATAAAAGGAAATAACGTCCCCAAATCGTCCCACATGAATCTCAAACGCTTTGGGAAGAAGTTCAATGGAAACAATCAGGACTTTAAAGGCACCTCAACGACCTGAACTTTCGTTGAATGAATTTTGTTAGCCATTACATTCGACCATGAAATCGCCCTTGACGTTCATCTCACTGAAGCAGAGTGTGGCCGCTTTGTATCTGTGAGCATGTCGGTCGCGTGTTTAGCTTTGATATTGATCGCTTCCAATTTGTAAAATTTCATCAATCGTCAGCGAAAAGAAAACTAGAATCGAATTGTCCCTGTAAGTGATGAAGTGAAGGGATTGGTGCTCCAAGCAGATCTGGAAAATGCGTGGTGCAATCGGTCAGGAGTTCCAAATCCACCCTCCAGCCTCTCGGCAATCATATTAACTGAGCTTTACTCTGGCCCAGTGTCACCGCACTGAAATCGAGTATTTGTGCGGCATGTTTTTCTTCATAGTTGCTGGTTTAAGAGTGAAGACCGGCTTGTTGGATTTTCAACCCTGCAAGTTTCAACCATTCATTTTTCACTGACTGTAGACAGTTGTTATATTGGTCGCTACAAACTCAAAGTTTAGCCCAGTGAATTATTGGTTTAGCAGGTGACCTCTTCACCTGTTTTCGGCGGTGTTATCCGTTCGCGTGAAAGTTTGATGGTTCGAGCCCTTATTTTATCCTCAGGATTCATCGCCTCAAAGTTCCAAGGTTTCAACGTATGTTTTGGAATCAAGAAAATGTACCGGAATCATTGCCAGCTGAGCAGGGCTGATATTCTACCATTTACCTTGCGGTCGGGAATCAGGCTCATGAATCATGTAAAGGAATGGAACATTGGCTTCACGGAAATTACAATTCTCCTTGACAGACAAGCCCCCGAAAGGCCCGAAGGGAGGCCGCATTCGCAGCAGGAGAGCTGGTTCGCTGTGACATGGAGATTTCTGTAGTGAGCGAGACCAGACTGTTCCTATGTTCAGGGAATAAATTTCACACCCTTTATTTTGGAAAAGCAAAACGGTGGGGATTTTTGTCATAGCCCGATGCCTTTCGTGTTGTATCAGATGTTCCTCGTTGCGTTCCTTTCATCTTGATCGGAGAACCAGTTCGGGCGTTCCTGTGATAAAGAGCGACAATTGCCAGTTAATGTTAAATTTAACAACGACTCTACTGCGTTTTTAATCCCACTCTTAAGATGCAGTCTATAAAATGAAAAAAATTCACCACATTCAAAGCATAAAAATCTTATTAAAGTTTTGACTGTGTCTCGGTAACCACGTCAACATCGCCATCAGTCTGAAATAGAAAGTTATCGATTGATTCATGGTGATTAAAACAGGGATTCAACTACGAACAGGATTTAATTAGCTTCATGTAATTAATTTAATAAGTTCATAACTCTTTTTAAAGTTAATTCCCTCACTGGGAATCGAACCACGCGGCGGTGAGAGTACCGAATTCTCACCACCAGGCCATTGGGGAGCTCCCAAGATTGCGCACGAGACAAAGTGGAACTGATGACATTATTTTTTCTTTCGCTCTTTCATAATTCATTCAGCTCTGTGTTTATTCTCAGGCCTCTTATCTCTCCTTCTTTTCAGCTTCTGACTGCGGATATTCCTGTGGCTAAATATGAATAATATAGAACATCTTACAGCCCCGTTATATTTGCTGTTTCTCTGTGCAGTTCTGTGCAAAATCAAACTGTACGCAAATACCGACAGTGCCTCTCTCTCACTCCCCAAAGAAGCAGCAGGAGATGCCACTTTAAACTGTCAGTTGCTTCAAATGATTCCCGATGGACCTGCGTGCAATTGCAGCTTTCCCAGGAGCTGCATTCGGTGCGTGAATTTTGGAAACGGAAACATGTCCATCAGCAGCTTGTGGTCGTATTTTACCTCACTTTCCATTTCATTTGCATGCCGACTTGCACTTGGTGATGTCATTGCCTGAACATCACCTCTGTCGCGATAGTATTAAGGGATATGGGCCAAAGGCAGGTATATGGAGTTAGATCACAGATCAGCCATGATCTTATCAAATGGCGGAGCAGGCACGAGGGGCTGAATGGCCTACTCCAGTTCCTGTGTTCCTATTCCTATATAATCTGCACTGCTTATAACGCTGCCCATTTTGGTGTCATCGGCAAACTTCCATATGTCGCTCTCTATCCCGTCATCTAAAATCAATGAGACCGCCTGAAGAGGGGGAGATTCACATTCAGCATCAATCTCTGCATCATCTTGAGACATTTTATTTACTTCACATGTGTTGCACTTTGGAAACTTCAGCACTCTGTCCTCTGGAGCTCAAGCATGCACTTTAATCCTACCAACAGGAACACTGAAAAGATGTCAGAAGCTAATTGGTGAATTTTACACTCAACGTAGCGGAACAGCAAGAGCTTATCGGGGATTTGAGCCCGGGATTTCTCGGATATTAATCAACCAAAGCCCCCGAAACAAGAATCATACATCTAAACCAACCAGACGCTGTTGCTTACATCATGCAGCCAGTGTAAACTTTCGCTGTCACCCATAGCCGATCGGCTACCCTTTCAGACATCTTCTGTCCATCCAATCTCGTTTTCTATTCCGGTATACAGCAATATCAAGTTGTACACTAGCTATTTCCAGTCACCAATATTAGTTTCCCTTTACTGAATTGGTTTCGTCTCTACGACTTATATGATCAAGCAAGACGTTTCAGAATCAGTTGCTCGGAAACTACATTGCTTTGGAGGATACTGAGGGGTGTCAATAAAAAGACGGACCTTGGAGTGCATGTCCACAGATCCCTGAAGGTAAGAGGAGAGGTGGTTAAGGTGGTTAAAAAGGTATAAAGGATACTTTGCTTTATTAGCCGAGGCATAGAACGTAAGAGCAGGGAGGTTATTCTGGAACTGAATAAAACACTAGTTCGGCCATAGCTGGAGTATTGCGTACAGTTTTGGTCACCACATTACAGGAAAGATGGGACTACACTAGAAATGGTACAGAGATTTACGACGATGTTGCGAAGAGTGGAGAATTTTGGCTATGAGGATAGATTGGATAGGCTGAGGTTGTTTTCTCTGGAACCGACGAGGCTGAGGGAAGATTTAATTGAGGAGTATAAAATTATCACGGGCCTCGATAGAGTGGATAGGAAGGACCTGATTCACGTAGCAGAGAGTTCAATAAAAAGGGTCATAGATTTAAGGTAATTGGTAGAAGGATTAGAGTGAAGCAGAGGGGATTTTTTTTCCACCCAGCGGGTGGTGAGGGTCTGGAACTCACTGCCTGAGAGGTTGGGAGAAGCAGAAACACTAATCGGGTTTAAAAAGCACATCAATATGCACTTGAAGAGCCGTAACCTACAAGACTACGGACTAAACGCTGGTAAGTCGGTTGATGCTGGATATCTATTTTCCGGCCGGTACAAACATGATGGGCCGAATGGCCTCCGCTAACGTAAATTTTAATGATTCTATGATTCTTTGATATAATTGCCGTCTGTCTCGGCATGGTGATAATATACACTATACCATAAGAACACTTTAAACAAATTGATGCGTAGTTTCACTGTGAGAGCGAAGAGATCTTAATGTTTAGACATTGACTGCAGCAGCTGGGTTGCACCTTTACTTTTCCTACCGTCTCAACCTTTCTTTAACCTTCTCTGCTGGTGTTGCAGGATCGATCAGGCATCGCCGTTTAAGGAAGCCTGAGAAGTCCATCAGAGGACAACACAAGAGACAGAGACAGGGAGAGATAGAGAAATGCATGCAAAGAAAATAAAGATTATAAACAGAATCATAGAATCATAAAATGGTTACAGCAGAGAAGGAGGCCATTCGTCCCATCGAGCTCGTGCCGGCTCGTTGTTAAAGCAATCAAGATAGTCCCATTCCCCCGCTCCTTCCAGTTAGCCCTGAATTTATTTCCCTTCAAGTATTTATCCAATTCCTTTTTGAAAGCCACCTTTCAATCAGCGCATTCCAGATTACAACTACTCGCTGGGTAAAGAAGTGTTTCCTTATGTCGCCTTTGGTTCTTTTGCCAATCACCTTAAATCTGTGTCCTCTGGTTCTCGACCCTTCCGCCAATGGGAACAGTTTCTCTTTATTTATTTATTCCAACCCTTCATGATTTTGAACACTTCGATCAAATCACCTCTTAACGTTCTCTGATCTAAGAACAACCCGAGCACGGGGTAAATGCGGTCAATTAGCTTCAATTCATTTATTTGAGCCTTAAACAGCACTTTAAACATTACTGTGACATTATGGTAGCGCGGCCTCGCGGTCTAAGGTGTTAAATTTAATTTCTATAGAGGCGTGGGTTTGAATCCCACTGCTGTTAGAATTTCTGCCAAAGTTTATTTTGATCTGTTCACAGAAAACCCGATTATAGTGCGATGGAGCAGAGAATGTGAAAGAAGCTGAAAATGAAAGTGCAGATATTATTTTCATCACGGGGACAGGACACGTTTCCACAGGAAAGGGTCTCTCACCTTAAGATTCTTTGCAGCAGAGGAGGAGAGGTGATCAAAGTGACCGGGCTCCAGCAGCGCAATCAGTCAGTGCGCGGTTCTTGTATAACCGTACAGGGTCGGGAAATGGCGAGGTTGTTCGTCGAGTCTCACCTTGGTCAACGAATCCTTTTCCTTGTGAACATTTCGAACGGAGCTGAACGTATAATTGAGTGTTCCAAAATGCATCAATTATTTGTATCGCCACGTGGTTCCTCTTGTTGCAATATCAGATGAGATATTTAGTGTTATTAGTTTACAGGAGGGAGGCTGCGGTATTGGAGCCGCAAACTATGATTTTGATCCATCTACAAATTATGGGATTTAGCTTGAGCTTTCACCCTGCGCGTTCGACCGCTCAGTCACGATACTTTCCATCTTGCGATGTTCAGGAGCTACTTTCACAGGAATAGAATTACTGCAAGCAAGAATTCTACCCCTCAAGCACCAATGCTCACAGGCAGCAGGATGAATGTGTCCAGTTGGAAAACTTTCTGAAGGAACATGCAGTCTGACAGAGCCGGAAGTCCAGCAGATTGACTTTTGCGGTGAACAGATGATGAGCCTCCATCTTGAGAGTGTTTCACCAATCCAGCTCAGAGAGGATTAAGCATTATAAATTCGGGTGGGACTGGAGCCACTTGTATCAGAGGAAGTGGAGGGAGTTGTTTCCCTTCCTTGACGGGCATTAATGATCCTGTTGCGGTTTTGCTGCAAAATTTCACTTCCCAGCGCCGAAATCACCGAACCCTGAACTAAAATTCAACGATGGTGAGATTCGGACACACAACCTTTGCAGTGATAAGAAGAAGTCCCACGTGCTACCCATGGCACCACAAATCGGCTGTCGATTAGGTTATTTAACGTTACCCATATGCTGCTTTGAAACTCTTGCTGCGGTGCAGTAAGTGGTTCAAAAGCTCAGTGGGGATTCATAGCGCTCCTGAGAAATCGACACATCGACGGTTTGTGCAATGCATAGTCCTCTCTCTCGCTCCCATTTGCTCACTCTCGCTTTCTCTCTTGAGCTCTGACTCTCCCCGTTTATCTCAAGAGGGCTGGAAAACAAGGGGTGGATGTTATGTTACAGCTGCACAGAGCTCTGGTGAGACCCCATCTGGAGGATTGCATTCAGTTCCGGGCACCCACCTCAGGAAGGATGTATTAACCTGGACGCTCGAGGGGCTGAATGGCTTACTCATGTTCCCAAGTTCCAATGAATGGAACAATAATTCAACTGTAGAGACCCTAATGTATCAGGATGAGTGAGTGAAGAATGTTTTCTGTTTGAAGTACTGATTTCATTAATTGAATACTCCCAGTGTCCTACCTCATTGCAGCCCAGGCCGGACAGAGTGCTCGCACAAAGTGGCATTTTCTGTGAGAACACGAAAGACTTGTTCAGGCCATGTCAGTACCGAGTGCGGGTAGGCCTGCGCGTGAAATGGAAAAGTGAGGTGAAATACTCCAACAAGCAGCGGATGTCTCTGTTTCTATTTCCAATATTCACGCAAGCACGGGCCCATGATCCCCACTCACACTCTCCTTCCAATCTCACACACCTCGCTTTGGTTCGAAATCGTGTATGTTTTCTCAATGGGACTTAATTTGAAGAAAGCAGTGCTGTAACAACCCGGGGATATTGAAGAGATGCAGTACAAGAAGATACATAAAAGGCAAATGATAAAAATGACTGTTCTGACACTGTGAGCTACAGTTAAAGGCTGACAACATTTAAAGTCTCATGCAGCAGGTACGGGTCCAAATCTTTCACGTGGCATCTCCTTCTGTTTCTGTCACTCCTTTTCCTCCACGGAGAGTGGATTTGGAATTCCTGTGCGGCTGCATTGCGCATTTTCCAGATCTGCTTCGAGCGCAATTCACTCCAGTTCATCAATTGCACACATTAGTTTGATCAAGGGGAGAGGACACCTTTTCACAGGCAAGGGCTGTTCATCCTATTGTTTTTCTAGCAGAGTAGGGCAGATCATCAAAGTAACCGGATTGGGTGAACTGTCCGTGCAGGTGCCTGGTGGGCTCGTGGTTATGATTCGGCGTTCACACCTCAAAAATTAATTGCATGAAACCAAATAAACTCGACGAAAAGAAGAATATTTCTGTAAACACCATTAACCAACCTATAACATTCTGTTGCAGACTGAAAGAGACGCCAACGTGGTTACCGAGTGACAGTCACAAGTTTAATAATGATTTGTTTTGTATGTGAAACGCTTTTCAGACTGCATTTTAGGAGACTGGTTGGACAGCTTGCTAGAGTAAAACATGCCACAATGTCGTGATCGCGGGTTTGATTCCTGTATGGGTTGATAAGGGGCTTTGTTTTGGGTATTCGTAATTTTAAAATCCAAGCTTTACAATCAGATCCACAGACAAATTCACGGGACAATTTTATTGAATAACATCCATTGTAACTTTACCCCTGGGCCGGAGAAACAAGTCTTTATTTTTCTTTTTCTTTCTCCGGTTTGCAGAGAAACGTTTAACTCGCGGCCTGTTCCCATTAATGATCATCAGCAACAACAGAAAGACAGAGCGGGTCCGACCGCCCCGAGATGTGGAAAAAGGATCAGTTTAGAACAAATGCATCAAATCAAATGGTCACCCGGCACCGAGAGAGGAAAAACCAAGAGGAAAAGGCAGAACGTAACAGAGAAATAAAAACCAAATGCAGACGATATAAATATTTCCCATCGTTGATGTCTCTCTGTTCCATCCCCAATCCTTCAGTGGCGGGGATAAAATTTCACTGCAAATAAATGTGAGAATCGACCCAAAGAAGAAGAAGCTAAATAACCAAAAACTGCCAAACACTGGATGACACCAAAGACCTTTAAGTTTTCAGTCGAATGCAACCGCGACTGAGCTATTGGGACACCAAAGCAAATGTAACTTTTCGCCATTGTCTTGCAAGAAAATATCACCCCAGCGACGCCTTACTGTTCATTACTGCACTTCATATATAAACATCACACTCATATATACCCAACCACAGTCCATAGATAAACACCACACTCATATATACACACCCACAGTTCATATGTCAATACTGCACTCATAGAAATACATCCCCAGTTCATATATAAACATCGCACTCATATATACATCCCCACAGTTCATATATAAACATCGCACTCATATATCCACACTCACAGTTCATATATAAACATCGCACTCATATATACATACCCACAGTTCATATATAAACATCGCACTCATATATACACACCCACAGTTCATATATAAACATCACACTCATATATACACACCCCACAGTTCATATATAAACATCGCACTCATATATGCACACCCACAGTTCATATGTCAATACTGCACTCATATATACACATCCACTGTTCGTATATAAACATCTCACTCAAAGACACTCACCCACAGTTCATATTTAAACATCGCACACCTATATATACATCGACAGTTCATATATCAACATCGCACCCACATATACAAATCCACAGTCCATATATCAACATCGCACTCATATATACATACCCACATTTCATATATAAACATCGCACGCATATATAAACACCCACAGTTCATATATAAACATTGCATTCATATACACTCACCCACAGCTCATATATAAATAGCGCATTCATTGATAGTCACCCACAGCTTATATATTAAAATCGCATTTTTTTTATTCGTGCATGCGATGTGGGCGTCGCTGGCGAGGCCAGCATTTATTGCCCATCCCTAATTGGCCTTCCAGAACTGCTGCAGTCCGTGCGGAGAAGCTTCTCCCACAGTGCTGTTAGGAAGGGAGTTCCAGGATTTTGAACCAGCGACGATGAAGGAACGGCGATATATTTCCAAGTCGGGATGGTGTGTGACTTGGCGGGGAACGTGCAGGTGGTGTTGTTCCCATGCGCCTGCTGCCCTTGTCCTTCTAGGTGGTAGAGGTCGCGGGTTTGGGAGGTGCTGTCGAAGAAGCCTTGGCGAGTTGCTGCACTGCATCCTGTGGATGGTCCACACTGCAGCCACTGTGCGCCGGTGGTGAAGGGAGTGAATGTTTAGGGTGGTGGATGAGGTGCCAATCAAGCGGGCTGCTTTGTCCTGGATGGTGTCGAGCTTCAAATGTGTTGTTGAGCTGCACTCATCCAGGCGAGTGGAGAGTATTCCATCACACTCCTGATTTGTGACTTGCAGATGGTAGAAAGGCTTTGGGGGGTCAGGAGGTGAGTCACTCGCCGCAGAATATCTAGCCTCTGACCTGCTCTTGCAGCCACAGTATTTATATGGATGGTCCAGTTAAGTTTCTCGTCAATGGTGAGCCCCAGGATGTTGATGGTGGGGGATTCGGCGATGGTAATGCCGTTGAATGTCAAGGGCAGGTGGTTAGACTGTCGCTTGTAGGAGATAGTCATTGCCTGGCCCTTATCTGGCGCCAATGTTACATGCCACTGATGAGCCCAAGCCTGGGTGTTGTCCAGGTCTTGCTGCATGCCGGCTCGGACTGCTTCGTTATTTGAGAGGTTACGAATGGAACTGAACACTTTGCAATCATCAGCGAACATCCACATTTCTGACCTTATGATGGAGGGGAGGTCATTGATGAAGCAGCTGAAGATGGTTGGGCCGAGGACACTGCCCTGAGGAACTCCTGCAGCAATGTCCTGGGGCTGAGATGTTTGGCCTCCAACAACCACTACAATCTTCCTTTTTGCTAAGTATGACACCAGCCACTGGAGAGTTTTCCCCCTGATTCCCATTGACTTCAATTTTACTGGAGCTCCTTGGTGCCACACTCGGTCAAATGCTGCCTTGAAATGAAGGGCAGTCACTCTCACCTCACCTCTGGAATTCAGCTCTTTTGTCCATGTTTGGACCAAGGCTGTAATGAGGTCTGCAGCCGAGTGGTCCTGGCGGACCCCAAACAGAGCATCGGTGAGCAGGTTATTGGTGAGTAAGTGCCGCTTGATCGCACTGTCGACGACACCTTCCATCACTTTGCTGATGATTGATAGTAGACTGATGGGGCGGTAATTGGCCGGATTGGATTTGTCCTGCTTTTTGTGGACAGCACATACCTGGGCAATTTTCCTCGTTGTCGGGTAGATGCCAGTGTTGTAGCTGTACTGGAATAGTTTGGCTAGAGGTGCAGCTCGTTCTGGAGCACAAGTCTTCAACACTACAGCCGGGATGTTGTCGGGGCCCATAGCCTTTGCTGTATCAAGTGCACTCAGCCGTTTCTTGATATCACGTGGAGTGATTCGAATTGGCTGAAGACTGGCTTCTGTGATGGTGGAGATATCGGGAGGAAGCTGAGATGGATCATCCACTCGGCACTTCTTCCTGAAGATGGTTGCAAACGCTTCAGCCTTGTCTTTTGCACTTACGTGCTGGATTCTGCCATCATTGAGGATGGGGATGTTTACACAGCCTCCTCCTCCCGTTAGTTGTTTAATTGTCCACCACCATTCACGACTGGATGTGGCAGGACTGCAGAGCTTTAATGTGATCCGTTGATTGTGGATTCGCTTAGCTCTGTCTATGGCATGTTGCTTCCGCTGTTTAGCATGCATGTAGTCCTGAATTGTAGCTTCACTGGGTTGGAACCTAATTTTTAGGTACGCCTGGTGCTGTTCCTGGCATGCTCTTATGCACTCCACATTGAACCAGGGTTGATCCCCTGGCTTGTTTATTAATGGTAGAGTGAGTAATATGCCGGGCCAAGATATTACAGATTATGCTGGAATACGATTCTGCTGCTGTTGATGGCCCGCAACACCTCATGGATGCCCAGTTTTGAGCTGCGACATCTGTTCTGAATCTATCCCATTTAGCACGGTGGTAGTGCCACACAACATGTTGGATGGTATCCTCAGTGCGAAGACGGGACTTCGTCTCCACGAGGACGGTGCGGTGGTCACTCCTACCAATACTGTCATGGACAGATGCATTTGCGACAGGTAGATTGGTGACGACGAGGTCAAGTAACTTTTTCCCTCGTGTTGGTTCTCTCACCATCTGCCGCAGTTCCAGTCTGGCAGCTATGTCCTTCGGGCCTCTGCCAGCTCAGTCAGCAGTGATACGACCGAGCCACTCTTGGTGATGGACATTGAAGTCCTCCATCTAGAGTACATCCTGTGCCCTTGCTACCCTCAGTGCTTCCCCCAAGTGGTGTTCAACATGGAGGAGGACTGATTCATCAGCTGAGGGAGGGCGATTGGTGGTAATCTGCAGGAGCTTTTCTTGCACTTGTTTGACCTGATGCCA